>NC_141625.1:37995697-38683197 GCF_047967505.1 Dipteris shenzhenensis
AGTCCTTAGAGGAGGGGAAGTATGTCATGTGCACGGATTGGTATCCGGCGTGTACTGTGTACACAAGACTAGCTCAGGTAGCTTGGGGAGGCTTAGAGCTAGGCAGGCTTGATTCTCGGGTTGAGTGGCAAGGGTACGAACCAGTTAGAGGTCTTCGCTATTTTTGGCGCTAGGGGCCCGAGTCTATATAAGGGGCCCAGAGGTTACAGTTCTCAGGGAGCCGATGGGAGCAAGTTTCATTCCCAGGTTCTAGGTCTGATCCTGGATTGAGTCATGGACGCGCGCCTGCATTATAGCATAGCCCAAGGCCCAGCAGCAGATCCCAGGCTTCACAGCATTACCTGGTGGTATGGGACACCAGGCTGGTTAGGATCTGTATGGGAGTTCGTGCCAGTAGCTCAGCTTGTGGCTCAGAGGGGACATCTCCTGATTCGGGATCACATCTCGTAGATGTCATGGTTGGGTGGTGAGCAGCCTGCTCAGTTTCCTCACGTTGTGTGTGTTCTTGTGTTTGCTTGCAGATCAGAGGTTTCAGGAGTGCTGGGACGTGTCAGAGCTCCAAATGGTTCCCTTGTATAGGGGTGGGTATCACTCCAAAATAGCCGACCAGTTAGGCTGACCTAGTTGGCTCTGTCATGACAAGAGAAATCACTAATCCGTGATTAGTAGACATTAAAACATTATTATATATTATACGCCAATGATGTAACATGTATTTGTATTTATGATGGACACCGGCCGATTTGTTATGGCGGTGGATCATCTCAGTAGATAGGACTAGTCAAGCTGGAGCCACTGCTTCAGAGTCCAGACGGCATCAAATTTGGACATGTGACACTTATTCTATTAATAAAAATGTGCACATATGTGTCTAGGTCCTAGGGACAATAGGAAGGGAAGGGTGCGTTAAGGTGCATTGAATGGTAGATGTATGGGTCATAGGCTAAGGGTAGGTGTAAATGGGAAGATGGAAATTGAGTGATCTCTAGGGACATTAATGAAAGGGTATCACCCTTTCATTGTGACTCTCACATAGCATTCTCTATTCACCTTGCATTCATTTGCCATCTCTCTCCCACCTTGCATGTAGGTCAAAAATAGAAACAAGTACTCTCACGAGGGCGCTCTTCCCCATTGGAGGGCCAATTGGCATTCGAATTCTGCATGCATTGCACACATTTGCATTCTTGAAAAGTCTGGCTCTTCATAGGCTCTAGCCGACCCAAGGTTGACTGGCTTTGACCAGCCCAACCTGGGCCTGCTTGCCTGGGCCACGTAGCAGGCAGCCACTGGCCCAGGCTTCCTTTGCCCCTAGTTGGGGTCTTTCCAAGCCCATGCCTGGCCCCAAACCTTCTGCAAGACAGCTGCAATCCCTTCCTTGCTGGTCTGCCTCTATTTTGGCCCTGTACAGCTCCTAGAACCTCATCCATGGCTCCATACAAACAGCTCTAGCCATCCGTACAGTCACATATAGAGGCGTGTTCGAACCTTCTGCAAGACAGCTGCAATCCCGTCCTTGCTGGTCCGCCTCTATTTTGGCCCTGTACAGCTCCTAGAACCTCATCCATGGCTCCATACAAACAGCTCTAGCCATCCGTACAGTCACGTATAGAGGCGTGTTCGATCCCCGCCCTCCTTTACTGGTTTCTTCTTTCTCCACCTGCTCACGAGTTCCGCACAGGCTAGTAGATCTACCCTGAGTCTGACCAGTCCATATTCCAAGCCTTGCTTGTCCTGAATACCCTCTAGATGCTGCCAATGTCCACGTGGCTGATCCTGGCAGGGTTTGATGCTGTGTTTCTTCTCCAACTGTGTACCATACATCCTCAAGCAGCCAGGTACATGTGTTGATTGTGCCACCCACATGGCAGCCAATGTTGCTGGCCATGTGGCAGCCACATTATCCCCAAGTCTACCTCCCCCATGCTCTCCTCATATGGGAGCTTATAGATGGCGAGGTGACTTTTCCAACATTCGTGATGTGCATAAGACTTCTTTTAGGAGCAGCTTTGGTCACTACGAGTTCTTGGTAATGCCATTTGGGCTTACCAATGCTCTGTCTACATTTGTCATGCTGATGAATGACTCACTACATGCGTATGTTGCGAAGTTTGTCATACCTTGTATTGATGATATATTACTCTAGACAAAAAGTCTTGCTGAGCATAGAGAACATTTGAGAAAAGTGTTCAATACCTTGAGACAAGTATGTAAATTAAAAGAAAACTGTGCTATGTATGGTTAAGCTAGAGTATTTGAGCTCATTATAACTCCTAATGGGGTTGAAATGGATCCAAAGAAGGTGGCTGCAATTTTAGTGTGGCCAATACCTCAGAACGTGAGAGCTTTGTAGTCAATCTTAGGATTTGTACAGTTCTATAGAAGACATATCGAAACCATGTGTGGGACATTCAAGAGACATACGAGCTTGTAAAGTGTGATTTCTTTTGGCCAAACATGAAAAAGCATATCCATGAATATGTCAGACGATGTTTTCCTATGAGGTAAGTAAAGGAGAATGGGTGAAGGCACCTGCCTTTTACAGCCATTGGAGATACCATCAGATAGATGGGAAAGCATTTCCATGGACCTTTAGTTGATCTGCCATAGACACAAGGAGGTTATGATTCTATCCCTATGGTGGACCAAGATGGTTTGCTTCATTCGATTAGAGTGTTAGTAAGTGGCAAGTAGATGATTTGTTTTTTAGTAACATATTTTGTCTGCATCGATTACCAAAGTCCATAATATCAACTAGGGACATGAGATTTACTAGTCATTTTTGGATTGCTGTATTTTCCACACTTAGGACCAAGTTAGGAATGAGTAGTGGGGATCATCTTGGAATGGATGGTCAGACGGAAAGAGTCAACCATACTTTGGAAGATATTTTGAGAGCATATGTTTCCTTAAGGCAAAGTCCTTGAGAGTGCCACAAAAAGGTACCTAGTGCTGTGGATTGTATAATCCAAATGGGGAGGAGGTTGGAATTGGCTAAGTCAAACATCTGCCAAGCTCTAGATAGAGCTAAGACATCTATGGATGAGAAAATATCTTTTAGGGAATTTCAAGGAGACTTTTTTTTCTTAAGATTCCTTGCACGCTATGCTATAGGACAATGTGTGAGGTTACCACCCTCACCCTAATATTGTGGCCGTGGCTAATTCTAATAAGAAGAGGCGAGGTTGCCTATCAATTAGAATTACCACTAGGTTGCAAGGTGCATTGAGCATTTCATGTGTCTTTGTTAAAACGGTTTTTGCAACCAACTGATTCATTAATTGATGGAATTGTTATGTTATAGGAACTAGAGAAATTGCAGCACTCAAGCTTGCAAGAATTGTTGATTGCGGAGAAATGATTGTTTTAAAGTGGAAGATACCTATGTTGTTGATTGCTTGGCATTGTCTTCCTCTATTTGATGCTACAGTTAGGGCTTCTAGTATTTCTGTTCTAAGGTCTGAGGATTTGCCTATTTTTCACCTCCTAATTTTCAAAGAAAAAAGTAGAAATATTATTGGGTAACCAGTCTTGATCGTCGGTGGTCTCATTTAACTCCTAGCTGGCTGTTTTTTTTTGGATTCTTAGAATTTTCATATCTTAGTGTGTGTCTGATGTGAATTGTATATAAATGCTAAATGATTTCAAACTTAGGTTGAAATTCTAGTGCTTGCCTTCCCAGGATGCATGTTGTCAAGAATGCTTCCCTACACGCACTTGACATATAAATGGTGCTCTATGTGCATGTGTGTGTGTAGATATAGATATAGATATGTATGTATGTGTGTATGTATGTTGCACCCGTGTGTATAGGTATGCAGGTGTGTGTGTGTGTGTGTGTGTGAGAGAGAGAGAGAAAGAATAGAGTATGAGTGTGCGTCGAGAGGGTGAGAGCGTCGAAGCCAAGCCGTCCTGCAGCATCGTCGAAACCTTCCTGTACCGTACCGTACAACCAGTACGGTTACCCGTACAGCCTGTACGGCGGTTTTCCGTACAGCGCACAGCCCGTCTCCTTTCCATCGCTCCCTAGATTTGCCTGCGTGGTGCTTCGCTGTCTTTTTTTCGTCACTCTCCAAATTTCCTGTGTAGCCTCATCCGTACAATCGTACGGCACACGTGCAGCGTCCGTACGTTTCTAGTTTTTCTGTTTCTGCTGTGTAGTCCCCGTTCTGGCCGTACACCTGTCCCCTTGTACAGCCCCGTATACCTGCCCCCTCTGTACAGCTCTATCCGTACAATCCTGCACGCTCCCCTACTTCCAACCGTACAACTACTTGGAGTTTTTTCTTGGGCTGCGTGTTCTTCTCCGAACGTCTTGTGTTCCAGCCTAAAATCCTGCATTCCTATCTGTTTTGTTTTTCTCCACGTTATACTCTTCCTATCCTTTCTGGTGGACCTCCTGTGAATACTTCTTTTGGGACTGGTTTTTTTAGCTTTTACTGCCCTTTTACAGGTATTTTCACTTACAAGTCCCTCTTTTCACAAAGTCATGGCAAAGTATTCATATGAAAAAACGTTTCAAAAGGAGCGCACGGCTCCCTACAAGAAACAAAAGCAGGTTGAGGGTCAGCATGACCCGATACATGAGACTCTTGAGGCTCAACTGGTATATGATATAATGCATGAAGGATTTGCAGATACTAGAAAAGAGTGGAAAGACTCGGTTCCTTCAGTTGGCCTCATGGTTGAGGTCGATGAAATTGTGGATCCGGTCAGAGAAAATGCCAAGAATGCAGTCATTTTATTTTTTCCAGGCCGAATGCCACCTGCTGCAGAAATAGGCAATTGGCTGACACGTACATTGGCTGGCTCTTTTGTTCGTAAAGTACACTATGCGGCCAGAGGCTTTTTTGAGGTGATCATGGTGGATGAAATCCACAGACAAATGCTTTTAGAACACTCACCTCTTTTTTTTGGGCAGCAAATGGTGCATGTCTTGCCATGGTCTCCCACAGAGACTATCAGGCTTTAATTCGACACAGATGCCCGGTTTGGGTCGAAGTTGTTGATTTCCCCCAATGTATGGCCTCGCTTTTGCCTAAAATTGCAGCATCTTTAGGTAAAGTGGTTTGCCCACCACGGCCAAATGGAAACTCAAACCGATTTTGCATTCTCTGGGATACTGATAATCCCACACCGGACTCTTATTCAGTCACGGTGAATAATGTGAACATGGGAAGTGCTTTCTATAAACTCAAATGGGGTTTATTTGCAGGGGCCTGTTTTGAATGCAAAAAGTTTGGACACATGGCTTCACAGTGTCCAATGAATCCACATAAAATGCCTCGTGCCACTTTGTCAGTTTCTATGCCCACTAAAGATGTTCCTTCTCCAGTGGTCAGCAAAAATAAAAGCAGTAGACAGCCTGCTGGCAGTCAGGATAAAGGCAAAGCTCCAGTGGCTCCCAATGGGAATCTCACATCACTTTCACCTCCTGTCATTCAATCCTCGACCAAAGGACAACAACCTTCAACTGATGGCTGGCAGAGTCCAAGAAAAGTTATTTCTGCTAGAAGAATTCCACCCCCCCGCACTTGGACTGGTGCCTCTTCTAGCGGGAATACCCCAGAGATAAACACAGGAATTGGGATTACATGGGCTGCAGTAACAGCCAGCAGAACACTCTTCCCTGAAGAAGAGGTTGCTGCGTTGCTGTCTACTTCTCAGGCGGCTACTTCTTCTCAGGCGCGAGGTCTCGACCCTGAGATAGAAATGCAAGGCTGACCTCAAAAATTTTGCTGCTGTACATAGTTGTTACATTACTATAAATACCTGTATATATGACTGCTCACATCAAATGTTTCACACTCAATGTCCAGGGCATGTGTGACAGTAGGAAATGGAAATCTGTGTGGCTGTACATCAACAGATTTCAGCCTAACATAGTGGCTTTACAAGAACACAACCAACATATGTATGCAGGCAAGACAGGACACTACTGTGGATATGATATTTTTTATGCTGGGGAGCACTCTTTCTCAGGGGTTGTCTTTGTGATCAAACATGAGCTTCAACCTGTCATTGCATTAAATGACAATAAAGGCAGATGGCTCGTTCTCCAATGTCTTATTAGAGGAGAGGTGTTTGAATTTGCTTCAGTTTATGCACCTCAGTCCTCTAGAGAAAGAACTGCAATTTGGGATGCCATGCAACAATATCCGTGGAGATATCATGCCTACATATGTGGTGATTTCAATAATGCTCCACAACAAGGAGACAACACCTCCAGACACGATCATATGTTATCTCCTGAAAGGCATGCATGGTCTCAACTACTTTACATCTGGATCTGGTTGACCTTTGGAAGGAATTGCAGCCTTTGTCACCGGGCTACACTTTTCAACATAATGCTCTTTCAGCCTATCAGGCACGTCTGGATCGATGGTATAGTGTTGCGCCCCAACAAAATGGGGAGTTCACATGCAAAATGTGGATTGACTATGCCTTTGTGCATTCAGACCATGCACCACTATGGTTACGGTTATCTTTTCATAACATGCCAGATGATAGATTGCCACACAGAAGACATCTCATCATCAACAATAGTTATTTGCAACATGCTGATTTCAAGGCAATGGTTACTAAAGCAGCTCATTGTCTTTCCTCCAGCAGCCATCTAAATGTTGATGTTGCCTGGGATACTTTTATTTCTAAAATGCAAGTGGTGATTAGAGTTTATGGCAAGTCTTACATGAAGACTCTGAGGGAAACCATTGCTCAGGCCAAATCTACTTGTCAAGACCTCACTGAACTCAGTCATCACCGTTCTTTGTCCTTGCATGAGCAAACAACACTATGCCAGGCCAGACATTGTCTAAAACTAAATGATCAAAGGAAACTGGCCAAATGGGAGACTAGAGCAAGACAAAGAGCCTTTACAGATAAAGGTTGCTCTTCCAAAGAATTTTTCAAAAGTTTATATCAGAAGAGAATCAAAACAGAAATTTGCAGAGTGCTTATGCCTGATGGATCATGGACTACCTCACGGTCACAGCTTGCTTCCTTTTGTGTGCATCACTTCTCGCAGCAATTTGGCTCTGCAGCTCCTCTCTCGCAACAGATTTTACATGCACGAAATTTACTGTTGCAACATGTTTCTCCTATCATTTCCCCTCCTAAAGCTTTGGAATTGGAGGAACCTTTCACTGAGAGGGAACTGTCAGATGCGATCAAATCATGTGGCAGATGGAAATCCCCTGGATGGGATGGTTTAACAGTAGAGTTTTTTCTAGCCTACTGGCCTATTTTGAAGCATTCTTTGTTATGTATGGTGAATGCTGCGTGGCAAAATCAGAAAATGCCAGACACATGGAAGAGAGGTCTTGTTAAGCTCCTTTCCAAAAAACAAATTTGTGAGTCTTTGGCAGATTGGAGACCTATCACTCTTATGCCTGTAATTTACAAAGTCACCACCAAAATGGTTGTTGATCGGCTAAAGGGGATTTTACATGATGGGTTGCATCCTGCTCAATATGGCTTTGTCCCGCGCAGGCACATCACCGATAACATTGCTAATGCCTACATTGGGATTGAATATGCTAAATATACATAGCAGGATGTTTTGTTACTGCAAATTGATATCGCCAAAGCATTTGATACTATTCAATGGGATTTTATTTCATCGACTCTGCAAGCATTGGGTTTTGGCACAAAAATGCAGCAGCTCATCACTTGGCTATATCAAGATAGTAAAGCTGCCTGTATACTCTCAGGAGATATTTCCCCATCCTGGACTCTTGCTTGCTCTGTCAGGCAAGGATGTCCCCTGAGTGCTTTACTTTTTGCTATAGCCACCCATCCACTGCTTCAATATTTGGATCACCTTTTGGACACTGATCAGTTACACGGTTTGGAGATTCTTGGTAGTCGCAGCATGATTGATCAGGCATATGCTGATGATTCATTCTTTACTCCAAAAAATACTCGGGCTGATTTGTCTATGATTATGCATACTCTTACTACATATGGTTTGGCTGCTGGCCTTCGGGTCAATTTTCAGAAATCAAAATTGCTGCCATTACATGCACAGGAATGGCACAACCTTCTGTGGCCTGGAGAAATTGTCCCCACTTCCCATTTTATTCGACATCTTGGTTATCCTCTAGGCTGGGGACTCACCCGCTCACAACAAACTGATTGGGTGCTAGCAAAATTAAGGGCAAAACTTGAATATTGGAAGCTTGCAACTTGGCCATTACATGTTCGCCTGTGAATCACGCAATCCATTTTGATAGCATACATACAATTTTATCTGCCTCTCACCATGTTCACTAAGGCAGATCTGGTTTCATTTATGTCAGCTATCATGGAAATTTTCTGGCGTTCAAAACATGGCAAGAAAAGTCTCAGATTACTCTCTACGCATCGTCTCTGTTCTCCCAAGATGCACGGAGGTCTGAACATTCTTGATATTCAAATGCATTTACTTGCTCACAGAGGGAAAATGATGATACAGTTTATGCAAGGAGATCAGCCTTGGGCTTACATGATTCGCTCTCTCTTATTACATCTTCATACACCTGCCTTTGGGCATTGGCAGCTTACTCAGTGGGATTTTTTATTTGGCTCTATCCAAGGCAAGATCAGAGGATGCCCTTTTGTCTCTCGTCTGCTTCTTGATTGGAAACATATTCTATCCCATTTGGAATGGCATGGCAGGGACTCTCTCTCGGGCAACTCCTTGAGGGTAGAGAATATTTTTTGGTCTAAAGTTTTCCACCCCCCTTTGGCCCTACAAGAACCCCGACGTTCTTATTTTCTCTCCTTCAAAGGCATTTCATCTGTGGCGGATGTACTTCGGGATGATGGCACAATCTTATCTTTTTCTATGGCTGCTCGCAAATATGGCTTGGGAGCTCATTATCGCCCTTTATGGCATCGAATATCAACAATGCTCCAACCGTACTTGCCAGTACCCCATTTGGAACTTCAGAATCGGCTTGAGGATTGGATCTTACGCTCTCCTTCCTTATATGCCCGTCCTCTGAAGCTCTCACATATCACAGTGTCATCACTGTATAAAGTGTTATTACCTCCGCCTTGGATTTCCCACAAAGCAAATACTGTTTGGCATATAGATCGCCCAATGAAGTGGTGGAGAAAAAGGCTGCGTCTTCTTTGGCATTACAAAGTCCCTCTACGACAACAGCTTTTCCTATGGCGAGTTCTTCTTGGCATTTTTCCATCCGGACAGTTACTCGCACAGAGACATATAGCTTCAGCTGTTTGTCACCGATGTCAGCACTCTACTGAATCAGTGTTTCATATCTTTTGGTCCTGTCCAAACACTTCTGATCTCATTGCTCTTATCAGACAGAGGCTTCGACAGCGATTTCCTACTGTTACTTTTGGCAGATTTTTCTGGTTGTTTGGCTTTCATCCAGAGAGACAGGGTTTTGATTTATTTTTTGTATGGGTGCGCTATTGGACACTATGGACTTTATGGATGGACAGAAATCATAGAGTCTTTGGTGATCCACTTTTTTCATCTTTTCTTTTTTTCAAACGATCTCTGCAACAATCTTTTTATGATTGTCTTCAGACTCGTTTGATTGATCAGGATGTATATACAGCTTATACTGAGATCTTCAGTTGAGTAGTAGTTACTTCGTCTTTTTTGAAGTAACTATGAATGTAATTTTTCTACATCAATAAAAGATTTCTTCCCACAAAAAGTGTATAGGTATGCAAAATCCAAGGTTCTTTTGAGACATCAACATATGTTCTGCATTTTTGAGTAATTATCCCTATAAGACAGTAGAGAGCTGGCTGAATCAATGTTTGTGATATTTGTTTTTGCAGTATTATGGGCTTGAAATTATTGCAAAAGAACTCGGACTTGATGTCAAACATCCTGATGTTGAACGTATCTATTTGGCATTATACAAAAGCTTTGTTGAGGTACAAATATTCTGATTTGAGTAACTCTCCAAGAAAATCAAGAGCATATGTTGACTTTTAGTTTGTAAGATTGGATACATTCTAGTCTTGTGAAGGGGTGTGTGTGTATAAATTATTTCACAAAAATAAAACTCTATTGAGAGCTTTACTTGAAATGAATACAAGGGGATGTTGGTCATCTTTGTGTACAGTTATGTGATTCTTAAAGAATAGTTAGTCTATCTTCCCTTAGAAATAATTTAGCTTATTTTCTGCTATCATTAGCATTGAATTGCTTGAGAATTATATGACAACAGTGGATACTGAATATCTTCAAGTATAAGCAATTACATTGCTTATACTTGGAATTACAATGCAATTCCAAGTGACTCAAACATGCAATTACATTGCATGTTTGAGTCACTTGGAGCATGCCATTTACATAATGATGCTTTCTGATTCAAACATGCAATTACATTGCATGTTTGAGTCACTTGGAGCATGCCATTTACATAATGAGATGCTTTCTGATTTCAAATCTTCAAAACTTCTTGAAATCACATTGAATATAACAAAATCTGAATTTTCGATGAGTAACTTATTTCACTTTCTTGGATTAAATTGATCTACAATGAGAATTATTTATGAAGCCAAAGCTAGTGGACGATTCACAATAAGATGCTCATGTAGGCTAGTGGGATTAGGGTTTCCCTTCCATTAGGACTGGCTCGTTTTTGAAATCCTGAGACCGGTTAAGCTAAGGTAGCTCATGTGCCATTGTGGATATGGGTTTTGGTTTAGTGTGCCATGCCATATTTTTACATATTTGTCATGTGCATGGATTGGTATAGAAGGTTCAGTTCTCAGAGAGCCGATGGGATCCAATCTCATTCCCAGGTGCTAGGTCTAATCCTGGATTGAGTCGCGGACCGCACTTGCATCTTAGCGCAGTCCAAGGCCCAGCAGTAGATCCCATGCCTCTAGGCACCACTAGGTGGTATGGGACAACAGGTTGGTTAGGATCTCGTTGGGAGTTTGTGCCAGTAGCTCAGCTCGTGGCTCCGAGGGGACGTCTCCTGATTCGGGATCGCATCCCGTAGATGTCATGGTTGGGTGGTGAGCAGCCTGCTCAGATTCCTCACGTTTGGTGTGTTCTTGTGTTTGCTTGAAGATCAAAGGTTTCAGGAGAGCTGGGAACGTGTCAATATTTAACCCTAGTCTCTTTGTACTTCAGTAGTTTGTGGCATTACGTGTCAGCTCATATTCTTCATAAGAACTTCTTTTGCTGCTTTTGCATTCTTGCTCCCCTTTGTTCAAGTGCACCGTGGAAGAGATGTGTAGGCCATGCAAAGAGGAGCCACCAACATCTGTCAGTGCCTACATCAATTTCAACAAGGATATATGCACTTTTGTTGTGGCATGTATCTCAGAAAGTGCCTAACAGCAATCAAGAGCCAAATTGGTTGATCTCTGCACGTTGAGGAGTGTCTGACAGCTTGTCAACATGGTTGCTGACATAGCTGTCAACGACCCGTTAAAGAAATTGCCAAAATCGATTTTGTTTGTCTTGGTTCAAAATATTTTTTTGGGAAAATTTGCCCACATAGTTCATACAGGTACATCCATACAGCATGTACCCAATCCCATTAGAGCTGCATTTGCTCCTGCACTGGTGGTAGAAATATGTGCAAGTGCTCTTACTTGGCAGTCTCTTTGAGGAAAGAAATGGTATATGTGCAATCGCCTTGAGTAACAACAGCAATATTGACTGTTTTGGTGACTTTCCGAGATGGCATGCTTTATGCAAGGCAACCCATTGCTGAAGATGCAGTTTGAAGTGATTTTGAAGCAAAAATCAGTTGGCATGCAAATGCATGGTATTGCTGTGTCTCAACATTTTGGATTGGTGCATTTGGGGCAGTTCATTTGGATTGGTTCATTATGGGCAGTTCAATGTATGCAAGAGAAATCTAGCCCTTCCATTGCATATATTTAATTTATACATAAGTTTTTATGTTTGCATGCCATGATGCAGTTTTCTGCAGCCGGTACATGTCTCTTTTTGTTTTGACATTCACTTTGGTGGTTAAGTAAGCACTCGATGAATAGTGCAAAGGGCAGTGACAGTTGTTGAAAGACCTCTCTTATTTGTGCTGACAAATTGTTCTGAGGGGGCAAAGAGAAGTGGAGCCACATTTTATTTTGTAACAGCAGCTACTATTTGTGCATTTTTTTGAAATCTTCTAAGAAAGTACCTTCCATGAAATGCTTTGAAAAGGATACAAGAGTGAGGCACTGAAAGTAAAAGCTGGCTGCAGTACAGCTTGCTTCTTCGAGTGTGGGTTCATTGCCTATGGTAACCCAAAGCTGGTGCGAGCAGCTAGTGTGGTGGACTATACAACTAACAGATCCCTCAATTCGTTAAGTTACATAAGATATGTGCAGGCCAAATATTGCAAAGATGCTCAACGCTCAAATATTGCAAATAGTTTTTCTAGAACCCTGGGTACCCTTCTTTCCAAATCATATGTTGACTAGGGTGGCAAGAGGACAAATCTTGTGTCCTCCATCACATCGCTGCAACCTGCAACCCAAGTGGTCCACGCCATGATGATGGCAACTATTTCCTAGACATCATCTTTCAAAGAGCTCTAGGCGTTATGGCCTTATGAATCTGCCGGGTGTAATGGGCTCCCTACTCACTCGGTAGGCAGGGGATGCCACATCTCTATGGAGAAGGCATGCCTCCCCTCCCAACCATGCTACGATTCCCCACGTGAACATACGTCGGATGTGTTGAGCCCTTGCCACAAGCGTGAGCAAGCGTTGCCAAATCCTCTCTGTGGAAGGGCAACTCAACAAGAAATTGGCAACACTAAAAGTTACCATCACTCCCCATGGCCTCTAGCTAGGGCGGATGTGGAGTTCACTATGCCAAAAGTAGAAAATCTTGTATGGCTGTATGTTGGTCCAAAGCGACGATTTGAATTTGGTGAGAACCTCATTCAATACATGTTGCTCAAGCCAGTGCTACGTCCATGAGGAGGTCCATAAAGAGGGAGCTAACTGCAGTCGTCTGCCAATGCTAGCGATGGAGAAGAAGAAGGGAACTTGCATCAAGTTTGTAGATTGCCTCACTAAATCTCTCTCAAGGGGTGGCCCCATTTTAACAATAGTCTCCAATTTGGATACTTTCTCTAAAAGGTTTGGGATTGATGGCTCTATGCTTGCCAAAGTTCCCCACCACTCAAATGCTCTGCAGCTGTACAGAAAAGAGTGTATGCTTGAGTGGAGCATGCGGCTTTATATGAAGATTTCTGTCAAGTATGATATTGGGAAATATTGGTGAGGGCGTACTTGCCCCATCGTCAATCCTCAGGTAATGATATGCCAAATAGTGGACCTAGAGAGAAACTCCGGTTCTAGAGAATTGGCATGTCTCGATTGCCTTGGTGCATACTCCTCAAGCCTACTCCCCAAGCCTCTACAATGGCTGCCTCGATATTCTCAATCAATCATCTAGCCTCTTCAAATGCCCCCATGCCCTCGAGCACTGAGATGCTCCTTTGGTTGCTGCGATAAACAGTTCCAAGTTCTCATGGATTGGAAAGGAAGATTATCCAACCAATGCACTTCTTGGTCCATAACATGAACTAGGCCAAATCTATAACATCAAGGTGCGATAGAAGTGGTTGTCTCCAAACCTAAGGCTTGGTGCTAATGAGGTTCTACAAACATATGCTTCGACACCCTCATTAAATCCCACATCAATGGGTCATAGAGGCCTTTGTGAAGATCCCTTTGTGAGAAGGCTGCCATTTCTATCATGCCTTAAGGTGTTTTGTAGTAGGTCTTGGTGAAGAAGGAGCTTCCACGGCTTTGAACCTAGGGTGAGACCACACACAATGAGCTTACACATAAGGCTTGACTCTGCATCTTTTGGTTTGAATATTGCTAATCTACTGGAATAATTAGTGTCTGTCAAGCCACCTTGGCCTTGATGTCTGAAGTACTATTTACTTCTTGCTACAAAAAATTGCACAACCAAGTTGTTCCAGGCATCCTCTATGAAAGCAGGAGCATGATGCGATGTAGCATGGCAAGCAAAATTTGGTTGACCACCAAAGCTCTTCCGACAAAGGTTTGTGGAGCTTGATCCTCCTGCTTCTCAATGGAAATATCAATTCCCACTTGATATTGGAGATATCGTGGTATCGTGTTGGAAAAGTGATTGATGAACTATGGATATAGTTCATTGACCTTGGGGTCATGTGATGGTATGGATTATAAATGGTCTCAAAAGAGGGGTAGTTTGGCTTTAGGTCTTAGGTTAGGCCACCTATGACTCCGGCCTTGGGATCATGTGATGGTTAGGATCATTAATGGTCCCAAAAGAGTGGTAGTTTGACATTAGGTCTTAGGTTAGGCCACCTATGACTCCATGTCATTGGTAGGTAGTTAAAAATATATA
Source organism: Dipteris shenzhenensis (assembly GCF_047967505.1). Classification (NCBI taxonomy): domain Eukaryota; kingdom Viridiplantae; phylum Streptophyta; class Polypodiopsida; order Gleicheniales; family Dipteridaceae; genus Dipteris; species Dipteris shenzhenensis. Next base: position 38,010,048 of record NC_141625.1, read on the forward strand.
AGGGGCAACATGAGGTGGCATACCCATCCACCATGGATGGAGGGGACGCCACATGGCACCATATCATAGGGTCTAACTGATTTTGCCACATGTCATCTAGGCATGCACTCACTCTCGGGTAGCCAACTAGGTATTGGTATCGCATCCATGCATGTGTGTTAGTGCTTTTTATCGAACCACATAGGATGTTTGACCTTGACTTGAAAGGTCAAAGGGTGGCTTTGCTCTCTCACACCTGCTCACCTCCTCAGGGTTTGCTTTGTATTGGGTTCGTTATGTGTTTGCACTCAATCGTTGCAATTTTCTTGTGCATTGTAGCCATTGATAGGCATTTCCATTTCAGTAATGCTGTGCTATTCGTGTGAACTGCATCACATTTCTTTCATGGTATTAGGGCATTAGCCTGCTTACTAGACTTGGGAACACCTAACATTTGTGTAGTCTCTAGCACACAGCCTCTGGAAATATTGCAGCACTAAGTAGTGAAAAGGGTTAGGGGTACTTTTTCCTTCTGAGGTTTCCCACCTAACCACAGTTTGTAATTGAGTGAGTTTAACTCACTGTAGGCTTTACCTAGGGTTTTAGGGTTCTGTCATGAGAGTGCACTGTCTCAAATTGGGACGCCCTTCACGGTGTGGCGAGAGGGCAGTAAATGATATTTATTTTTTGATTCGAGGCCATTTCGGGGCCCGTTTTGGTGGTGGAAGTTTTTCGTAGGCACTCAGAAAAGCGCCTTGTTTTTGCTGTGCAACCACTATTCTATAGGTCAGTGAAAAGTTACCATAGAAATTGCATCATATGCCTGTGCGCATAGATATTGGGAGTGACAGAATCATTCTTATTGCATGTTTTGTCAGTTTTGCATATTTGCCCTTGTGAAGCAAAAGTTGTGTTTTCTATATTTAATTAATGGTTAATTAAATATAGAGGCCAATGGACCCCTTTCATCGACAAAAGGGGTCCATTGGCCTGTATATTTAATTAATGGTTCATGAAAGGGGTCTATTGGCCTCTATCTTCGATTAACAATTAATAAAAATTATTTTCTCCAAAAGGGGTCTATTGGCCTCTATCATTAATTAACTATTAATCAACAAGATATTTCATTGTACTGTCGATAAAAGGGGTCTATTGGGCTCTATTTTTTATAATTTTTAAAAATAATTATGAAAAATTCTAAACCTCACCCAGTTAAAGTAATGATGTTTAATTAAATGATCACTCGTCATTGTTGCATTCTCATTAGCAATCGAATTCGTATGATAATCATTATAAGTCATGGTTCCTATTAACATCTTGGTACTTCATTTTTGCACCTTTAATTCAGGATTGCTCCATGTTTTTGCTCTTTCCATCATCTCCACTTCTCACATTTGGTATCAGAGCATGTTCGTCTTGCTCCCCCGTGCCTCCATGTGCTTGCCCAAGCCTCCAAGGCAACTTCTGCTGCGAGAATCCTTGATCTTATCCCGAAGAACCCAAGTATCCAGCCCGTTTTTGGTCTGCCTCCTGCATTTTTTGCATCAGAGCAGCTTTTGGAGCTACGCTTGAGCAGGTTGCCTCAATTTTGGATTATTCACCTCTTTTTGGGTTTTTTTGGAGCTGTTCGACTGGTTTTTGTGGCATTTTTGCTGTTTTGGACCTGCTGCAACCTTGTCTGAACAGGCCGCCTCTATTTTTGAAGATCTCAAACGGTTTTCTGCAGACTTTGTGTAGATTCTGAGCTGTTCAGGTGTTTACTGCTGTTCCGGAGTGTTTTCTACAGGTTTTGAGGCTGTTTGCAGAAGTTTTGGTGTTGAAAACTGTGCAACTACTATAGTTTTGAATTTTCTAGAGGTTTTCATAGTTTGCAGGTTGTTTTTGACCTGTTTTTAGGGTTTCAGGCTTGCTGCAGTATCTTTTCTGCAGATTTTGGGGCTTATGTAGGTATTTAGTGCACTCCGGACTCCGTACAGCTGCACCTGTTTGGTTAGCATATGGAAGCATTTTAAGTAGACTTTCTGCTGTTTTGTAGAGACTGTTCTGCATTTTAGAGCTGCACAAGTCAATTGTGACCTGTTGCAGACTCACTTTAAAGCAAGAAGCACTCTTGGTCAGGCAGTGCTAGCTGTGGAATAGATGCTATAGTTTGCTGAGCATTGATACTTCTCAAACGATCCTTTCAATTCAAAACTGATATATTCAGGTTGCATTTTGCCTAGTATTGGCTTGTGGAACAATGTTCTTTTGTTGCTGAAGTATTCAAAGTACATAATTTTTGGATTGTGTGTGCATTCATCTTTGAAGACGGATCAGTATCAGATGGAGTTTTAGCCCTAGAGGATAAACCGGATGGCACCAATCATTCCACGTGGAGCTTAATTTTAATGGTAAAGAATCTGTTGGTTGCAAAGAGTCTATGGGGTTTTGTTACAGGTGTAGATGTCCGTCCTGGTGATGATGCCATTGTCTTGGTACACTAAGCTTAGCAAGGAGGTAATTCCCGTGATAGACAGCAGGCTCCATACGTACTAGTTAGTGCTTCTCCTACTCGGGATCAGAGGAGGTGGGATGTCAAAGATGCCCATGCTTTGTCACTCATTGCCTTGTTTGTTAAGAGGTTCATTGTACTTTATATTTGTTCCTCCAGGACTTCCAAGCAAGCTTGGGATACCTTGGAGGATATGTTTCAAGCAAGAAATGAGGCCAAAGTCTCTGACTTACTGAAAATGCAATTGAGGCAAATGGCATAGTTGAGCGCGGACTTCATATGTAAAAGGACTGAGGTGGCGATCCAACAATAACGTGCACAATTGTGTAGAATGGAACTATGAATTAGGGCAAAAGTTGTGCAAACCATAGTGGCTGTTTCTTTGGACCTACAAACCCAAGTGAAGAAGTTGTCATTTGCAACACACAAGCAAGTCAATATGTTTCTAATAGGCACTTTTGGCAATGATGACGTTAGTGGGAAGTCATAGTAGCTAATCTGTGGTATCTGTGATGGAGTTCATGGTTTTCAACCTTATTAGTGACTATTATGAGATTGAAACTGCACACTGTGTTGTGTTTTCAGAGAATGAATTTGGGCGAGTTCTTGGATTCATCTAGACATATAAGCAATACATAGGCCAATCATCGAACTGGGACAAATGGTAGTGTACCTTGGAATGTAGGCTTGTAAGCAAAACTAACCTTGTGAATCAAGTATTGTGAAAGGCATCATCAAACCCACGATCAACTTCCACCCCTTGTTTTCCCCACATCAAGAGAGCGGCTTAGAATCGCTAGGAGATGCTCGCAAAGCATTTGTTTATGGGAGGCGATTGTGAGTTTGAGGGGGAGCATTGTCATTACTCGAAGACTTTGTATGGATGTAAGGGCTTGTGCCTATCTCTATCTATTTGGCGTTGATTTCAGTTGTGCTTTCATATTGAAGGGAATGATTTGCATAGGTATTTATGCTTTTATCCAATTGATTTATTAACAAAGTACCATGCATACTTAGTCTGCTTGACATGTGGGCTGGCCACAATGATAAACGCCGTCTTCTTGAGATGCCAAGTTGAACGGAACCTATTACAGCATTTGGAAATCTAAGCTGAGAATATTCTTTAAGGCGGAAGCTATGGAACACAATCGAGGGAATTCAAAAGAGACTTGGTTAGGTATGATGAGAAGAGCCAACAGGCTCACACTCATCAATTTAAGCATAAAAAATAATATAACTCATGCTGTTAGGAATTCGAAAACTTGAATAGAGCTTCGAAAGCACTTTAATGTATATGTAAAGATGCCAATTCACAGTGGGGTGGGATTTAGTTATTGAAAGATACCTTAGCAAGATTAAGATACATGAAGGTCAAAATCATTTGAACCAAGTAAAGTATGCTAGATCAACTGTCTATGCATGAAGAGAAGATGTCAAATCAACAAGTGGTTGATCTTCTTCTCAATAGAGTACATGATTTGTAGGACAACTTCATCACTATGCTTTCTTACAAAGAGAAGCCTGCTACACTCACTTAGATCCATGGTTAGCTCATAACTGAGGAATTTCCTCAAAAGGCAAAGTAAGAAACTAGGATATTAGGATGATATGATCTTAATAGCTAAAATAGAAAGCAATATAAAAGACCTTGATTTACTCCTTAACTAAAACAACGTGGAGGTTCGTCGTGATGAACGACAAAGATCATCATGGACATACGAATAGAAAAAAGAAAGAACCGTGTTTCTATTGTGGGAAGCTTGGCCGTTTTATTGTCAAGTGTAGGAGAAAAAGGACAATAATGTCTAAACGAAGTGATAAAGGCTTTGCGAACATAGCAATGAATTTGACTAGTAATGTTGAGAAAGCTTTAGCTGTATCTAAGCCAAACAAGTTTGGTCATTTTGATGAATCATAAATCATTGACTCATGAGGCTCCATTCATTTGACTTTAAGCACCTTGTGCTGGGTATTTAAAAAGTTCATGAACATTTTTAGAAAAAAAAGATTTAGCAAAAGCTCATTCTATTATAATCTATATATAAAGCATGATGATGGAGGCAATATAGTTCTTGTTGTATTATATGTGGATTGTATACTCATTATTGGCAATAATGAGGAATTAACGAAACAGATGCAGTAGTGTTTGGATTGAAGTTTAAAGAGGTAGTGACAAGACATTCATATCCCAAACCGAGCATGCAAATGAAATTCTCAAAAAGTGTAGAGTGGACGGTTGCAAATGGATGAATATACCAATGAGTCCAGCTGAAAATTTATTGAAGTATCAAGAGAGTCCTTGAGTAGATGGAACTCTATACATGCAACTAAATTTTGACCACCACCACACTAGATGTAGTCAGTAGAGTGTCTCAATACATGGGTGGTCCAGAAGAATGCCATTGGAAGGCAGCCAAGAGAATTTCAAGGGAACAGTAACATATGGAATTGAATATGAAGATATTGGATTTTATGTGGTGCCAAAGCCACAACGACATATTGTCTCTCATCAGTTTAGGCCTCTGTACTAATCTAAAACTATTAGAGCTTGCTAATTGTGATTGAGGGACATACCCAGTTGACAAAAGATCTACTTCTGGATATTGCTCTAGGATTGGATTTGACTGATTTCGTGCAGCAGTAAGAAGCAAAGTACTATTGTTTTAATGTGCGCAGAAGGTGAGTACAGAGAATCCACGAATCATTGGGCTAAATGTGTAGATGACATGAGATCTACTTTTGGGTATTGCTTCAATATCATATCATGGTGGTGTCATTAAGTTTATGGTTTTCAACCTCGTGGTGAGTGATCCATAGAAGGGCAGTAGGCTTGGGGTTACACTAAGTCTGGACAGTGCCAAAACAAGTCGCGGCACCCAGCGATTGTCACGTGGCAGTTAGGCGATGCTTATGAGTTCAATTGGTTTGGTAGACTAGTTGGCCAATGTGTAGATCTGGTCGTGGATTGTAGTGGCATGACAAGAGAAATCACTAATCCGTGATTAGTAGACATTAAAACATTATTATATATTATACGCCAATGGTGTAACACGTATTTGTATTCATGATGGACACCGAACAATTTGTTATGGCGGTGGATCATCTCAGTAGATAGGACTAGTCGAGCTTCATACAGCATCAAATTTGGACATGTGACACTTATTCTATAAATAAAAATGTGCACACACGTGTCTAGATCCTAGGGACAATACGAAGGGAAGGGTGCATTAAGGTGCATTGAATGGTACATGCATGGGTCATATGCTAAGGGTAGGTGTAAATGGGAAGATTGAACTTAAGTGATCTCAAGGGACATTAATGAAAAGGTATCACCCTTTCATTGTGAATCTCACATAGCATTCTCTAATTCATCTTGCATTCATCCGCCATCTCTTTCACACCTTGCATGTAGGTCGAAATAGAAACAAGTACTCTCACGAGGGCGCTCTCCCCCATTGGAGGGCCAATTGACACTCAAATTATGTGCGGGATGGAAGACAAAATGTTGTGGGATAGAGGTATGGCCAGCAAGCGCTAGCATTCTCTAATTCCCCTTGCATTCATCCGCCATCTCTTTCACACCTTGCATGTAGGTCGAAATAGAAACAAGTACTCTCACGAGGGCGCTTTCCCCTATTGGAGGGCCAATTGGAATTCAAATTACGTGCGGGATGGAAGACGAAATGTTGTGGGATAGAGGTACGGCCAGCAAGCGCTAGCGCAGAAGAAGATCGCATGGAAGAGAGCCGCACAAGACGGTGATGTACGAGAGAGGTCCGCATAGAGGGCGCAATGGGAAAGGGATGCACAAGAAGGCGACTTGCAGGGAGGTCTACACGGAAGAGACAGCTTGATGCGCGCTAGACTGGCAGCGATGCGAAGGGCGCACATGAACTAGTCCTTCGACCGGCCTTGTGTAAGGGTTGAGTATCGGGGAAGGCATCTGGGAAGGTTGTTTGTAAACACCGAGTTCTTGGCGAAAGTAGTTTTGAACGTTGCAAATCTTGGATTTTGGAGACCTTGAGGTAAGGGCTTTCTTTGAAAATTTTGGTCTTTGGACGGGGAACGGGATGACTCCCGTCCTCAACCCTTAAAACTCTTAAATCGTGAGGAAAAAGGACCCCCCCCCCTCCCCCCTCCGTTCTCTCCACAATATTTTAAGAGGGTGATCCACCCACCAAGTACCCCCTATAATGGTATCTAGAGCACCAATTTGTGCAAAACAAGTAGCCCAAACGGAGTGTACTAGTTTACATATAAAAACAAGTAAGAAAGGCTCAAAGAGAAGGAAGAAGAGGTCATTTCAAGTGTTTTTTCGACACAAACGAAGCGGGAGTTGGGTAAGCACCACCAATTCTATAACACTTGACTTTTGCTGAAAAATTAACCCCTTTTCTGAAATTACAGCAAGTCATTTTCTCTTTTGTATTACTATAATGAAAGAATAGAAAGGAAAGGGATATTTAATAATGAACTTGTCCTTTTTACTCCACTACCAGAAGGAGATAGGAAGAGTACACCATCACCTCCTCCTGAAGACGATAATGTAGATGAGAGTTACACACATATTGAGTATGATAACCCTCGTATAGAATTACCTTCATCTCTCCTTTAAGAATCTCTTGATAGGGAGTTTTCCTTTAGAAATGCAGGGAGAAACGAGTCCATCCAAGAGCAAGGCGTTGAGTTTACCCCTTTTAACTCAAAATAAGGCACACATGGATTATAATCCAAGTGCAAGCGGGAGAGAGGAGTCTCCCATTGATAAGCTGGTTTCTCAGCTTAGCCATATGATTGAACCATAGTTTCCATGCGTTTCGGAAACGGGGGTGCGGAGCACGGCGGGAAACGACGTTTCGGAGTTTCGGCCTCCGGGAGGAAACGGGGAAACGGAGTTTCGGTTTTAGGGTTTAATACATACATATATAATTAATAAAAACATTACAAAAGCTTGAAAAATAGTAAATACATCTTTGCTCAAGTTCAATATAAATCACATCAATCATTCAAATTTCAATGTCAAAGACTCAAATGATAGATCAAAATTCAGAAATGACAACTGTAGGCTCAAGGCTCAAGGCTCAAAAGAGTCAATACAAAACAAGATCCATCATCCATAATCCATATGTAATAGACTATAGTAAATACAAAACATGATAAAAAAATATCCATGTGGCTGGCAGCAGCTGCTCAATGCTGGAGCCTGGCATGACAAAATCCTAGACCTAAGTGCTCCAAAAATCACTCATCAAGATCATCCATGGAGGAGTCACGTGTCTCCTCCATGGTTATAGAAACCCTAGAAAAAATAGAAAAACGAAAACGCCGTTTTCGGGGACGGAAACGTTTTCGAAACGTTTCGGCGTTTCGCCCAGGCCGAAACGGCGTTTCTGGAAACTATGGATTGAACAGTCCATTATGACAAAATTTGGGATTAAGAGAGCGCTGAATTTTGGGGATGAAGATTTAGGTACCCCCTCGAAGAGAGCCAAATTTCAACCTTGAGAGAGAATAGAGTTCCCAAAGTATGATGGAGCAAGAGAGGCAGATAAAATGATTCGCCATTTTGAGCTATATTTTTCTTATCAGGATAAGACCGACCACGAGAAGGTTGCTCTTGCCACACTGCATCTACAGAAGGATGCGTTGATGTGGTGGTCCTTATTACAAACGCGGAAAGAGCCTATTCTTCAACTGTCCAAATTCGTAGAGCAGCCAGGTAACGATAACAAGAGTAACGCTGAATTTATAGCTAGGTTATGGAAACTCTCTTTAGAGTTACCTGAGAAGAGCGAGGATGATAGAAGGAAGAAGTATTTAGGGTTGTAGCAACCCTAACCCCAAAAGTGAGATATGAGGTTGAAATGTTCAACCCAACCATCTTGAAAGACCTCACTAGATTGCTGAGAGGAAATTGAATCCTCAAAAACCTTTCAACGAAGGAAAAGAGAAAGCTATTGTAGAAAATGTTAACAACCAATCACGTCCTGGATGGATACCATTTCCTTCTGTCATTGACGATGAGAAGAAAAAGCTAATTAAGGAGGGTAAATGTTTCGGATGTAAAGAAACATAAGCCAGGGCATCCTTGGCATAAATGTCCTACTCTATTAGCCAAAATTGCCAAAATCAATTCTGTAAAAGGAAGAAGATGTTTCAGCTTGTTGAGTAGGTTATTGTGAAGAGATTTCAGCAGCTTGGTATTCAGAAGAGAATTCTGAGTATGAAGAGATATTGAAGAGGCACTGCAGTGGTCTTTTTGCATTTTGAATATTCAGCATCAAGAGGAAGCAGAACTTGAAGATGAGATTTAAGTTCTGATTTAGAAGAGATCGTGTACTACCAAGAGAAGACTATTTGCAGATTATGAAGAGGAGATGGAGATTCAGAAGTAAAAGAGAAGCGTACGCAAGAGAAAGAGACAAGAGAGGATCTAGAAGAGGACTTCGGGCACTGTGTGATTTTTGGACAAACCTTTACACAATCTTCTGCTGAGGGAGTGTTGGCTACAGCATCCTCCATCTTCGTTTTCTAACATGGTATTAAAGCCCCCTAGAGGACTCATAATTGCAGGAAATCAAAGGTGAGAATCTTTGGAAGTAGACCTCAGTTCAGTCTTGTTCAAATTGTCTCCTACATCTGAAGGACGGGTACCTTTGCGAGAAGGAGGGTGATCAAGATTTAGGCAGGTCTACTTCTCCTAAGCCCTTCACATCCTAGTGGAAGACCCACCTCAATCTTTGGGTAAGCTCGATGGTACAAATTATCCTCTTCGGAAATGAGATCCAGAGCCACTTGGTGGTAAGGAGACCTAGGAGATTATGACAGGAGTGGAGATAAGACCACAGGATATCAAGAATGCTGCTGGGTAAGCAGTGACACCAGTAAATCGTGATGCAGTCAGAGATTTGTGATGCAGAGGCCTTAGCCATAATGATATTTAGTTGGCACTTTGTATCTCCTCTAGGGGGTGAGCCAACAATTTGTATCTACGTCTATTACCAGTTCGGAACACTAAGAGATTGCTTATTTGGAGCAATGTTGTGAGTTGAAGTGGTCTCTGGAAGTTTGCCAAATTGGAGACATGTTAACTCAAAAAGATGCTTTGGCAAATAAAGAAACCTTGGAGATACTTTTCATGATGGCCTTCATTCAATTGAGGGGGGATTCCTTGGCTCCTTGATTGATACTGCTCCACGTCAAGTTTAGTCTAGATATCCTCAGTTGTCAGAGTTTAGGTCTGTCCTAAACCGCATCATTAGACATGATCTCCTCAAGCTCTCTCTCACATTGGAAGAGACGACAATCTTCTATAGGGAGCATTTCCAAGTTCCTCCATGTATCCCTTGACCGTTTGATAAAATGACATTTCTTCAGATGACAACATTTCTTCAGAGAGAACATTTCTTCAGTGATGCCCATGATATTGTGTTGCTGCTCCTTCAGCACCCGGACCAGTGAGGGCTCATGCTTCTCATTTGATGGGTCATAATTGACAGGCCTCCTTGAAGGGCTGGGCGAGTACAGCAGGTGTCTCTTAGGGATTAGGGTCTTTGGATTTCTGTGTGTGTTTCTGTCTTTTGGCTGCATTCGTTATCGCAGACTAGGTTTTCTTTAAGAAATTTTCTAGGGGCAACATGTCTCTGCATCTACTCTACTCTTTAGAAAGTTCTGTCGCTCTGGGGGAAGATAATAGCTTACAGTATGACAAAGTGTGTCTAATTTAGAGTTCTATCTACTTTTGTCTTGAATCTTTGATAAGTTTGTCTCTTCTTGAACAGGCAATAGATGCAATCGATAATGGAATAAATCAGTATGATGTCAACGATCCGCCAAGGTATGTTGATAACACACATTTATCAGCTCGGATCAGTAAGCTTAATCCAGATTGGATGGATGAGGTGTCACCTGAGAAAGAGGATGTTGCATTTTTTCGCGCTATGGATCTGGCTGGTGGAGAATTTCTAGAGGTAATGATATCACGTGGTTGCAGTTTTTGCCACTAGTATGCAGGTGAGAAAGATGTCGTGTAATGGAAGTTTACATTGTGATGATATATCCTTGGTTACAATCATGCTAAACAAAGAAAGCAGCAGGTTTATACATGAGACACATAGATTTTAGAAACTTATGGTTTGTTTCTGTTGCATCTCCCCAAAAGTACACCCTTGTCTTGATTCACCTTCTTATCTACAAGCAGGCTCTCCGTTACCTCGCGAAGTCTTGGCTACCAGCAAGGACCATTGTTGCAGAATGTATAGCTGCAAGGTTGGAAGTTGATCCAAGTGGAGAGATAATGGTTCTTAAACAATTTTGCCCGGTGAGATCGATGTTTTTTTCTTGGCTTACTAGACAGTTATCTTGTGCCTTTTATTCCAGAAATATCAGTAATTTGCAATGTTTGAGATCTTTTCTTAGAGTGGCCATGAGCACAATTTCATTTCTAAGATCCATTGTAATTTTTAATGCATTTGGTCAAGCATGCAATCTCTATTTTGAAATACTATGGACAAGTGTGCACAATCTGTATTGAAATTTGAGGGTCAAGCTGAATTTCTTTCTATTAGTATGTGCTTCAGTATGACGTGACTGCTCCTTAGTATTGACTTATTGTGTTGTTTCTCCAGTGGAAGCTACATCTGTTTGAACTGGAAGAGGAGTTGAAACTTGACGCAGTCATCAAATATGTTTTATATGAGGTAAATGTGTGTCAAAATTTCAAGGGACATATTGCGATCGAGGCTTTCTTCTTGAATATGTTAACTCCACTTTGACACTTGAGTATTTAACTTGAGTAGGTCTTCTAGGATTTATTCTTGAGTATGTTATGTCCACTTTGACGCATGAGTATTCCGATCAATGCTTTTGATCCCGATTGCCAAACTAGCTCGTCAACTATTGCAAAAATCTTCTCCCAGTTGGACTCAATTGTTGATTACACAAGGTAACAGACTCTCCAGACCAATGGTATGGAGCAAATTATCTAGGTAGATCAGGTTAGTAGGTTTTATATCCCCCTTTTGACATTTGGGTGATATATAACATGAGGATTCTAGGCATGCATGTGAGCAGTGATAGCTAGAGCTTGCACAACATCAGGTTTCTTTGAGGAAATCACTAGTAACATTAGGCAGAAAAAGGGTATTTGCGTTTGGTCACTTAGAGAGATGGATTATACAATTTGGATGAAGGGTTTGTTACTGGATGAAATCCGTGTCTGGTACTGCTCCTCCATGTAGATAATATGGTGTTGGTATTGTCTCTCCTCAAGGTCTTGAGTTCCACTTAGATGCATTGCAGGATTCTTGTGAAGACATTAAGATTTTTGTGAATCTGTCCAAGATAAAGTTAATAGTGTTCTTGTTATGAAAAATGGAGATTAACTGTACTCCAAATTTATGAGCCACTAAAATCATGATGCAAAGAACAAAGGAAAACATGAACAAAGGAAAAGGAATAAGGGAGAGAAGAGAGAGAATGATGCTGTACGGGGTCCAATCTGCTCCCTCTAGATGGTTTCTATCTAGAGTATTAATAATTGCATATTTCAAAGGCAAAGAGCCAATAATAGTACATCCAAAAGCATCCCTTTTTTCCAAAGTAAGGGATTACTTTTTACAAAGCCACTTTAGGCTTACTTTATCCAAAACGATCTATGTCCCTTACTTTTTATAAAGCCGCTTTGGGTTTGCTTTATTCAAAAATGGTTTGTCTTCTACCACAAAATATTGCCCAAGGTTTTACAATATCAATGAAATACAAAACTGGCCATGGTCATATGCTATGTACCGTGTGACCCCTCAATCGGTACCCTAGCACTTATCCCAATCCTCCTTATTAGTTCCATCACCTGTACTCAAGCCGTCAATTACATTAGTTATTAACAATCACATGAATCACCGAAGCAATCAATCCCAATATAATTGCGCTCAGAGTACAATAATCAAACATAACACCAATAAGACTAGTGACATCAGTATTAACATGGAGTCACCCACAATGCCGACCATCTAGCTTGGCAAATCATAGGTTAGTTAGGCATCTCCAACTAAAGCACACAAAGCATCCACTAGGACCCCTACCATAGTCAACATGACAAAAAATCAGATAATATCCATAGCAAGAAGTATCGGAAATACAATCTTGTATCAGTTCTAAGGTTTTCCATTTCTTCTGGGAGGCAAGAGAGGTTGAGGTGCGGAAGGTTTTTTATCTTAAGGTCTAGCTCTTCGGACTTAGATTATCATAGAGCTCTTTATCGAGCTAGACCGATGAAGGGGAAGATCATAGAGCAGCCATAGACAAAACCATGGCACCTCAAATAGTTGCCATTACAATAAATAGGAGAGTTCACAGTCAATCTCTTGAGACAAAATTTTAGAGAGAAAAGCTTAGATATGCACTAGCCACTTGCATGTGGATTGAAGGGCTGAATATGGGACCCCCTCCTTATGCCCACCTTTTAATTCCAAGCGAAGAGCATATAACTTCCGAAAGATGGGCTGGACTAACTCAAGCCACCAAACCATAGATTATAGTAAAGGGCTGATTAGTGAAGGCATGACTAGGACATATATAATTTTAAAGGATGTGTTTCTTGTGGAGGTGTGTATTAGAGTTAGCATCTCCTGATGTATGAGTGAGGGCTTCATTGTGGGTGTGCCCACCTGTGGTGGGGAGTGTACAGTTGGTGAGGGGATGCACGGCTGTTTGTGTTGTTTTCACCCGCCGTGGTGGCACCTTGGATTGCGGTTGTTTGCGAGGTGTGCGGGGCTGTTTTCACTTGCCTCTAGACCCCCTTGGAGACGTAGGCGTCTTAACCCACGCCATGACCTGCTTGGGTTGGGGGGCCAACCAAGCCTCCAACCAGATCGGATGAGCCAAACTTCCCCACGACCAAGAAAAGGTCCCATTGAAGGTGACAAGGTTGGTTGAGGTAGGGGCCCTATAAATAGGGCTCCTCCCTCCATTGTTCTATTATATTGTATTGGAGGTTTTGCCCAGTAGCAGAGGGTGTTTTCTTGAGTCTTGGTGTAGGCAATTGAGATGATCGATTTGGTGCTACTTCATCTCTTCCTTGGCTTGGGAGATTTGGCAGGGTAAGGAAGGCTTTTTTGTTTCTCAGAAGCGGTATGTGCAGGAGCTTCTGGAAGCCTTCAAGATGGAAGAGTGTAAGTCTATTTCTTCCCCCATGGATCCCAATACAAAGCTGTCCAAATATGATCCCTGTGAGCTGGTAGATGCAGGTTTTTACTGCAAGCTGATTGGATCCTTGATCTGGCTTCTCAACGTCAGATTGATCTTAGCTTCTCTGTGGGGCTGTTGAGCTCCTTCATGCAGACATCTTTGAAGACCCATTGGGATGCAGGGATGAGAATCCTCAGGTTTCTACAAGGTACACGTGATCAAGGATTATTCTATCAGGCAAGTGGAGGGCTCAAGTCCAAGATCCAGTTACGGTGTTGAGTGATTCTGATTAGGGGGGCTTGACCACAAGAAATTGTTTCGCCTTCATAGTGTGCACTGAAACATTGGGTGATGCTTCCCCCACATGGTTCGCACATAGATCTTAAGTAGTTCAAGCAACGCATTGTTTTGTCATTTTTTGTGACGACAAATTTGTGCATGCAAAGGTGAGGAAAAAGTAAAGTCACAGATATTCTTGGAAAAAGTGCTTACTGGCAAAACTTACACAAAACCTATTGATCTAGATAGTGCTCGTTGACTGGAGTTGTACATGAACGTGTGAGCTGGAGATGCCTTTAGTTGATTGCATCAAGGGATAAGGAGACCTTCTTTGCTGAATGGATCAAGTATGATCGAAGGGTCTCGTTGAAGAAGGCTATAAAGCAGCCAGCCTAGCCGCCTTTCTTGTCAGTGCCTCACTGATAGATGACTTCTTTTGTGTGTGTGTGTGTGTGTGTGTGTGTGTGTATGAAGTCCATTACTCTTTATTTTTGTACTGTGTCAGATATTGGGCTTTTTGGACCATATGGCAGGATCACAACATGAGATATTTTGGGAATCCGTTCTTGCAATCTTATGAATATTTCAGACTCTCCCTACGGCAATCTATCTATGATGCTTGCCATCAAGGAGATCTTCCTCAGTCATGCCTGGAAATAGTTTCTCTTTGCTTTTGATTTCCTGTTGAGGCTCTCTGTTTTTTGAGACCCTCATGTAAATCTTGCTGATAATATACCTCTCATGGATTTACCAAAAAAGTGTGTGTGTGTGTATGTATGTATGTATGTATGTATGTATGTATAGAAGGTATTTTGCTTTGGAAAAAGAAAGTGTGAAAGGCACCAATTGACTTGCAACCTTGCATTGCCTTGATGGTGCTTATTTGGCTTCTCAAAATTCTTTAATCCTAGCTTGATGGGTCCAATAGGCTGCTAAGTAGTCCTAGATGGCCACGGGTGTAGATGCCCGTGACAAGTAAGGCATTTCTTAGGAATTTTATGGACTTGTTTGAAGATTCGTCTTGCTGAGTTTGACTCACTTGATTAATGGGATATATTAGATGGGGACGAAGCCTATCTTGTGATCTTTATAGTTTTCTTGACTAGATCGCTCTTGAGAGAAGTATCAGAGCACGAGGTGCTCTTAGTGATGATATTGCAAGAAGTCCAATCTTCCTTGGGGGTGATGGCCTCGATTGATAATCTGCCCGAGCAATTGCTCTTGCTATGATTCTAGCTATTTGAATTTGTCCTTGAATGACATTGAAGGCAACTTGATGGGACTAACTACACGCTTTGGAAATTCAAGATCAGTGCCATTCTGGACTCCTAGAGTTGTTGGAGACCATTCTGGAGGAACTGGTGGAAACCCATGAGCCCATAAATCTCGAGATCATTATCCCGTCTAGTTTTATTGTTCTTCGTGCCTGTAGGCGATGGAACGCAAATGCTCTCTGTGCGTGTGAATAACCAGCCTTCTCAAGAATGCAAATGTGTGCAATGCATGCAGAATTTGAATGTTGATTGGCCCTCCAATGGGGAAGAGCGCCCTCATGAGAATACTTGTTTCTATTTTCGACCTACATGTAAGATGTAAGAGAGATGGCGGATGAATGCAATGTGGTAGAGAGAATGCTACGTGAGATTCACAATGAAAGGGTGATACCCTTTCATTAATGTCCCTTGAGATCACTCAAGTTCCATCTTCCCATTTACACCTACCCTTAGCTTATGACCCATTTGCACCTTAATGCACCCTTCCCTTCCTATTGCCCCTAGGACCTAGACAGGTGTGTGCACATTTTTATTAATAGAATAAGTGTCACATGTCCAAATTCGATGCCGTCTGAAGCAGTGGCTCCAGCTCGACTAGTCCTATCTACAGAGATGATCCACCGCCATAACAAATCAGTTGGTGTCCATCATAAATACATATACATGTTACACCATTAGCATATAATATATAATAAAGTTTTAATGTCTACTAATCACAAATTAGTGATTTCTCTTGTCATGACACTCCCTCTTGCTTGAATGGACAGAAGTCCTCTTCTGGATCCTCTCTTGTTTCTTTCTCTTGCGTACGCTTCTCTTTTACTTCTGCATTTCCATCTCCTCTTTATAATCTGCAAATAGTCTTCTCCTAGTAGTACATGATCTCTTCTTAATCAGAACTTAAATCTCATCTTCAAGTTCTGATTCCTCTTGATGCTAAATATTCAAAATGCAGAAGTACCACTGCAGTGCCTCTTCAATATCTCTTCATACTCAGAACTTTCTTCTGAATACAAAGCTGCTGAAATCTCTTTATAGTAACCTGCTCAATAAGCTGAAACATATTCTCAACAAACTGGTCAGTATTAAAATGGTTCTCTCACCCAAATGTTTCATTGAACTAGGTAGACCTTGGTCATAGTTGATTTTGCGATGGAGAACTACTTAGTCTATAGAAACTATAGACCTTCAATCTCTTTTTTCAACTCTTCTATTTCAGCCCTATTCATCCTATCAGACGCTCTACACAGAGGAGAAAAATATTTATTCTCTGTCCATACTCTACAATGAATATCCTACTCTCTATTCAGTTCACACTTCCATACACCATTGTTGGCCAAATGGATAGCATTTACTCTTGGTTCTATGTTCACCATAGAGCCTTGGGATGAGGATGTAGAAGCCTCACCCTCTTGCTTGGATGCTTTGCCTTTTCCTTTTACAAAATTTGTTTTGGCAATTTTGGCTAATATAGTAGGACATTTATACCATGGATGCCCTGGCCTACGAGTGGTCTGGACAGGTGAATGAGTTCCTCGTTATTAGCTATTCCAGCAGTCTCCTAAATTGATTCTGCTTGCAGCCATACACATATATACGTACAGTTTTCTCACGACGAATTGACACACGCTTATCAATCTGTTGTATCGTGCTGCAGCGCTGCCGCATTTCACGTAGTGAACAGATTGAAAACCCTTGCAATGGATGGAAAGACTGTTATCGCATCCATTCATCAGCCCAGTAGTGATGTTTTTGAGCTCTTCACTGACTTGTACTTGCTATCAAATGGAAGGACGGTCTATTTCGGAGAAGCTTCCGGAGCGCGGGAGGTATTTATACGATTGGTGGATCTGTTTCAAGTGGCGGAGAATAATTGCTAATCTTGTGTCTCGCCAGTTTCTTATCTAGTTGATGTTCGTTCTTACATCTGAAACATTTACCCTTCTTAATTAGCTTTTTCTTCTCATCGTCAGTCATGGAAAGAAATGGTATCCATCCAGGACGTGATTGGTTGTTAAGATTTTGTACAATAGCTCTCTCTTTCCCTTTGTTGAAGGGTTTACGAGGATTCAATTTCCTCTGAGCAATCTCACCCAATTTAGTGAGGTCTTTCAAGGTGGTTGGGTTGAACATTTCAACCTCATACTTCACTTTCGGGTTTAGGGCTACTAAATACTTCTTCCTTCTATCATCCTCACTCTTCTCAGGTAACTCTAAAGAGAGTTTTAGGTAAATTCAGCGTTACTCTCGTTATCAAATTGCCTGAACCTTTCCCAGCGGAAGGTCAATTCTTCTTCATGCCTTGGAGGCATGAAAGTGGCCTTAAGCTGCTCTACAAATTTGGACCATTGAAGAATAGGCTCTTTTCCCGTTTGTGATAAGGACCACCACATCAAAGCATCCTTCTGTAGATGTAGTGTGGCAAGAGCAAGCTTCTCATGGTGGGTCTTATCTTGATGGGCAAAATATAGCTCAAAATGGCAAATCCAATTGAGGATTTTATCCGCCTCTCTTGCTCCATCATACTTTGGGAACTCTATTCTCTCTGGAGGTTGAAATTTGGCTCTCTTCGAGGGGGTACCTAAATCTTCATCCCCAAAATTCAGCACTCTTTTAGTCCCAAATTTTGTCATAATGGACTGTTCAATCATATGGCTAAGCTGAGAAACCAGCTTATCAACGGGAGACTCTTCTCTCCCTCCTGCACTTGGATTATAATCCATGTGTACAGATTTTGGAGGGCCTGAGGTAAGAGATTTCTCTGAATTTTCTGGTCTTTGGACGGGGAACGGGGTGTCCTAACGGTGTGACTCCCTCCCATGTGCATAGACCCTTAAAACCCTTAAATTGTCAGAAATATCTTCCTTCAAAACTTGCACCTTTGCTTGCAGCCTTTTGTGGCGAGCCTTCCAAACTCGCCCTTTGCAGCCAATTTTCTTCTGGGCCGTTGCAGCGACCTTCAGTTCGCGCACGCGCCAACCAAGGCACTGTTGCGCGCAGGAATCTGTAGGCCACCGTGCGGTATCCTGCGCCTTTCCTTTCGCCTGCCTGTCTGCTTGCTCACAGCCTTTGCGCGTAGTACTCCGCTCTTCTTGTGCCTTCCGTGCAGCCTTCCTTCCGTGGCTCTCTTCTAGGTAGTCTTTTCGTGCCCTCTCACCCTCTGTCTCGTTAGTGGATCGCCGATGCTCTGATACCAAATGTGAAGAACCAGCCTTCTCAAGAATGCAAATCTGTGCAATGCATGCAAAATTTGAATGCCGATTGGCCCCCAATGGGGAAGAGCGTCCTCGTGAGAGTACTTGTTTCTATTTTCGACCTACATGCAAGGTATGAGAGAGATGGCGTATGAATGCAATGTGGTAGAGAGAATGCTACGTGAGATTCACAATGAAAGGGTGATATCCTTTTATTAATGTTCCTTGAGATCACTCAAGTTCCATCTTCCCATTTACACCTACCCTTAGCCTATGACCCATGCATCTACCATTCAATGCACCCTTCCCTTCCTATTGCCCCTAGGACCTACAAGCAGCCTAAATCTTCAATCAATAATAACTTAATCGTGCTTGAGTCGAGTGAATTCTTAACCAGCCCACCAAGCTCATTCACGAGCTAAGGCATACCACTCGGAGAGCATTCTATCCACACTGCCACACAGCTAGCTCTCCGCGCAACCTTGGTTCACTCGCCCATGCACGCATCCCAAAGCAATTGCAATAGCCTGTTCAAGCTGTACAGCTGATCAGCACACAGCCCGTACACTGTCCGTACTCTTTGTACAGCTGATCTGTACACAACAGTGTGCCCAGCCCGTACACAGCCTTTCCGCACAGCAATCTCGTACTAGTCCGTACACACCTTATGAATGTCCCGTACACAACCGTACCAATTTGCCCGTACAGCAGTGGAATTTTGTACTTGCACCTGCAAACACTAAATGGCTCTGGATTTCATCTTCCACAATGGATAATTGCTCCGTCTGTCTTTCCAAAATTAGGAATAGTATATCTCTGGGCCATGACAATGAACTGAAAAGAGAGAGAGTAAGAGTGTTGTATACTTGTCTGAACTTGAGCCTCCCTCCTCCTCACAAGTGCACAATTCTTCAGATGTCGAAGTAGATTCCCCCAAGCTTTGAATCAAGGTCATCCTTCAGCATGGGCCTTGCCTTCAAGCTCACTTCCCATGAACTTTTGATCCAAAGGGTATCCTGCAGTGGAAGACTGATAGAGCATCTGAGGAATTCACACGGAAGTGGTAAACTATGGAATCCAAAACGTCTTTACTTGCGTACATGTGTGTGTGTAAGCTAGTAAGTAGACAATGCTCCACAAGAGATATAGAACCAACCAAAATATATTTTTGTCTGACAGTGCACAATACAAAAGAAGTCGAGAGTCCCACCAAATTGTGGTCCTCTGTCCTTACCCCAAAAGGTGTTGTCCTACTACCTCCGTGGCACTTCTAGATCCTTGAGCCTGTGTGCTCCTCAATGAGCTTTGGTAGACCTTAGTCTCCGTGCCTGATCTCTATACCTTGCTTCCTTGGATGTCAGCCTAGTTGTGCAGCCCTAACTCAGCTTTGTCTGCTGCTCTTCAGCCTCCTATAGGTGCTGATCTGCTGCTCTAGATGATACGCTATGAGGCCCCAAGGTCCCCCTTTTATAGGGCAAATGCCCCTCCAAATCAGCCGACCCAACAGCCCTAAAACAGCCGATTGCCCTGGTCTGTCCAGCTGACCTGTTTGGACTCTCTTTTTGGGTGTTTACAGACCCTGCCTGGCCACGTGGCATCCAGCCACTGGCCTAGGCAGATCTGCCTCTGCCTCAGCCTGTTCCAGGACCTATTTGAGGCCTAAAACCACCTCCAAACAGGTGCCTGCTTGCTTCTGCTGTTTCACACTGTTCCTGACCATCTCCAGCCCTGGAGTTCACTCCAAAGAGCTCCGTACTGCCTCTGCAAATAGCCCGTACAGCTGCTGACGTCACTACCACGTCATTGCCTTTGTTCCTGCTGTTTTCCCTGTGCAATATTGCTCCCTCCAATCGCTGACAACCATGTGGCACCTCAGCACCCCTGCTGTCCGCCATGGTGGCTCAGAGCTGCCAGGTACTTTCTCCTTTGTGCTGCCCACATGGCAGCCCATGTGCTGCACATGTGGCAGCCCCATGCTACCATGTTTTGTTCTTTGTATGCTGCCTACATGGCAGCCAAGGTGCTGCCCATGTGGCAGCCACATCACACTTTGGTTCACCCCCCATGCTCTCATGGGGAGGTGACCACACCATTTCCAACACAAGTTGTTCGAGTTTGATGCCAAATGGAGGTGATTTTGGGTGCGTAGCACACCTTTTTCCTTTTCAAACAGCATGTAAAAGAGTCGTGAGTGCTTGTTTTCTACATGCTTTGGTGGCTGAAGCCTGTGGACCATTTGAAATAGATTTGTGCGCTTTCTGTGAACTGGCGGGTTCTTTTCTTTCACGTGAAGTGGTATCAGAGAAGTACGTAATGATTTCTTCTACATCAGTTGTGAAAATATAATTTAATGTGACAAAAAGTAAATGCACAATTTTCTGCACCTCTTTCCTTTCCCAGGGAATTCATTGCAACCTTGGCTGGTGCAGGATGATCGGAGCAAACAATGGCGTGTGCAGGCTGTGTCTGTAGGTCCTGGAAGGTTTGAAAGCAGGAAGGCCCTTCCATTGTCATGGAGGGGATTAAGAGACGATGACCTCTCAAAAGAGAGTAATATTGACAACTGTGTTTTCGTGCATATGAGTGGATTCATTGGAGGAAACAAAACTTATGATGGTGCTCTATTGATGGCCAAAAAGGCACTTGTGTTGTCATGAGCAGCATTCTGCTCTAGGTAAGTAAAGCAGAGCAGCATTCTGCTCCATGGGATTAACTTCCCCTTTTCTTTTTACATGGATTTTTGGTGTCTTCAAGGTGTTTTAGACCATGTGCAACTTAAAAGGTTTCCTTAACTCTTGTTCTGAGTCTCTATAATCTGGCTTTGATGGATGGGTTGACAAAAGTTGGTCTCTACAGCCTGGCCTTGAGGAGTCAAGGTGATCTTGCAAAGAAAATATACTATAAGATGCCACCCTCTCAATTTGACCATCACTCTATGGATGATCCACAATGCTCATATTTAAACTAGTATAAAAACAACCCTTAAAAAGTGATTGTCAAATTTGTTATCCCAATTACTAAGAATACCACCTGGTAGCCCATATAACCTATAATATGCACCACAAATAGCTTTGCTAATTAAGAAGTCTTTAACGGCCTCATTGGTTGGAATAAATTGAGCCATCTTGGTCAACCGATCCACGATAACCCACATGGACTTGTGCCTCCTCTTTGTCCTAGGCAATCCAACAATAAAATCCATAGAGATGCTTTTCCATTTGTTAGACGAGATCTACAAAGGATGCAGCATCTGCCTACCTTAAGATATTCAACTTTATTGACTTGGCCTTTTTTAAAACATATTTGACATCCTTGTTGGGGATTGGGGGTTTAGTAGGAGTGTGACATGTGTCATGGAAAGATTGACCCTCATGATTAGATTATGTGTGATGGAAGATAATGCTTTCCTAGCCTATTAAAGAGGCATTGTACTTGCTTTTAGATCAAGCAATCATCTACGTTAAATTGCCTCAATTCTTGTGTCTACTTCTCCATCATGAGATCTTCTGTGCCTACGTCACTCCCCTCTCTAGGTTATTCCACATTGTATCAAAGCGTTTTCTCTTGGAGATTCGTTTCACTACCTTGCCCGTTATCTGGGTTGTTGAGATCAATTGTTGTTCTTGGACAGCTACATTTATCTACCTGTGAATTTCGCCACCAGTGGTTGCTATCTCTGCAACAAAACCAGCCTTGTTTTTTATGATGCTGCTTCTGGAAATTTGAGTTCACTTTTTCTTGTACATTGCATCTCTTTTGAATGCCTTGTTTATTTGGCAAAACCATCGCTAGCCGATTTTGTGTTTCTCGTCATCACCCTTCTTCACAGACACAATGTTGTTCTACTAGGCGGCCTTGAGGAGATTTATAAGAATTGCTATGTTGAGGATCATCAATGATTCTAAAGAATGCTACAGTATTGAATTCACATCAATATGTGCCTATGAACTATTTCAGTTGTGGAAAACATTGCTCTAGCTCTACACAACATTCTTCCATAAATGTTTCTCGTCGCCAAAGATGCAATGCAGATGAGAGAGTGACGTCTTTTTCTTACTTCTGTTCGTACTAATATGATAAAAACATGACCTCTTTGCCTCAATTTTTGTTTCGTTGTTGCTTGTAATCATTTCATTTGCACACAGGAATGGTATGCTTGTGGAAAAGTTCTCTAGATCTGATTTTTCCATGTGGCAAACCAAGAGTTGTCTTCTCTTGATGCGAGAAGGAATCTAGAGAAGGAAGAAAAAATGAAATTTGCCAAATTTTTTTGGGGAGAATCAAAATAACAAAGCCATGGCAATGATTGGCCTTGGACTTATTGATAATTTGACCCATCATGTGTATTTTTTATAAGACAATAAATGAAGTTTGGAAGAAGCTTGAGAATCTGTTAGTAACAGCAAGGTTTTTTTCGAGGAGAAGTTTAATCCAATGAAGGTGATACTCTTAGTGAGCACTAAAGCATGATAGGCATGCCCTCAAGCTGAGAATTGATGAGAATTAAAAAACATTAAAAAAAGGAAAGAAAGGTTAAAAAAATAAGAATTGATGAGGATGACACAATTGTAGTCTTGCTCTCTAGTAGTGAAAATATCTCAAAATATAATGAGGTGCTTGAAGTACTCAGAGTAGCTAGAGAAATGGGTTATGATTACATGGTGACAGCTCTCTTTAATGAGGATCGATGCCTCATGGAGCGAATTGGAGTGAGTCGTTGCATCCACCAGTATCTTCACACAGCATGTGCCTTTTACCTTCACATAGTAATTGCAAGGTTAGGAGAGGAGCCACATCGACATGGTGGGAGAAGTAGAAGAGCAGGGAAGAGATCATTAACATGAGACGAGACTGAAGAAGAGCGCTCATGAGATTTGAGCACGTTTTGAGTGCATGCAAAGGACTGCCACTGTGCCTCTTCAATGCTTGCTTGACATCATCTAGCGTACCTCGCATTGGGAAGATCCCAAGGGCTCACAATCGAAGGACATTAAAAGTAGACGTCCAGGGAGCAATAAATATATGAGGGAAGCCAAAGAAGATGGAGGCGCTTAGCACTGGGTTCTCAGCCAATTAAGCATTATGGCAAATGGAAGATTACTAACTATAGGCACACAGAGATCCGAGCTCGAGCGCACAACATTTACATTGATGTATATGGCAAGGAGCCTTACCATGGGGATATCCCATTATACTTTTGCAAAGAGGTTATATTGGCACTTTATCAAAGGACTCCTTGTTGACTTCTCTTCCTATTGTGACAAACGTCTGAGGTCTCAAATAGATGTCACCATTACATGAGATGTTCTCATATGCATTAGTGGGAGCATGAGATACTATGGAAGAGTCACTCCAGAGACTTCATGATGAAAACAAAGCTTGTTTTGAGAATTAGTAATTTTCCAGTTAATATATAATCGCAAATTAAGCAAACCCATTTAACGTAACCCATTGCAATCAAAGCAAACCCATCAAAAAGCAACCCATTAAAGTAAGCATGCAAAGAATTCTTAATATATACATGCTAATATTAAGAAAATGCTAACAAATTTGCAAGCAAATAATCATTAACAAGTACAGACTAACAAATTTGCCTATAAATAAGAACTCCCTCTTGTGCACTAGTTTCTTGTTAAAAAATAAATTTCTAAATACATAATGTTCTTAATAGTTTGATATAACATATTTCACATTTAATATAGGTTGTGTCTACTTTACTCTTTAAAATAGGTTGTGTGTACATATATAATGGTTCATGCCCTTGATGCAATATACATGAGCAACCTATCCCATGAACTACCAGCCTCCCTTAAAGAAGTTGCGGACTTCTCCCATGCCTCAGGCACTCTAGTATCAATGGTTCAGGATGTTGGGTTTCGGTCCTTCCCCACGACTCGATTTACACCACACTCCCCAGCTGGGAAGATGCCCTAGAATGCATGGTTCGATGATGAATGTTGAGAGATGAGATCCCACCGCATGTGTGAGCAGGATCTGGGGCACCTTATGAGGACCGAGGCACAACAGATATCACGTTGATTGAGTCATCGGAAGAGACAAGCTCTCCTTTCACATAGGATGGATGAGATGGTCAAATCCTTTTGAGGAGGGGACCCCACTTTTGCATGAGGGCTCCTCTTTGAGGGTAAGCCACCTATCCCCATCACTGATGTGGGTGTCTAGCACACATATGCGACTTCGTTGTACGACGTTCTGATACAGGCACCACTGGATCGGTCTTATCTACCTAGACCCACCACATCCACTTTGCTCATTGCACAGATTGTGCTAGCTGCACTACGCTGACTCCACAATTAAAAAAAACTTTGGACCATGAGGGGTTGAGGAGGGAGTACTCTGCACATGGGCAAGAGGTCTTGGCCCCCGATCCTAGCACAAATCTTCAACCATGCAGTATGCCATGGCTCCCTGTCTACTTGGAGCACCAGCACTATTCTACCGATACATAAAGCATGGGACCCCATGGACACAAGGAACTACTGCACACTGGCCAAGATCTATGGATTGGTGCTATAGAGAGAGAGAACAACTCATACATAGAGGCACATGGACGACATGCTGGTTTCTGATGGGCAGCATTCCACCCTTGACCATATCTTCACATTACGGGCAATCATTGAGGAGGCAAGAGTGAGATCCCATAAAGCCTAGGCCTGCTTCATAAACTTTTAGAAGGCCTTTGACATTGTCCCATGAGCCTGCATGATTTGAAGACTCTAAGAGATGCAGATACTAGGAGTCATGATATGGGGGTGATGAGCTTATATCTATCAGATTGGATGGAGAGCACAATTGGAGCGAAGTAAGGATGCCCCCTCTCTGACACTCTTCGTGCTATACATTGATGAGATCACAACTTTCATTGATTGCCTGGGAGGAGAGGGATACTTACTTATGGATCTGATGCTCCAGATACTGTTGTACACAGATGACATAGTCCTCATCTCTTCCTCAACTACTGCTGGCATACACTGCTGGCATACACTAGCACAATACCCTTCTGATACACTAGTGTATGCAATAGTGTACACACTCGGTTATTAGGAGATCACTCCCCAGAAGGGTACTGCATACATGGCTATCAGTCACACTAGCATATCAAAAAGCCATCCCTCATCTGCGTACACTAGTGTATCGGAAGGGTACTACACTACTGTACATACTCATCTCTAGAGGTGTTTTGTAGGGAGAGATACCTGACTTTCAACCTTAGCAAGACCAAGGGTATGATGTTCAAAACCAAGGTTATGATCGTTAACACTTCATACAAGCAGTGCTTCATTGACACAACTTTATATACCGAGGAGAGCCACTAGAGATTGTATAGTCATACACCTACCTTGGGGCAGCCCTTGCAGGACCTATTTTCACGATGACACATGCGACTAGGGCATGGCTCACACAAGGGCAAGGAGATCTAGCTCAACTAGAGAGAGAGTGCTTCTAGGCACATTTCCACAAGACCCCTGATGAAGGGATGGCTTTTTGATAGACTAGTGCAATTGATAGCCATGGATGCAGTATCCTTCTGGGGGTGTGATCTCCTGGCAACTGAGTGGTGGAGATTTGAGAGACTATAGGTGACCATGGGATCCAGGATGATTCGGAGTAAGCCCTCGGTCCCTCACTAGATCATACGGGTGGAGTTCTCTAGGACACCACTGCAAATTGATGCCATCTTCCAGACAGTGACATATATATAGAAGATATGGGACTTACCTCATTGGAGACTACCGAGATTGACATTAGAGTCATCCAGACGATTGGTCGAGAGTGGGGTCAACATAGCTTGGTATGCACACATATCCAAATGGTTTAGCAACCAAGGTATTCAAATGGATCACCTCCCTCTTTTAGTATAGCTTGGGCGCACCAACTCTCGAGATCCCGCGAGATGAGATCAGCTGTATCGGACTTGCTTCAGTTCTACACATCATGGAATTGGGGGGGGACCAAGAGTTTCCCACCAAGATTCAGTTCTACCGTGACCACTTTTTGAGTGTATCAGAGGATGGACTGATCACCATGCCCAAGTACTTGGAGGACAGACAGGTCACACATGCATCGAAGATTGTTATGAGGGTCTCGTCTCATCAGCTGAGAATTGAGGCAGGGAGGGCCGTAGGCACACCTCAAGAGTAGCAAATTTATAGACTATCCACGTTAGCAACAATGAAGACAGAGGAGCACTTCCTAGATTTGCTTTGCCTATTATAAGATACAAGGACAATGCCACTGCTTCTTTCAAGAGAGGCACGATTTCAGACCTCTCCCTTGACTGATCCATTTCCATGACTAGGTTTGCAATGGCCTCTTTTTGATGGATATGTGACGACATGGAGCTGCAAGAGACTAATCAAGCAAAGACACGTTACTGACTTCTATGCCTTCGACTCAACCCTAGGACACAATGGGACAGACGACGAGAAGATAGCCGACATGAGGGCAGCATGGATCAACAAGAAGAGACGACATAGAGCAGTGGAGCGTGCAACAAAGAGAATGCCTAGAGCATGCACGATAGAGGTCCAACCCATCGTTGCTCTACTCAGAGGAGACCGCTTGACCCGATGTGTCACCCTCAATATGTCCCACCAAATACAGAGATCACAGAGACCACACTTCCTGCTACAGAGCAAGACGATACGATAGTTGCAAATACACAACATCTTCACGTCGTACCATCGGTGAGCTACCATGGCCCTCGGATATGTGTTTGGAGCATTCGCACTATCTGCTTGAGTATGTTTAGATTTTGAGATTATGTTGAGGTTATTAGCTTAGCGTAAAACCTAACGATGGCCTTAGTGAGCCCTTTGCTTCAACCCACAGCGGGTTGTATGAGCTATTTTGCTGATTGTACTTTTGCTTGATAGGCCTGAGGCCTCCTAAAGACATTGATATGACTCTCTCTCTCTCTCTCTGTCTCTCCTCCCCTCCGCTCCTGCCTCTCCTACCTCCCCTCCATCCATCCTCTCCTGCCTACCCTCCATTCAACCTCTCTCGGCTCCTACTCCCCGCTCTTGTCCTCCGCTCGTGCTCCCCACCTGCGCCTCAGCCTGCAGCTCCTGTTGCTGCTCCATCGCTGCTCCACATGCGCTGCTCCTCCTCCCTCCCACACTGCTCCTCCCTCTCGCGCTTCACTGTAGATCCGCCCGCTGCTGCAGCTCCCTCCTCAACCCATAGCTCCCTTCTCCGCCCCTCCGTTCCTAGTCCTCCCTCCGCTCCTGCTGCTTCCCCCCGCCGACAGTTTTGCCCGCCTCCTCTCTCCCTCGCTTCTACTCCACCCCAGCCCCTCCACTTGCAGCTCCCTCCCTCCCTGCTTACCCTCAACCCTCAGCTAACCCCACCTACCCTAATACCCTCAGCTAACCTCGCCACCCCCCAGCTCTCCCTGCCTACCCTTAGCCCTCCCTGCCTACACTCAGCCCTTCCCTCCCACCCTTAGCCCTTCTCTTCTCTTGTCTCGCTGCTCTCGAGGTGTGCTTGAGCCTCGTGTCAACCCCCTGGGGGTTCCTCCCATCGGGGGGGGGGGGGGGGGGGTACATGCTCCCTCTCCCGCTCACACTCCTGCTCCTACAGTAAGACTAGGACCTACACCGAACACGAGTCTATTGAACGAAATGGGAAAAGTTGGTAAGGATACAGGTAAAGCCACCAAGAAAGACAAAAACAAAGCCAAAAAACAAACACAACTGAAACTCGAAGATGTGAACACACGCTACAACCGCAGTGGACTCAAAGTGGATAGTAAGGCAAAGGCGGGA
Source organism: Dipteris shenzhenensis (assembly GCF_047967505.1). Lineage (NCBI taxonomy): Eukaryota > Viridiplantae > Streptophyta > Polypodiopsida > Gleicheniales > Dipteridaceae > Dipteris > Dipteris shenzhenensis. The sequence continues at coordinate 38,038,240 of NC_141625.1, forward strand.
CCCACCTCTACCTCAGCTTCAATCACAGCTTCAGTTTTAGCTTCAACTTCAGTCTCAGCCTCGGTCTCAGCGACATCCTCATCCTTAGCCTTAGCTTCAGCTTCAGCGTCAGCTCTAGCTCCAGTTTCAGCTCCACTTTTAGCTCCACTTACGCCTACAGCCTCTACAGTTACAGCTATTGGCTCTGACATACCCCTACCCATGACATCGAATGCTCCACCCCCCCTAGGATAGAGGGATTGCCACTGCCACCATCTCTCCCTTCTTCTCTTGCTACAGTTCTCTCTCCCCGATTATGACACCTACTTTTGGAGGGGTCATACACTGTCCCGCACTACTCGACCTTTCTCTCCCCTCTGCCTCTCAATCAGCCCACACTCCCACACCCTGATGGGATCGCCTCCTCCAAGCCACTATCGTCTCCATATCATACCCATCTCACCCAGTCATCACCCAGCCTCCAGTCTCATCCTCACACTTTCAGGCCATAGTCCTTTCAGTTTCCGTTAGAGCACGGATGAGCTGACCCATGTAAGACTTGGGAGTAATTGCTCATGGAGGTCCAGAGCATCCGAGAGTGCGAGAGGGAGATGTCACGCTTCGCACAGGAGTCGACGCGCTTCATCTAGGAGTAGGCACGTCTCATACAGGAGCAGTCTCAGGCTATCCGAGTCCAGGCTGATCTTATTCAGGGGCTCAGACAGGAGATCTCATAGCTCCGATAGGTCACTGCCATACGTACAGTGCCAGGGAACACCCCAGTTGTGGAAGCACAGATTGTGAGCATGTAATCTGCCATTGAGGAGACGTCCAGATGGGTTGACGTAGCCAAACGAGAACCTGCAAGGGTAGCCGTTTTGGCTACCCTCCTGGAGCAGTAGCAGAGAGCCAACAAGGCTCTCAACATCAAAGTACGTGGGATTCCCCGCACTGAGGCTACACCGATGGCAGATGCGCAAGCCTTTGTGACCACTACCGTAGGGGCGACTGAGCACAGGATTGAGAGAGCATGGCGAGTTGGGAGGGACCCCAACCGACCCTTATCATACGGTTCCATGACGCCTAGGCACGATTTCAGATTTATGTCGTAGGTCAGCCTTACGCGACCAACCAGTGATCTCCATGGATGAGGACCTCACTCCACTACAAGTTGAGGAGAGGTGTTTTCTATTACAGCAGCGAGATCAAGCCCACAAGGAGGGGAAGTGGGCAGTAGTACGAGATGGACAGATGGCCTGCATCAGGTGGCTTCACTTGCTTTCCACATGGGGAAGGCTTCACTGTTGTGGACTACATCATGGGATCCCCTGCCTTCACATCTCGCATCATTGACTTTATCGTAGCACCTCTCCCTCCAAGGGCCGATCATACCTATCTTTTCTTTAGCATTTCTACCCCCCGCCCCACAACACTTTCTACCCCATTGAGTTCTTACTCCACCTACCATGATATACGCTTTGATCACGATCACTCACCTACTTACTCTGGCCGTTTGTACATACTTCTCGCATACATTGACTTTATACCCCTATTAGAGGATCGTGCTGCCCTAGTCACTCGCTCACTACACAAGGCTGCTCTTCACGCCTTCCCCCACACCACCCGCTCCACTCACCCACCACCAGCTGGGACTGTACCGTGTAATAGCTGGTACCATGATGAGTGTAAGGCTTTACGCTGTCAGCTCAGATTCGAAACAAAAAACAGCCATCCAGGCAAACCAGAGACGCTATGCGAGAACCGTCGTCTAGTACACAGGAAGAAACTCGTACGAAGGAACGAGGAGGAGCTATTGAACATTCTGTTCAATAACAAATCTAAAAACTTCTGGCGGAGATTTCTAGAGGGACGGTCCTCCCCACCACTCACTGACACTCAGGTGTGGACTGATTATGCACGCACACTCTATGATATCCCAAATCAACCAGCCCCTAACCTATCACATATACCATGCCCCACGTCCTGCACCCTCTTCACTAGGGGAGGGTTAAAGGATGTAGTAATGAAACTTCATAATGGCCGAGCGAAGGATCATGAGGGACTATGTACTGAGTTCATCGCATATGGGATTAACCTCCTAGCCCCGACCTTAGCCAAGCTTAGCTATTTGATTAGGGTTCCCATGCACCCAGACCATCAACACTATCTCACCCATCCACAAGGTAGGGGATCCCATGAACACGGGGAACTACAGGACCATTATGATTGGACATGTCATGTCCAAGATTTATGCATCAATACTTGATTCTGAGGTCAGCAGATTTGCGGAGTGTCGAGGACTCAGAGCAACGGGACATGCCAGTTTCAGGAGGGATCATGGGACCATGGACCATATTCTCGCGCTCATGTGTATCATCGAGGAGGCGAGGGCACGGAAGCATAGGGTTTACTGTTGCTTTGTGGATTTCCGCAAGGCATTTGACACCGTTCCAGGAGCCTGCCTCATACAATGCCTATAGGATTTGGGTTACAAGACTAGGAGATCGTTTGGGCTGTCATGGCACTTTATGATCGAGTTTCAGGCAGAGTCCGGACTGGATGGACAGACGAGATCATAAACACTATCAGGGTCAAACAAGGGTGTCCATTATCACCTACCTTGTTTGGCCTCTACATCAACGAGCTCGAGACAGTGATGCAGGCACAGGGTGGGGTAGGCTACTCCCTCGCGGACACGTTGATCCGGATATTACTCTACGCAGATGACGTGGCTCTCTTGTCCTCAGCAGAGGGGCTCCACAGACACCTTGACGCACTACAGTCCTTTTGCGAGTCTCATGATTGGAAGATCAACTTGGGTAAAACCAAATTTATGATCTTCAATACATCTCGATCCATCATGCAAGATGAGCATTTCACATTTAATGGGTCCCCTGTTGAGATAGTTTCATCATACACTTATCTTGGGGTCGTCTTTTCTAGGCCCATCTTCACCATAGACTTGCGATGCGTGCATGCCTGAGCAAGGGATATGCTTCATTGGCTAGGCTAGAGTGCTTCAACTCTCACTTTCAGGATCCACGGACCAAAGCGTTGCTTTTTGACTCCTTGGTCCACCCAGCAGGGATGTATGGCAGTCCATGTTGGGGGTCAGACTTGTCGGATACAGAGTGGGCCAAGCTGGAGTGGCTACAGGTTCTCATGTTATCACGTATGATCTGTGGTAAGCCATTCATCTCTCACTAGCTCATTCAGGCGACGTTTGGGTCACCCCCATTATAGCTAGATGCTGCATTTCAAGTCATTATGTATCTGTACCGAGTCACGGAGTATGGGGAATACACATCTGGGCGTAGCGGGATACCATGGCTAGCACTGTCCTCTTCTATGGCACTTGCAACGGGGGGGGGGACCAAAGGTGCTGGTATGCACGCACAGAGAGATGGTTTGCAGGACTCGAGCTCCACATGGATAGACTATCTCCTTTCCAGTACAGCATGGATGCTCCTTTTTCTCCCCTCCTATCACATGAGGTCAGCCAGGTAATCCATGAGGATCTACTACAGCTACACACATTTTAGACTTGGTTGGGCCCGAGTGATCTTCCAGTGAAGCTGGGCTTCTAGAAAGATCACTTCTTACATATCACAGCGGAGGGTTTCATTGATCCACCAGGATACACGCAAATTCACCGACCCCACTCGTTGAGGATCTCTCTTGGGCAGTTTCGAATCTCTTCACACAAACTTTGTATTGAGAGCGGTAGAGCGGAACGGTTATCCAAGGAGAGGCACATATGCACACTATGTGACATGTAGGAGGTTGAGATAGAGGAGCATTTCATCTTCAGGTGTCCTGTCTACTATGAGATCTGAGGGCGTTTCTATTGCCTCTTCAGAGATAGTTATGGAGTTTTAGCTCGTTTCCTCTCCTACCCAGACCATCGATGTTTGACTGGTTTCATTCAAGAGGTGCTCAGATACCACGATAGAATACTCCGAGCACAGAGATAGGAGCAAACTTCCTCCTCGACAGATACTTCTCAGAGCTCTATCACAGAGTTCTTTCAACCAGATCACATAGACCCCCATGAAGCGAGGCCTCGACATGACTGTGACCCTGAGCCTGTGACCTGACAGCTCAGATAGAGGGTTGACTCACAGATCATACTTGGGGACATCCCTCCTTGTTTAGGGTCGAAGCCCAACTGACGAGGGTCACAGTGGCCCTGGTCAAACGCAGAGCTACGACCAGGAGACTAACCAGGAATGCACCCTTGGGAGGGCGACAGTGCTCTATTGCTGACCTCATGCCTCCACTTCCGCAACCTCATCGATCCTGATGTCCTACTATTGTTGATGATGATAGTTATGATGATGTCGACGATGATGTTGAGATTGATATATATATAGTCGAGATATGACTATGTTGTACTTAGGATTTAGTACTGCCATTTTGCATTTTCTACATTCTGCATTGGTATGGATGCTCGTTTAGTAGCTCCACTACCACATCTCATTGTATCAAGTTTTTCACAGTCTCATAGACCCATAGGTCTTCCAAAGACTTTAATAAACTTTCTTTCTCTCGTTGGGTTCTTTCTTTGGGGATTCTTGCCTACATTGTGATCATCACTTTTCAAGAATGATTTTCCTTTGTGAAAATAGCTTTGTAACAATAGCTAAGAACGCTATGGTTTCATCTTTTCATGAGCTTGGTAATGATCTATGTTGGGATAAGTTGCATGGTTTTTAACAAGGATTGCACCCTTGGGAGGGCGACAATGCTCTATTGCTGACCTCATGCCTCCACTTCCGCAACCTCATCGATCCTGATGTCCTACTGTTGTTGATGATGATAGTTATGATGATGTCGACGATGATGTTGAGATTGATATATATATAGTCGAGATATGACTATGTTGTACTTAGGATTTAGTACTGCCATTTTGCATTTTCTACATTCTGCATTGGTATGGATGCTCGTTTAGTAGCTCCACTACCACATCTCATTGTATCAAGTTTTTCACAGTCTCATAGACCCATCAATCTTCCAAAGACTTTAATAAACTTTCTTTCTCTTGTTGGGTTCTTTCTTTGGGGATTCTTGCCTACATTGTGATCATCACTTTTCAAGAATGATTTTCCTTTGTGAAAATAGCTTTGTAACAATAGCTAAGAACGCTATGGTTTCATCTTTTCATGAGCTTGGTAATGATCTATGTTGGGATAAGTTGCATGGTTTTTAACCAAGATTGCAACCTTGGGAGGGCGACAATGCTCTATTGCTGACCTCATGCCTCCACTTCCGCAACCTCATCGATCTTGATGTCCTACTGTCGTTGATGATGATAGTTACGATGATGTCGACGATGATGTTGAGATTGATATATATATAGTCGAGATATGACTATGTTGTACTTAGGATTTAGTACTGCCATTTTGCATTTTCTACATTCTGCATTGGTATGGATGCTCGTTTAGTAGCTCCACTACCACATCTCATTGTATCAAGTTTTTCACAGTCTCATAGACCCATCGGTCTTCCAAAGACTTTAATAAACTTTCTTTCTCTCGTTGGGTTCTTTCTTTGGGGACTCTTGCCTACATTGTGATCATCACTTTTCAAGAATGATTTTCCTTTGTGAAAATAGCTTTGTAACAATAGCTAAGAACGCTATGGTTTCATCTTTTCATGAGCTTGGCAATGATCTATGCTGGGATAAGTTGCATGGTTTTTTTCTCCGTAAAAAATAAAATAAAATAAGCTTTGCAATGGGAAATGCTCTAAAATAGTTCATGTTCACCTCATAGCTTTACAATGGGAAATGCTCTAAAATAGTTCATGCTCACCTCATAGCTGTCGTGATAGATGATGCCAATTTACAACTTTAGCCACGCTTAAAAATAATGCATCCCGAAAAATCAAGCAGCTCCTATGGGAAAGATGACTCTACACCTCTTCTTGAAAGCCTATGGACCACTTGAAATATCTTCACCAAACCCCAAATATGAAATCATGCTTGCTTAATTAGAAAGAATGCTAGATGGCTTTAAATGGAGCAACATATCTATTTTCTAAACAAAGCCCTGGACACAACGCTTGCGTTCTGTGTAAATCAATGATATTGAATGTGGTGAATGTGTTTAAAAGCGTTCCCCTCCAAGATGACCTGGAAGAGCTTTTAGTGATGAAACAGGTCAAGTTATTCTTCGAGTGAGTCACGGTTATAAACATTGCACCAATGGCTATTTTCCATTAACAAGTAAAATTCACACCTTTTTTTTGTAAGAGATGCACTGGCATATTGTTTAAAAACTACTTTTATATGCACACAATGATCCAGCTATATGACATAATACTACTGTGATCCACTTGTGTTACACAAACGAATCATTCCAACTTTTGGAGCACTTCTATACTCAACTCTCATGAAGTAGTGAGAAGGAAATCACATGGAGCAGCCAGACATTTCGATAAAGAATATTAGACATATGCATGGGCATAGAGGCTTGCTTGGCCCATCCATGCTGGTTGCTCTCATGGGGTTTACTACTCATAGGGGTTAGCTGGGCTGTCAGATGCTGAAGAAATTGGTATAATTGAAATCCAAGCATCCCAAAAGAATCAGATCTTACAAGAATCCCCTTCAAAAATAATATTTTAAGATGAATAAACCAGCTGTTCTCACAGTATGACTAGCAAGACCGTTTCCGGAAAGAAAGCACTGCTTTCCTTGTCATCAAAAAATTTCATTCTGAGTAACAACTCCCCAGCCCTCCCTTGCCCATGCTCCCCAAGTATTCCTAAAGAAAAAACATCAACAGTAGTTTCCTTCAAAAAACTATTTACCATTCCTAGGCTAGTTTCAGCCTTCAGAGCCATATACAAGGTCTCTTAATGCTAGCCTAAGCTCATGAATTCCTTGTTCTAATAGAGCACAAACAGGAAGAATTCGCATGGAAGGTAATCTTTTCCTCAATTCCTGAAGTATATCTTGAGCTCCTTCTTCATCTAATTTGGTTGCAACCACCAAGAATGGCCTGCTAGATAGCCCTGACTGATACATTTCTAGCTCAAACTTCAGTTCTTCAAACTGATCCCATGGTGGAGCACCCTTATTGCTACCAAGAGAAGCAGCCAAGTCAACAACATAGGCAAGAGCCTTAGTCCGCTCAATGTGCCTCAAAAAATCATGACCAAGCCCTACATTCTGATGGGCTCCCTTGATGAGTCCAGGAATATCTGCCACCGTGATTGACAAGAAGTCTTCGAATTCAAGCCTGCCCAAATTAGGTCTCAAAGTAGTAAAGGCATAGTGTCCTACCTTAGGCTTGGCCCTTGAGATGGCACCTAAAAGTGTGCTTTTTCCAGCATTTGGAGCTCCTACGAGTCCCACATCTGCAATAGTCTTCAGCTCAAGCACAAGAATAGCTTCTGTTCCTGGATGCCCAGATTCATGTTCCCTACTCGGAAGTGTCCTTTTGGATGCGCGCCCTCTCGCCATGGATGCATTGCCACGACCTCCTTCTCCACCACATGCCACTGTCAGACTTTGTCCTGGTTTGAGAAGCTCCGCCACAAAACTTTCTGTGCCGTGTAATGAACTATCATGCTGTAGCTCATAGTCAGTATGTCCATCATCTTCCACTTCAGTGCCAGAGCTGTCACTGATGTTTCCATCAAAATTGTCTAGCTTCATTCCAGAATTCGTGTTGCTGTTGTTATCATGCTCCAGGTCTGATGCCTCAGAAGAAAAGTCTTCAGATTCATCGGCAGCAATAATGTTTGTGGCCTGTTCAGCTTGCCTTCGTCCATTGTCCTTTGAAACAAACGTCCTGTTGTCTTCCAAAATCACACTTTCAGCCTCCAGTGACTCTGGTAATGAGGGAAGAGATCCGCTTGCTAAATAAATGACTGTTCCCACGGGAACATGCACAATCTATAAACATAATCGCAAGAAAAGGCAAAACAATAATCAGGATTAAATCTCCTTATTCTTTATCACATTAGTACAATGTATGTGTGTGTGTACACACACACACACACTTCTTTTCTTTTTGGTGAAAGAACCTTTCATTAAGAAAAATGTACATTCATAGTTGTCGCAAAGTGAGACAGCTACAACTCATAAGAAAAACACACCATATGAATATACATATACATTACATTGTGTGTGTGTGTGTGTGTGTGTGTAAAGAAATAATCATCAGCATAGGCATGAGCAACCATGCTGCAATTTTCATCCAGTTCCAAACCACGGAGAGAATCTGTAGCCACTAGATGATCAATGTATTGCAGCATAGGATGAGTAGCAATAGCATATAGTAAGGCACTAGGAGACAGCCTTGACGAACTGAACTACGAAGAGTCCATTCTTCAGAGATGTCTCCAGAAAGAATACAAGCAACATTGCTATCCCTGTAGAGCCAATAAATAACTTGCTGCATTTTTATTCCAAAGCCCAAGGCTCGCATTGTTTGCGAGATGAACTCCCATTGAACTGTGTCAAAAGCTTTGGCAATGTCAATTTGTAAGAGCAAAACATCCAGCTGCGTGTACTTGGCATATTCAATCCCAACATAAGCATTGGCAATAGGTTGTTTTATGGCGAGTGCTTTTGGGAATTTTTCCATCTGGACCGTTGCTGGCCCATAGGCACATTGCTCCTGCTTTATGTCGTCAGTGTCTGATTTCTTAGGAGATTGTGCCTCATTTATTCTGGCATTGCCCGTCTTCTCGGCAGTTTCTAGATTCTCTTCGACAGAGGCTACGAGCGAGATTCCCGACTGTTCTCTTCGGGAAATTTTTCTGGCTCCACAATGACCGGAGTTTCATCTTTTCTTTATTTCGGCTCGCTATTGGGCACTTTGGACTTAATGGACAGACCGCAATTGTAAAGTCTTTAGTGATTCCAATTTTTCTTTGTTTGCTTTCTTTAAGCATTCTCTCTAGCAATCTTTCTTTGATTGCTTGCAGACTCGCCAAATAGATCAGGATGTATATTTGGCTTATATTGAGACTTTCAGTTGATGTATTTTCTAGCGTCTCTTTTTTGAGGTGACTATTCTTGTAATATAATCAATCAAAGCTTTCACTATTTAAAAAAAAGTGTGTGGTGTGTGTGTGTGTGTACACACAAATACACATATACATTTTGTGTGTCTATTTGTTCTAGGATGTAGGGTACTTATAGGGCAGCTTCAACCAGGAGGATCATGTTTCTCAGAGAGTGGAGAGATTGTCCTTTCTTTTCTGTGGCATCATAGGCTTGACATGGCACTTCCAACCACAGTCCCGGTTTTTATCTAGTCTTTCATTTGTTCAAACTCTCTATGAGTGGTGTATTTTACCACCAGATTTTCATGTTCTCCTTGATGTATTTCTGCCTTGAATTTCTTTGAAGATCGAAACATGCACACTTTCATCCAAGTTTCACACATAATACTCGCGTGCTTATCAAAACTCACATTCTTTCATGTGAGTTTCAAATGCTTTTGTGTGACTTTCACAGATCTAACTACATGATTTGCAAGATTCTGATCCCTTCCTCTTTACAACATGAAAATAAATAGAGATTTCCAAATATCTCACTCACACAAGTCATTACAGCATTAGTAGGGGAAGCACAATGTAACGTCACACACCTGTGAGATGCAAAAAATCCCCGAAAACCACAACAATAATAATTTTCATACGGGGAGATGTGTCGTGCCAAGCTCTACAAGGAAATGCAGCCTTGAGTAGCACTTCAGACCAAGCAACCTTTCCAAACGTCAAAAAGGTCACGAGTCTCCAGCCCTCTTCCTGCAGCTCAGTATCTTTAAGACACTGATGCTTGAACAGCAGCCACAACCCTCTACTCAATGGCGAGTTTGAGAAAATCTTTGATATCATGTCAAGATGCAATGCAGAAGCGAATAAAACAAACACAGAGTAAGAAAACACAAGGAGGAAGCACGTCTGTGTATGTGTGTGTGTGAGAGAGAGAGAGAGAGAAGTGTGTGGTGTTCGTGTGAAATATGTGTGTGGGGTGTGTGTGTGTGTGTGAAGAGAGGCACCCTTGTTGAGCACCATCAGTTTCCTTCTTCTTAGGATATGGATATACCTCTTGCAGAGGGCATTTTACAAGATGATATGCAAGCTCTCTCTCAGGATGCTGCCTCTGCTCTTACTCAGATTGATCCTCCGAATGAAGCTCAAATGATAATCCCTGCTTTATCAGCTGCAGCTTCTTCATGGGAAGATACAGATGTTGATTTAGCTTCTCTGCCTTTGCTGCCTGTGCCAGAGTTTTCTTCTGTCCGGGATGTAGAAGTACCTTTTTTACTGGAATCTTTTCATCTCATGTTACAACAGGTTTTTGACCCTCTGATTCAAAAGTTTCACGTACCAGCCTATATCAAGAAGAATCACAAGGGCAAAAAACAGCTTGTTTTTATTGATGGTGTGGTTTCATCATTGCATCAATTTTTACAGAGCAACAACTTGAAGCTGGAGGATGCCGTGTTTGATCCTCCTCCAGCTTGATATGTCACTTTTTACTTGGCTACCTCATGACTTTTGCTCTGAGGTTTTACTTGTAAAAACTTTTTTCTTGTACTTATTGGTGGGTTTTTACCTCTTTTGAGCTTTCCCACATAGAAATATAAAGATTTCAGTATAAAAAAAAGTGTGTGAAGAGGAAGAGACCTGCTTGCAGCCAGCACCCTACGCACCCTTTGTTTAGGGCTCCTTGCACCCTTTCTTGGTTGCCGTGCCAACCCACGTGCTCTCACGCTACAACTGCTCATCCGTACTCTCATGTTTTTTTCCGTACGAAATCTGGTTTTTTTTCTAAAAAATCCGTATGAAAATCTGTACTGTGTCAAAAAATCCGTACAATGTCAGAATTTCAGTGCAAAAATCCGTAAAACATTCCGTACAAAAATCTGTACCGTGCTAGAATTTCCGTACAAAATCCGTACCGTGTCAAAATTTCAGCACAAAGATCCGTAGTCCGTCAAAATTTCATACAATTTATGATGTCCGTACTATTCCTGCTGTTCATACTGCCTGTACTATTTCTGTTGTCAGTCCGTCCTCTTTGTAAAGCCTTTCTGCTTCCAAGCGTTCCATTTTGTTTCTTGTTTTTCCTTTTCCTTGATTCAAATGGCGGATTATTCCTATGAGAAAACCTTTCACAAAGATAAGTTGGTTTCCAACAAGAAACAAAAAAAGGTTATGGATTCAGATGATTCCCTTCATGACTCTGTTGAGGCTCAACTTGTTTATGAGGTTATGCATGAAGGGTTTGAAGACACCCGCAAGGGTTGGAAAGATCCACTTCCCACCACTGGCATTATGGTGGAAGTGGATGATATATTTGATCCAGTTAAGAAGTATGCAAAACATGCCATTATGATTTTCTTCCTAGGACGAATGCCTGCTGCAGCAAATGTTGGGAATTGGTTGACTCGAACCCTAGGTGGTTCTTATGTCAAAAAAATTCATTATGTAGCGAGGGTTTTTTTTTGAGATGATCATGGTTGATGAGGAGCACCGTCAAGTTTTATTGGAGCACTCTCTTTTCTTCTATGGCTAGCAGATGGTCCATCTCTTGCCCTCGTCTCCCACCCGGGATTATCAGGCATTGATTCGGCATCGTTGCCCTATTTGGGTGGAAGTTGTGGATTTTCCTCAATGCTTGTCTTCTCTTCTACCTAAAATTGCAGCTTCCCTAGGTAAGGTGGTATGTCCACTGCGACCCAATGGAAATTCAAATCGCTTTTGCTTTTTGTGGGACACAGATCATCCCACTCTAGCTTCATATTCGGTTACTGTGAATAATGTTTCCATGGGAAGTGCCTTTTACAAGCTCAAGTGGGGGCTGTTTGCAGGTGCTTGCTTTGAATGCAAGCAATTTGGGCACATGGCTTCACAATGCCCTTCCCAAGCTCCATGGATGCCAATGGAAGCTGAAATGGTTCAGCCTTTGAATAAGAATGCAAATGCCTCTTCTGTGGTAAAAAACAAAGGGGTCAAACAATTTTTCTCTGTTCAAGACAAAGGCAAAGCCCTGGCTGTCTCAAATGTAATGCTTCTCTTCCTGTGTCTTTGTCCTCTCCACCTCAAGGGAAGGAAAAAATTTTGACTGACGGATGGCAAACTCCTCGCGAAGTGATCTCCCCCAGATGACCTTTGCCTTCTCGGACTTGGAGTAGTGCATCCTCTCATGGGAAAACACCTGCTGAAAACTCTGGTGTTGGCTTGACCTAAGCTGCTGTGACTGCAAATCGGACCTTGTTTCCTGAAGAGGAAGTTGCTGCACTTTTGTCCTCTCCTTAGGCTGATGCTTCATCCCAGGGCAGAGGCTCGGACATTGAGGTGGAAATGCAGACATAGACAGCCCGTTAGCTGCTTTACATACTTGTCCCATAACTGTAAATATGCTTGATCATCGGAAGTGTGTTACTCGCAATGTACAGGGAATGTGTGATGGTCGCAAATGGAAACTGGTCTGGATGAATATCAGCCAATTGCAGCCTAATATAGTTGCTTTGCAAGAGCATAATCAGCATATGTATGCTGGTCAGATAGGCCATTTTGCTGGTTATGATATCTTCCATGCTGGAGAGCACCCCTTTTATGGCATGGCTTTTTTAGTAAAGCACTACCTTCAACCTCTTGTGGCCCTCAATGATCGCCATGGTAGATGGATTATTGTTCAATGCCTTGTTCAAGGGGAAATTTTTGAATTTGCATTGGTTTATGTCCCCCAATCTTCTCATGATAGAGCTTTGATCTGGGCTACCACGCATAGCTATCCATGGCAACAACATGCCTTCATTTGTGGTGACTTTAATAATGACCCTCAATCGGGTGATAACACCTCAGGCCACACTCATATGTTGGCTTCTGAAACACAGGCATGGTCTGATTTTTTGCTTCAATTGCGCCTAGTTGATCTCTGGAAGGAATTACAACCCATGCTTCCGGGCTATACCTTTCACCATAATGCTTGATCTTCTTATCGGGCACGCTTAGACAGATGGTATCAGGTTGATCCACAACATTATGATGCCTTTACTGGTCAAATTTGGGTTGATTATGCTTTCACACATTCGGATCATGCTCCTCTTTGGTTGAGGCTTTCCTTACATGAATTTCCCACAGACAGATTGTCTTGCCGAAGGCTTTTGCTGATTAATGATAGTTATCTGGAGTATGCTGACTTTAAAGCCTTGGTCTCTGATGCTATTCAGCCTCTCTCTCTCGGATACACATTGGTTTGGATTATGCCTGGCAGGCTTTTGTTGCTCGGATGCAAGTAGTTATTTGGGATTATGGCAAATCCTATATGCAAGCCACAAGGAAGACTTTAGCACATGCCAAATTTACTTGTCAAAGTTTGACTGATCTTGCTCATCTTTGCCCTTTGTCTTCAGAGGAAAGCATGGTCTTATGTCAAGCTCAATTCTTTCTTCAATCCAATGATCGTAGAAAGCTTGCTAAATGGGAAACCTGATCTAGACAATGGGCTTTTTTGGATAAAGGTTGCTCTTCCAAGCAATTTTTTAAGAGCTTACACTACAAAAGACAGGCTGCCAATATCTGTCGCATCCGGATGCCTGATGGTTCTTGGTCAACATCTTGTTCACAGCTTATTGATTTATGTGTGCAGCACTTCTCCACTCATTTTGGACATGTGGATACTCTTTTTTCTCAGGTCGTGTCTGCACATCAGCTTCTTTTGCAGCCTGTTCATCCAATTCTATCTGATGCTTAGGCTTTGGAACTTGAACATCCCTTCATTGAAAGGGAATTGTCTGATGCACTGAGATCCTGTGGCAAACGGAAATCTCCAAGATGGGATGGTCTCACTGTTAAATTCTTTCTTGCTTTCTAGGATCTTCTTAAATTCACCTTGCTGCAAATGGTAAATGCAACATGGCAAAATCAGCAAATGCCTGTGTCATGGAAAAAGGGTCTTCTCAAGTTGATTCCAAAAAAGCAGCTATGTGGTTCACTTGGTGATTGGAGGCCAATCACGCTCATGCCAGTCATTTACAAGATCATTGCCAAAATGGTGGTTGATCGTATTAAAGATTATTTGCATGATGGGTTGCATCCCTCCCAATTCGGCTTTGTTCCACATCGCCATATCACAAATACCATTGCCAATGCTTATATTGGGATTGAATATGCCAAATACACACAGCAGGATGTTCTACTCTTGCAGGTAGATATTGCAAAAGCCTTTGACACAGTTCAATGGGATTTCATCTTGCAAACTATGTGAGCTTTGGGGTTTAGACAAAAAATGCAGCAGGTTATTTATAAGGTTTACAGAGATAGCAATGCGTCTTGCATTCTTTCTGGGGATATCTCTAATGAGTGGACTCTTCATTGTTCGGTCCGTCAGGGATGCCCTCTGAGTGCTTTCGTGTATGCCATTGCTACTCATCCTCCTATACTGCAATATATTGATCATCTTGTGGCTACAGGATCACTTCATGGCTTGGAATTGGATGCTAATCGCAACATGGTTGCTCAAGCTTATGCTGATGATTCTTTCTTTACCCCGAAGAATACACCCCATGATCTTGGTGCCTTGATGCAAGTCCACTCTATTTATAATTTGGCAGCTGGTCTTCATGTTAATTTTCAGAAGTCTAAGCTGCTCCCTTTGCATTCCAAAGACTAGCATAGTCTCTTATGGCTCGGGGATATCATTCCACCCACTCAGTTTGTACGTCATCTTGGTTACCCTTAGGTATCGACAACAAACTGATTGGGTTTTGGCTAAGCTTCGAAAAAAGCTTGAGTATTGGAAATTGGCAACTTGGCCTTTGCACGTTCATCTTTGAATAGTGCAGTCCATCCTTGTGGCATATATTCAATTTTACTTGTCATTGATCATGTTCACGAAGGCAAATCTTACATCCTTCATGTCTGTCTTTATGGAAATCTTCCGGCAATCCAAACATGGCAGAAAAATTCTAAGGCTGCTTTCAAGATGCATCACATTTGTTCTCCCAAGATGCATGGTGGATTGAACATCACGGATATTCACGTGCATATCCTTGCCCACAGGGGGAAAATGTTGCTGCAGTTTCTGCAAGGTGATCAGCCTTGGGCTCTTATGATTAGATCTCTGGTCACTCATATCAGTACTTCTGCGTTTGGTCATTGGCATCTCGATCAATGGGATTTCCTTTTTGGCTGCACTGATGGTACTTTGCCTAGCTGCCCTTTGCTCTCCTGCCTGCTTCTTGACTGGAAGCATCTTCTTTCTCATATGGAATGGAATGGTTGGAAGTCTTTGCTTGGGAATTCGTTGAGACCTGAAAGCATTCACTGGTCGAAAGTCTTTCAACCTCCCTTCGCTTTCCAGGAACCTCGACATTCCTACTTTGTCTCGTTTAAAGGCATCACCTCGGTTGCTGATGTTATTGATGATGTTGGTACTGTGCTTCCTTTTTCTCTCGCAGCCACCAAATATGGATTGGGTCTCATTATCGTCCTTTGTGGCAACAAATTACTTCTATGCTTTCGCCTTTTGTTCCTCCTTTGGAACTTCAAGACCGGCTGGAAGATTGGACTTGACTTCTCCAGGGTCCTCTTCTCGTCCTTTGAGGCCACCTCAGATTACTGTGCCTGCATTGTATAAAATCCTTTTGCCTCAACCTTGGGTTTCAGAGAGAGGTGATTTTGTTTGGCGAATGCATTGCCCAGCCAAGTGGTGGAGGAAAAGATTACAGCAACTTTGGGCCTATAAAGTACCGTTTCGGCAACAAGTTTTCTTTTGGCAAGTTCTTTTGGGAGTGTTTCCATCTGGACAGCTATTGACTCATCGACACATTGCTCCTGCACTTTGACACATATGTTCTGCTTCTTCAAGACTATGCCTCACTTGTTTTGGCATTGTCCGTGCTCTCATGAGTTTTTTGATCTGCTTCGACAGCGCCTGCGAGCGAGATTCCCATCTATTCCGTTTGGGAAGTTCTTCTGGCTATTTGGGTCTCATCCATCCAGACTGGAGCTCATAGTAAACGGGTCAAGTACACAAGAAGTGTTCCTCTCTCTCCACCTCCTCTAGCATGCATAGTGTATAGATTCGCTGCTCTCTGGGCGTACCAGTGGCTCTCCCTACCTCAATCCTCAGTTGATGGAACGAGACCCGCATCTGTCCGATGGAGATTCTCATAGCGTATGAGACTCGTCTGTCCTCCAGGTACTGGGGCCTGATAATCCCTCCGTCCTACGGCCCTTGTGCCCCCAATTGGTACTCAGTCCAGCGGATCCAAGAGGGGTCCTGCATCCCACTGAAGATGAAGGGGCGAGCACTCAAGCTGCTAAACTTTAAAGGTGCCAAGGGGAGCTACAAGACAGCAGACTGAAAGTCATTGTGGTCCACCCCAAGGCACCACCCTGCTGCTTGACAGCGTACACTGAAATCTACTTTGTATCAGCTTTGTCCTAGTTTGGAGTATCCTTTTACATGTTTCGGCTGTAGTACATGCTGTGCACTTCTTAGAACTAAGCTTGTGAATTAAGCTATTGTGTGCATGAGGAGTGAGTGTGATCTTTGTTCTTAAGGTTGTGTGACCTTAGGGAAGTCTTCCGCTGCAAGGAGTTGGCTTAAGCGAGCAAGCTCTCTATTTTATTTGAGATTATATTTCAGCCAACTTGTGACTCCGATCCCAAAATATCTACGATGGTGATCTACTCCAAAAGGGAAGGATGGAGTCCTTAGTAGGAAGGAAGGACCTTCCATATTCAGGTGTGACATGTTCAGCTTGCAGTGAGACAAGTCATCTAGACTTCAAGTCATCTACACCCTATTAAGATTTTGGTGGGATTGGAAAGTTGGATGAAACCAACTATCCAATTAGGAAAGTGAAGGTTTGGAGTCATTTGGTGGCCAAGTATGGAGCAAAGCTAAGACCCATTGATGTCAGGGATTCGACAAGAAAGGTTACGATTCCTACAAGGAGTTGGAGTGGAACCTGAAGGATACAATTTTAATCTCCATGCTTATATGGACTACTGTGGATGCGATAATTCCCAAATAGCAAAGATGGAACATAAGGAATGGAGAACGATTACAGAGCGTTGGCAACAACCATTATAGCTGGAGAACAATCGAAGCCAATTACTTTCAAGCAATGGGGCCCATTGTTGCTTCGTGAGAAGGCTTATATGAATGTGTATCATGGAGATAACTGTAACGAGAAGAAATTTATGACCAAGGACAAGCTTGGCAAGGGTAGGTCCCATTCTTCAAAGAATGATGAGAACTCTTGACTATTCCTGAGAAAGATGCAATGTTGCAGAGAAAAGGCTATGCTCAAGGGGCTCCCCTGGCCCAGCAGGACAGCATGGAGAATAGACGTTTGCGGACGACTCCAATGCCTTTTCAGTGGAAGAGGAAGATAAGTTGGGCAAGTTGATGGAGATAATGAGATATGTCTGGCTCGAAAAATAGCAAGGAGAATGTTATGCCCTTCAGCTTTGACCTCGCACACAATGGACTGACAAATAACGGATCGCATTGACTGGTTCTCAGGTAAGATTCGGCTCAAGCTAGACAAGTGACAGAACAAAACAATTGGCTGGAATGGTCACATCGTGGTTCTCATTCATGTCTTAGCAGTTAGGACTGTGTACACTGGTAGAAAATGGAGCTTTAAAAGAGTACAGTAGGATCCATTAGAAAAAATCTTCAGGGCCTTCCTCTTGCCTTATCTAGTGGGCAGAAAAAAGATGCATACTGTGTTATGGGGAATGCTAACCACTCCAAGGAGGAAGGGGGGTGGGAATACCCAGTGAAGGCAAGATCCGAAACACTAATCTGCAAGTGGCTCCTTAAATTTGGAAACACAGGAGCACTGTGAGCAGACATAGCAATTTGGTTCATTGAACACTTGGGACAGAAAGGTGTGGACACATGGTATGGTCAGGATTGGAACATGATGTTGCTCTCTGTCATCCCCCTTCAAATTAAGGGTTTGGATCTAATAAGGTGTCTAGGCCTGGAGTAAGCAAAGTGGAGCGGACAAGATGGAATAAGAGGAGATGGGGCACTTATGGTCAGGCAAGGCAACAAGAGTAGAGGACCGGGCCCAAGCTCACCTAACCCAAGCCAGAGCTATGAACAAATTGGGCATCAGGAAATGGGAAGATATTTGGGATCCTCGTAAATCAGATTGGATGGAGTGGAAGGTCCTTCAAGCCCTATACGGAGTCAATTATTGTTGTAAGCCCTTTCTGGGAGCAGTGTTGGACACAGTAGAAGGCTGGAAGTCTTCCATTAGAATAGACAGGGATGATAAGTGGTGGAAGAACTGGAGCAGGTTGTGAGGCCCCATTCCGGAAAATCTTTCATCTGTCATGATCTATCCCATAATTACCAACGTGCCCATTGGAGCTCCAAGCTGTGGGATACAACAGAATCTGGCAAACGAGAGACTAGGAGCCTGGTTGGAATAGGCGGTTCTTAAGGTTTGGAGAGGCACTAACTTGGCCAAGTGCAGAATATTACTCTGGAGAGTCATGTCTCTCAATGCATCTGTTAAAATCTATCTTAGACACTTGCTGGGAATGGATAGATCTTGTGGAGTGTGTGGACATCATGCTGAATCAATATTACATCTATTTTGGGCATGCAGATTGCCCAGGAACTTTGGGGGAAGATCACACTGTGGTTGGGTTACCAGCGCTTGGGAAGCAGGCTTCTTACATTGAAATGGCGCTGCTTGGGGTGGATGCCTTTTCTCCTCCTCCTTCCTAATTGTGAGGCCTTCTGATTAAGTCATGGTGATCATGACCATTAAGGCCATTACAATCTGGTTTTTAGAAGCTGTCAAAAGACATTGCTGCCCAAAAAAAAGACATGTCCTGTAGATATATTGCACAACAGAGTGAAAACCCTTTGCATGACTAATTCTTGGGCATTTGTTGTATTTTCCCTTTTGTAATGAATTCTGTTCTCTCTACTGTAGTGCATTGGAAATTCTATTGAGGGCCATGAGAATATGCACATACCCTCCTACAGGCTCTCCCATTCTTATTTTAACAATACAATATATATCCATTTGATAAGCGTTCAAAGCTACAATTCTAAAAGAGTCTTTAATCCGATTAACTTGAAGATATGCCACAACCTTGTCTTGTCCTCTAGTTCCAACTCGTTTCTTGGAGGACCCTGCTCCACCTTTCTTTGCATTCTGCAAACATTGCATAATCCCAAAAAAAATCACAAACTTCTCGCTTTAGTATCTTGAAACCTTAAGCCTTGTGAAATCAGTACAAACAAGAGGTTTGTAGCTTACAAATCAACATTAGTAGCTTAACTTTTATATCAGCCTCTAGAACTTCCAATCAAATTATTAACTCTTTGTGCACAAGAAAAAAAAGCTTTGACTTTACTAAGTGATGTTGCAGATGACCGAAATCCCAGAATTCTTCCGAACATTTAAGAATAATGTCTCCACCTTTTCCTCCCCTTCCACCTGTCAATCTTGACTGCATCAGTATGAAGGCGACCATCAGACTTCAAAATACACAATGCTCAGAAGCTACTTGCCAAATAATATCCACTACCATCAGCTACACCATGTCGAGCATGCCTGCTCCTGCGGAAGCTGGTACATCCATCCCCTCCAGCACCACCCGTCACATGTATACGACGTCTATCAATCATCTCACGTTCCTGTTGCAACACAAACAGTTCTTTCAAGACATCTTCACAAACCATAAAGTGCACACTAAACTAAAAGGTGTAGTCATATTGAAAATTTCAATTCTAAAAAGAAGCCTGCAACTCATCATGGTCTAGAGAAAAAAAAAGCGAGACATTGCTCTAACTCTACTGCGAGTAATGGCTGCAGACACAATCATCTAAGAATCCTTTTCTCCAGATGTGATACTAAAAGAATTCATGTTCATTTGAACTGCCAGCCAAGCATATTGAGAGTTTTCTGCATAGCTAAGGATAGAAGAAAACTTCTGAACTATTCAAAACTGTGGATTTCTGTCCACCCTTGATTCTGAATGTAGCTCAAAGGACACAATGCCGGGTTCGCAATCATACATTATGGGAGATAGTTATTGGACATGTGCACTACTCAACAGTGTGCAGAAATGGCCAAGATAAGAGAGGTACACATGCCCATGTGGGGGTCGCCATAGTTCAGTAACTGTGTCATGGGATCCCTTACCTTCACCTCACACACCTTTGATCTCATAGTTCACCCCTTCATGCCAGGAGCTGACCACTCGTACGTCTCTTTCAATCTGGCCATAGTCTATCCACCCAGCCTATTTCGTGGATCACATGTTTCTTATGACACGTAATTTTTATCTCTCATGCCTATCCACAAACCCACATCTCCCTAGATGGTTCCCTCTGCCACATGTCCTCATTCTAGGCCTTTTTCGGTCCAAGATTCTTGTTGGTTTGCGTCTTGCATTATCCTCTATCTCCTGAAACAAAACCACACCTTCGATTAGTGAGTCACCAGTATGCAAAAATTTCTTTAAACGAGAAACATGAAACACTGGGTGCACCTTACACCCCTGTGGTAATTCTAATTTATAGGCTACCTTGCCTATTCTTTTTAGAATTAACCACGGCCCACAGTATCGAGGTGATAACTTAGCACACTCTCTTGAAGTCAATGACTTCGAGTGCGAAGGAACTCTGAGAAAAACCTTTTCTCCTTCCTTAAATACTCTCATAGACCGGTTTTCATCCGCATACACCTTGGCTCTATCCATAGCCTGGCGGATATTAGCTCTCGCAAGTGCTAGCATCTCCCGCTTCTGAACCACAAAGTTCGCGGCACTAAGCACTTTCTGAGGTACTCCAACTATAGTTGGATTTGCTGGTCTATAACCATAGTTCAGCTCAAACGGACTGAACCCTGTAGAGGAATGTTTTCTATCATTGTAGGCAAACTCTAACAATGGCAACCACTTGTCCCATGTATGTTGCCTCAATGACACATATGCCCTCAGCATATCCTCTAAAGTCTCGTTGACTCTCTCCATCTGACCATCCGTCTCAGGATGATCCCCACTACTCATTCCCAACTCAGTCCTTAGTGTCTCAAATACCGCTGTCCAAAAATGACCGGTAAATTTGACATCTCTGTCTGACACTATGGATCTAGGCAATCCATGCAGACGAAATATATGTCTAATAAACAAATCCGCCACTTGCGGGGCACTAACAGACTCTCTAGTCGGAATGAAGTGAGCCATCTTGGTTAGACGATCAACCACCACAAGGACAGAATCATACCCTCCTTGTGTTGTAGGCAGCCCTACAATAAAGTCCATGGAAATGCTCTCCCACTTACTTAGTGGTATTTCCAAGGGCTGTAAAAGTCCGGGTGGCTTCACCCGCTCGGCCTTGCTTACCTGACATGAGAAACACCGTGTCACATATTCATCAATATGCTTTTTCATCTTTGGCCAAAAGAAATCTCGCTTCACGAGATCATATGTCTTCTCGACCCCTGGGTGTCCCACACACGGGCTATCATTCTGACTAGGTACTACAACCTTGCCATTTCTTTTCAACATACCATCCCTTATGGTATATCTTGCATAAGTTTGGCCTTTTCTGGATGCCTGGTCATCCTTTTCGTTTTCCTCGGGTTTTAACACATGAGCTTTAGGCCATAAGCTTTGGACAAACTCGTCCACCTTTTGAGTTTCTCTGATCTCAGTCATTAGAGCACTCTCTAATACCGTGAAACTCATATTGTGCATAATACGAGACAACGCATCAACAACCTTATTATCTTTTCCTCTTCGGCACCAAATCGTTAAATTAAACTCCTGCATGAGCTCTGCCCACCTAGCTTGGCGGCCCCTCAAGTCAGGCTGTTTACAAAAATGTTTCAGAGCATCATGATCCACATCCACATAAAACTCTAAACCATACAAATAATGTCTCCATGTTTTCAAAGCATGGATAACAGCATAAAACTCCGATTCATGAGTTGGCCAATTCCTCTGAGAGGGAGAAAGCTTTCAAAGGCTACTGGTCTTCCCTCTTGAAGGAGAACTGCTCCTACCGCAATGCTACTTGCATCGGTTTCTAGGAACAACGGTTTCTGGGGATCAACTATTTTTAACACCGGTCCTGTGACCACAGCTTGTTTTATGGTGTTAAAACTTTCTTGTTGATTCTGTCCCCAAATAAAAGTTACTTTATCTGAGGTCAGATCAGTCAATGGCGATACTATTTCGGAATATCCTTTGATATGTCTTCTATAAAATTGGACAAATCCCAAGAATGATCGCAATCGGTCAGACTCTGAGGGATTGGCCAAGTTAGTATCGCAGCCACTTTCTTCGGATCCATTTCTACCCCCTGTGGAGTAATTATGAACCCTAAATATTCAAGTCTAACCATACACAGTATAGTTTTCTTTTTATTTACATAAAGATTGGCTTTCCTCAAAGTACTGAACACTATTCTCAAGTGTTCACGATGCTCAGTAATACTTTTACTGAACACTAGAATATCGTCAATAAAATGTACTACAAACTTTCCGATATACGGACGTAGTAGATCGTTCATAAGCATGACGAATGTTGCTGGAGCATTGGTAAGTCCAAAGGGCATTACCAAAAACTCATAATGACCAAACCTGCTTCTGAAAGGGGTTTTATGCACATCCTCGGCTCTAATCCGGATTCGATGGTAGCCACACTTAAGATCTATCTTGCTGAAAATCACGGCTCCATGTAATGCATCTAGCAAATCATCAATCCGAGCCATCGGATACCTGTGCTTAACAGTGATATTATTCAATGCTCTGTAATCTATACAGAGGTGAAACGTATCATCCTTTTTCTTCTTTAATATCATTGGCGAAGCAAAAGGTGAGAAACTTGGTTGAATCTGCTCCAACTTGAGGTATTCTTCCAGTTGTCTACACACCTCCGCCTCTTCAATGAAGCTCATTCTATAGGGAGGTCTATTTACAGGTTCTGCCCCCGAAATCAGTTCAATCTTATGCTGAACTTTCCACTCTGGAGGTAACCCATAAGGTAGTTCATCCCTAAAACATTCAGAGAACTTCTCTGGTATCTCTTTAGCCAACTCGGCCATTTTCCCATCTTGGGTAGCCTCAGTGCTAGTCAATGCATCATCAATTGACTCCACCGATGCTATACACAGACACAGAAACTCTTTCGGAGTCTTTCGAATTTCCATGGCTGAAATCAATGGTCCTCGAGGTAAATCCTTTTCACCTCGCAAAACATATTATTCTACCCCGTTCATCTTGAACTGGTAAATATGCTTTTTCCAATTAATGGCTGGATTTTTCCAAAAATGCCAAGCCATGCCTAGGGCTATATCTGCATGAGCAAGTCTAGTCAGTTCAAAGTCCAGCTTCTTAACATAGTCCTGAATTCGAAGTTCCAACTGGGTAACCCTTTGGTTCCATACTTCAGTTGAACTTCCGTCCGCCATCCTGACCATATAAGCATAGTCAGACGGACTAGTTTTCAACTTGAGCCTCTTAATAAGCTTCGAGTTGATTACATTGTGTGCTGACGCTGAGTCAAACAACACAATCACATCATGATTGGCTACTTGCCCTTTCATTTTGATCAACTCGGGCTCATCGAAAACTGTATACCCCGTTGTTGCGGGCTTTGAAAGGATGTTATCAAGTGGATGTTATCAAGTGCACCGCTTACTAACTTAGTAACAGACACACTTAACAACACAGGTACTAACCTCTGAGAAGGTCCCGCCAATTGCATCTGCATATGTTTCGCATTGGGACTCTCCTGCATTTCCGCGTCGCATTCAGATATTATCATATTGGCCGTGCAACGGTCTTTATTCAGTGGACAATCTTTCCACTGATGTCGCTGAAGGCAGCCGAAGCACAATCCTTCTTTTCTAGCTTTCTCTTTTTGTTCAGGGGTCAACGAGGACTTTGACCAAGCCCGGGCTGCCATTGGAGTTATTTTCCTTTTCACCCCAACGGTGGTACTTGTTTTTGCTGGTCCCTCAACCGGCTTCACCTGCTTGGTTTGGCCACTTGGCTGGGAGACACTTGTCTTTGAAGTCCATTTCCTCTGAAATCCCCCTTTTCTCGAGTACTCATACTGAGTACCTGCCTGCACAAATCCACTAGATCTGCCTCTGGCATCCTCATAGTTCAGGGCTGCTGCAATAGATTCATCTAATGTAGTCCCATATTTAGCCCAAACTTCCATTTTAATCTTGTCGTTCAGTCCATAGATATAGTCTTTCAACTGAACCGACATAGGGAGAGGGTCTGTTATCTTCATGACACATTCCCTGAACTTGTCAGTGTACTCTGCCACCGACAAATTCCTCTGACGAAGGTTTCTATAAGCATCCCAAGCTCGGGACTCTTCGTC
The DNA here is from genome assembly GCF_047967505.1 of Dipteris shenzhenensis. NCBI lineage: Eukaryota > Viridiplantae > Streptophyta > Polypodiopsida > Gleicheniales > Dipteridaceae > Dipteris > Dipteris shenzhenensis. The sequence continues at coordinate 38,062,585 of NC_141625.1, forward strand.
AGGTGGAAGAAAGTGTTTCTTAAATTCAGCTTTAAACCCTTCCCAGGTGGTAGGGGCAGCCTGATCTTTCTGTTGCTTTATCCACCATCTATCCGCTGCCTCAATAAACAGGTGAGTGGCCTCACGGATTTTCTTCAGATCAGATCTGATTTCACAAATGGCGAAGGCTTCTTCCCACTTGTGTAACCAAACCTCGATCACATCAGAACTGCACTCGGTCATCCGACCAGCGTACTTCTCCGGTCTATAGTTGGCAATATTAGGCACCTTGACCTTCGCACGCACTGATGAGTGTATACTGGGCTCTGGCTCTGCTGGAGCTTTGCCCTTATCAATTCTAGATGGCCTAGCCGACAAGGCTTGCACCATCTCCCTAATCTCATTCTGACCAGCGTTCACTTGAAGTTGCTGGTTCATGATCTGTTGTAAAGCATCTTCTAATACCGAAATCCTACCCACCAGAGTAGGTGTTGTGTGATGGGACATTTGTTGTGTAGAGCGTGCTCTAGATTCACTAGGATTCACTGAACCGACATAGGGAGAGGGTCTGTTATCTTCATGACACATTCCCTGAACTTGTCAGTGTACTCTGCCACCGACAAATTCCTCTGACGAAGATTTCTATAAGCATCCCAAGCTCGGGACTCTTCGTCAGGTGGAAGAAAGTGTTTCTTAAATTCAGCTTTAAACCCTTCCCAGGTGGTAGGGGCAGCCTGATCTTTCTGTTGCTTTATCCACCATCTATCCGCTGCCTCAATAAACAGGTGAGTGGCCTCACGGATTTTCTTTAGATCAGATCTGATTTCACAAATGGCGAAGGCTTCTTCCCTCTTGTGTAACCAAACCTCGATCGATCATCCGACCAGCGTACTTCTCCGGTCTATAGTTGGCAATATTAGGCACCTTGACCTTCGCACGCACTGATGAGTGTATACTGGGCTCTGGCTCTGCTGGAGCTTTGCCCTTATCAATTCTAGATGGCCTAGCCGACACCTAATCTCATTCTGACCAGCGTTCACTTGAAGCTGCTGGTTCATGATCTGCTGTAAAGCATCTTCTAATACCGAAATCCTACCCACCAGAGTAGGTGTTGTGTGATGGGACATTTGTTGTGTAGAGCGTGCTCTAGATTCACTAGGATTCACCCTGGAATCTTGTCCCTCTACCTCCATAGTTTCAAAAGGGAAAATAGTTTTTTTTTTTTCAAATTCCCCTTTTGTTATACAGGAATAATAAACTGCAGCCTCTGCTGTATAGGAATAAATCGCCTGCAACTGGAAACTAAAACTTGATATGGAAGAAAAAAATTTTTGCTCCCTGAGACCCAGAAATCCCTCGTCACTCCTCCTGTTGAACCCTATTACGTTGGTTTTGGACCACAGGTATAAGTCACGACCCTTCGAGGTCTTCCAACCTGTGTAAAACAAGAATGTCTATTTTTTTTTCTCGTCTGCTGTTACACAGGTTTATCATCCCGCTCCACTCCGCATGGGTGCACATCACCGCTCAGCATACCCGCACGTTGTCGGACCACCAGGCAGGTCCAGGCTCTGCGACTCGTTCACTTGCAAAATACCTGTAAGCTTAGCTTTTGGCATCAACCAATACCGTGCAAAGCTTGTCCGTCAAAGGTTCGTTATGCCATCGCAGCACACCGCCAACCTGCTCCGCTCCTTTCCCCCTCGTCAAACCTGCACTCCAAGCCTATCGTTCGCTATCAAGTGAATGCTCATCGAAGGTCTCCTGCACAACGAACTCAGCCACCACGCTGTTCGTCGTCACGGGCAACAACCCTTCCATCGCACGTCACGAGCAACCGATTATCACGCATTCCTTGCACCCCATCGCTTCAGATCATGCTGCACTTCACGCTCTCTTCTCATCCCGTTCGTCCAGCCTTTGATCTCTACCATAAGCTCTGATACCAAAATGAAACGAACCATTTCTATTTCTCTCTCTTGGTTTCATCAATCACGGGCGATGGCATCAGGTATATCCACCCAGCCTATTTCGTGGATCACATGTTTCTTATGATATGTAATTTTTATCTCTCATGCCTATCCACAAACCCACATCTCCCTAGATGGTTCCCTCTGCCACATGTCCTCATTTTAGGCCTTTTTACTTGGTACACCAATTACATCTCTCTTGGGGCACAATTTAGAACATTTGCCCCTTAGCATTATTACACATTTAGGTGCACCTAGGCCTTAGCACTCAGAACCACCTAGTCAATGCCATCACACCCTCACCTAGGACCTTGGCAGTTACTTCTCTTGACCATTTTATTTACGCACATTAAATATTACAGAAGTCGGTCATCTAAGAGAAAATGCCCACCGATCTTTTCGAGGTCATGCAATCTCGGCTAGAGCATAACAGAGAGAGTCAAAATCCTCCGACAAACAAATAACTTGAAGGGTACAAAGATATGGATACCTGAGGAGCTCCCCCCGACTCAACTCAAACAAAGGAATAGTGAACTCACTAAAGTCAAGGATGCACGAAAAGCTGGAAAATGGGCAGTCTACCGAAACGGAATAGCATTAATTCGAGATTTCAAATCTTAATCTAAAGGCCCTTAGTCTTAAACTGATGTAATGACGGCCATTTTGATATAGGACAACAACTTAGATGTGTGCTAAAATAAGCTCGAGCTGAGTTGCCATATGCACTCCTCGACCCTCTCTGGTTTATCTAGATGATGTAAGGATTTTGTTTTATACTTTGTACTTTGTCCCATAAGCCCGTGAGGCTTTCTACGGATGTTAATCTCTCTCTCTCTCTCTCTCTCTCTCTCTCTCTCTCCCACCCCTCCTTGCAGCTCGCTCCCTCCGTCTGCAGCTCCCCCGTCTGCCTGCGGCCCCTCCCGTCTGCCTGCAGCTCCTTCGGCCTCCCTAGCACCTCCCTCCACTCACGCTGCTCGGCAACACCCCCGCTGCCGCGCTGTCTCTACTCCCACTGCCCGCATGCTCTTGCAGCTTCTCCACAGTCCCTCCTCACCCGTGCTGCAGCCTCCTCCACCTGTCACCACAGCAGCTCCCTCCGCCCACGCTGCAGCCTCCAGTATGCATCTGCGCCACAGCATCTTGCTTCAAGCCTGTCGGAAATCAAGAACCAAAGAAATGGCCCAAAATGTGTCTCTTTGCCCCCGACCTGCTCACGGACTTAGGAGTTGCCACTGAGATTAAAAAACAGGAGCTCACTTCAGTCCACCCTCAAAATGGCGAAGGGGAACAAAGCAGATAAGGAAAGAGAGAGACCCAACAAAAAAGAGGATAAACAACAAAGGCAACAACTCACACTTGAGGATGTCAACAAATGCAGCAATCAGGTGGCCTACAGGTACCACCAGGGCTTCCACACAAGCAATCTCCACATCAGCCTCTACATCAGCTTCCACCTCCACATCAGCTCCCACCTCAGCTCTCACATCATCATCACCATCGTTGACAGCAGCTTCTTTTTTGCTATCCACTCCATCCATGGAGGGGCCAGGTCTTACAGCAGCACCATCATTAGGGACAGCCCATGGTGGCTCACCTAAGTACGCCTCATTCCTGTCACTGAGCCAGCCACCTTTCATTGCTTCATCTGGCCTTACCACACCCACGCTCCACGGCTACTCTTCACCGTCATCTCCCACTCAGCCCACTCTAGCTTTGACCATCATCCAGCCCCATCCTCCCTCATTTGTCCTAGACCCCTTCGATCTACGAGGACTGAGCTTTCATAGAGCCACCCCACCTGATGCCTGGGAGTCCCTCTTGATGGAGGTGCACAGCATTCGAGTACGAGAGGCAGAGTTAACCCGCTTCACACAAGAGCAGGCCCGCTTTGCCCAGGAACAGGCTCGTATCATACATGAGCAGGGTACCCTTATTCAGGGGCTCAGACAAGACATTTCATAGCTCCAACAGGAGGTCACAGCCATACACAGAGTCCCAGGGAGTACCCTAGTAGTTGAGGCATAGATTGCGAGCATGCAATCTGTAATTGAGGAGACTTCCAGATGGATCGATGTGGCCAAACGGGAACCTTCGAAGGCAACCATTTCGGCTACTGTCATGGAGCAGCAGCAGAGAGCCAGTAAGGCTCTCAACATCAGAGTCCGTGGCATCCCACACACTCAGACTACACCGATGAGTAATGCAGCTGCATTTGTGGCCACTACTCTTGGGGTAGCTGAGCACAGGATCGCGAGGGCATGGGGGGTGGGGAGAGACCCCAACTGAGAACAGCCCCTTATCATACGATTCTGTCATACGATTCTGTGACGCTCTGGCATGACTTTTAGCTCTGCGGCGCAGGTCAGTCTTACGCGATCAACCATCGATCTCCATGGATGAGGATCTCACCCCCTACAGGTTGAGGAGAGGCACAGTTTGCTATAGTAGCGGGATCAGGCCCGCAAGGATGGGAAGTGGATGGTGATTCGAGATGGACGACTACTTACAGGCCCCCCTCGAGCACCCACCTCTCCCCCCACATAGGGAGGCGGGGTCTATGAAACTCAAACCTCCGAGACCCTATCCTGTACCATTTAAAACTACAATGGTACCTTATGCATTGAATCTGTCCAAGAGCTTTTGAACATACTTGGACTGAGACATAACAATGCCACGTTTCTCTTGAATAAATTGGATCCCTAAAAAGAAATGTAACAAGCCCAAGTCTGACATATCAAATGTAGCTTTCAATTGGACTTTGAAATATGCAATTACTTCCTCATTTGATCCGGTGAGCAGCATGTCATCTACATAAAGAATGATGACCAAAACATCCCCCCCATCCTTCTTGATGTAGAGGGTGCTCTCAGTTGGACTATTGTGCAGCCCTTGCTGGTTAGAAAGGCATCACTTTTGGCATATCATGCATGTGGGGCTTCTTTCAGCCCATACAAAGCTTTATTCAGCTTGCATACTTGATGTGCATCTCCTGAAATTTCAAAGCCCGGAGGTTGTTTGACATAAACCTCTTCCAACAAGTCTCCATTAAGGAAAGCTGTTTTAATGTCCAACTAATGAACATTCCATTCAAAATTTGCAGCCATTGCTAGAACTGACCTGATGGTGGTCATTCTAGATGTAGGAGCAAAAGTCTCCTCATAATCTATGCCCTTTTTCTGAGCATATCCTTTGCAACCAGCCTTGTCTTCTACCGATCAATGGATCCATCTAGCTTTCTTTTGACTTTGAAAACCCAACGTGTACCTATGGCATTCATACCTGGTGGCAAATCCACGACATCCCAAGTCTGATTTTTATGAATGGACTGCAATTCATCGTGCATGGCATTCATCCAATGCACAGTATCCTTTGCTTCTTCAAATGTCTCACGCTCCTTCTCATCAAGAAGAGTACCTGCATAAGCTGATTCAACCGAAAGAGCCCCCCCCATGTGCCTTACTGCATTACAAGTTCTGCCAAGCAATGGAGCTTCAAGCTTACTCTCCCTGAGAGTCTGAAGCAACCAATGCGGGACTGTTTTGGCTGCGTGTATCTCTTGAATTTCTTGCTTGACAACTTCATCCACACCCTGAGGTTGTACTAATTCAGCTGGGGGCTGAATCTGTACATGTGGATCTTGCGGAGGTTGCTATAAATTCTGAGTTTCAACGGGGTAACCAAATGCTATAGGAAGCATCCCCTCAAACACATCATTTGAAGAGGCTGGAATCTGAAATTCAACATGTGAGTGTGCAGAATTTTCAGAGAATATAACATCTCTACTAACAAAAATCTTGTGTGTAGCTGGATTATAGAGACAATAGCCTTTGCTTTGTGAACTCCACAAAAATGCATTTGAGTGCCTTATCTGACAACTTGTGTCTGAACTCCACACGCACGTGGGCATATGCAACACAACCAAAAACTCTGAAATGGTCCACTGAAGGCTTTCTCCCATGCCATGCTTCATAGAGAGTGATTGTCTTCAAAGCCTTTGTAGGAGCCCGATTTAAAATATAGTTGGCACACATGAGGCCTTCCAGCCAAAACCTGTGAGGCAACTTCTTACTTCTGAGCATGTATTTGTTCATTTCCATGGCGGTGCGATTTTTCCGCTCAGCTTTGCCATTCTGTTGAGGTGTAAGCCTCACTATAAGCTGATGCATGATGCCTTTTTCTTTCAAAAATGTCTCAAATTCATGAGACATATACTCCCCCCCTTAATCTGTTCGAAGTGTCTGCACCTTGAGTCCTATCTCATTCTCAACCATAGCCACAAAGTGTTTGAAATGCATAAACACTTCTGATTTTGCCTTGAGACCATAGAGCCAAGTGTAGTTGGTAAAGTAGGAGAGTAAGAGCTGAAAGCAATAGTTGCAATAGAAGAGTGTGATACAACTGAAGAGTGGGATAGGTTTTGTCTAAGTGACAAAACCTTATCCTTCACTAACCATAGTTAGTGAACTAACTGTGGTTAGAAAGAAAAACCTTTAAAATGAGGGAAAAGTGCCCCTAACCTACTTATTACATTACATTGGTCGCTACTAAATTATAACAATAATTCTAACACCCCCCTGCAGTGCCAATGTCATGTACAAGGAAATGATCAATCACCAAAAGGAGATAAGTTCAGGGTACTGCGAAATGCCTCAAACTTTTCACGTGAAGGTGCTTTGGTGAAAATGTCTGCAACATTGTCATGTGTTGACACATAGATCATACTGATCTCTCCTGCATGCAACTTCTCTCTGACGTAGTGATAGTGAACCTCAATGTGCTTCGTGCGAGCATGAAACACAGGATTCTTTGCCACTGCAATAGCACTCTAACTATCAGTGAGAATTGGAGAAGGACCCTCCAATGAAAGATGAAGATCAGCAAATAAACGACCCAGCCAAACACATTCAACTGTTGCTGTGAAAGCTGCTCTGTACTCAGCTTCACATGAGGAGGTAGCCACTGTAGATTGTTTCTTGCTCAACCAAGAAATGCAAGCTTTGCCCAAAAAGAAACAATTGCCACTTGTGGACTGCCTAGTGTCATAGTCTCTGGCCCAATCTGAGTCACTGTAGGCATGCATCCACCAAAAGACTTTGTACCTTGCAAGTAACGTAAGATGCGTTTTACATCCTGCCAATGCATAGTCTTTGGGCTGTGCTTATACCTGCTCACCTGAGAAACTGCAAACTGAATATCAGGTCATGTATTACAGAGATAAATGAGGCATCCAACAGCCTGACTATAGAGTGTGACATCAATTGATTCACCTGCATCATGCATTGTAAGCTTCAGCCCCAGCTCCATGGGAGTAGCTATGGGCTTACAATCCTGCATGTTGAATCTGTCCAAGAGTTTCTACACATACTTGGATTGAGACACAACGATGCCACTTTTCTCTTGAGTGAACTGGATCCCCAAATAAAAGTGTAGCAGCCCCAAATCTGACATGTCAAAAGTGGTCTGCAATTCAGCTTTAAAATCTGCAATATTATCCTCATTTGACCCTGTGAGCAGTAAGTCATCTACATAAAGAATGATGACTAAAATATCCCCCCCATCCTTCTTGATGTAGAGGGTGCTCTCAATTGGACTATTGTGCAGCCCCTTGCTGGTCAGAAAGGCATGAATTTTGGCATACCATGCACGTGGGGCTTGTTTCAGCCCATACAAAGCTTTATTCAGCTTGCATATCTAAAGTGCATTTTCTGAAATTTGAAAGCTCGGAGGTTGTTTGACATAAACCTTTTCCAACAAGTCTCCATTAAGGAAAGCTGTTTTAATGTCCAACTTATGAACATTCCATTCAAAATTTGCAGCCATGGCTATAACTAACCGGATGGTTGTCATTCTGGATGTAGGAGCAAAAGTCTCCTCATAGTCTGTGCCCTTTTTCTGAGCATATCCTTTTGCAACCAGCCTTGCCTTGTACCGATCAATGGACCCATTTGGCTTTCTTTTGACTTTGAAACCTATGGCATGTTTACCTGGTGGCAAATCCACAACTTCCCATGTCTGATTTTTCTGAATGGATTGCAATTCATCGTGCATGGCATTCATCCAATGCACATTATCCTGTGCTTCTTCAAATGTCTCAGGCTCCTCCTCATCAAGAAGAGTACTTGCATAAGCTGATTCCACTGAAAGAGCTCCCCCCCCATGCCTTACTGCACTACGAGTTCTGCCAAGTAATGGAGCATCAAGTTTACTCTCCCTAAGAGTTTGTAACAGCCAATTTGAAACTGTTTTTGCTGCATGTATATCTGCAATTTCTTGCTGAACAACCTCTTCCACTGCTTGTGGAGGTGGTAAGACATCCTGTGGCTGAATCGGAGCATGTGGAGGTATCTGTAAATTGTGATTTGCATCAGATATATCAGCACGGGAACCCAAGGCAATGGGTAGTAATCCCTCAAAGACATCATCGGAAGAAGTAGGCATATCAAATTCAGCTTGAGTATGAGCTGAATTTTCTGAAAATATAACATCTCTACTGACAATAATCTTGCGTGTGACAGGATTGTAGAGACGGTAGCCCTTGCTCTGTGCACTGTACCCAACAAAAATGCATTTGATTGCCTTATCAGACAACTTATGCCGAAACTCAACGGGCACATAAGCATATGCAAGGCATCCAAAAACACGAAAATTATCCACAGAAGGCTTTCTCCCTTTCCAAACTTCATAGGGAGCCTTGGTCTTCAAAGCTTTTGTGGAAGCCCGATTCATTCATTCTCAACCATGGCTGCAAAGTGTTTGAAACCCATAAACACTTCTGATTTGCGTTTCAGCCCATAAACCAAGTGTAGTTGGAGTAGTCATCTATAAAAGTGACAAAGTAAAGATGACCACCCAATGATGGAGTCCTCATGGGACCACAGACATCACTATGAATAAGCTGTAATTTTCGAACAGCTTTTACTGATCCATCCTTCTTGAAAGGAAATCTGTGCATTTTACCAAGAATGCACCCTTCACAGGCATGTGGAGGAGGTGTTTCAAGAGGAGGCAATGCATCAATCATAGCATGTTTTTGAAGTGTCATCAAGCTGCCATAATGCATGTGTCCATATCTGGCATGCCATAACTCCGCATTCTGCATAGCACCAGTAGGAGTGGAAACTGCAAGAGCATGTGCTGGTCTTTTCTCATACATGTCAAGCTGAAAAAGACCACGTAACAAAGTGCCAGACAATCTCAAGGCATAGTCATTCTCTCTATCATGGACTGCACACTTGTCATCTTCAAAAATGACCTGAAATCCAGCTCTGTTAAGAGTGGACACTGAAAGTAGATTTTTTGTGATACCAGGCACATACAAGACATTAGAAATTTTGAATGTTGAGCCATCAATGGCTGTAAGTTCAACTTCTCCTATACCGCGAACTGAATAGGAGGAGTTATTGGCACATGTGACCTTTTTACCATCGGGAGCTGGATGCAGAGATGTGAAAAGACACTTTCTGGAAGTGATATGCTTTGAGGCATCGCTATCAAAATACCATGTATTTAGTGTCTCATTGACACTAAAAGCTGATGCATCCTTGGAAGAATCATAACTGTATGTCAGAAAAGCATAAGAGTCATCATTACAAGTGGCTGTAATATCCGGAGCAGCCAACTGAGAGTCTGAAATGCAAGACAAGAAGGCATAGTCGTGTTCCACAAAGTTGGCTGTAGCTTCCTCATTGTCAGATGCATGAGGAGCTGAATCTGAAACAGCCATACCGGAGCTGTTTTTCTTTTCTTTTGCAAGCCTCTTCTTGCATTCTCCAATGTGATGACCTGGCTTTTTGTAGTAATGACATATACCCTTCTTCTTGGGCTTACCTGCATCCCCCTTAGCCTTTTGAGAAGGCTGTCCTGAACCACTGGAAGGCTGATTTGCTAATGTCTTTGCTTGTCCCTTTCCTTTAGGCTTGAATTTTGAAAGCATGGCATGTTCACCTGCTCGTGAAGCCATGTTTTTCCTGGTCTGCTCTTCCTGCAACAGAAGTCCTATCAACTCGTGAAAATTGAGAGGATTTGCACCCCCCCTCAACTACAAATTTAGCGAGGTATGGAAGCTGAGATAAGACTCTGATGAGAATTCAGAGTAATGGTAATCATCTCTGAATCAGGAATGATCTCATCAATATTCAGCAATTGCTCTCGTAAATCCTGTAGCTTTGTGAGGTACATTGACATGGAGTCACCCTCTTCCATATGTGTATGAGACAATTCTCTTTTCAAAAAAGACACCCTGGCATCATTCCGAGCTGCATACATGCTCTCCAAAATATCCCATGCTGCCTTTGAGGTCTTACACGACTGGATATGCGGAATGATGAATCTTTTCACTGAAAGAGAAATACACGACAAAGCTAAAGCATCACGTGAATCCCATCTCTTTTGCTCTGGAGTAGTAGCTATAGCTGCACCAATAACTTGTCCTCGAGCTGTACCCTGTGCACGACCTCTGCCTCCTCCTTGCTAGGGAGGGGTATTAGGTGCCACATTTGCTAGCCGGATCTCATCCCCATTTACATAGTCCCACAATTACGGGAAATCAGAATGTTGTGTACCATAAAACTCCAAAGAGAGTACTTGGTACCATCCAGCTTATCCTCTTGTGAGAGACCATTGAACTGGAAATCATTCTGATTTTGCTAGGACATGTCTCAGAAAGAAAATACAGCAAATGCAAATTTGAATTCCCTTGCTGGGAATGGAGTGCACAATTCCCAAAAAAATACAGCCAAACACTGGCTGAAAATGCAACTCAAATCTCTGTAATGTCTCTGTCAGAAATCTGCCAGAGCATCCAATCTCTCCCAAAACCTGCCAAAAGTGCTTCAAAACACTTACAGAAAAACACTGTGAACTGAAACCTGCAAAATTGCTCTCCCAACACAAAAGCCCCAATTTGGGGCTTGAAATTGCAACTAGAAAGGGGCAAATGGTCTAAAAGCCCCAAAAATGTAAGAAATTGCAGTGCAAAACTGAAAGCCCCAAATTTTTGCAATTCTCTGCAACAAATGCAAAGTCTGTCCCCAAATACGAAATGCCCCAAATTCTTGCAAGATCTTAGCCAAACAATGGCTCTCTGCACAAATGTCTATCACGAAACACCTTCTAGAGTCCACCTGCAAAGAAAAAATCTGCAAAAAGTACGGTCTCCTCAGAATGTATGAAACTGATAGTACGGAACTATCGGTACGAAATCCGTACAATGTACGGACTGTGTACATCGACTTGTACGGAGCTCTTTGTATGGATGTATGGATTCTTGTACGGAACAGTCGACGTAGATCTGTACGACGGTTGTACGAAACATGTATGACTGATGTACGACGTCTGTACGAAACAGGTACAACTGTACGAAACAGCCTATACGAGTTGTACGCACAGCAGCACAAAGAGCAGGTACTGATGACGACGAGCTGTACAGGCTGGCGCAAATGGTACGGATAGCAGGTGTACGGCGGAACTGTACGGATAGCAGGTGTACGAAACTGCTAAATTATAACAATAATTCTAATAGCTTTTTACTTGTGCAGTCGCAAATTGTAATCCTTTTCAAATTGTTGTAACTTGGTGTTGATTCTTGAATCATCATTCATGAATGAAGATCATAGAATCATAGATGTTGAAGCATCATGCATGCTGCATCAGTCATGACTTAGTGGCAAATGCTAAGTAGCATAGTTTCTCACTTTAAGCACTATATTGATAATTGCATTATGTATAAAATATTTATTTTTACACATAAATTATACCATATTGTTGTTTCTTGTTCTGACGTTTCGGCTTGGGCTGGCATTACTTACCGTTTCCGTTTCCCCTGTTTCTGTTTTGGCGTGCAACTATGGTTGTGGAGTGCCCTTTATGCAAGAGGAATTGTATCCATTGTATAACCTCGTTTCAAGGCCTTCCAAATATTAAAAAAATACCGGAAGGGGCGCTGAGGTTTGGGGTCAATCTGTGTTGGTGCAGGAGCATTCTAGCCCCCAATCTGTCAGTTGTATATTTGTTGAATGGTTGACTCGAGAATATTGGTAGAGAGAGTGTTTCGCAGCTTGTTGAATCAGACGGGATACTTCAGACACATTCGGATGCCGTCATGCAAATTACTTCAGATTACTATGCCTCCCTTCTGACTGCAGATCCTGATTCACAGGCCAGAGATGATGCTAGACAGGTTATTTGGCAGCATATTCCTATGTTGGTGGATAGAGGTATGAGAGCCTCACTTGATGCACGCTTCACCAACATAGAGTTTAGGACTGCTCTTACTGCCCTTCACAAGGGTAGTTGTCCAAGGTCAGATGGACTTACACCTTCTTTCTTTATTTCTTTGATTACATCACCTCAGCCCTTCAGGGCGTTTGGGACTCAGGTGAGATGCCGGACTCGAAGGGTCTCATTCATCTTATCCCAAAAGAAGGTTGCAGAAATTTAGTGTCTCAGTGGAGACCAATCACCTTATTGGGCACTTTGTATAAGACCTTGGCAAAAGCCATCAACTTGCGATTGCAGCCCATCCTACCAGATCTTATACATGACACACAAACAGGCTTTGTCCATGGCAGAAGCATTTTTGATGATATATTCTCATTTTGGGAGGCTTCTGAGTGGGCTATGCATGAGGACCATAGACTAACAATTCTACTCATGGATTTCAAAAAAGCATATGACAAGGTAGATTGGGGTTTTCTAGAGGGAACTCTTCTTCGCTTCGGATTTTTAGATTTGTGAATTAGAGGGGTTTTTGCTCTTTACAGGTCAGCCCATAGCCAAGTACTCATTGGTGGAGTCAAGGGAGAAAGGATTTAGATATCCAAATTAGCCCGACAAGGATGCCCTCTAGCCCCCTTTCTATTCTTATTTGTGGCTGAAGCTATAAGCCTCTATATTAGAGCTGAAGCTAATATTTTTGGGCTAGAACTTCCGTTGAGACAGGAAGAGGAGCTGTTGGACAGTGAGCTGGTAGATGACACAACTATTTTCTTGGATGCCACTCCACAGACACTCACGTCTTTCAGGACAGCCTTGGATTTATTTTGCATTGCAACAGGGGCTCACATTAACTGGAACAAATCCAATAGCTTCTGGATTAGTGATGAGGACACTCCAGATTGGGGTGCTGATATTGGATTTACTTGGATTCAGAGGGGTGTCTCCGTCAAGTATCTTGGATGCCAGGTTGGGGTGGGCATTTCTCCAGTACAGCAGTTCGCTTCCATGTTGGAGAGCATCAAGAGGAAACTCCTATTTTGGAGTTCGGTCAGACTTGACCTTGCATCCAGGTACTTTTGGCTATAGCCTAGTTTGTTTGCTCTTGTTGGAGCCGATCTACAAGCAATATCACTCAGCTCAAGAGACCTATCATGAATTTTTTGTGGAGTGGATTAGACGGCACTTCAGATGTGATAGCCAAGGTGGCTTGGGAGACTCTTATTCTACCCACTGAGGAAGGGGGTCTCAATATTATTGATCCAGACTTGCAGTGTAGAGCCTTGCTCTGCAAGATGGTGGTCAGAGGTTTGATGCCTGGTCAAGAGCCTTGGAAGGATTTTTTCTTACGCAGTATACAGACAGGCACATCTTCTCAGGGAGGGGATTGGATGGACAGCCCTAGATGGATCTTTACGTCAGCCCGTCTCAGATCTCCTACTTCCCCTCTCATGGTTGTTATTATGAAAGCTTGGGACAGCTTCAGAAGTACTCTTTGGAGAGTTCCGCCCTCCTCTCGTGAAGAAATTGACAGGCAGCCCATCATGTGGAATGATTGCATACTAGATGAGCATGGCAAATCATGGGAGTTGGGACCTGCATCCACGGTGGCTACTTGGAAAGCTTTTAGGAGGCTTCCAAAGAATCAGAGAGCTCGTTCAATTAGTCACCTCAGAGGAAGTGCAGCCAGGATGCAGCAGATAGATGCAGCCATACCAGTGGAGTGGATAAATACAAACCATTTGCCTATTTTTGAGTCCACTTGGTTGGGAGCTTTTTCGAGGACAGGTATCCCTCTGCAGGTTATAGCCTTGTGCGATGCACATGAGGATACCCTTGTCTTTCAGGTTTATGCAGGAGGCAAACTCCACAAATCTTCAGAGGACATTCTTTTGGAGGCTCCTTTTTAGCCTGTTAGGATTGCAGGATACATGGAGATGGGTAGACCTGGCTATTGGATCTTGGAGGCTTTGGCTGTATGGAGGTTCTCCTATTAGATCCTTGCAGTGGGATCCAGGGGAATGGGAGTGGATAATTGCAGGGCACCGAGAGAAGAGCATCCCCTTCTTTTGTTACACGGTCAAAAATGCCAGGAGATTCCAACTCACTTGTAGGGGTTGGAGACCCCCTCTAGAGCTCCTCATTGAGATACTTTTCAGATTTCTGCAGAGATGCAGAGAAACTTTTGGAGGAGACTTTGGAAATCCCTCAGGAATAGGAAAATCACGTTATTCATCTAGCTTACTATTCATGGAGGGATTGCAGTAAACCTGTGGAAATCCAGGTTCGGGGCTGACCCTACATGTCCTCGATGCCACTCAGCAGTTGAGTCAGTTCAGCACTGCCTTTGGGAGTGCACTCAGGCGAGGACGGTTTGGAAGGGTATTGCTAGGATACTTTGCACTTTTCATAGAGCACTCTTCTTCATGACCTGGGGATCACTTGCTTGGTTGTAACTCACTGGTCCACAGGCTTTCTTTAAGGGACATGACACAGACACAGCTTTCTTTGTTCAACGACATCTTGTGGAGTCATGCTCCCTCCGGGATGTTCCATTTACTCCTAGACACATCTTGGGAGATTCTGGCTAGTATCACAGCATGGCATATTTGGAGAGCCAGATGTACAGAGGCTTTGGAGGACTCCTAGGTTCACCCTTCTGAGACTATGGCTAGTATTTGGGCAGATACTATACACACTATGATGGCCATTTGGGCAAACATACAGGGAACCTCCAGGACTGCTACTGCTAGGAGGGTTGCTTTTCTCAAAGTCTGGAAGGATTGTCCTTTCTTCTCTGACTCTCCTTCAGGGATGAGGTGGCATTTTCAGCCGCCACCCGGGACTTTTGTTCGCTCATTATGAGCTGTTTTTTCTCATGCTTGACATGATGTACTCCCGCACTTGAGCTTGCTCTACGGACTTTATTCATACTTAATGAAGTGCTTTTTTTGAAAAAAAAAAAAGAGAATATTGGCTGGTTATTTGTTTATTACCAGCCTTTTGTTGGTGGACTTAAGGCCGGTTTCATGGTTCCGTTGCCAAGACATCACCATCTTCTTTATGGAGGTGAGCCTATGATTGTCTCTGGGGCAAGTATTGGATAGATGAGATGCTGCCCATGGAGCAGTGGCCTGAACAGCAAAGTGATTGTAGTGGCTGATGAATCTGGAGCTTGTTGTAATTTACTTAATTCAGGAAGTATATCAAACACTGATGAAGATGGGATATGGAAGAGCAGTCATCTCAAGATGGGCAAGATGGGCAATTTATGTATGAGGGAGCTTCTCATGATGATCAAAATGCCAACGGACAGCAAGCTGCAAATACTTTTGATGTGAATGTTTCTCTGTCTAAAGGGTTTAAGGAGGTAGATGATGTAGACGAGGCCGATGCACTATTCAAGGCACAATTGCGCATGCTCCTTCGAAGACTAAGGAGAAAAATAGACACACAGATTTAGGGGAACCCAGTGGAGTTCAAAGGCAGCCTTATGGTCCTATGCCATTCGATGGACAACCATCAGTTATGCCAAATGCACAAGGTGCTCCATCGCCACAGTCTTTCCATGGTCCTGGTGTTGATATGCATGGCCAAGACAATAACTTTCTATATGCAAATCAGGGACAGCAAGGCATTCTGCATCCCACATTGCATCCAGGATGTTTTGGTGGTGGTTCAGTGTTTCAAGAAATGATTGGTCGAGTTAATGATGATCAAGGAATGCTTGGAAACTACCCTGCTGGTTTTCAGCCTGGAATGCAAGGTATGCAAGGGTCTATGCTTGGGGTATGCAGCCGGAATGCAAAGTGTTATGTATGGAAATATCGGCATGCAGCCAGGAATGCAAAGTGGAATGCGTGGCACCATGGGAGCTCCTGCAGGCATGTTTGGTGTGCAAGGAATTGGGGCTGGTATGGCGAACCCGGCTATGGGTATGGCAATGTTACTTAGGCTGTGGGTAATGCTATGCATGCTCCATATTTGCAGCCACCTGTTCATGATAATTTGGCACCCAAAGGCAAGGTGAAAGACTTTAAGGAAGGTGAGGCAGCAGTGAATTCTGAGACCTTTAATGAGGCACAAGATAGGCTGAAAGCTTTGAACTTTGCTCAGCAGTTTGATGCAGCCTTTTGCAGAACTTAACCTCATTGAGTCTTCTAAAATGCGTAAGGCAGCCACCTTTCTGAAAGAGAATGCATTACAATGGTGGACAAATTCGCAACTTCAAAACAAAGCACAGTCTAGTTGGGTATAATAACATATATTCTCAGCCGTTTGGCTTACAACCACATTTGATGTGGATGTAATGACAGCTTGCATAAGTTGGATGCAGCCAATTGCCACAATCTTGAAGAGTATAACAAGAGAGCAGATTGAGTGTCGTGGGCTGCCCAAAGAAATCAAAGACTACAGCACTAAGACTAGAGTAACCAACATGTTACAGTTGATTGAAAATGCAACTACCGCTGATGCATTGTTGCTTGGGAAGACTAGCGGTTACAAGAGCAGTAAGCATTATAATCCTAAGAAAGCAGGATAGCCAGGCGATGTCCCAAGCCTCCTTTCAATAGAGGAAAGAAATGCGATAGGCCAGGCTCTTCCTGGATCTCGCATGAAGAAAGGAAGGTCTTAATGGATGCCAATAAATGCTTCATTGCAAAGAAGAGGGACATGTAGCACAAGAATGCCCAAAGCACAAATTAAAGGGGGAAACTGATGGTAATGAACAGACAGGCAAGAAGCCTAAGCCCACTACACGATTGATGCATGATGTCATTGGTAAGCAGCCCAATCAAATGCTACAGAGGTATGCAGAGCATGAGGCAAGGCAAAAGATCAGATGTCTTTGATTTTCTAGGGGCTTGTGAAAAAATGATTTCTCCTGAGATAGCAGGCAAGTTGGAAATCCGTGCAAAAGAGATGGGACCATGAGCGAGGCAGGCTTGGCTTGTCCTGGGTTCAGTACACATGTTACCCCTATCGTTGGAAAGCTCCGTTTTTATATACAGAGTTTTGTGGACAGTGAGGAGTTCTATATCACGCCACTTGAGGACTGTGATGTCTTGTTGGGAATGCCATGGTGTCACAAGGTTTTCATGCTATACAGGATACTTATAATCCGAAGATCACTTTGATGCATATAGGAAAGACTCATGTTTTGGATGTCAAACTCAAGGGAGAGTCAGTTCCTATTGTATCTGCTTTTGCTATTTGCTCATTGATGAAAAATCATCTATCTGACTGCAGTCACACGAGGACTATTTGGAAAGGGGTTGTGAGGATACTCAGCATTTTTCATACTTCCCCTTTCTTCATGACTTGGGGCTCGGTCGTATGGTTATTCCTTACTGGGCCCCAGGTGTTTTATGAGGGTGAGCCTTCTTCTTGGGCACTCTCAGTCCGCCGGCAGGTGATAGAGCCCTGCTCTCTTCAGGATGTACCACTTACTCCCTTCAAGGCTTCTCATGCTTCAGTGGACACCTCTTGGGAGATCTTGGCTAGCATTTCCTCTTGGCACATTTGGAGAGCCAGATGTACAGAGGCCTTGGATGGCACCCAAATACACCCTTCACAGGTGTTCACAGGTATTTGGACTGACACGGTTCACACTTTGATAGCCATTTGGGCTAGCATGCAGGGCCCTTCACGGGCAGCCTCTTCTAGAAGGACTATTTTGTTTCGAGTTTGGAAGGGTTCTCCCTTTTTCTCTGAGGTTTCTACTGGATTGAGATGGCACTATCAGCCCCAATTCTTTCTTTTTGGCTCTTGAGCTTTTCATGCATTGCATGGTGTATCCCGTATGGAGCTTGCTCTAACGGTTTTCTTTAATACTTAATAGAAGTCTCTTTTTGGAAAAAAAAAAAAATCATCTTTCCGAGTACTTAGTTTTTGCAATGGATGATAAGTCTGATGATCCACAGCTTGTTTTCTCTAAGAGCGGACACATTTCCTTAGTCAATTTGGGAATTGCTTCTCTAACCCTTTGCCAGCCCCCAATCTGTTAGTTGCATTTTTGCTTAATTGATGATGTGAAAGTATTGGCTGGTTATTTGTTTATTACCGCCCTTTGTTGGACTTAAGGCCAGTTTCATTACAAAGTCGAGGGCCCCTCCATCCTACTTACATATCATAAGATGAACCTAGTTATCCAAGAGGATCTCCTACAGTTACACATTTAGGACATTTAGGACCTGGTTGGCACCTCAAGAGCTCCCTATCAAGCTCAGCTTCTATAGGACCATTGCCTGCAAATTTCAATAGAGGCTTCATCAATTTGCCAGGATATACACGTATCCACCTCCCCCACTCCTTGAGGATATCGACCGGACAGTTCCACGTTTCATCACACCGCCTCAATATTGAGAGCGCTCGATCGGAGGACATACCCAGAGAGGGTCACATCTGCACTCTATGCTCACCAGGATAGGAGACTTCGCTTTCAAAGGCCCTGTGTACTACGAGATCAGAGGTTGCTATCACTACCTCTTCAGAGATAGTCTCGGACGCATATCCAGTCTCATGTCCTACCCAGATCAAAGATGCTTGGCAGCCTTCATTCACGAGGCCATCCGACACACAGATTCGTTGCTCCAGACACGTAGGCACGATCAGGATGCCCAACCAGACTCCTCTAAGAGCATGATCAATGAGTTATTCCAGCCAGATAACAATGATCAACAGGACTATGGAGACCGTGGACATGAGGACCCAAGCTAGGGATTCGATAAACTCGCCAGCGGACTAAGGCACTGATCGTATTAGGGGACCTTCCTCTATGACTAGACCGGAGACACGACCATAGGGGTGAAAGTGGCACTTGTCCGCCGTAGCGCCACGGCCAGGAGACCACAATGGGCCACCTATGCTGACACCCACCAACGTTCCATCATAGGTTCAGCCTCACACATCGACGCCCCCTTCTCGGGATGGACGCCACAGCCCGGAGAGCTTCCTCTCTATGTATTAATGCCTTTATGATCATGATTATGGACTTTTTCTTTTTTTAACTCATCATGGGTGTTGATGCTAGCGGCTCCACCCCTCAAATCATTGTATCAAGTTTCTTTTAGTCTCATAGACCCTTTCGCCTTCCGCAGACCTCTAATAAATTTTCTTTGGTGCTTTCTTTCTGCACAGCTCCTCCCCAGAATTCATGTCATTTTACCTCCCCAATGTTTAAGTCTGCTTCTCTTGTTCTGCTGAACCCACTCTGTTCTCCTGGCACTTACGACTTACATCAGTGTTTGAATGCCAGGCCATTGATTTGCATGAGTGACATATTGGAAACTATTTTGCAGCTTTAATCACGAGCAAGAAGTTGGGAATTAATTTTGCTTAAGTTTACCTAGCTATGCAGCATTCACTAGGCATGAATAAGACCATTGGCATCGTTGTGACACAGCGTCTGCATTCTTGTTTGCTTCCTTCATCCACATATTGATTATGGTTTGGAGAGCATCATTCAATTGGTCCTCAGAGCAGGGGCCATAATCCTAGCCTTAGCTCACAAACCCAACGCAACAGCTGAGGTGAGGTTAGTAGACCAAGAGTAAACAGAAAGAGGCCTCCTGCGACAACCCAAATGCACAATAACTCCTTATGCAGAGACATACAAATCCAATAATCGAATGTATATGTGTGCCTTTTCTGCAAGTCTCTGGAGTTCGTAGTTCTGCACATTTATGTAGATGTACATATTTTCTATAACCCTCTGTAGTTCTCTGCTGGTCTTTCTTAACTATCTACGAAGCTTGTTCAGCTGTGTTGTTTGGTTTGTATCTGCAGTATGCACAGATGTTGATTGTCTGTAATTTCGTCGAATTTGCAGATGTGGACAAGGTTAATCAGCTGCAATTTCTTTGCAATTGTACTGCAGTCTCTGTTTCCTTTCCTCCTGTTTCAGTAAACTACCTTGAGATGTAGCTGTTGTATGTCCAATAAAACTGAACTTTTTGGGTTTGACAAGGCTTTAAGTTAAATTTGCACCTTGTAATGAGTAGTAAGTACCGAAATTTTGGAGTGTGCACGGCTTATTTCTGATATAATTAAGTGGCTTCTCTTGGTAACTATGCGCCGTGTGCGTTTCTCTAATCTGAAGGCTTTTTGTATGAGTGATGCAGATTTGGAAACTTAGCGTTCGCAGCTATCCTTATATGTGATGTGTACTCACTGACCTGTCACCCGTAATGCTTATATGCAAAATGTTGCACCTTGTACAAGTTTGAACCAAAGCCTGAAACTGCCCTTGTGAGAATGTGTTCTTGTGGAACTTGTGTTCCACAAGTCCTGCCTGCAAACTTTAACCTGCAAACCCAGTGATGTGTTATATTTTTGTGCAAGGGCACAAATTGTCATACCAAGGTATTTATTGTGTTCACAGTTTCTGTGTTCCTATTTTATGTCCTCAATGTCGTTCATGGGTTCATTGAAGATAAAGATGTGATCTCCTAAATTTTGTGTTCCAGAAATCTGTTTACAGAGGCAATCCTTTTTGCAAAATTTATGTCCACACTCAGCCAATTAGGCCATCCTCATGAGCCCCACCTAAGGCTAGATGTAGGGGCCTTGCGCTCAGCTAACACTAAGCTGTTAGAATATCTTTCATCTCATGCGTGGTGAGTGATTCTTTAAGTGGGTGTGCCCCCCCAAAGATAGATATAGTCAATTAATTCTTTCTCAGTGAGTCAGCAGGGCGGGTAGAGCCTGGTATAGGCCATTATATGGGCCAGAGACCAGGCCAGATCATGGACAACCCAGGACCTGGACCAATGCCGGTCAGCCGACCTGACCAGGTCAAGTCAACCAAACCAGATCTAGTCGGGTTAGGTCGGCTAGGTCACAGGCCTATCAGTGGGTTTGCTGGCTGGTTTCCCCTATAAATAGGATTCGCTTGCCACTCTTTAGGTGTTCCATTTCATCCTCACACACACCTCTGGTTGGCATTGTTTTCCATGCTATAAGCAAAGCTATCTCTCTCTCTCTCTCCGCCCCTCCTGCTCCCTCTGTGCATGCACCTCCTGCCTAGTGCCTAGCTCCTCCCGTTCCCATTTCTCCTCCCATTCCTCCCGCCCGCTCCTCCTGTCTGCTGTAGTAACAACAGGGCACAACACAGCAGCACATCAGTAAAGGCCGGCCCTGCGCCAGGTCGTGGCGGCGGCGTCGGGACAGCAGCAGCCCGTTTTGAAGCTTAGGTCACGTAGGAGGGGGGTTAGTCTTTTTTCACAGATCGTCAGCCTAGGAGAGGCACAAGAACAACCTATCCTCAGCCCCCAGGCTGAGCTCCCCGAGCTTAGTCTGGGGTGTCAGAGACAGCAAAAGGGCCCCCAGCTATTCACACGCCACCATGGAGCTCCCAAAGGCCTATCAGTAAACCCTCCTACTCCGACATCGCAGCAACACCCAGCCCATACACATTGCATTACAAGTAGAGGACTAGCTCAGACCCATAGGAGCAAATATACTTTCTACACTAGGAAGTTAGGGAGCTCACACTTATGGTCACAGCTCTTGGGAAGAAACTGAAGGAGATGGAGAACAATGGCAAGCAAGGCATCATATAGGAAGTACTACAGATACACAGGGTAGCAACATCTGCACCACAATTGCAGGCTGATCATCTTACATAGTACAATGTAGCTAATCTATAATAACTTTGGGAGTGGTATATGCACTTCCAAGAGACTCTCAGCTATAATTGATGTTTGGTGTTTACCCTTTTTTAAGTGTGCGCTTTGTCTCATAGTCCCGCAAGGGCTTCTTAAGACATTAATCTCTCTCTCTCTCTCTCTCGTTTATGCTTCTGCAATGTGAAACATTGACAAGAGCTTCGATTGAGAGCAGCCTATGATGGCAGTCGTAGTTGCAATTTGGTACTTACTTTTGCAGTCTGTATATTCAGCTTTGTTTTGCCACTTGTTTGCAGAAGTGTTCAAGTTTTAGAGAAGATAATAGTCGTCACGGTTTCCGCTCACGATTCCACGTCTATCTTTGTTATTTCTCACAAGTAAAGCCTTTAGACCCATTTTTTTTCATGTGAGGCATGAAACCTTGGCGTGATAACAACAAAAGGAAGGCTATTCTCAAAACGATGGGGGAAGGAATGTGCACGGGAATTCACACAATTTTGAAACGTATAGAATAAAGCGATGGCACTAAAAGCAAGCCATTACATCATTCTTGCACTTCCTTCCTGAAGCACACATAGTAAGTGAAAGCACTTCATTTTTTTGAAACCGGAAAAAGAGCAAGATCAGACAGAAACTTAGAAGCACGCACGCACGCACCTGTAAGGGAGCAGATTTGTAGAGCCTTTTCAACCCAAATTTTACATCAAAACATGCCCATAAAGGAAGGATTTGTCCTTCATATTGATAGATTGGAGGCGCCAAATTAGAACAAGATGATTGAAAAGGTATAAATGGCTGCCAATAAATGATGCAGTTCAGGTTAATCCAATAAAAAATAGCAATTCAGCCTTCAAATGAAAAGGAGTTTCAATTCTCCCTGCACTAAGAATGCAAATCTCCTACATACACAAATGTGTGTGTGCGCGCGCACATGTGCGCAAGCGCATGTACGTGTGTGTGCGCGTGTGCGTGTGTGCGTGTGCAGATAGATGAAATGATATATGTGTATGTATGTGTAAAACCTTAGAACAAAACAAAAACAAGTATCCTTTTATTTATTTAATTAGTTGTTGTTCATGAAATTTACATTCCACCAAGTTGTAACTAGAGGTGCAGCTAAGAACATTGGGGCTAACTCGGAACCCACTATCCAATTGCTATGTCTAGTGACTCGTCCAGGTGGGCTCACAATAATTTGAGTCAGGTACCGTAATGGTGACCCAAGGATACCAATGGATAATCACACCTTCACTCACAAGCCTGAACATAGGAGCTGTTAAATAGCTGGAATAGCATACTGGTTTGGGGTGTGAGCTAGAACTTGGGGTGGTTCTCTTTATCTATTATGGGAATTCAGCCACCAAGCTGATGACCACAAATCCTAAATGAATTGCAAGCTAGGGATAGTAAGTGTGCATGAATTTTGGCATACCATGCCATGGATGATGGGCTGCAATGGCAATGACACATCTAATGGTAGTAATCCTGGATGTGGGAGCAAATCTCTCCTCAAAGTCAATCCCTTGTTGTTGGGCATACCCTTTTGCAACAAGACGGGCTTTGTATCGATCTATGCTGCCATCAGATTTCCTTTTTAATTTGTAGACCCACCGGGTTCCAATGGCATGCTTGCCGGGAGGGAGACCTACTAATTCCCATGTGTCATTTTTAGCAATGGAATGTAACTCAGCTCTCA
This sequence comes from Dipteris shenzhenensis, assembly GCF_047967505.1. Classification (NCBI taxonomy): domain Eukaryota; kingdom Viridiplantae; phylum Streptophyta; class Polypodiopsida; order Gleicheniales; family Dipteridaceae; genus Dipteris; species Dipteris shenzhenensis. The sequence goes on from NC_141625.1 coordinate 38,086,071, forward strand.
TTGCATCCATCCACTCTTTGCTGTCAAAAGCATCTTTATGGCACAGAGGCTCTTCATTGCAAGCTGTAGCAAGGAGTGCAAACTCAAGAAAGTGACCATGCTGTCTATTCCCTGATCTTGTCCAGGCAGCAAAAGGCTGATCTTGTTTGCTGTCCCTCAATGTATCAAGAAGCCATCTAGGAACTTGCCTTTGCTGACAGCTCTTTCTTCAATGACTGCTTCATGAATAGTGGGATCATTTTGTGCTGGAAGAGAAACCTGCAAATCAGCATGAGGTAGTGGCTGATTATTGCTTGGTGGAGGGCCTGCAGGAGGCTCATGTTGCTTGTTAAAGTCCTCTTTTGAGGATGGCAGAGGTAACCAAGATTCAAAGGCATCAAACATGTCAACATCTGGCTTAGCTTTGCATTCCACAAGAGGAGAAGCTGAATGTTCAGCAAAGATTACATCTCTACTGACAATAATCTTCCCAGTATTTGGTTGGTATAACCGATACCCTCTGCTCTCCTGGCTGTAACCAATAAATATGCATTTGATTGCCTTGTCATCAAGCATATGTCTTACCTGAGATGGTATATGAACATATGCAAGACACCCAAAAACTCTCATGTGTGAAAGTAAAGGCTTCCTGCCTTTCCATGCTTCATAAGGTGTAACAGTCTTCAATGCCCGTGTAGGTGATCTATTCAGCACATAGTTGGCACACATCACTACATCAAGCCAAAAGTTATTGGGCAAACACTTGGCCTTAAGCATGCATCTGGCCATCTCCATTGTGGACCTGTTTTTCCTTTCAGAAACAGGATTCTGCTGAGGAGTGCAAGGAGTAGTACATGAGTGAATAATTCCCCATGAAGACAGAAATGCATCAAACTCCTTTGACATATACTCTCCCCCCCTATCTGTATTGAGGGTGACAAGCTTGCACCCTGATTCATTCTCAACCATATTCAGCCATCTCTGAAAGCATAAGAAAACTTCAGATTTGGCTTTTAAAGGATATATCCAGCAATATCTTGTCAAATCATCAATGAGAGTCATGAAATACTTGTACCCCCCAATGGCATTTGTCCTCATTGTGAGAGTTTTGGACAATTCTTTTGAAAAGGAAATCGATGCATCTTACCCAAAAGACAACCCTCACACACATGTTTGGAAACTGTGTGAGTTTGAGGTACATCATTTGCCATCTGCTGCGAATGTAGCTTTGCAAGAGCTCTATAATTGAGATGACCCATTCTCTCTTGCCAAAGATGAGTTTCAGCAAGCTGTGAATCTGAAATAGCAAATGCTTCAATAGAAAGTGCAGCTGAGTGATGATCAAGGTGATAAAGCCACTTTTGCAAAGTGCCAGTGAGAACTATGGCATTGTCATCATGAAGATCATAAACTAGGCATCTGTAGCCATCAAAAATCACTCTGAAACCTGAAGTAGCAATTGCTGAAATTGAGATCAGGTTGACTTCAATTCCACGCACAAAGAGAGCATTTGTCAAAGTGATAGGCTGACTTGAAATAGATGTGAGCTGCACATCTCCAATTCCTTTTACAGCATATGAAGCATTATTAGCACATGTGACAGTCCCCCCTCGAGGTGCATCAACTAAAGAGTGAAACAATTGTCTGCAAGATGTGACATGCTTGGAAGAACCACTATCAAAGTACTAGGACTGAGCATCATTAACAGTAAAGAGTGCATCAGCTTTAGAGGGGTCAAATGAGCAATGGACAGCCCATGCCCAATCATCCTGAAGAGCATGTGCATGAGAAGCATCTACTGACTCATGGGATTCAATAGCATGTGAGGCATTAACTATCAATCCTGCTTTCTTTTTCTCCGAAGCAATGCGCTTTATGCATTCTGAAATGTCATGTCCAGGCTTGCGACAATAGTTGCATCTTTTCTTCTTTGACTTATCTGCTGTATTTTTAGATGCATGGGAGGAATTGCAGCTGCTATGCGCAGATTTTGGCTTGCCCATAGGCTTGGAAGCCTTGCCTCTTCCTGTCTGCTGTGAAGCAAATGCATCATCAGGAATAATGGCTTGTCTATTAGCTCTACTTTGCTCTTCCTGCAAAAGCAAAGTAACTAGCTAATCAAAAGAATAGTGGTCTGAATTACCCATGGCCACTAATCGAAGGGTTGTAGCAAACCCTTGATATGTATCTAGCAATCCATTCAATGTGGTACTGACAAGCTGTGAATTTGGCACCACCTCATCAATGTTGGCAAGTTGTTCCATGAGGTCCTTGACCTTTGTCAAGCATGCATCCATAGAGTCACCTTCATTCATGCTGACTTCCTGTAATTGCCTTCTCAAATATGCGACACGTGCTTCATTGCGAATCTGATAGAGAGAAGCCAATTTATCCCTAGCATCCTTTGCTGTCCTGCAAGACCAGATGTGTGTAATAATGATTCTCTTGCATGATAAAGCAATACATGAATGTGCATTTGCATCTCTTGCATCCCATCTTGTCTGTTCCTCAGTTGGAAGAGTAGTAGCAGGAGTGCTAGAAGATGAGGCATCAGGAGTACCCCCTGCAGAGGGACCAACAGTAGAGGCAACCACTGCAGCATTGGCTGGCCTCAGATCAACCCCAGAAACAATATTCCACAAATGCTTTGCAACAAGAATATGTTTCATGAGATAAGACCATATCGGATAGTTGGTGCCATCCAACTTATCATCTTCACGAAGAATGCCAAATAGATCTTGATTGTTCCCAGCCATAGCAAATGTGATACCCTGAAAAAGACTTGAAAACCCAAAAAGCCTCAAGGCTATCACTGCAAAAAGCTGGCTGTCCAAAAATGACAGCAAATATCTGCAAATTTCCGACCCAAATCAAAGAGCAAATGCAGATCTGACCCAAATGTGACTGTGGCAGGTAATGTTCACTACAGAAACAGCAAATCTGGCAAAAGCCGCAAATTTATTGAGGGCAAATAGGCCAAAAAGAGGGAAAATGCAGAAAAGCCCCAAATTTTGCTGAAATTTTTGCAAATGTGACCCAATGTATAGCCTCAAGGCTTGAAACTGCAAAAATGTGAGTTACTGTCCCAAACACCAGTTGAAATTGAGCTCCCAACACAAAAGCCCCAAATTATTGTTGACCTGAGTGATGACGTGGCAAATGTGACAGTCCTGAACCTGAAATTAACTGAAAACTTCAATTTTTGGAAGGATTTCAGTTGTCAACCTTGTCAAAAGTATTGTATTGACAGGTTGAAGGTCCAGATGTCAAAAGCCCTAAATTTTTCGGTTGGAAATTAGGGTTTGACAGTAAAAAACTGTCAAAAAACAGTAAAAGACTGCAAGAAATTTAACATGTGCCAAATGCTGTACCAAATCCCGGAGTAAACACAACTGTACAGATGCCAGTACAGTAACAGGTACTATGCCTGTACGGAGGTTGTAGGATGCATGTACGGAAGCAGCACGAAGCCTCTAGGGACGATGTACTGAATGCAGTATGAAGCAAATAACTGAATCCAACGTACAGAAGTACGGATGCAGTTACGAGGTAAGTATGGTGTACTGAACAGGTACATTGCTGGTACGCTGTGCGGAAACTGTATGACGCAGTACTGTATGCAAGTACGGACGTACGGAAGGTGCAATGCAATGGAGCACAGTACGGTATGCAGGTACGGATGTACGATGCAGGTACATTGTACGACAGCGCATGTACAGCAATGTACGACGAGTGTACAGATCGCAGGTACGACGCTGAGTAGGTACGACAGATGTACGGGCAGCTGGTATGGAAATGTACGGGACAGTTGTACAGACTGTACGGGGACAGGAAGCAGATCCGTGCTTTGATACCATTGTAGGATCGTTGAATGAAAAGAGAGTGCAAGGTACAAAGAGTCGAAGAGTCATAGCCGTCATATCAATCTTGAGTAGTGTGTGAAGAACAAAGTACATAGTCCTTGTACCTAGACCTAGGACTAAGTGTCCTATGTGGCATAAAAGGCACACAATAAACTAAGTGCCTATACCAATGCCTACAAGGCACATACCAGGGCCTATAGGGCATCACTAGAACTAGGAGAAGATGGCCTACAGCAGTATGCCACGGCTTCCCACATACTTGGTGCACCACCACCATAGTCCCGATACACAAAGCAGGGGATCCTATGGACACGGGGAACAATCGCACCCTCATGATTGGCCACACATTGGCCAAGATCTATGGGTCACTACTAGAGAGGGTACTTAGCAACCACATAGAGCTCCATGGGCAGCGAGCACTAGGGCAGGCGGGTTTCCAGAGATAGCACTCCACTTTGGATCATATCTTTACTTTGCACACCATCATCAAGGAAGCCAAAGCCCGACACCGGAAAGTTGTAGACTTTCGGAAGGCCTTCGACACTATCCCACGAGCCTGTCTCATCACAAGATTGCGCGAGCTATAGATCCCAGAGACGTTGATTTGGGGGGTTATGAGCCTATATGAGTCGGTCAGAGGAAGAGTCTGAGCCCCAGGAGGTATATCAGATTGGGTTGAGAGCATGATTGGGGTGAAGCAGGGTTGCCCTCTCTCGCCGACCCTCTTTGGACTCTACATCGATGAGATCACATCCTTCCTAGACCGACTAGGGCGGAGAGGGCTCACCATAGGCTGACCTCTTGATTCAGATATTACTATATGCCAACAACATAGTTCTTCTATCTTCATCGGCTGAGGGATTACAGAAGCATCTGGATGCCCTTGAGGTGTTCTGCAGAGAGAGGGACCTGACTGTCAACCTTGGCAAGACCAAGGTCATGATCTTTAATACCTCACGTCCAACGCTTCTTCGACACAACTTCTCATACAGAGGGGAGCCAGTGGAGATAGTACAGTCCTATACATATTTGTGCACGGTCTTCGCAGGACCCATTTTCTCGATGACCCACGCTGCCAAGGCACGACTCACATGAGGCCGGAGCGCTCTAGCCCGACTAGAGAGACAATGCTTCCAGGCACACTTCCAAGATCCTCCGACGAAGAGCTGGCTCTTTGACACTCCAGTACGGCCGCGACCGCCATGTATGCAGTGCCCTTCTAGGCAAGTGACATTCCAACAGTAGATTGGAGGAAGTTTGAGAGGCTACAGGTCTCAATGGGATCCAAGATGATACGGAGTAAGCCCTCAGTTCCACATGAGATCATACAGGCAAAGTTTGCCATGACGCCACTATATGCCGATGCTATCTTCCAGACAGTGACTTTCATTCACAGGGTATGGGCTCTGCCTCATTGGAGACTACCGAGGGTAGTTTTGGAATCATCCCGACACCTAGCAGGTGAGGGAGCAGCCACCTGGTATGCACACACAGACACATGGCTGACTAGCCATGGCATTTTGATGGACAGACTACCCCCATTTCAGTATAGCATGGATGCCCCTCCTGAGCGACTTCCCCACGATGAGATTAACCGTATCATACGGTTAGACCTCCTTCAACTCACCACATCCCAGACTTGGTTGAGGGACCAGCTGCTCCCCACCAAGATGCAGTTCTATCGTGATCACTTCCTCAGAGTCTCTGATGATGGTTTCATTATCCGACCTCCTTATCTAGATGACAGAGGAGTCTCACATGCACTCTGGATTGCCATTGGCCAGATGCGAGTTTCCTCCCATCAGCTTAGGATTGAGGCAGGCCGAGCTGCAGGTCTACCCAGAGAACACAGGATCTGCACACTATGCGACGTGGATACCATTGAGACTGAGGAGCACTTCCTATGTAGCTGCCTGGTTTACTATGAGATACGAGGCAATATCACTGCCTTTATCAGGAGGGGACCGCCTTCGACCCGCTCTCTGGGTTGATACACTTCCAGGACCAGGTCTGTGTAGGGTTGTACTTGATGGAGATGCGCTGACACCAAGAGGCACTACTGAGATAGGCCAGAGCACTATCAGCACCGACAAACTACAGGATACAAAGCCGGACCCACCTCAGAGATAGGTTACAGACTTCTATGCCTTCGAGACGGCTCCTGGACACAATGGAGTTGAGGATGAGGAGATTGTCGACATGAGAGCAGCCTGGATCAGCAGTCGGTCACACCAGACTCTTCGGACTACTAGAGCGCACACCACCAGAGCGCACACCATTGAGGTTCGTCCCATCACAGCACTACTTGTAGGGGACCGCCAGAGCCAGAGACAAGGGATCACGATCAACGTAGCCTGACGGGTACTCAGATCGAGGCAACCGCAGCCACCACCTAGACGCGAGACAGCCCGACAGTTATAGATACGTGACATCTTCATGGCCCAGCAAAGAGACCTGACCTGACTTGATCTGGACACTCCTGACTCTTGATTCAGATTCTGATTTTGTCTCTATTCTATTCTATTTAGACACTAGATGAGTACTTGGCAAGGGCTTTAGCTCACCCCTTGCCCCAGCCCACAGAGGCTTGTATGAGATCTTCATGGCCCAGCGGAGAGACCTAACCTGACTTGATCTGGACACTCCTGACTCTTGATTCAGATTCTGATTTTGTCTCTATTCTATTCTATTTAGACACTAGATGAGTACTTGGCAGGGGCTTTAGCTCACCCCTTGCCCCAGCCCACAGAGGCTTGTATGAGATCTTTTTTGATGTTGTATCACTCTGGCCCATAGACCCGCGAGGTCTTCCGAGGATGTTAATATATATTTCTTTCTTTCTTTCTTTCTCTCCCTCTCTCTCTCTCTAACACATACTTTTTTTTTTTGGGTGAAATCATTGATTGATTATATTATATGAGTAGTAACCTCAAAGAAACGTTCTACAATTACATCAACTGAAAATTTCAGTATATGCCAAAAAGACCTCATGATCTATGCAGCGGGTCTGCAAGCAATCAAAGAAAGATTGCTGCAGAGAATGTCTAAAAAAGCCAAATAGAGAGAAAGTAGGATCACCAAAGACTTTACAATTCCTATATGTCCATAAAATCCATAGTGCCCAGTAGCGAACCCAAACGAAGAAAAGATGAAACTCTGGTCTGGATGGATGAAACCCAAATAGCCAGAAGAACTTCCCAAACGGAACAAATGGGAATCTCGCTCGCAGGTGCTGTCGAAGCAGATAAAAAAACTCACGAGAGCACGGACATTTCCAAAACAAGTGAGGCACAGTCTCCGAAGAAGCAGAACACCTATGGCAAAGTGCAGGAGCAATGTGTCGATGAGCTAATAGCTGTCCAGATGGAAACACTCCCAAAAGAACTCGCCAAAAGAAAACCTGTTGCCGAAGTAGTACTTTATAGGCCCAAAGTTGCTGTAATCTTTTCCTCCACCACTTGGCTGGGCGATGCATTCGCCAAACAGAATCACCTCTCTCTGAAACCCAAGGTTGAGGCAAAAGGATTTTATACAATGTAGGTACAGTAATCTGAGATAGCCTCAAAGGACGAGAAGAGGACCCTGGAGAAGTCAAAGTCCAATCTTCTAGTCGGTCCTGGAGTTCCAAAGGAGGAATCGGAACAAAGGGCGAGAGCATAGAAGTAATTTGTCGCCACAAAGGACGATAATGAGAGCCCAATCCATATGTAGTGGCTGCTAGAGAAAAGGGGAGCACAGTACCAGCAGCATCTATAACATCAGCAACCGAGGTGATGCCTTTAAACGAGACAAAGTAGGAACGTTGAGGTTCCTGTAAAGCCAAGGGAGGCTGAAAGACTTTCGACCAGTGAATGCTTTCAGCTCTCAAAGAATTCCCAAGCAAAGATTGCCGTCCATTCCATTCCAGATGAGAAAGAACATGCTTCCAGTCAAGAAGCAAGCGGGAGACAAAAGGGCATCCACGCAAAGTGCCATCAGTGCAGCCAAAAAAGAAATCCCAGTGATCGAGTTGCCAATGACCAAACGCAAAAATACTGATATGAGTGACCAGAGTCCTAATCATAAGAGCCCAAGGCTGATCACCTTGCAGAAATTGCAGCAACATTTTCCCCCTGTGGGCAAGAATATGCACATGAATATCAATCCACCATGCATCTTGGGAGAACAAATGTGATGCATGCATCGAAAGCAGCCTGAGACTTTTTTTGCCATGTTTGGATCGCCAGAAGAGTTCCATAAAGACAGACATGAAAGATATAAGATCTGCCTTAGTGAACATGATCAATGGCGAGTAAAATTGAATATATGCCACAAGGATGGACTGCACTATTCGAAGATGAACGTGCAAAGGTCAGGTTGCCAGTTTCCAATACTCAAGCTTTTTCCGAAGCTTAGCCAAAACCCAATCAGTTTGTTGTCGGCGAGTGAGTTCCCACCCCAAAGGGTAACCAAGATGACGAACAAACTGAGTGGGTGGAATGGTATCCCCAGGCCATAATAGACTATGCCAGTCTTTGGAATGCAAAGGGAGCAACTTAGACTTCTAAAAATTAACATGAAGACCAGCTGCCAAACCATAAATAGAGAGGGCCTGCATCAAGGCACCAAGATCATGGGGCATATTCTTCGGGGTAAAGCATTAAGCTTGAGCAACCATGCTGCGATTAGCATCCAATTCCAAGCCATGAAGTGATCCTGTAGCCACAAGATGATCAATATATTGCAGCATAGGATGAGTAGCAATGGCATACAGTAAAGCACTGAGAGGGCATCCCTGGCGGATCAAAGAATTCCCAAGCAAAGATTGCCGTCCATTCCATTCCAGATGAGAAAGAACATGCTTCCAGTCAAGAAGCAAGCGGGAGACAAAAGGGCATCCACGCAAAGTGCCATCAGTGCAGCCAAAAAAGAAATCCCAGTGATCGAGTTGCCAATGACCAAACGCAGAAATACTGATATGAGTGACCAGAGTCCTAATCATAAGAGCCCAAGGCTGATCACCTTGCAGAAATTGCAGCAACATTTTCCCCCTATGGGCAAGAATATGCACATGAATATCCGTGATGTTCAATCCACCATGCATCTTGGGAGAACAAACGTGATGCATCGAAAGCAGCCTGAGACTTTTTCTGCCATGTTTGGATCGCCAGAAGAGTTCCATAAAGACAGACATGAAAGATGTAAGATCTGCCTTAGTGAACATGATCAATGGCAAGTAAAATTGAATATATGCCACAAGGATGGACTGCACTATTCGAAGACGAACGTGCAAAGGCCAGGTTGCCAGTTTCCAATACTCAAGCTTTTTCCGAAGCTTTTAGCCAAAACCCAATCAATTTGTTGTCGGCGAGTGAGTTCCCACCCCAAAGGGTAACCAAGATGACGAACAAACTGAGTGGGTGGAATGATATCCCCGGGCCATAATAGACTATGCCAGTCTTTGGAATGCAAAGGGAGTAACTGAGACTTCTAAAAATTAACATGAAGACCAGCTGCCAAACCATAAAATAGAGAGGGCCTGCATCAAGGCACCAAGATCATGGGGCGTATTCTTCGGTGTAAAGAAAGAATCATCAGCATAAGCTTGAGCAACCATGCTGTGATTAGCATCCAATTCCAAGCCATGAAGTGATCCTGTAGCCACAAGATGATCAATATATTGCAGCATAGGATGAGTAGCAATGGCATACAGTAAAGCACTCAGAGGGCATCCCTGACGGACCGAACAACGAAGAGTCCACTCATCAGAGATATCCCCAGAGATAATGCAAGCCGCATTGCTATCTCTGTAAAGCCAGTAAATAACCTGCTGCATTTTTGGTCCAAACCCCAAAGCTCGCATAGTTTGCGAGATGAAATCCCATTGAACTGTGTCAAAGGCTTTTGCAATATCTACGTGCAAGAGTAGAACATCCTGCCGCATGTATTTGGCATATTCAATCCCAATATAAGCATTGGCAATGTTATCTGTGATATGGCGATGTGAAACAAAGCCATATTGGGAGGGATGCAACCCATCATGCAAATAACCTTTAATCTGATCAACCACCATTTTGGCAATGATCTTGTAAATGACTGGCATGAGTGTGATTGGCCTCCAATCACCCAGTGAATCACATAGCTACTTTTTTGGAATCAGCTTGAGAAGACCTTTTTTCCATGACAAAGGCATCTGCTGATTTTGCCATGCTGTATTTACAATTTGCAGCAAGGTGAAATTAAGAAGATCCCAGAATGCAAGAAAAAATTCAACAGTGAGACCATCCCATCCTGGAGATTTCCATCTACCACAGGATCTTAGTGCATCAGACAATTCCCTTTCAGTGAAGGGATGTTCAAGTTCCAAAGCCTGAGCATCAGTCAAAATTGGATGGACATGCTGCAAAAGAAGCTGACGTGCAGACACGACCCGAGGAGAAAGAGTATCCAGATGCCCAAAATGAGTGGAGAAGTGCTGCGCACATAAATCAGCAAGCTCTGAACGAGATGTTGACCAAGAACCATCAGGCATCCGGATCCGACAGATATTGGCAGCCTGTCTTTTGTAGTGTAAACTCTTAAAAAATTGCTTGGAAGAGCAGCCTTTATCCAAAAATGCCCGTTGTCTGGATCGAGTTTCCCATTTAGCAAGCGATCTGCGATCATTAGATTGAAGAGAGAATTGAGCCTGGCATAAGAGCATGCTTTCCTCTGAAGACAAAGGGCGAAGATGAGCAAGCTCAGTCAAACTTTGACATGTAAATTTGGCATGTGCTACAGTCTCCCTTGTGGCTTGCATATAGGATTTGCCATAATCTCGAATAACTACTTGCATCCGAGCAACAAAAGCCTACCAGGCATAATCCAAACCAATGCGTATCTGACGAGAGAGAGGATAGCATCAGAGACCAAGGCTTTAAAGTCAGCATGCTCCAGATAACTATTATTAATCAGCAAAAGCCTTCGGCAAGGCAATCTGTCAGTGGGAAATTCATGTAAGAAAAGCCTCAACCAAAGAGGAGCATGATCCGAATGTGTGAAAGCATGATCAACCCAAATTTGACAAGTAAAGGCATCACAATGCTGTGGATCAATCTGATACCATCTGTCCAAGCATGCCCGATAAGAAGATTGAGCATTATGCTGAAAGGTATAACTCGGAAGCATGGGCTGTAATTCCTTCCAGAGATCAACCAGGCGCAGCTGAAGCAAAAAATCAGACCATGCCTGTGTTTCAGAAGCCAACATATGAGGGTGGCTTAAGGTGTTGTCACCCGATTGAGGGGCATTATTAAAGTCACCACAAATGAAGGCATGTTGTCGCCGTGGATAAGTATGCATGGCAGCCCAGATCAAAGCTCTATCACGAGAAGACTGGGGGGCATAAACCGGCACTGGGCAGCCACATGCCCCTCTTTGCCGCACCTGAAGCATTTACCCTCTTTCCTGAAAGTTTCAATCTATTCAAGGGTAAACTGTGCTCTTCCCTTATAGGGCTTTTGCACCTGGTTTCCCCTCGGCTTTTGAGGCTGAAATCCCCTCTTTTGAGCCTTGGGAAACTCTCTTGTTTCAAACTTGGGGGTCACTGGCTTTTTATCCCTCGATAACCCTGCCTGTAGTGAAGGCACACCAGTAGGATCGTGCATGTACATGAGACTAGCCACATTGGTTGAATACATGAGATCTGATATTTCTTTAATATCTTTGGTGTTCACTTGGGCCTGTATCTTTGGAGTGAGTCCTGCCCTGTACTTCCTGAGTTGAGTCTTGTCAGAAATATACTTGAAAGGCGAAACCTGCAAGTATGCGTCGCAAAATTTCTAGTTAGAAGACTCAACTGTAACTTGTGCTTCCATATGAATGCTCTCCCAACCCAGAAGGACATGATCTTGAAACTGTTTGGGAATAAACTGTTTATAGAAAGCTTTCTTGAAGTCCTTCCATTTCTTGGGGGCTACATAGTTGGCTGTTTTAGCTATCCAACATACACTGGCTGTGACATACTGGGTCATGTTTCAAACCCACAAGAATGAGAATTGCTGCTATCATGGGGCAAAGTCAGAGACCAGCAAGCGCTGATTTTATTTGATCTACGGGCTACTGAGGCTGGGAATAAAGACGGAGGAGTTGGGCAGGGCTTTGGATGCGGATCAGATGTTCTGTAGGAACCCTGTGCCAATCACTCCCTTGATAGGGAAGCTCCGTCTTCATAAACAGAGTTATGTGGATCATGAAGACTTCTCCATTTCTCCACTGAAACATCATGATGTAGTCTTGGGTATGCCTTGGTTTCATCGCAAGGCAGTAAAGTTGACTCTTCTTGAAAGAGTGCTGGAGTTAATACATAGGGGCAAAGTATATCGTGTGGTTGCTAGGAATAGAGGGGAAACTATTCCCATTGTATCAAATTGTTCTGTTGGAAAAGAAATAAAGTCTGCAGTTTCAGCTTACATGATTTTTGTATAAGAGAGAGATGTGGAAATACATGCTGAAATAAGTGAGGCAAATCATGCTGAAATAAGCGAGGCAGATCAGAATAAATTTCAGTTTCTTGAAAATTTTGAAGATTGCTTTTCTGACACTTTGCCAGGGGAGCTACCCCTTGAGAGATCTGAGGATCATGGCATAGAACTCATTCCTGGCAGCGAGCCACCCAATAGGCCCCCATACCGAGTTAGTGCAACTCAGCGAGAAGAGATTATGACTCAGGTGCAGGACTTGTTGTCCAACGGGCTGATTCAGCCCAGTTTTTCTCCTTTTTGTTCCCCTGTACTGCTAGTATAGAAGAAAGATGGCTCATTCCGTATGTGCGTCGATTACTGCGCACTGAACAAAATGACCATCAAGAATAGATTCCCTATTCCACGCATTGATGATGTGCTGGATCAGTTAAATGGAGCTTCAATTTTCAGCAAGATAGACTTAAAGAGTGGCTATCACCAAGTGAGGATACAGCCTCAGGATGTGCACAAGACAGCGTTCCACACTACTTTTGGATTGTATGAATATCTGGTGATGCTTTTCGGATTGACAAATGCCCCAGCTACTTTCAATAGGATGATGGATCGTATCTTCCGACCTTACAGACAATTCACCGGTACCTTCGATGACATAATTGTCTTTTCTAAGTCCGAAGAAGAGCACAAGGAACATCTTTCTATAGTGTTTCAAGAGCTGAGAAATCATCAACTCTATGCAAACAGCAAGAAAAGTGAATTCTTCCTGGAAGAAATCCATTACTTGGGGCATATAATATCCAAAGATGGGATACGGATGGATCCAGCAAAGATCTGTGCCATTCAGGAATGGCCAGAGCTGAAAACTGTGCATGAAGTTCGAAGTTTCCTAGGTCTGTGTTCTTACTACAGAAGATTTATCAGGCATTTTGCGGATATAGCCACTCCACTCCACGATCTTACTAAGAAAAATGCAGCTTTCAGATGGGGAAATTTTCAAAAGACAACCTTTACCACACTCAAAGAGAAGCTGACTACAGAGCCAATCTTAATAGTTCCAGATTTGTTGATATCAACCATTTGATGTGGATTGTGATGCTTGTGGGGAATGTGTTGGGGCTGCATTGCATCAGAATCGTCATGTAGTGGCCTATGAGTGCAGGAGACTCCGAGATGCAGAGAGATATCTGGGAATCTATGAGAAAGAGTTATTGGCTGTAATCCATGCCATCCATACATGGAAGCATTATCTTTTGGGTGCAGATTTTACAGTTAAAACAGATCACCAAAGTCTAAGATACTTTTTGACTCAGACAAAACTTTCCGAGAAGCATATGAAATGGGCAAACATGCTGTCAATGTACCATTTTCAGATTGTCCATACTCTAGGAGTTCGGAATAGAGTGGCAGATGCCTTGTCCCGAAGACCCCAGGTCAACAATGTAACTATTGCTTATCATCAAGACCTGGAAGATATGAGGGAGCAATATGCTAATGATGCAGATTTTGGTGAGATTTTACAGCAAATGCAAGAGGGGCAGTCCACCAGTCACTATTCCCTGAAAGATGGGTATCTTATGAAAGATGATTGCCTATGCATCACTCAAGAGATGAGGAAAAAGATTTTGGAGGAATGCCATGCACCTCCCTATGCTGGACATAGAGGAATTACAGCAGCAACTCAAGCACTAGAGAGGTATTTCTCTTGGCCAGGGATGCGATACATCAATTTGTTACTGAATGCCTTACGTGTCAGAAAGTACAAGTATCTTGTAAAATTCAAGAATTATACAGCATTGGATGCCAAGTGGATGGATGAAGACATGTTGTCCGATCATCCACAGCTTTTCGATGTTTACAAGGAAGCTTTTTAGTTGAGGTCAACTGAATAGAAGCCGAGGGGATGTCACCACAATGTAAATATCCTAAGTCAAAGTACAGTTGACCATTTATCTGATCATAATTAAAGAGTTTTCATATGTGTTAATTATGGTCAAAGAGTTCTTTTAATGGTCAAAGAATTGACTACGGTCAAATATACTTGACTCTGGTCAAGTAAGCCTTACTGTGGTCGGGGAGACTTGGTTTATTACCAAGCGGGTTAACTGTGGTTAACCAGAGAACCACAGAGCTGACTACAGTGAGAGTGTTGACTTCGGTCAACGAGACTTGGCATGCGCCAAGAGGGTTAACTGCGGTTAACCAAGATGTGCCAACTTCGGTTGGAGAGTTGTGCCAACTTCGGTTGGAGAGACTTGACTATAATTAAGGTGCCTCGACCCTTGGTCAAAGCCCCTTTAATTATGATCAAGAGCGTTGACTTCATTAACCAGAGAATAAATATATATTTTTATATTTGTTATGTGTGCACATGTGTTCAGTGGGGATGCCCACTATGACTAGAATTAGTCCACAGTGTGTTATTTGCATGCAAAGCGCTAACAATTAATGGGTGCCATGGTGGTGCGCTTTAATTAATTGTTGCAGGTACTAGGAAGAGTAATTTTCCTAAGCGCTACGGGAGCCTAACAATTATCTAGGAGGTGGTTCGCGTGACCAAGTGCTTCGAAGACTCCAGAGTTGCCCTTAGTGGCGTAATAGGACTTAGTCTAGATTTTAGACAAGTGGCATGTGGCCAATTTGAAATGAGCTTGAAGCTCTTGAAATATGGATTCATGTTGGATTTTTGTAGCAAGCAGCTCTACGCTGAACTTTTGTAACAGCTTTCTCTCAGGGGGGTCCAGCCCGACGTTTTGTCCTGGGCCCTAGTGTATCTGTTGAGAGAGGGAGAGAGGGAGAGAAAAAGAGAGTGTCTTTGTTGTCTTTTACGAAGTGGGATTACATGCTGCCCATTTGGCAGCCCCTTCTCTCTCTCTTCTCTGGGCATACCTTGCCCTAGGCATCCCTACCCCATGCTCTCCTTATTTGGGGGTTTACAGATGCAGAGGTGATCTTTCCAACAGATCAAAGTAGCTGAAAGATGGACTTCTAACCATGAAACTAGTTGGAAAAGGCATCATGAGACTCAAATCTATTCCAAAGTTCAATTTCTCAAAACCACTATATTCGGTCAGTACAACCCTGCGATATGGAGGCCTTGGATCTTTACCAAAATTGTACCAATCTTACTATATACCATAGTTAGGGGAAACGGAAACGGGGAAACAAGGAACGGAAACGGAAACGGAAACGTTTCGGGATTTCTGGGAGGGCTGAAACGGGGAAACGCCACGTCAGCAAGGGAAGGGAGTAGATGATGATGGAGGGCTGAAGCAGGCTGCAGGAGAGAAAGGAGAGGAAAGGAGTGAATGGGGCTGAAGGAGGGCTGGAAAACCTTGAGGATGGAGAGAGTATGAGGCTGAAGGAGTGGAAGGAGCCTGGAGACCAAAATCAAAAGCAAAAAGACAAAAAATGTGATTTTGGAGACCTAGTAGCCTGTGTTGTCTGAAACGGCACGTTTCAGGGCTCTGAAACGCGTTTCAGACTGGCTGAAACGTTTCAGCCAGCCGTTTCAGACCCTGAAACGCGTTTCAAGAAACGGGGATTCTCTGAAACGGCGTTTCAGGCCTGGCTGGGCTCTGAAACGCGTTTCAGCGTAACTGTGCTATATACAAAGGAGGGTGAGGGGCACAAGAGGCTGCCATGTTGTGATTTTCACCAAACCTGCCAACATGGCAGCCATTTGGAGCCTTGGGAAGAGAGGAGGGAGATTCGGCGAGGAGGAGGCAAGTTCGGGCTAGAGGGAGAAGAAAAAACACACGTGGTGAACATAAGGGCACGTGGGTAGAAAGGCTGGGGGCATCGCGACATGTGGCAGCTACAGTGAATTGCCATACGCGTGGGCTGAAGAAATCATGACACATGGCCTCTTCTCCACGACTAGCCTCAATACGTGCGCAACAGATAGTCCACGGCTCCCTCCAGTCGTTGGATGGGCCAAAATCCAAGCATGCTGAGTCACAGATCAACTCTGAGAGGAGCAACGGAGTAAATGCTAAGGTCTGGTGGAACAAATGCAGAGCTAATTGCCGCAGGTCTGCACGGAGAGAGGAGATTCGCCACAAATGCACACGACTCAAGCCCAAAAGCTCGAGGGACACCATGTGTCATGGCGTCGTCGAGCCACGAGGCAACATCATGCCACACATGCAAGATTGCCCATCGATGCACGGAAGACGGGATTAAATGCACTTCTGACACACGGAGAGAGAGAGAGAGAGAGAGAGAGAGAGAGAGAGAGAGAGAATATAATATACTATATATAAATATAAATATAATAATTTACATAATATATTTATATATATATATATATAGAGATAGAGAGAGAGAGCAAGTTTGATTGCACAAAAGACATAGCAAGAATGTGAATCTCACGACGACTTTTGAATTAAAACAAAAACAAGGCCACAATGTCAATGTCTTTTTGTGTGCTCTTACTAAAACAAAAACAAGGCCACAATGTCAATGTTTATGCTTGAGTTTCTATTCCCATTGGGTTACAATTTATACTAAAGATCCATGAAGTCCAGAATGAAGTGCTAGCAAGATGTTGATAGAATAGATGTTGTAAGTATAGGTATAGGGATATCTATATCTGTGTGCATCTATATCTGTGTGTGTGTGTGTGTCTCTATATATATATATATTACTTTTTATTTCTTTTCAGAGTCCTAAGAGCGAGCGAGCGAGCGAGAGAGAGAGAGAAAGAGAGAAAGAAAGAAAGATATATCAATGTCCACGGAGACCTCGCGGGCCTACGGGACAAAGCGCACAGAAAAGTGAACTCATACAAGCCTCAGTGGGCTGAAGCAAAGGGTACGCTAGGACCCTTGCTGAGCACTAATCTATGCTAACAGAATCATAATCATAAACATGATCATAATCATATCATATCAATCAATCTATCCAGGTGCTGGGACAAAACCGAAGCCTGGTACAGTGATGGCTCTTTGGTGGGCTGCGAAAAAATCTCGTATCTGCGTCTGTCGAGCTGTCTCGAGCTGTGAGAGGGAGACAGACACCTAGAGAATGAGTCATCCTCACATGTCAGTCCTTCAAGCTCTTCCATAGACTTGGCATCTCTCCCTCATCCTTACCATCTCTCCCTCATCCTTACCATGCAGCTTTGCACTATCCAACAGCCAAACATGCATAAGCTGTCTCCAGGGATGTGACCTACATATTTTCCCTAGAAGGGGCGTCTGTGCAGGAGAGCTCAGTCAGCCCTTCCTCTATATAAACAGCTAGATTGTGGCTATTTTGTCTGGCTGACAACCTCACCATCAGCTCCAGGACTCCCCTTTCTCGATCTCAGGTCAAACTATCCTCTCTCAGCCCTGTGACACACTCTCCTATACATTGCTAAGCTGCCTATGCAATCTCAGCCCAGCTGGAAGAGTATCCAGCCCGCTATCAACTGAAGAAGGTCATCTTTTTGCTTTAACTTGAAGTAGAAAAGTTGTTCTAAGCCTCCAAACTCAGAAACAGCCCCTATACTCTTAGTTTGATGTATCTTATCCTCTCCAGGAGGCTGCTAGAAAGCTTGTCCCCTCAAGGCAGTCCTTCCAACATGAGCATTCGAGATTTATGGTGACATTTTTGCAAGTTTTCACTCAGTTTGGCTCATTCTGTTCATATTTCTGCAGTACCTCTCTTCTTTTGTATTAGAAGCTCCATCACACACACACACACACACACACACGCACGCACACACGCAGATGCAAACTAACATAACAAGAGCATCTGTGACATAATGAGGAATCCTAAACTGATGAAAGATAAAATTCCAAACCTTAAAATGTGATAAGCAAGACTTGCAAACAGCCAGATAACCAAGGGATGTGATGAGCTTCATGGCGAGGTTTTTTAACTCCCAAATCCTGTGCATTAACCACAAACACAATGAGCAGGAATGGACAAGAACACCAACAATGAGCAGGAATGGACAAGAACACCAACAATGAGTTTGCGAGCTGAAATTGTGATGGATTCATAAAGCCTGCTAAACATTGCATACCATTTCATTATTGTATATACATTCTAGTTATATGCATACATATGCTTTTGTTTTGTTAAAGGAAACATGCACAATATAAAGCTTCAGCATTTAATATGCCAATTAGCAAACATAAACTGGATAAACCCTGGGGTCCTCACTCTTTAGAAATTCATGATATCAGCTACCTTGAAGGGAGAGTTAATTCTATAGATATATATTTACATTGTTTACATAGGGACATTTTAATAGGCCTGCGTTAAGTATGTATATGAGTGGGTTATCTTATATAGAGGAAGCTAAGTATATACATACATTAGACCCATTTTTAAGTGGATATTTGATGGAATAGGGGGTGTCTAAATTTTATATACCTTTGTCAGACTAGAATAAGTCCAATCATACAAATTTAGATTTTTTGTTGTTCTAAAGATCGAAAATCTACACAGAAAATAAAAGAGAAAATAAAAGAGAATATGAAAGAGAAGAAAAAAGAGGTAAACAAAAACTTTTATGAAAAACAAAAGGAAGACATACTTAGCAAGCAAAGCAACACTTATGTCGTCATCAGTGCCCAAGCATAAGCAGCTATACCTCAAATTACCTCAAAACAAAAAGGCCCCCTTCTCAACTGGAAAAAGCGGCTGCTGCTCCTCTCCGCTCCAGGCTGCTCCCTCAACCTCTCTCTGCCTCAGCCCTCTCCCTCTCCCTCTTCCTCAGCCAATCCCTTCCCCTCCCTCTCCACCTACCCCCTCCCTCCCTCAGCCCGCCTACCTGCCCCCCTCCCCCTGCCCTCCAGCCCCCCTCTTCCCGTGCCCTCAGCCCGCCTCCCCCCCGCCTTTCTTCCTCTCCCCCCTCCTCCCCCGCCCTCAGCCTGCCTCCACCCCCCACCCCTTCTCCCGCCCTTCCCTGCCTCTCAGCCCGCCCTCCCCCCGGCCTTTCTTGCCTCTCCTTTCCGCTAGGCTCCTTGCCCTTTCTGGTGGCGGCAACCCGCTGTAATAATGCCATAAACCCCCGGAGATTCCTCCCCGTTCCCCTCTTCCTACCCTCTCTCCCGCCCCTTCAACCTGCTTCTCCCCCCTTTTCTTGCCTCCCTCCTCTCTACCTGCTTCCTCCTCTGACCCCTTCTCCTCCTCTCTCCTCTTCCTGCCCCTCTTCGCCTTTCTACTTCCCGCAGCTTTTCTGGAACGGACAGCTTTCTTCTGTTCGAGTCGGCCCTCTCACCTCCATTGGCGATGGATCCTCCCTCAGCCAATCCTTCTCCATAGAGCTTGAATGCTCAACCACTTTGATCGCACGCATCTATGGGTCTCACACTTCTAGGTCACAAGCTAGAGACTCATGCTTGCAACGCTTCTCCCAGACATCACCCCTCAATTTAAAGATGTTCGCCTTTTGAGACAAGGTTTTTTCCATGTTGTTTTTGACTCTCCAGAGGCTGCGAGCGCCATGCTCCAACTCGTTTTCTATACCTGGGACACAGGAAGATTTTCTTTGGTGCCTTCTCTCTAGGCTTTGACCCTATGGAGGAGGATAAGGAGGGGTTTTCGCTCTTCATCAAGTTTCCCGGGCTCCCCCAGGTCTTCCATTGCCTTCTTCATGTAATTGGGGTGCACTTCGGTATGGTCCTTGAGATCCCCCCCCTCCCTGGATTGCCCTTGACAGCTGCAAAGGTAACCAAGTCTGACAAGGTCCCTAGAGTTAGGATCCTTACGAAGGACCCTAACATTTCAAATGATCATATCTTGCTCTAGTGCCCGGATGGATCTTTCTTTCGACAGGAGGTTGCAGGCAGACTGGACCAATGCAGGATCTGCAAGACCCTTGGGCATTTCGCCAGGGATTGCCCCAGGAAGAAGAAAAGGCCCAAAAAGCCTTCTGATACAAGCTCCCCTTCGCCCTCGACGGGGGGGTGGGACAGCTCCTACGCCGACTCCCCGACCTAGGCAGGTGGTGGTACTGCTCCACGACAGAGAGCTCCTCCTCCACAGAGTTCCCCTTCGGTACCGCCGCCTCTTGCCTCACGTCCCCCAGCAGCACCTGCAGCACTTCGTTGGGTCCCGGTTCGTACACAGCCTCCACCCCCAACAGTTCAGGAGACCGCTGTCCTCCACTCCACCTCCTTAGGAGCTTTGGAGTCTCCCGTTCTGATTGTTCCCAGTGTTGCACCTCACGCAGTCCCGGACGCTTCAGCTATATTTGCAGCCCCGGTTGCAGCCTCTCGCCCGAACCCAGAGGTTGCCCCTCTTCCCTGTCCCAGTGGTATCCCCTCT
Source organism: Dipteris shenzhenensis (assembly GCF_047967505.1). Lineage (NCBI taxonomy): Eukaryota > Viridiplantae > Streptophyta > Polypodiopsida > Gleicheniales > Dipteridaceae > Dipteris > Dipteris shenzhenensis. The sequence continues at coordinate 38,106,616 of NC_141625.1, forward strand.
CCCTTCCCTCACACAGCTTTTCAGACACAGGGTTCTCAGGAGCAGTCTTCAGCTCCCCTCTTGGATCCACTTCCCTCTGTCCTCCGCACCCCTGTGTCGGGCCTGATTCACAGGAACTCCTTTTCATCCCTGGTAGATTTCCATGAGGACGACTTTGTGCCCTCTACTTTTGGTGAGGCAGTGATTGGGATTCCTATTGACAGGGCGTCTTCTTCTTCATGTGGCAGAGTGTTTTCTCCTGTTGATTTTCTGCCACTTGGTTCCTTCCCTCGCTCTTTGAGCGGGAGGTCTTCCCCTGTTGAGGGGTTTGTTTCCGCCACTAGGTCGAGTAAGATGTTCCATTCTACATCCTCCCGCCGATGATGATTGTTAGCTAGAACATACAGGGCCTTGGTAGCGTCCCTCATCGCCGCTGTAGACAACTGATTCGGAATCAACTTCATCCAGGTGTTATTGGCAGTTCTATTGATGTTTTACTCTTACAAAAGCACAAACTGAATGCCAATGATTGTACAAAGTCAGGCAAGCTACTTTCAAGTCACACCTTTTGGTCACCTGCCTTTGATACTAGGGGAGATACTTGTATTTCAGTTTTGGATTCTTTTCTCCCCTCGGTTGTCGCACATGATGTGATCTTAGCCTCTAGAGCCCAGTGGGTTCTTCTTTTGATTGGGGATCGCAAGGTTGGACTCCTCAACTTTTACATCCCTAATAACAAAGGGGATCATGTATTGTTGTGGAAGGAGTTGCTCTCCTAGGCCCCCATTGCAGATTCATGGGTCATAGGCGGGACTTCAACATGGTAGAGTTACCCTCAGATAAAAAAGGGGGTAGAGAGGGTGGCATCCATTCTTTAGAGAGGGTAGTGTGGGATGCCTTTCTCTTCAGTTTCAGTGGCAGAGATGTTTGGCTTGATGATACTTTTCACACTCAATCACAGCCACTCCTATTTTCTTGGTCGAACAAGAGGCCGCAAATGCATATCCATGCACGGATTGATCGATTTTATGTTGATGATTGGGCCTTGGATAGAGGAGGATCAGTTTGCATTGCTCCCAGGGTTTCCACTTCGGATCACTTTCCGATGGTTCTTATGGTTTTTGAGCCGCATTTGAGAGGACATTCTGCCAACATTAGGATTCTTGATACCCTTAGTGCAGAGGAGGACCTCTTAGAGGTAGCTTTGCAGATCTGGGTTTCTCATGTACAGGGTGGAGTGCCCTTACATATGGCAGCAGCTCTCTCTGATATTAGCAACTTTTATCATCTAGTTGCTAGTACCAGGAGACGTGAGATTCTCAAGCGAGAGATTGGTGTTCGCCAGCAATTAGCGGGAAGAGCAGAAGAGGCCACTTGATGCTTGGATTCAGGAGAACTTGCTGCAGCAAGGGCTCATCAGCAGATTTTGTTGGATCAAAGAACAGAGTTTGCCTTTCATGTACGAGAGTCCTTCTGGATACAGATGGGAGGTAGAGTCAATAAGCAATTCTTCTCTACTCATGGCCCCAAACATAGTAGAGAGAGTGTCTCTCAGCTTATTGACTCAGACGGAGTTTTGCAGTCAAATCCAAATGCCATCATGCGCATAGCTACAGATTTTTATTCCTCCCTTCTTTCAGCAGATCCTCGTAGTGTGACTGTAGATGATGCCAAACAAGTTATTTGGTAGTGTATCCCTAGGTTGGTGAGTCCAGATATGAGACTCTCTCTTGATGCACCTTTTACCCACCTAGAATTCAGGACTGCTCTTCTTGCCCTTCATAAGGGGAAATGCCCACGTTCAGATGGGCTTACACCCTCCTTTTTCTTGACCTTTTGGGATATGATTGGGGATCACATCACCTCAACCTTGCAGGGCGTTTGGGACTCCGGTAAGATGCTTGGCTCACTTACGGAGGGTCTCATACATTTAATCCCAGAAGGGGGGGGCAGAAATTTAGTATCGCAGTGGAGACCCATCACTCTATTGGGCACTTGTTACAAAATTCTGGCGAAAGCAATCTGCCTGCACTTGCATCCCTTACTTCCTTATCTTATTCATGATACGCAGATAAGGTTTGTTCATGGCAGAAGCATTTTTTATCATATATTCTCCTTTTGGGAAGCTTTTGAGTGGGCCATGCAGAACAGTCAAAAGCTACTCCTGGACTTTGAAAAAGCCTATGACAGTAGATTGGGACTTCTTGGAGGGCGCCCTTCATCAATTTGGATTTTCAAATGCATGGATCAGAGGGGTCTCAGCCTTGTACAGGTCAGCCCACAGCCAGGTGCTCATAGGAGGGGTTAGGGGAGACAGGTTTCATATTTCCAGACCGTTCACACACTGATGGCTAGTTGAGCGAGCATGCAGGGTTCTTCCTGGGCAGCCTCAGCTAGGAGGGTTATATTCCTTAGGGAATGGAGGGGTTCCCCCTTTTCTTAGAGACTACAGCAAGGTTGAGCTGGCACTTGCAACCTCAACCTTGGTTTCTTTCTAGCTCATTTTGAGTTTTATGTTCCCTATTTCAGGGGGGTTTCCTCATGCACAGCATGATGTATTTCCGCTTTGAGCTTGCTCACGCGGGTATTTTTCATACTTAATAGAAGTCTTTTTCATGAAAAAAAAAATTACCTCAAAGTTATAGAATATATCTATAGGCATTAGACACAAGTGCTAAGAGCATCTCAAGAGTGATTGTCCCAGGAAATAAACCTTGAAATATGGTTTTTCCACCCCCTAGAGAAAAGTACCATCTATTGAACCATGAAAAAAAATACAAAGAGTCAGCTATCCATTAGACACTAAGAGAAAGCTAGTTATCCTACGGTCTTCCCAGGTCACTTCCTGGCACCCTGGAAGTAGGCACCAACAACCAATGAGGTGGACTATAACCAACGGATTCCTCAATCAATAAAAATGTAGGAAATACTTGCAAGTAGAGCCTTGCAAAAATGTTCGAGCCCTCTATACCTTGCTCAAAATTGCTCACAAGGTATAGATGACATCAAGCAAGATGCTGACAAGGGTGGTAGCCGGATGAACCTGCTGTCCCCCCCATCTCTAGCTCCAACGTGCAACCCGAATGTTTCGGGTAGTGATGCTAGCCACTGTCTTCCAAGCACTTTTCTTTAGCAAAATGCAAGGAGCTTTAGGGATGGTGCCGAATCTTGGTTCTTCTGCATCTACCAAGTAGGTAGGGGAGATCATCTTTCTGAAAAAGGCCCGCTGCCCTTCTGTCAACCAATACATTTGTTATCATTATATTTAGGTCAAAATTAGCTGCCACACTACATAGTTTCTGAAGTATGAAATCTCCCCCAAAATCAAAAGGTAAGGGAAGTTAACAGCATATATCTTGTAAGATCCTCTTTTCAAAACATCAATCTAATATAGGCTAAAAAGGCTCTCTATTTTTGTCATTGGGCAAGCTGGAATTATGCAACTTGCTAAACGCTAAATCTTCTATTCAAAGGATCAGCTATCTAGCAATAAAGAATGATTTTTTGCTACAAAAGTGGAAATGTCTATGTACATCCTTTAGCAGAACTTTCTTATTAATAGGTCATGATATGTTTTCTAAGCTCTTTAGGTAGGCTGACTCACTTGCCATCATCCTGCTACGCTTCCTTGACAGAACCTGTAGCTGCCTTTGCCCATACAGCAGCTCCTCCAAAAAAATCCAAACGAACTAACGGATGCCTGAGACGTAATCACCACCCAGCCAAACGCAACTGCTCAACAGCTGATCAACACCAGTGCCTAAGATGTAATCACCACCCAGCTAAACGCTACCGCTCACAAAACTGTAAAGATGTCGACACCTGCATACATTTTCGGTTGACAACGTTTGCAATATTCGTGACACACCATCCCCCCTGAATCAGTACCCAACGTGGCTGCTTGGCCTCCAATGCAAACAAGCCGCTCTTGAGTTGGTCGTCTCCACTGAGAACAACTACTGTAGGCGCTATGTTGTGATTGATGAATTCTTATGTGAACTTTGCTACAGCCTCTTCAGTACCCTTTTCACTTCTTTTCTACATAAGGCCAAGCTTCTGCAAGCTTTCTCGCTGCTCTCTTTTGCTTGGTTGAAAGCCCCTGTGCTTCGTTCAGCAACTCCCACGGTGGATGCTCCTGCTAACTTTGGTAAGTTGATGCACATGCGCCGCGTGTCCTTACCTAGTCACTCAGCACTAAGAGGGTGTTCCCGCTCAGCGCCCCCATAGCGGGCACATGCCGGCAATGGCCTTTCTGCTGGCATAGGCCCAGTGGCATTTCTGCACGCATAGTAGTCATTGGGCTCTACGAGGGTGTTCTCACTCACCGCGCCGACGATGGACACATGCCGGCAATGGCATTTCTGCTAGCATAGGCCAAGTGGCATTTCTGCCCACATAGCCGACATAGGCGAGCAATGGCATTTCTGCTAGCAAGGCATCGTTTGTTTCCACTCAGCCTAGAGAGCTCCATCGTCCGAGATTGGGACCCGCTGCTACTGCTGCTGACCTCTCCAACGGCTTTGTAATCGCTTGTTGTTTAGCTCATGGTGCGGGTTCAGCATTGGCGACGAAGATAGGCGCAACGAGTGAATTTGCAACAAGAAGAGGAAGATTTGTCTGATGACACTTGCTAGTACTCGTGAGCACCGCCTTACACACAAACGATCGTCGAGATGAATGGATGATTACTTTGCAGTACCTATGATGGAAGCCCGTGCGTAGAACCATTGGAAAGTTTCAGTCCTATTTATTTCAATAAAAAAGATGTGTGTGTCCTATCAAACATATATCCTACTATACTACTGGACCAATATTCAATGTCATAGTAAACCAATTGCACACATCTGCTATTGCCCTTTTTAAACATCTAGTGAGAGTAGTCCATTACTAACCAACTTCTCAATACCGTATAAGTGAGAATAATCCATATCATACCATTCCTCTTAACAATGTGTCAAAGTGAGAGTCAAATATTATACTCACATTTATATCATTACATTGCAGAAAGTACAATGATACTGATGATTAGTCTCCAATAGAGAGTTCAATCTTATTTAACAGTACTTGGAGAAAATCCGTTGTAGAGTGTTCCTCGAAGTTGCCAACACCGTGTCTTTATGCCTTGGATTTTCTAATGCAAATTTAATGGAGACGTATGCCGACTCACCTGCATCCATCCACGAACATAGCACTTTAGAACATGCACACTATGAATTGTGGGACTACACGCTTCAATGCCGGCACACAGTTGTTATCCATGTCACTCGATCTAGATTAGCATAATCAAATCCTTGCATTTTACTATTCAATAGTAATCCAAGTAATAAATGGGAATCTTAAGTAAACCATAAATTTGGGTGTTGCAACCAAGTCCAAGGGAATTCCCAAGGTCAACAAATCCAAATATAACATCAATATACTTATACCTTTCTTTGATCTCCTATTGGCATTTTTCAATTATCAATATCACAATTAAATTTATGCACACATCAAAGTGCGATAAGGTCCTCGAGAATGTCAAAATTGAAGAACAAACTCCATGCTAAAAAATAGCCTATTCATCATTTCACACATAAAATCATGTTATATTCTTGACCTCTATAGATAAAATCCCCATGGAAATCCCATAAGGTGAAAAATGTTCAATGGAATCACATAAAATCCCATGGTCCTAAAGCTATCTAGATCAACATCAATGAATCTTGGCATTTTTCATTCTTCCATAACACTCCAAATCCCTGGAGGCACGGGAAGATTGACATACCTAAATAAGTCATGAACAAAGAGTAAAAATTTTATAGACATATGTAGAAGGTATGTACTTGGAATAGGCTAGACAAATAAGTTCTAGAAATAATCATGAAATATGATGGCCTTTTCCATTTATCCAAGTATAAAGTGTAAAGTGTAAGCCAAGACCGTCCTAATGGTAAAATATTACCCATGGACTCATTTTCTTTAATTTTACAACTATTCTCTGGGAAATTCTCTCATTTTCTTTTTCTTTTTTCATGAATAATAGAGTAATGTCCTAGTAAAATTCAAAGTAAAGGACAACTTTAAACTTCATCCTAAGCTCCACAACCTGCAAATTAACTTGTGTGCTCGTTTACAGTACTGTAAAGTACCTCCCCAAAGGCACCATAGAAGGTTGTAAAGTGGTTCGCTAATGGGAAGTGGCTTCCCTGACCATTAAGTCCAAGTATCCAAAGCAAACAAAAGTATAATATGGTCTTGACATGAATTCTGACTTCTATAACATGAGTCTCTTATATCATAAGCTATTACTCTCCCTAGTTGCTAAAGAAAATGCTGAAGGGACTAGCCTCAGTTGCATTTTCACATGTAAAGGAAATATCCCCATCTCTAATAGATTAAGGAGCTCCCTCCATATCATACTCATGGAGTGTCCCTTGAAGCACTCAAGGATACCTCTAGACTTTTAAAAAAATCCTTCCCTGCTAAAAAAGATCTCTAGTCGTATTTATAACTGTTAGCATCCAATCATGCAAAATAAGAGCAAAATATAGCTTTAATTACCCGTAATAGAGACAAGTCTAGGTGAGAATAGTCATAACAAATCTAACCATAGCTTTGATTACCCATAATAGAAATGAGATAGCATAGCACCTACAAATCAAACGTCCCATATCGTTTTATCTACTTATATCTCGTGCTATCTCTCTTCCAAGGACAGAACCGGGTACATGAGTTTAATGCATGAATAGATCTCTAGTTCAAGGAGTCCAAGATGATCAACTACTCAACGTTCTTTTCCTCCAACTTTTTCTACTCCTTCTTTGAGTCCAAGTCGAATGCTTTGCTACAGTGGCAAACATGACTAGTCATCTTCTACTATTAGTCCACCAAAATAGTCGAGTTTTTTACAATCTTGGGCGTGCCAAGTCTACATATCGTGAGTTGGGGCATCACATATAGTGTACCAGCGAAGGAAACACCTCTGGTAACTCCCTAGTATAGTGTACCAAGCTTCTAGGAAAATGCATCAAAGTAAACCAAAGCCATATAGTGTACCAGCGAAGGAAACACTTTTGGTAATCCTAAGGGTGAGTAAAGTCCTGCTCACAACACATGATCGTAGTGGAGCTCCAAATGAAGCATGAGCCGAACATAGTCTAAAATGGAGCTCCAAAATGAAGCATGAGCCGAACACGTAGTCCAAATGGAGCTCTAAAATGCAGAGCCACGATGAAACGATCACATGGTGATCCCTTAGGCAAGCACGGGTCATAGGCATTATATCTATGCACTAGTAGCCAGACTTATCATTCGACCAAAGCTTATCATCTCCAAAGCTTATCAAGAGAGTCCATAATGTTTCAAGAACCATAATGAGAGTGAGAGTGACTAAAAATCCATTGTTTGAGAGCTCAGAATAATGCCACAAGCCAGTGGCGGGTAGAAGAACAATACGTAAACAAAAGAATAGCACATAAGAGTATAGGAGAAGTAAACAACGTGACTGAGCCTCCTATGTGGGCTTCCCAGAGTTCTTAGATCTAGGATAGTTCAGGGTAGTTCAGATAAAACATCGATCTCCCATCCAATCGACGTGATGCAATTTCGGGACAAAATCCTAAAGTATGTTGGTAATAGCCAGAAGCGAGAACTCAAGACACCCTTGTGTAAGGACGTTGCATAGTTACAGGCTCATTTTCTACCGAAAATCAAGAGAAGCCTCCTTGTGGGTGCACAGAGTCGGATGGAGAACATCTTGTTGTAGATGTAGAGCTGGGTCCTCACATAGAGATGAACCATGGCCCAAGACTAAGTGCAAGAGGGCACAAACGGTCAAATAACATACCTGGCTAATCTCCTTGAGCTTTTTTGCATCGTCATTGCTCTGAACTGTGGACTTGTAATGATGTATCTTCCATGGATTCACGTTGTGGCTTCCATGGACTCGTAGTTGTTCTACAGTCATAGGTGTTGCTGTTGGGCCACATGAAGGAGGAGGGTAGAGACCTTTGAGGTCAAAGAAAAATAAAACAGGCTTCGAGCATGTATGGAGGAAGTCTCCAGTGTACCTTCTAGACTATTCATTGTGTGGAAGCATGGGGAAATATGGCTATTGAATAGCCAAGCTTTGTAGGAGAATGGCAAGAGAATGTACTACTCGAGGGCGGCCATGCCTTAATTGCACGTTGGATTCCCATTTTTCCCGCTTCCTCTTGAATACAGCCATGCCTTAACTATACCTTTCTCTTGTTTGATATTATAATGCATGTCCATTTATATGTACAGGCTCTATCTCCAATAGTCAAAAGAGATATAGAGTGTCCATATCCACTATATCACTCAATATCTCATTCATTTATGAAGGAGATATATGGTACTAGTAATAGGTGAATGGTACCACTGACAGTGTTCAATTCATATCAACTATATACGTACTTTTGGGCCATCATGAATTTATCTACCATGGATATCATGGTGGTCTAGTGTATGTATGCCCATATATGGTATACAATACATAGGAGGAGTGCTCCAATAACTCATATACTTCCATAAGGACTTTAAGATGACCACATGTTTCCATGGACTATCAATACTTTGAAAAATTCGAAGTATAAAAGGGTCCCCATGACCATGGGACCACATAGTTGGTCAACAAATAATCTAAGGGGTCTAATATAATATGCCTAATCTCCCTATAGGGTATAAGAAGTCGATAGGTATTTCTTTCAGTGACACGGGGTCAAAGCCGATAATGTTTGCATGGGTTATCCAAATGTCGATAACTCCAAGATCACAAGCATCCTGGGGATGTGTGTGTGTGTTAAAAAGTCCCATCAATAATTGAGCCATACAATTAATTCCATCAATTGGATGAAAGGTAAAAAAAAGGGGAACATATAAGGAAAAAATGTTTGAGACATCTAAGTTGAAAAATGCAACAACTAGAGTTTGCAAAAATTTCCACCAAAATTAAGAATTTTTAATAATATTGAGTTTTACAAACACAATATTGAAAAAGATGTCGAATCCTTAGGGGGTCCAGGTTTTGAGGTCACGGTCCACTTACCTGCCACCATCCAAACAAACTAGGTGTTAGAACATCATAATTACATTTGGGTGGACAGGTAATGCCTATTTTCGCTGGGTTGTTATTGCTTTACCTATGAATATAGACAACCATATGGATTCTTAGATAATTGAAAAAAAGTTCAAGTCATAAGTGAAGTTTAAGTCACAAGGGGAATAAGGAGCGAATGAGTTGAGCTGACAAACTTTGGCTTTCGTCTTTGAAAAGGTCCAAAAGAGTGCCACCGAATAGCAAGGAGGGAGCCCTTCTCAAAACCTTTCACCTCTTCTCAAGAGCTCTCTCCCCATGGATCACGAGGGTTTCTCTCACTCCTTTCCCACAAGAAATAGAGTCCACGAAGGGGGAATCGTGCAGGAGGACACACAATTCATCATTGACTTAAGGAATTGGATGCAATCTCCCTCACAAATGCACATACATCCTTTCCCACAAGACATAGAGTCCACAAAGGGGGAAGGACACACTATTTGTCACTAAAGGAAATGGATGCAATCTCCCTCATAAATGGACATACATCTTAAGGAACCTATTAGTAACAAATGCCAAAAAATAAGAGGGAGAGGTAACTCAAAATCTCACCTAACCTACATAGCATCAAAAATGGGATTTGCACAATTTCCCAAAATAGGAAACCCAAGTGAAATAGGAGACCTCACTCATATGCACTCCTTAGTAGAATAGGAGGCATGCTCCGTCATGCCAGATACTAAATACTTTGTTTTGAACATAAGGAAGCTGGAAGAAACAAGGGTTGGATTTAAACCATGATTTAGCTCTTCCCCCACCCCATTTATCTAGAATAAACAAGATGGGTTTGGGGTTCGAGAAAGGGAGAGACAACAAGGCACTACTTTTGCAAGTTAAAGCTTCATCTAATAGTACTCTTGATATGTAGGCTCTGTCTATTCTAGCCTCATTGTAGCTTTCCTGTGATTTTGGCCTATTTGATTGAATGAAGTGTCTTTCGACATATCAACTAATTCATAAGATTCTTTTAGTGAATTCCACACAGTCAGCTCACTGCCCCTAATGACATTGCCAAGTCCTTGCCATATGTTTCTTTTAGACTCAACCATATTGAAATGCCCTAGTAAAATCATATTTACCTGCACCGTTTTGTCATCTCATAGTAGAGTTCTTTCCCTAGTTGCATGAATGACACACAGACCGTCTTCGGAACAGGCTAGTTTTTTCTTTCAACCTTTATCGGTTTTTTCCACATTTGTTGAGTATGAATTTAAAAAACTAGCTCGTTCCAAAGACACAGTTGAAGTAGTGGTTGCGGCCTCATCTCACCTACATCATCCACGACACGCATACCTTAAAATGACATGCTTATCTGTCTCACTAGAATGCTTAAGTAGCAAGTTCTCCTTTGACTTTGTCACATGTGTTGCACGTCCCTAATCAAAGATGCCAATGTATACTCGCTTGTCAAATGCATAGTCCAATAGAGAATTTCCACTATGCATCTCATTATGGATCCAACCTGTTTGTGCAAAATTCAAAGGCCAAGGCAAAAGAAAAACAAAGCTTTGGTACTAGAGCCACAACTTCTTCTATTTTATTTGAAAGAGTTTGCTTCGCATCTAAGGCAAACTTGCAGGGCATGAGTTTTTTGTGGGGTTCTTGAAAAAACTTGTATCATGTATTTCATTGACAAATGGCATAAAAACCCAATGTGGTGGACTTATAGATATATTGATTGAGTGAACTAGTATTCTATGATTTACTTGCATGGTCTATTATTTCATAAAAGTTGAATGTCTCGTCTCTACATTCCCTTTAAAATGTTTGGCCACATAGTAATTAATTGGATTGATGCCTCAATCTCCTTTATCTTTGCTAGAAACAATTAGCCTTCAAAGCCAGCACCGCCTATATATCTCATATGCATTTTTTTATAGCTGACAAGTGTAGCTTGTAGTAGGGAAATTCATAAAACAATCTCTGCATCTTACATAGAAACATTGTTCGAAATCCCTAGTGTGGCTCATGGGTATTATTTGATTGCAGCAAATATTTATCTTTCAAAGACAAGGATTTATCTGCATATGATGGTCATGATATGCTTTTGTAACTCATGTGACCAGCTTGTATCTGTCATGTCTTTTAGTATACAAGAATAGAATATAAATAGAAAGAGATACCCTTTTAGTAAGGGTTAGTTAGCTCGTGAGGTATATGATGATACTATAAAAAGACCTTGGACATTTGCATTAGATATTTTCTCTTTAAGTTATAGTCTTATAACTTTGTAAGGTTAGCTTTTATTTAGAGAATCATGTACCTAATTTTTGGACTTTCACACACAAGGAACAGTGGTTAACCAATATTAAATTTTTAAAGACAATAGAAGAAATGGACTTCAATTGCTCCTAAAACAATTTACCAATTTAGTAAAACAAATTGACATCATGTAAACTCATAGTATATCGCTCATTCTAGATTCTATGTATGTGATAGCTTTCTTTGGTGCTTTTTCTTGGCATCTAGATGTTATTGAATATCTATTAAGCAAATATCTATTGTTTACTATTACAGGTTCTATGGCTAATTTTAAAGACTTGCTTTATTATAGTTCTTGCAAGAAGAAAATCACTAAATGCTTCTTTCAAAATGCAAGAAGGTAGGCTTCATTCACATGATCATCGCTTCGGCTAGTTTGATTTTTTTTTTGTTATACCTACTTGGGAGTTTCCTCTAGCAAATTTTTTGGCATATCCTAGTTTTGTTAAAAGCTCAACAATGCCAAAACTATATATAAAAAAGATAAATAGTAGATTCATCCTCCTTGCCTTAGTTGTTTTATGAACATATTACTTAATCAATACTATGGCTAAATATTTATATGGATTGCAAGTTGCAAGATGAGCTCAAGAACCAAGTCTGTGGATTAAAAGGCTAGAGTACCATAAAGAGCTTTCTTAACATTAAGGTTCAACGGTTTGAGAATGATAGGCATGTTAAGATGATGACTAATGAAACTTGGAAGGTTTCACACTCTTATTCAATCCTTCAATTATTGAATCTACTTTATATTTAGCAATTTTGGAAAAGTTAATACGGTTGGGTTTATTATATCGGCTTGACTTGCTATACTATGCTTTAATACTATCAAGGTTTGGAGACGAGTTTGAACCAAAACATTGGTTCATTGCATGACAGGAAATGCTATACCTCTCAAGAAAGCGTATAGCTATCCTTTCATATGATGGATTTGCTACAAGTATGAAAGGACATACTACTGATCTATGGTAAGAGAGATCCATTATCAAATTTTTTTCCCACAAGAAGGAGAGTTATATTAATCCCTAAAAAACACCATACAAATCATCTTCCAAAAGGAGTTAAGGATGGTAAGTACAAAGCGAAAAATTGGTTGGAGAGAGCCAACCTATTTCTAAAGATCCTAGCCCACTGCCTATGGAACCTTCAAGGCAGGGGCTAATAACCAATGTGCTAGTCGACACATCCAGTAACTATCTCCTATAGAAAGGGTGTATGAGGCTCCTACAGGCCAAGACTTGCAAAACCGTTCCCTTTCAGCAATAGCTCTTGACCCTAGAGCACCACATTCCCAAATGATGCACAAAGTAAAGATAATTTCCTGCTAAATGGAAAAACCCTACATGCTAGTGAAATTAGATCAATCGAGAAGGCATACCCTCTATCGTGAGCCATGCAATCATCCCCCATGTGAATTCTTGCTGCATCCATTACTTGTAAGACACAATCTTGAAGGGCGCTAGCCAGATCCTTTGAGCCACAAGGCATCCCCATAGGCAATGGGGGATCATCTCCAAAACTCCCTCTGCACAATAGAAGCATCTTCCATCTACCCACATTGCTCTAACTAGGGACCAATGGGCTATCCCCCATGAGATCCACTGTCACAGGATGTTTTTATTGAAGCTATTCTTATATTTAATATAAAATCTTAGTGAAAGTTTATCAAGCGAAAATTTTTAGTTTCATAATCTTGATAAAAGATATTATAATTTTATATATTTTCTTTTGAAATTTGAAGAAAAAGTTGTAAATCTTGGCGACACTTTAAAAATTTTCGCATAAAAGTTTCAAATCCTGGCGAATGATGTTTCAAACCTTTATTTTTATTAGGACATACAAACTTTCGACACCAATATAAAAGTTTCACTTCTTAATGAAACTATTAGGAAAAAATCATCCATGGGATTCTGATTCCTTATCATGCTATGGATATTTCTACATTGGCTAGTAGTGCATTTTACTAGTTATCTAGTGTATAATCACGAATCACAAATAATAAAATTGATTGCACCTTAGAAGGTATCGTCATAGGTTTTAAAAAAATCACTAAGACATTGGATTTTACTCTAAAAATCAATTGAATCATTGAGACATTGGATTTTATGGAGATTCAACAAATCACTCCAATAAACATATACAACACTAGATTTGAATCATTAGAGGTTTCATGGAAATTTGTCAATGAGAACGTAAAGCAAGTATGACATAAATTTATGGGTGCATTGGTCACTTTCGTAAGAGCAAGTAAAGTACAATTGTAAAAATTTCTTAACAAATACATGCTTGGCAATATCCTCTATAAACACAATGATGATGAACAAGGCATTGAGCTATGTAGAAAGCTTGCTTTATGTAACTCATTGAGATAATCATGCTTTTTTATACATGAACATATACACTCCTATGATTTTATATGAATATATACTATTTTAAAGTGAGATGTTATTTCTACATATTGACTTTAATTTGTAACCTCATTTTGTGATGTAATTTTAAAGATCTAGACTTCATGTAATTCTCCCTTTCTTCAATTGGCCCTAACCGTAACATTGTAGGGATTCTACCACTCCAATCAACACATTGGAAATGCATAGGTAGGTTCATTATTTGCAGGTGCTTGGCATGCTCCAGCTTCTTCCATAGCACATTGTAGGGGTTTTTTTTTGTTCTTGATAGGTTGGATATATGTAAACACACACACACACACACACACACGCTTACTATCCCTTTCCCACTTTACATTCAATTTACTTTTTAACCCTTCCCCCTATTTATCTCCATGTTTAATCCCCCCTCCCCTTCCTTCCCTCCAACCCCTCTCTATTTTCCCCTAGTTTTCTCCTTTATTCCCCCTAATTTTGCTTGAATTTCCCTTAAATTCTCCTATATATTTTTATTTTTTCTAACCCCCCCTCTAATTTTTTTCTAGTTTTCTCCCTTATTCCCCCTAATTTTGCTTAAATTTCCTAATTTCTCCTCTAATTTCTCTTTAAAGTCCCTAATTACTTCCTTTTTCTCACTATTTTCCTATTTTTAATTTTCTTTCTTAAAATTTTCCCAATTTCTTCCTTAAATTATCCTAATTTTATCCTAATTTCTCCCTTTAATTTTGCCCCGTTCCTCCCCGTATTTTCCTTATTAATGTTCCTTTTTCCCTTTGTTTTTTTATTTTCCTAATTAACTCTTTGGTTCCTTGATTTTTTAGTAAATCTCTACCTTTTTAGATCCCTACTTAGTATCTTATTTATCTCTCTTATCTCCTATTTTTAATTTCCTTTTTTAATTAAACTCCTAATTATCCCCTCTTAACTATTTGCTAAACTACTCCCTAAACCAAACCAAAAAAAAAACCGACTTTGTTTCCCGACCCCCCATCCCTAACTGAGACTCCCCTCACCTATATAAGCCCTCTTCCCTACCTCACTCATGCCTATCATTCTAACTACGCACCCGCATATGCCACGCCCCCCTACTAGTAGTTGCCTCTAGTCCCTTGCTCGCTCAAACCTCGCTAAGTTGCTGTGCATTAAAAACTGTTGATTTGGTAGTCCTTTCTTCCCTCCACCTGTGCAAATTGTGTGTGTCCCGAGTCCTGCTGTCACCTGCTGTGACCCCTTTAGCACAGGCTTCCATGCGTCTTGAAGCCTCGATTGCTGCACTGCAACCCAATCGCTCACTGCTCAGTATGCCTTGTGCCATGCGAGAAAGTATGCTTCGATTTTCTACTGCCACCCAAGTTGTCACGCTCATATACTTTAGAGCTTTGTACCTTTCGATGGACTTAACAGAGTCTTCAAGCTCAGGTACTTTAGAGCTTCCCCCCCCTTCCCCCCCCCTTTTTTCGGTTTATTCATGTATTTAAACTCTTTCCCTCTTTAATTTTCTCTGTTTATTCCCTTTTAGGTATTGATTTCTTTTCTCCCTCTTCTAAATCTTTATTTTGCCTATTTGCTCAACAATTTTTTAAAACCCACCATTATAGTAAAAGTGCCTTACTATTCTTTTTTCTAAATCTTATCTCAATTACTTAACACTCTAGTTTGCTCACTAACCCCCCTCTTATCCATCTATATACCTCTCTCTCTCTCTCTCTCTCTCTCTCTCCTTTTCTTCCTTTCTATATACCTCTTTTCCTCCTTTTTTCTAGCGTCCTTTATCCATATTTCCTAATGTTCTCTAAATGGTCTCTCCTAACTTCTTCCTTCTCCCTACCGTCTAATTGCTCATAATACTTTAATTTTTTCCTTCAAAGCTTAAAGTTCTCAAATTTTTTTGCAATTCCCGTGTCTACTCTTTCACCACACCTCCACTTCATTATCCCCATAATTCTCTTAACCCCAAATCTACAACCTTGCACTCATACTTTTTTTACTAAGTAGCTTTGTAAGTTTGTGGTCAAGGGTTTATTTTTATTGTGACTCCGATAACAAGGGAGGAGTGTTTATGACACCTGTCTTCCCAAGTAAGGTTTAACTAGTTCTCACCATGTTTCTCTTGTTAGATGGTGGTAGGTATGCAGGCTCCCCTCTTTAATAAAAGTGATGCTTGCCACAACTTATCAAAGCACGACCTTTTGAACAATTGTTCATTCTACAATTTTTTATAAAAAATGCCTACCTCTCATTGATCTTTTGACAAAACATTAGCATTCAATATTTTTCATTAATTTCAATTGCTCTCTCTTTTGAGCTACATTGTTTTCATTTCACTATGGAAAGGGGTCTTGTTGAGTCTAAAACACACACATTTTTTTGGGGGGGTAATTCCACAGTCATAATATTATAGTTTCAATATTTTACAAAGAGGTTCTTGAAAGAGTAGAATCTCATGCACATCAAAAACACAAGAAAACAATCTCCATGCAAGAGGTATGAAAATCACCCTCTTGATAGGCATCATAAATAGATTGCCTCAAGGAGGCTCTGAAGAACTAATATGGCTGAGTAAACTATCTATGTAGATACGCCATGTTATGTTCAGTCCACAAAGTCCAAAGAGCCCAATATCTAATCCAAAAAAGGAGCAAAGAATATTGAGTCAGTGGAGCAAGATTTCGGCCAAATAGCCCCCCCCCCCCCCCCCCCCCCCCCACACACACACACACACACACACACACATACACATATGAATGTATGTATGTACGTACGTGCATGTACGCACACATGCACACACACATGCACACACATGCACATGCACATGCACATGAACATGAACATGTGCACGTGCATATGCACGCACACACACATAATTGCCTTTTGTCTATTTTAAATGGAATATATCACTATCCTTGAAAAGAAATTATGTACATATGACAATCTCTCTTTTTTTTATTTTCTTCATATTACATTAGTCTATACTACATTCTTTGTATGTGCCTCATATGTAATGATTTCTTATTTCCATGAATTATTTATATGTTTACTTTAGCTCTAGTTCATTATTGAGGTGAAAATGATGTCTAGCATTGAAAATGAAAGCGCCAAAACCAAACATAATTACATACCAATGTAAAACAAAGTACGAAAACAAGAAACTTCAAAACTAGAAGCTATACAAATAAAAGATAATACCAAATAAGCAAGGAGTTATATTTGAGGGAATGATTTTGAATTGTTATGGAACTTAGGAGTGGAACAAGAATATAGCTTATCTTAGTATCAGAGTGGATTTAGCTGACTAAGATGGTCTAACAACAATTACATAACAACTTGATAAAGACCTCATTAGTAAACATGAGAAGTTGATCAACCAAGAAAACTTTGTTAGAATCAAGATTTTTTCATTTGTACAAATAAACTTGATTAACTCTTCATTGATATTAAAGGAAATTGAAATACTATTATCACATAGCTCATCGCTCGCACAGTCAAATTCACATTATATGAAGTTACAACAATAACACGGTTACTTCAAAGTACAGATGCAAAGTCTATAGGGAAAGTTGTGATTGTGGTTTTGGAAGATGCCGGGAGATATGAAATCAAAAAGTTCACAAGATACTATTTGAAAATATTGGCTAGACAGCACAAATGATGATGACTATGAACCGTAAGTTGATTTATGGTTATTTCAAATTTTCATTGTGCAAAAATAAGAGATACAACTAATGTTTTTACATCTTTGGTGTGTAGATTACATTTTACAATGACCATGAAAACATAAAAAATGAGATGTTGAGCACTACATAATGATGGACATTTGGCTATATACATAATCGAAAGTGTCATAATGGTTTGCAGGCCAAGCTTCATGAAAGTATTTTCCATTGGAAACTTAAGAATGGGGAAAATAATTTCAAGCAAAAAAGTTGAGGAGTTTCATCCAACTTATGGCTCTCAAGAAACACCACCACTTTCATTGTTGAGACAATGGCTTCAAAGTTTTGTCTTGCTCAAAGGGGAAGTCCTCCCAAATTCTACATTCACTCATTTGCCAGATAGTTTCACAAAGAAAGAAGGAGGAAAGAAGTCTACAATATTTTATGTAGATACATTCAAGGAGAGTATGCAAGAGGTTCTCTCCCTTCCCTCATTCTTGAGAGTCTGGAGGCAATATTTCTCTCATGTGAAAATTCCTAAGAAGAGCAAGATGGGCGTTTGTCAAATTTGTGTAGAATTGAAAGAAAAAAGAGACACCGCAAAGACCAAAGAAGACAAGGGTGAGTACATTAGTTTCTCTTAAGAGGTTTTTATTTTTTTAAAGGGTAAATAATTGAAATTTAAACATTGTTCGCATCTTTTTTGCATTTTTCTCATACATTGAGAACAACAAGGCATAGAAAGGCAAAAGTTGGTAAAGCATATGAAAAAATGTTTGGAGAAGAAAGAAAAGTACTTGGGCTTCGTCATTGATGGTATGGATTAAAAAAAAAACATGATACCTCACTTCATACGCACTCCCAAAAAGTGAAGGAGGAACACATCATCCAATTGCATGTTGCTGGAGCGTTGGTGTTCAACAGTGTCTTGTCATCAAGAGTGTTCATCAAATTTCCTAACATTCATAATGATTCAAACTTGACAGTTACAATACTTCAAAAGCTCATTGATGGATGGCCTGGTCAATTTGGCACCTATTTTACTTGTAGCTTGACAATACAAGTAGAGAATACAAGTAGAGAGAACAAAAATCAAGTTCTACTTGCATATTTGAACATGCTAGTGCATAAAGGGATTTTCAAAAAAAATAAAATTGGGTTCTTGTTAGTGGGATACACACATGATCAGATTGATCAGATGTTCAGTAGGCTCTCTGTCAAACTTGCAAAGAAAAGTGCCTTCGATCTTCTGCATGTTTGCAATGTGCTACAAGATGCATATGTTCTAATGCCTACCATTGAAGTAATTGGAGACATATGATTTTAGATCATATGCAGCTAGAGAAGGTGTCTATGATGCCTCATTTGTGCAGCTCAATGATCGTAGCTTTCAACATCAATTTAAAATAGAGAAATAGGATCTACAGCAAAAAGTATTCCAACTCTAAAACTTGGCTCCCACAAGAGGAACTCAAGTTCTTATTATCCATTCTAGCACGTGCAATAGTTCGAGCTAAGCACATGCTACTCTCTTCCATAGGTGAGATAGCAAGGTCCCAAAAAGATAATTGTTCAATGGATTTTCTTCAGTGCTTGAATGAAATTAAGGAGGTAGTGTGGGGTGCACATGCATATTTTCTTGCAAGTACACTACAATGGTGGCACCATTTTTTGTTACAATAAGAGACTCATTGAGGAGTTCAAAAATGATGCAATTCAGCTCAATGTACCATTTTTGTAGTGTAAAATTGAAGTTTCTAACATCAGTGCCATGGATTGTAGTGCAACACTCAATGACATGCCAATTGGAGAAGAGTTATTAGCAATGGTCCATGGAGAAACAAGGGAAATGTATGTTGGCCCTACAAAATCAACCAAACATCGTCTACAAGAGAAGGAAATGTGGCAGGGTAATGTGAATGAGCTAAATGAGGGCACAATGATAGTAGCTCTTGCTACTGATGATGAAAACAATCATCCATTTTGGTTGGACAAAGTCACAAAGCTTATCTATGAGGGCAATGTTGTTAGTGGTGTGGAAGTACATTGGTATAGAACTCATTCAATTGATGCACTAAAGGGAAAGTATGATCTAGATATGATTAAACAAAGAAAAAAAGGAACAAAAAGTGAAACCCATCGCTGTGTGGACATTCTTAATTTGCAGGATATAGAAATTCTTGTGTATGTATTTGAGTTAAAAAGTTCTGGATATTTGTGCTAAAAAACCATTGATATTTCAAAGCAAAAGGTGGAAGGACTCTCCTCGTTCAATGGAAGAATTATTATTCTTTGTAATTTGTCCTATTTTCCAATTTGAATAATAGAACTCTTTTTATAATTCAAAATTTTAGCATTTTTGGGTTCGAGTCAAACAAAAGTACTATTTTATGCATTCTTTTCTCATCAAAGTAGTGGTTTTAAAAAAATGTTTCACATGGAAGTCTATTTTTTGTCCCAAAATAATGAATAAAGGTACACTTTTTGGTGTTTTTCCCCAAAATGGAGTTGAATTGTCGTTTGCATGATTTTGTTATCGTTTTTTATAACTCATTGTTTAAGGGTAATACTTCTTTTTTATCCACAACTGTCTTCTTTGTCCAAAATGACATTTATTCTCTAGCTCACAACCTAAGAGGGGAAATAGTGGTTAAGTTGTGCACCTTTTGCAATTTAATTTGCAACTCAACAGTGTGTTAGCACTAAACTAAACCTCTAAAGGTTAGTCTCCTCTCTTGTAAATTTTTCAGCTCAAAATGTTTCTAGATCAAAATCCAAAAAACATTATAACTACTCCATCATCTTACAAAGCACATTTCAAGAGGGCATATTGAGAAAGGTACATTGTGCTATATAGTGTGCAAGTGTTCAAGCAATTTAGCCTAACATGGACTTAGTCTTACTATGATTAGTATTAATGTTAATATAGTTAAAGCAATCTTAAGGCTTTTACTTCATAATATATTTTATATGCGTGGTACACGAGGATAGATTTTAATTCCCTACATCAAATAAGTAACAACCATATATGGTCATGAGGTTATCAAAATTCATGTAGAAGACTGACACCTACTTGAATGTGGAGGGCCATGACTTATTTATCCATTGCTTAAGATTGACACTTGCTTGAGAATGAGAATGTGGAGGGCCATGATTTATTTATCAATTGCTTAAGATTACGCTTGCTTGAGAATGGGAATGTAGAGATCCACACTTGCTTGAAAATGTTAATGTGGAGATCAACACTGACTTGGGAATGGGAATGTGGAGATCAACAACTACTTGAGATCAACACCTACTTTCAAATGGGAATATGGAGGATCATGAACTATCAATTATTGCACTTGATAGTCAAATGCTTTACCATCCCAAAACCATATCTGCTTCACATTGTCAGCAACACTGACTCTAAGATTAAAGAAAGAAATTAAGAGAGTGAAATCCTAGAATGCTATAGACAAAAAGAGAAGAGGGAAATTGATAAATGAGTATAAGATGCTCAAAGATCTTGCTAGGTGCAATACATGAATCTCAAGGAAACTCCATGCAACACCATGGGGCCACCATGGGAGGAAGCTAATCTTTTCCAAGAGAACTTGGCTCAATTGAGGGAGCCCACAATGGAGCATGCAAGGCCTTCTTGTTCATCAAAAAGGAGGGACACCATACTACATAGGTAAGGGACATCATGAAATTAGAATGAAGACAAAGAGAATGTGCCATACATTATTGTTTCCACAAACCTCTTGGGCTACATACATTGTTGTTTCCAGAATCCCCCTAGGCTAGGATAGTTGTGTGTGTAGTTTTGTTGTTACCCTTTGAAACAATGCTATATTATAAGCAGCTCTCTCCTACAATGTTTACTTTCTTTTAGTATAATGCATATAATGTATTACGTAAAGGGATATGTACCTAATTACTTACAAGTATTTCAATTTGTTATGAAAGCTAAAGAAAATCGATTGTGGCGGATCCCCCCCCTCTCCCCACACATAACACATCCAAGCCTATTAGGCTGAGCATGTACATCATAGTGGAGAGACTTTAGCATTGTCTTTCTGGCTGAGCATGTACATCATAGTGGAGAGACTTTAGCATTGTCTTTCTTTATCATTCCAATTCATACTCTTATACACAAAAACCTTCATTTATGTGTACAAGTTCATGTTTGCAACCATACAACCTCCAGAGGCAAGCAAAGTGAGACATGCAAATCTGGGATGAACTCTTGATGGAATGAAATGATAGCATACTCGTCATGTAGTTCAAGGGCTTTATGTAACATAAGAGCTTACATATTGTTTATTGAGTGTGTTTTGTTGCAAGACTGAGCCAAAGGTTTGAGCCTTTGCATGATTTGTTGTGCTTGGGTAACAGTAGGTCTCCCACACCACCTCATGCCATAGTTTATGGAGTATGGGGCTATTTACGATTTAGCAAGATGTAAGAAGGAAGCACTATTAGGTGCTAGCTTTGGGATTAAAGATGTAGGGCTCAAGATACATGTGATCACAATAGGTTGTGCTCAACTAAGCCAATAAGAAAGAGAGATGTTTGGATCTGAAAAATAGGCAGATGTGAGGGCACAAAAGGTGAGGCTCCTTGTGCCATGAAGGGTGACAAGGAGGGAGATTCGATGGGGAGGACTGCCATATGTTCCAAGAAGGGGGACAAGGGGGAAGATCAAGGAGGACTGCCATATCTGTGAACTTAAAGATGTGTAGTGGGGTGAAGTGAAACATTTTGAGAATTTATGCCCAAATTTTGGGTCTGTATAAGGGGCACGAGTTATTGCAAGATAATTACCCTTACCCACCCTATTGGATTTTTATAAGGGGCAGAGTTATTGTGAGATAACTACCATTATCATACCGGGTGGAACTAAATGGGCAAGTTTGGCCAAATGAATTAGCAATATGGTTATGACATATGAAGCACCTTCTCATGGATCTAAAGAATCGCGTCCTATGTGTGTGTATTTGAAGCTTTAGAAAATATTCACAACTCACCCACACAACTTGCTATGTGTATGCACTTGCTTGAATCATTCCTACCTACATTTTGTGTGCATAGGTTCCATTAAGAGAGGGCCACAAGCATACCTCTCTTGAGGGCATGAGAGGGTTTACTCTCCCCCTATCGTACAAGACCCTAGGGGCAACCATAAAACTACTATGAAAGGCTTGAAGGTTGGTGCCTCCATGATTTGAAACCATGAGCTCTTGCTAGAACTAGGATGGAAGCATTGAATGCGAGTGCCTCCATGATTTGAAACCATGGACTCAAGTGGAAGCCTTGGTAATAGTGGGTGCCTAAGAAAAGGATTGGAAACAAACCACTATGCCAAAGCCTTTGAGGTGTGTTTTAAGCTATTTATAGTGATCATAACCTTGGAGGCTTATTTGAAGCTACAATATCAGCTATTCATGTATCGTGTTTGCTTCACTGACTCCCTACATCGAAACATCTAAAACCTTGAACATGTACCTTCCTTTAAAGGCTACTTTTAAGCATTTCGGTTCCCAAGTAAAGACCTTTCAAGACTACGGTGAAAGATGGCATATATCCATTTTCTAAGAGTCTCTACCCATGAGGCCAAAAATGTGCATTTGTGAGCTTCAATGAGTTTTTTCACGTGAACAAATGAGGGAAAGTCTTTACAGCATATTGACTACCTGCAAAGAGCTGCACTCTTGCAAAGCTGATGACCCTCCAGGGAGATGTGTTTTATTGGCTGGGCAGAGGCTCTTGACTGTTGGAGGAGCATTGAAGACAATGCTCAGAGCCAAATGGCAATCCCTAATTAGTTGGATGCGAAATGGAGCACCGATGCTCAAATCTACCCACACGCTTGATTATAGGATTTTCCAAAGCAACTCCAGCTCCACTTTGGTGCTCAAGCTTGTACCTCCATTCTGGAGGTTGAAGGGTTGGCAACTAGAGTGCCATTTCTCCTGCATCTAATGGGAGAATGCCATTTGTCTCTGGCCTTGCAAAGTCAATGCTCCTGCAGGAATCCATAGTTGCTGAAGCTGCTCTGCCCAGCCAATGGTAAAGGTGCACATACAGACTTTACTCCTGACGAGTCTTGAGTCTCTTCGTTGCATGTGTCTCGATGGCCAATTACACATTCTGACATTCACTCAAAGAGTCTTGTCAGATTTTTGAACTAGTTCCCAGTCTTTAATTCAGAGCCAGTGCACACGTGACCAGTTCAGCGTGGTTGGTCGCAATGCAGTTTGGGGCACACACTTTAATATTGAGGGAGAAGATGTGCGCAGTCAGAGCTCCATTTCACGCCTCCATCTTTTGGCGTGTGGGTTTGGCCACCAGTGCTCAACTCCAAGCTGACTTAAAGCAATCGGTAGCCTTTCCAACATCACCAGTGCTCGACAAAAATATTTTTCTGAGCCTTGAAAATTAAAGGTACCACGAAGATCGAACCGGGGTGAAATTATAAAAGTCCATAAAAATTTATAGTGTTACCGGGATTTATAACTAAAATATGTAAATCCTGGTCCTTAAAATAAAAGGCAACCGTTAACTCCAACCGGGATTTTTCAATTTCAACAGGGAATTTTATATGCTCAACTGGGTTTGGTGAGCACTGAACATCACCTATGCAGAGGGGAGCAGACGGTAGGCAGAGCAAAGGAGAGGGGAGGCAGAGGGAAGCTCACTTATACTACAGACCAGCAGCCGGTGGTTAGAGCACGACAAGCTTTAGAAAGGATAAATCGCTGGAAAAGGACAGCTCGTGTTTCGAGACTTTTGTAGCGCCTCCAAGTCTTGCTCAACAAGCTGCGCACAGGCTGCGCTCCAGCCTGTGCGTGTGCACTAAGCCTCATCTTGAGCTTCAAGGTCGCATCAAGTGAGCATTGGCTACGCATTTTTCCCTGCGTGTGCACTGGATCTAAGTTCTAAGATGAAGCTGCAAAGAGAGGGTAGCACCCACGGAAAGTACCCGTGACATAGCAGCAAAAATTTTGAAAAGGCTGGCCTCTGTAGCCTGCCTGGTATGATCATCTGAAAAAAGCTTGAGAATTGACAGCTACAGATTACAGCCTTGTCGCCTTTTTACAGTCTGAGAGCGTTTCCGAAACAATCAGAAGCCTACCTTTCACGTACAACTCTATTCAGTCCGCTTTAGCATCTCTTTTTTTCAATTCATATGACATAAAGTACCGTGGACGCGACTCACAGGATTCTATACATCTTATAGCACAACGGAAAGCTGGTAACAGTTAGTTGCTCAATCGTGTCATGTGTTCGCAGTCTCGCTATCCCCTGTCAGCAGGATAGTTTCGAATTGACTGTTCGTCACGGGACTGTGGGCACGGCCCCGGCAGCAGGGAGTCTGGGCTCTGGAGAGCTCGAACAGACAACCCACATCACATTCGGGTACAATCCCTTCGTACAAATGTCAACATTGCGAGCCCGATTCAGTGCTTCCAGAATCCCGTGTCGATAGTTCTACACGGAAGGTTCCTGCTTGTATATTGCTACGGCCAGCGTGGTGATTTAAATGTTACTGCGACATTGTGCAAGATAACGTCGACGGTGCCTCGAAGCTAAGTTTTCTCCACCAAATCTGCACGACTGCAACCGTTGTATCAGCCAGCTGCCAGTGTGCCACTGCATGCGGCATAAAAACTGCGTCAAAAGTTGGATCAGCTACTCGACATGAGCCTGTTACAACGAAAAAGAGAATACTCGGAAGATCAAATGCCAGTCTGTAGAGGATTTTCTATGCAGCGTGTGGAGGTGGATTCCATCTTATCTCCCACGGTCTTCTGGATAATGCAGCATGGTTCTTAGGTTCTTAGATAGGGATCTAATGGGCTACCAATGTGTCTCTAATCATCTAGGGGAAGTTTAAAGATCTTGTTGCCTAGTTTCTTCTTGCATGGTTTCATTGCTGCCTGTCTTAATGACATAAGCTACCCCATGCCTATCTTAGTGCCAAGGTTCTTCTTGCATGGTTTCATTGTTGCTTGTCTTAATTGCATATGCTACCCAATGCTTTGAAGCTATGAAAATCATAACAAGTGTTTGAAGTTCAAATCATCCATTGCTAATAGATGGTTGCAATACTTCAATTAACATCTAACTACTATTTACCAAATGCATGTCAATAGGTAGCATAAAACAAATCAAAACACGCTGTCTCCATTGTTTGAATCTTGCAACGTAAGGAATCATCACAAGATTTATACATTTTTCAAAGTTGCATAGACATGCCGATAAGGGGAAATCAAATCTGCCAATGTGTGGTTCGCACTACACATTGGTAGCCAAGTAGAGAAGAAATGCATCAATCGTGCAATAAGATCATAAGAATCCCGCAATTTGAGACAATTAGAGCCTTCCACCCCAAAACTTTACAAAAACATGTTGCTAGTGATGTTGGCCATGCTTTATTATAGTAACCGCTCAAAAGAAGAAAATGGTGATCTATTTTGTGAGCCATGCTCTATTCTACTAGTCATTCAAAAGAAGAAAATGGTGATCTAACCACCAAGGCAAGAAGATGCTCACTAAAAAGGTGAAGGAAAAGTAAGCCTACATACACCTTGAAAACACAAAGTGTTCATTCTTAGCACCTCTTTTAGATTCTAAAGGATAGTTCAGTTCACCTCATGAACCATGCTTTAAAGAACAATTATACATGCTATTAATGAAAGGAAGAAAGGTGGGGCATAGCAAATAGTGCCAATCATGCCCCTCATCATGGCATCTATTGAATTGTTAGGACATGGCAGCTACCCCTAGCTTTCTATCATGTCTCCAAACAACCACCTCAAATTTGGATAAGTTGGAAGCCTAGCATGAGTCCATCAAGATCATCCATATGAACATGTGTCAACATATTGCTTTGCCACAATTTGGATAAGTTGGAAGTGAGCATGAGTCCATCAAGATCATCCATATGAACAAGTGCCAACATATATAGCTTTGCCACAAATCCAAGCACAAGATAACAAGAAGACTAGCATGCTCTTGAGGGGATCCCAAGGGGATCTAGGCTTCTAGATATTTTTCTTAGACTACCTTACTAAACCCATCATCCTAACATAACCGTATATTTAAGCATATTTTCTCTAATCATCAATGCACAGCTACCTTCATTCTCCAATGCTTTTGATACATACATAACAAGGCCCAATGTAAGAAAACAATACAACGTCTGTGCTCAACAGATAACAGGATCTCGTATGCAAGAGAGAAAAGTAGATAGTATGGAGAATCAAAAATTTGATTACTATAAAACTGATACAATAGATGGCACTGCCTCCTAGCCGTGCGCTCCTGTGTGAGAAGCTTCGATGGCATGCTGGAAGCAGTAGAGGATGGAGGCTGGATGCCAAGGAATCAGGGTTGCTGTAGCCAGTGATGATAATGGGCTTCACGGGCTTGCTCTTATATAGCCACCGATCGTAGTCGGTTAGACCCAATTGGGTGACCAACCCAGTCGGCCCAAATGGCCGACTGGAGGTCAGTCCCAAAATAGGCCACTGACCACACGATAGAACCGTGGCGTAGCATAGAACAACCAACCTACACTATCCGTGGCGTAGCATAGAACAACCAACCTACACTATCCGTTCAGCAGCCCAGAGCCATCCGGGATCATCTGGGGCTCCAAACAGGCCCCGCAACTCAAGAGTGGATTGCCCCAAGAAATGCTCCATCTACCCTCAGTGCGGTCAGTCATGGGATGCCTTCCCACACTTGCATGTAGCCTAGTTGGCAGTGTGCCAAATCTATTTGAAGCTGTCCAACCATCAGGCCACACATGGCCCCCATTTGGTATCCAAACCAGGACCTATCGGACAACCTAACTACTCAATGCCTTCTCCTCATATGGGGGCTTACAAGTAGAGTTAGCTAGTTCCTACGTAGTTACACGAGAGTGGAGCATTGATATCTAACACCCCCCCTCAATGTCCACCTGCAAGTGAACTTACTTTTTCGACCCAATGCCAAGTCGATGAAGATGCATCTCCAGCAAGTCTCTTCCAAGAGCCTTCATGAAGATGTCTACAGCATTCTCTATTATTGGACAATACACCAAGTCGACCTAGTGATATTGAATCTCAATGTGTTTTGTGCGAGTGTGGTACACAGGGTTCTTGGCAATTGCCATGCAACTCTGATTGTCACATGATAACTGTGTAGGCTTGTCCTGCACTGCACTCATGTCCCCTAAAATCCTCCTCAACCACACTGCCTCACAAGAAGAAAAACATGTTGATTTGTACTCAGCCTCAGTAGAAGAAAGAGCACTTGTAGGTTGCTTCTTGCTGACCCATGACACAGCTCCAGATCCAAGTGAGAAATAGTAACCTGTCACTGATCTCTTGCTGTCCACGTCTCCTGCCCAATCTGAGTCACAGAATCCGGTCAAGATGTTGCCCTTGGTATAGGTGATGCCATAATCAAGTGTGCCTTTGATGTATTTCAGTACCCACATCCCTACCCTCCAATGGTTCTCCCGGGGCTTATTGGAAAACCTGCTTAATACACCAGTTGCAAAACTGATGTCCGGTCGCGTGTTGCACAAGTAAATCAAACTGCCCACAAGCCTTCTGTACTTCGCTTCATCCACCAGTGGTGATGAATCCTCATTTGAGAGCTTCACGTCAACCTCCATAGGGGTGCCAACTGTCTTGCACTCAGCCATGCCAAATGCCTTCAGTATCTCTCCAGCCTACTTCAGCTGTGAAATGAAGATCTGTTTTGGCTCTTGCCAAACTTCAATCCCCAAACAGAAATGCATCAGTCCGAGGGTTGTCATTTCAAACTCTCTTCCTAGCAACTGCTTTGTTTGCAAGATCTTCTCTTCATGGTTCCCTGTTATAATAAGGTCGTCCACATAAAGGACGACGATCATACACCTGCCTCCTTCTCTATAGATATACAAATTTGCATTAGATGCGCTCCTCCTAAACCCGGTTTGCAGAAAGTAGGCATCAATCCGCTGGTACCATGCTCGTGGGGCCTGTTTTAGCCCATAAAGTGCCTTCTTCAGTTTACAGACTTTACCTTTTGAACCAGGGATCCAAACCGGGGATCACAAAACCTAGTGGTTGTTCCATGTATACCTTCTCCTTGAGATCTCCATTCAGAAAGGCAGATTTTACATCCATCTGAAACACGGGCCAACTTTCCTGTGCTACTAAAGCCAAAACACTACGAATTGTGGTTGGTCGAGTTGTGGGAGCAAAAGTATCCTAATAATCAAAACCATGTACTTGTGTGAATCCTTTTGCCATGAGCCGAGCCTTGTACTTATCCAACGTGTCGTCGGACTTGTACTTGGTCTTGTACACCCACTTGGTGTCGATTACCTTACGTTTTGGTGGTCGATCCACAAGGTCCCAAGTGTTGTTCTTCATTATGGAGCCATACTCTGACTGCATAGCCTCCATCCACCTATCATCACCCTATGCCTCTTCAAGACACCTGAGTTCTTAAGCATGAATCACCTCTATCATCAAAGCGTAGTTGACCAAGTTTTCCTGTGCCCTTCTTTGCTCCTCTAATCTCTTGGACCGGCGGTGTTCAGATGAATCCTCCTCAATGGCTGGAGGTTCTCTGCCATCCAAAAGCTACTTTACCCACTTCGGAAATGGCCGTTGCCATTGTGGTTCTACAGGCTCTTCTTCCTCTTCTTTATCTTGAATCTTCCCAAGTGGGGGAGTTCGGTTTGCTGTTGGTGGTTGTACTGGATGGATATCTTGGTCCTGGTTGTCTGGGAAGGAAGCATCCTCCTTTAATTGATGCAGCTGTTCTGAGAAGACCACATCACGACTTACTATTACCTTCTTGGTAACAGGATTATAGAGACTGTACCCTTTCGCCTCTTCACTGTAGCCCAAGAAAATACACTTCCGGCTCTTCGGTTCCCATTTGGTCCTGTTAGCATCAAGGGCATGCACAAAACAGTCACATCCAAAAACTCTAAAATGTGCAGCTGAAGGTTTCTTACTAGAAAAGGCCTGCAGTGGAGTCATCCCATTCATAGCCTTCGTGTAGCTACGATTCAGAATATAAACTACCGTGTTACATGCTTGAGCCCAGAAAGTCTTTGGTAAATCTTTCCCTTTCATCATACTCTTGCCCATTTCGCAGATGACGTGCATCTTGCGCTTTGCTACTCCATTTTGTTGTGATGTATGTGGTGGGGGTTTCTGCCTCTTAATCCCGTGACTTTTGCAGTAATTTTCAAATTCACTTGATGTGAACTCACCACCTCTATCTAATCTCAACTTCTTCACTTTCCTCCTCGTTTCTTTCTCGACCATTATATGTCATTCTTTGAACTTACTAAAAGCGTCATCTTTAGTCTTCAGGAAGTATATCTATATCCTTCTACTGTAGTCATCGATCAGCGTCATGAAGTAGTAGGAACTACCCAAAGCTTCCATCTCCATCTTTCCATAGAGGTCCATGTGAATGAGCTCTAGAGGAGCCTTTGCCCTACTGGCCTCTTTAGGAAAGGGCTGCCGATGCTGCTTGCCCATCATGCAAGCTTCACATACATTGGGCAGATCTATAATTTCTGGTAGGTCTGCAATCATTCCACTTTTATGCATCTCCTTTAAAGAACTAAGGTTTAGATGACCAAACCTCTCATGCCATAGCTTAGTGTTACTCACATCGGCTCGAGCACTGAAAGCTAAGAGTTCATAGATGTTGTTGCGCCGTGTACCTTTACCAATGACCTTCCCTTGAAGATCCAAAATCTGTGCGCCATTCTTATCGAAGTGAAATTTAAGGTCCCAATCCGTGATCGCAGAAACGGACAACAAGTTCCTCTTGATATCTGGCACATAAAGGACATCGGACAACTATTTTACAACTCCATCTAACTTGAGAGCAATCATACCTTTTCCTTTTGCTAGACATTTTGCATCATTGTTGACTGCTACCAGGATGTCATTCCCTATCGGATGTAGAGAGGTATACCAATCCTTACGACTGGTCATGTGGCATGATGCACCACTGTCAATAATCCAAGGTTCATTCGTAGGTACATGAACTGCCTCCCTGCAAATCTCCTCAATTGAACAACTCTACTGGTACTGCCTGCGCATTGTTGCTGGACTCTTTCTTTACTCCATTCTTCTCATCTGCAATCTTCTTCCGGTACTCATTCTGCTTGTGCCTTGCCTTGTTGCAATAGAAGCACTTGATCTTCTTCTTTCTCTTTTTATCATAAGAAGAAGATGGGTTACCAGAGTCCTTATCCTTACCTTTCTTTGATCCAGTCGAGAAAGCCGAATCTTCTCCAGTCCTTGTCTTTTGACGCATCTCGTCCTCCAGAAGCATCGTGCTGAAATCCTCAAAGTTGAGGGGTGGATTTCTGTTCTGTGTATTCAGCACCATAACAAGACCATCGTACTTTGGTGGGAGAATCCGTATGTACCTTTGTGCTAGATTCTTGCTAGTGATGGTGATGCCAATCGCAGTCATTTGATCACGCAGTTTCTTTACCCTGATGATGAACTTCTCTGCCGTTTCAGACTCAGACAGTTTCTCATTCGTGAGTTGAATCTCCATATTCTGAATTCGCATCTGATTCGTGGTCTCATACTGATTTTTCAAGACCGTCCATGCTTCCTCCACTGTGGTGACATGTTGAATTAATGCCATGACAGAATCACTTACACTACAGACAATAGAACACAGAGCATCTGCATTTCTTCTTGTCCATGCAAGAATTTGATCCGTAGTTGGTACTATCTATTATCCTGCATTGGCTGGATCCGGTCTCGCAACCGGCTTCACGTCCACCGCTTCACGTCCACCCCAGTAGCAGTATCCCAAAGCTCGTATGTACTTAGGATGGTCTTCATCTTGAACTTCCAGAGTGGATAATTAGTGCCATCCAACTTTTTGCTTTCCTCGAATGGTGGGATTCATAGTCTTGCGGGCTAGGCCATCTCTCACAATTTGCTTGCAAACAGAAACACACTACCAAATCTTCTTGCTAGAGCCCAAGCTATGATACCATGTAAGAAAACAATACAATGTCTGTGCTCAACAGATAACAGGATCTCCTATGCAAGAGAGAAAAGCAGATAGTATGAAGAATCAAAAATTTGATTACTGTAAAACTGATACAATAGATGGTGCTGCCTCCCAACCGTGCACTCTTGTGTGAGAAGCTTCGATGGCGTGCTGGAAATAGTAGAGGACGGAGGCTAGATGCTAAGGAATTAGGTTGCTGTAGCTAGTGATGATAATGGGCTTCACGGGCTTGCTCTTATATAGCCACTAGTCATAGTCGGTTAGACCTAATTGGGTGACCGACCTAGTTGGCCCAAAATGGCCGACTGGAGGTCGGTCCCGAAATAGGCCACTGACCACATGATAGAACTGTTGCGCAGAATAGAAAACTTATCTACGATCTCCATTCGGCCTAGAGCCATCCGAGATCATCTGGGGCTCCAAATGGGCCTCGCAACCTGAGAGTGGGCTACCTCAGGAAATGCTCCATCTACCCTCAGTGCGGTCAATCATGGGATGCCTTCCCGCACTTGCATGTAGTCTAGTTGGCAGTATGCCAACTCTATCTAAAGCTGTCCAGCCATCAAGCCACACATGGCCCCCATCTGGTGTCCAAACCAAGACCTACCGGATAACCTAGCTACTCAAATGCCTTCTCCTCATATGGGGGGCTTACAAGTAGAGTTAGATGGTTCCTCCATAGTTACATGAGAGTGGAGCATTGATATCTAACACCCAAGATACAAAGAATCAATTAGCTCATGATACTTGCCTCAATAATGAGACCCAAACCTAAGTGTTCAAA
This sequence comes from Dipteris shenzhenensis, assembly GCF_047967505.1. Classification (NCBI taxonomy): domain Eukaryota; kingdom Viridiplantae; phylum Streptophyta; class Polypodiopsida; order Gleicheniales; family Dipteridaceae; genus Dipteris; species Dipteris shenzhenensis. Next base: position 38,138,815 of record NC_141625.1, read on the forward strand.
GGAGTGCTTAAAGGCACTATTTCACAAGTATTACACTTAGTATGGACATTGTTTCGCTACATTGACAAGTATATATTATACTACAAACATAGGGGTGCACAACACCAAACTGGACTACAACATTTGGAGATCCTACTAAAGTAGATACATATGACCCATCTAATAAAGGCTCCCCAAAAATATCCATCCTTAATACTCATTGATATAGCCACTGAGTCTCTCTTTATGTTTTTTGCAATCATCAAAATTGTCTCCCATGTCCCTAGATGATAGAACATAATTTTCATCTTTTTCAATTCATACCCTCAATTGCACCCCTTTCCAATCGGGCTTCATGTTTGTGGTTATGTGTCTCGGTTGTCTGCTATGTCAAAGTTTGGGAAAAACACTTGCATGAAATTAGTTTAGTTTTAGGTAAGTACTTACATCCATTGATACCTCAAATGTCTCACTTGGATATACAACATGTCAAGTAAGGCTACCATACCAATGTTGTATGCATATTTATACATGCTTTTAGAAACATATGATGATAGTTCATAATTGTTACATACTTTTTGAAGTTATTTTTAAAAAAAGGGACATATGATAGAACTCCTTTAAAAATCTTTGAAAAAGTAGAGAAACATCAAAAGAAGTGAAAGATGACTTACAAAATGAGATAAGAACTACACCTTACCACCCTCCCACCACCCTCAGCTAATTGGCATTACCCACCTTCTTGATTCAACTTTTCATAGGCCTTTGTTGCTTATGTTTGTTATGGGTTTTCTTTACCTTGCTTGTTAGGACATCTTCCATCTTCGTAAGCATGCATGTCTCATCAATCATTGCCCCTCATGCATGGAGATCTTGCTACAACAATTGCATGGATGGTGAATCCAATTTGTCGTCTTACTACATCATAGTTGCAATAATGCACCTAATGGGGATGAGCTCAAATCAATTTTTGAGCAATATGATAAGAAGATGTCTTTTCTAAATATGAAATCCACCGATGCAGCAAAGATAGTGCTACATGAGAGAATGCTTAGGGAGGGTACAGAAGCTAAGGTAGAAGAGGTAGAATTGAAGGACTTACAGGCATGAGAGTAAGCTGAGGTTGTTGGAAAAATGGCCAAGATGAAAAGGCATAGAAAAGAAGAGGCAGCAAAGTGCATCAAGTAGCTGTATTAGCAGCTTGAAGATGTTAGAATGGATGGGGACAACGTAGAGCAAGGGCTAGCAAGAATGAGAACTTCTTGAAGATCAGAGAGCAAAAAAGAAGGGTCTTTACAAATGGCTCTACAACATGCTGAATGCATTCATTAGGGGAGAAATGGGTCTCAAAAGGGACTTCAATTAGTGTTTCCTAATTTCAAGGGATAATTAGGGAGGGATTTGAGGTGTCCAAATGAGAGTGTTCCAAGGTGTGGGACAATGGTATGTTGAGGTAGAGGGTGGGCAAACCCCTATTGGTTGTTTCCCTTATAATAGGGACCACCCAAACCATCCTCCCCCCCCTAACCTATGCTTAACCCTCTTCCCATGTGTACCATCCCCAAATCAACCCAAAATGGCATTCAAGAGGAGGTGGGCCCTCTTGGGTGAGTTTTGATTCTCCCCTCCTCTCTCTAGGTGGCCTACCCTCTTTCTCTAGTCCACTCTTCTGGTCCAGCTTGTTTCTCCCTCCATTTTTTGAATATGGGGTTTCCCTCTCTTGCATCTGCCCTCTGGCCCCTCTTTCTCTGCCCCTTCCTCTTGTTCTAGCCCCTTGTCCTCTGCTCATTTTGGCTATAGTAGCTCCTTTGTCTCTCTCTATAATAGTTGCTCTCTCCTACTTGCCTCTCTCTCTCTCTCTCTCTCTCTCTCTCTCTCTCTCTCTCTCCCCCCCCCCTTCCTCTGTTGGAGATGCTCTCTCCCTCCAAGCTACACTGCCCTCTATAAAAGTCCAATTCTTGCTATTGTGACCTCTGAAAGTATGGTGAGGAATAGGGCTATAAGACCTTGCAATTTGTGACCTCTTGTATCTTCCACAACACTAGAAATGCATTGGATTAGTGGATCCCTTGCACCTATAGCTTGAATGAGATAGGTGATATCTTGCATGAGTGGAAGGGTTGCATCTTGAAGTTCAAGTTTGGGAAGAAAGGATGGCTTGCAAAAGTGCAACACATCTACATGGGAAAAGATATATAGCTGCCTCCATCATTCAATCAATCTAGGATACCATCACAGTGTGAGTATTTCTATCTATGTAATGAATCCATTTGGAAATTTTATGTTTGGTTTATAAGAGCTCTTATTCATGGTAGAGTTTTTCCCTCTTCAGACTTTGATGATTGGGAACCAGTTGATTCATTCATAGGAAAGTTCACTACAATTCATGAGGATTTAGGTAAGCACAGGCATGCTAGGGAGAAGTTGGCCTCCTTGCAAAAGAAGAATGTGTTATTTGTATAATGAAACATGTATCACTCTAAGGACATGTATCATCAAGCTATGGCCACCAAGAATGTGTATTCGTATAAGGAAACATGTATCATCAAGCTATGGCCATCTTTAAAGCATTGCACCACCACAACTTCAAGACATGGATTATAGCATGGTGGACTCGAGGACATTGCAATTGTACAAGGATGAGAGAGGATGTGGGCATGGCCATGAAGTTCACATTTGGATCCAAATGAGAAAGGTTATCTTGGTTTATGCCTCTGCACATTTTTGCTTCTTGTTTTCAAAATATACATATGCATAAAACAAAAATTGTGTGGTCCTGCAAGCGTGTAGATGAAAATGCTCTTGAAGATTTACTTGGATAAATTGGGGAACCATGTCATGTGAACTAAATGGTGATGTGTTTCAATGTCACACATGTAAGGACAATGTGGTTATTAGATACCATATACCATGCCAAATGTTGTATTTAGCTTTTCAGTATAAGTGTTGGAAGAAAGCAAATGGCCAGTGGCTTCCTTTTGACTCTAACAATAAAGACAATAGAGGGGTAAGTTTGTCTATTCTTGTTTTCAAAATATACATATGCATAGAACAAAAACTATGTGGTCCAACAAGTGTGTAGATGAAAATTTATTTTTTTTGCCATGTCCTAGTTTTGGTTTCAAAAAATAAAGGACATTCAAAAGGAGGTGTAATTTCTTTTGATGCTTTTTTCCTGTGTGTTCATGTTAAATTTTTTCAAAAAAATTTGGGCATTTTATGATTTGTTTTAATTTTTAGGATCTTTAGGATTTCCAAACATAAGGGAATTAAAAACACTTAGTGGAAGAATATCTTACAAGAACCATGGGTAATTAAACAAGTTTTTAATGACTATAGAAATGAAAACTGTAGAATAGGCCTGTAATTAAAGAGTTTCAGAAAGTAATGAAGAATGGTCCTAGATATAATAATGTTCCATAAGATAAAGAATAGGGGGAAATTTTTTTTTAACATCTTGCCCCCAAAAAAAATATAAAATTTTCCAAACATAAGGTAGGGGAACCTGGGTACAGCAGATGACTCAATAATTTCATGAAAAAAACCACCACAAGGGAGGGGGGAAAGAACTTAAAAGTAGAGGATTTATCGAACAAAAAATCATACTAAATGGGAGGGGGAGAATTGTGCGTGTGTGTGTGTGTGTGTGTGTGTTTTGATCTTCTAAGTAACCTAAGGGCATCATCAACTAAAGAAGAACAAAATTACCTAAAGAAGAAATAAATCATTAGGAATATCTTCTAAGTAACCTAATACTTTCAAGGGCATCATAAAAAAAAATAAAGACATCATCAACTAAAGAAGAACAATATCGCCTAAGGGGAGAAGGGGGTCAAATCAAAGAATAAAGAAAAAAGTATGTGTGTGGGTGTGTGTATATGTGTGTGTGTGCATGTGTGTGTTTGTAAAGTAAAGAAAATGTGTGTGTGTAGACTCGAGGTAAGAGAAATTTTTACATTAGATTCTCACTTTCACTTTTAGAGAGCCATACATACTTCCACCCTTAAAACTATCTCACTCCCTCAGTCGTTATCTTCTCTGGATTTAGCAAGAGATGTGCTCCATGATTTCATCTCATGATCTGCATTGCAGATTGCAAGGAAGAGCCTTTTTTGGTGTTTAATAGGACCTTAGATGTTTTAGGCACATATATGTGATCCAAGGATGACTTCAAAGATCTCATTAACTACATGCAAGAGAATTTCATTGATTTTGCATATCAACTTGATGAGTCTTCAAAAAGATGGGTTTCGATAGATTACATCAAATATATATTCCTAGACAAACCCAAGTTTGTGAAGTGCTTGGCCCACTTTTGTGATAATGCTATAGAGGAAGGGTTCAGGATGCTAGAATTAAATGACCTCGTGGAAGCAGGGATCATGGGAAATACAAAGACTAAATTCCTTTCATGGTAGATGACATTCATCTTTCTTCTCTAGGGAAAAGAATTAGAGGAAGAAGCCTCATTGCATCAAGCACCCCCCCTACCAGAACTATTGATATCCTAGTCCCTAGACCAAAATCTGACCTGTACATGGATGAGAGCTTGACCATACAAGGGAGGAGATGGAAGCAGTAGCTAAAGCATTGGGCCTAGTCCAAGAGCCCCTAGCAAGCCCTCATTGCATCAAGCACCCCCCTACTAGAACTATTGATATCCTTGTCCCTAGACCAGAATCTGAGACCAGAATCTAACCTGTACATGGATGAGAGCTTGACCATACAAGGGAGGAGATGGAAGCAGCAGCTAAAGCATTGGGCCTAGTCCAAGAGCCTCTAGCAAGCATAGAGCAAGAATCTGCATTGGAGACCGCTAACCCAAAATCAAACTGATGGTCATTGACCCCTTTCATCGTTGATGGAGAAGAGTATGTGTTCCTTCGTGACACAGAGGTTCTTTTTGGACTACGAGAGGATGAGGTACTCAAAGTCCTATCTAGATTCGATGTTGACACAAGTGTCAAAGATCCTAGAGTTTTAGGTTCCGAAAGCCAAAAAATGGAAGAATTTCTATTGACGATGCTAGTTTCACTAAGGGATGTAGACACATCGATATATGATGCACAACCCTCTAATGCAAAAGCTTCCACTTCTAGGATAGAACAGAAGAAAGCTTCCACTTCTTAGAGGGAGCAATATACATAGAGCCCCCAGCAAGCGTAGAGCAAGAATCTACATTGGAGACCACTAACCCAAAATCATACTTATGGTCATTGTCCCCTTCCATCGTTGATTGGAGAAGAGTATGTGTTCCTCCATGACATAGAGGTTCTTTTTGGACTACAAGAGGATGAGGTACTCAAAGTTCTATCTAGGTTCGATGTTGGCACAAGTGTCAAAGATCCTAGATTTTTAGGTTCCGAAAGCCAAAAAATGGAAGACTTTATGATAAAGGGATGCAGACATGTCGATATATGATCCACAACCCTCTAATGCAAAAGCTTCCACTTCTAGGACAGAATAGAAGAAAGCTTCCACTTCCTAGGGGGAGCAATATACATCAAAGATCCATCAACATCGCATGAAAGAAAGAAATAGAATTTGACGGTGCTGTAGTGTTTGTCTTTTGATGGTATCTGGTTAATTTGTTTTGTTGGTCTTTTAATGTTTGTTGAATTGTTGCAGGAGGCATTTGAGGTCGATGAATTCTCATCTTGACGAGGGAGTGTTCATAGTGCATTTGGGCGAGATCATTCTTTAGCCCATTACATGGGTGATGTGGCACAACACCTCATGGTCTTCCACATCAAATTTTCTCCTCAAGGGCCTATCTTTGTTGAAATGAAAGGATGCTATTGCCTATTTGAACATCACTTGGAATGCAACAAGGGCATTTTGGTCCACCGCTTGGTTGCCGCCAATGCATTTGGATCGAATATTTTGATGATAGGGCATTGATGGCAATAGCTATGTCATTGGGAGTAGGAGAGGAGGATATTAGTGTTGTTACATCTAGGTTTACATGTAGGAGCCCACTTGGGGATTCAAAGACCCCTATTCTCGATGTTTTAGAACTAGCTAAGAAGAAAGATAGCCTATGAGGCCTCTTGTAATACATTCTCAAATATAAACATATATTTCAATGGACACATGTCTTTAATGGGTACATGTCTTTCTTATTTGTTTTAAGTCATCGTTGTCTTGATGAATTTAACATATTTATTCCATCTAATTAATTTGTGGTTGTATTTTTTAAAAGTCATTGATGTTACGGTTTAACATATTTATTCCATCCTTTTAATTGTGTAAAACCATTGTTTCTAGCCAATTTTCTATACTCTTCACCAATTTTGGGCACTCTGATGATCATTTTTGTCAAATCTAGGTGGAATTTCACCATGTCGTAGAAGGCAAAAGTGTTTGGGACGTTGCAAGGAGCCCAAAACATGCCACAGTGCAAATTTGGGCATTTTGGGCCTCCCAAAATGCCCAGATTCATGCCATGGCTGGTTTTTGGCTTTTTGGGGTCCTCACAACATTTCAAACACCTTTGCCTTTTGCAGCATGGTAAAATTCCACCTGGATTTGACAAAAATGATAGGGTCACAACCAGCACGGTGGTTGTTGCACACAATATATGAGTCCCATTCATATATTCTGTATCATTTTCCCTTGCGAGGTCCCCTTTAATGTCAATATGGCCTTTCAAGGATCCCCTTTAGGAGCAAGGGCCATATCAACATGCCATTTATGTCCAGAGGCATGTCAATATGGCCCTTGTCCCTAAAGGAGACTCTCAAGGTCCATATTAGCAATTGCATTTATACAAGCTATTAGGATCACAAACCTGCACTATGGTAATACATGTTATAAGATCACCAGTGCGATGGTTGGTTGCATGCAATAAGTCTTGTAGGATTAACTACCACCAACTACCACTAGTGCGGTGGTTTCCTTTACTTATTACAAGATGAATGGCATATAATTCATTTGTTTAGAATTTGTTGTCACCAACCTGGTGGTTGTACAAGATAAAATGGCATAAATTTTCCCTCATTTGGGATTACTAAAATAAGAGTGGGGTTGTTTGGGATTTACTATTTTGGATTTACTAAAACAAGTGTGGTGGTTGTTTGGAATTTACTATTTGAGATTTGCTAAAACAAGTGTGGTGATTGTTTGGGATTTACTAAAAATAAGCATCGTGGTTGTATAAGCTAATCGTAAATACATTTTCCTAAGTTAAATGGAATACATTTTCATTAGGATTACCTACACGCATGCAATGAGAATACATTTTCTTGTATTAGTCATCCATTACTCCAAGACACCCCATGATGTGCTCATGCGTGTCTCAACTTATTTTTAAGACAATCTTGCCCTTCTTTTGTCCAAATTTTTGTGGACTTTTATGTAACAAAATGTAATTGTGGCTTCTCTTGGATGTTCTTTTGTACTACATTGCACGTCTCATAGGTTGTTCCCTAATGCTTCCTCAAACTAATGGATGGGTTTAATACATTGCAATAGAAAAAGTATGGGTCATCTCCCTCGCTCAAAGATATCCTCCTCTTTCAGATAGTCAATGAGGTCATCAAAACACTCCCTAAGCTATGGCGAGTCATTGTTTGTCTCTCCACTTTTTGTCACCCCATCTTCACATAGAGGGAAAACTTGAACTGGCTCCCATCTCTTCACAATTGCAATGTCCTCATAATTGTCATGATCCCTTGTGATGCAGGCACTGTAGAAACACAAAAGTTTTCTTGTTGAGTAGGTCGTTGTTTTAAAATCCCCATATGTTGTGCAAACTATGAGTTTCTTTAACGGCCTCACAATCATGTTTTTTCTCCTTTGCACCTCATTTACTTTCACTTCATGGAACACTCTACACACTACACTATTCCCAAGGCTTTGTTTACTGTATGTTGATTGCACCCCTATGTAGAGGTTGGTTGTAAGCCATGTTAAAGCATCATGAGCATCATTGAGCTTCTCTTGAGTTCATGTTATGTGGTGTCTAAACATAGCTCACTTAATAACAGCACCACAGCAAGACCACAGTCATCATGTTCCTCCTTGCCATGATCGATTAGGGATTTAAACCTTGAGATAAAGCAGAATCCAAGGGTTGATTTTAACTGAGAGGAAGCACCACCTGACCACACCCAATGTTGTTATATATTTTCTCGTACATGGGGATCATGTTTTTTTAGCCATTCCCAATGAAATAGAAAAGCATGCTACTCAAATAAGATGTCATGTTCCCTATCATCCGAAATGTAGAAATGGTATGTGTGTTGCACTAACCTACACTCTTATGATTTAGCAAGCAAATCATAGAAGAATCATGCAAATGATAGTACATGATATGTGCTAGAATTGTTATGTGCTTATACCAGTGAGCACTTGTATGTGATCTTGTTCTTGGAATGAATATTTTTCTACAAAATCTATGACAAAGACAATAGTGTCATGGGGAAAATTAGCAGGCATGTCCTAAATTGCTTCTCTTGTCATAGCTAGCCAAGAAATTGTGAAGTATATTTTTGGGGATGGATTGAACCAAGTGATCTATAAGCTCCCTTGGCTGACTGCTCTTATACAATAGTAGCCATCTCTTTGTCTCCAATCCTTCAACATTAACATGTTTAAATCTCCTCCATTTTAGTAGCTCCCTTGGCTAACTGCTCTTATACAATAGTAGCCATCTCTTTGTCTCCAATCCTTCAACATTAACATGTTTAAATCTCATCCATTTTAGAGCAACAGGGGTGTCTTCCCTCATTTCATTAGAATGGAGATCAAATTGTGTCTTCTTTATGCTACAATGCATGCATGTGCCATGGATGCATTCAAAGCGATGCCCCTCAGAGTCTCTCTTTGGGTAGACCAATGGCTCTTATAGAGAACTTAGGCTAACAAACATGGCCTACCTTGCAACACATGATGAGGATCAAGGTAGCCTCCACACTGTGCATTCATCTATGAGACATGGGCATATATCTCCATGGAGCAATGCTCCAACACAACCAGATCTCAAGTCATTCAAATCTTGCCAGGCCAAGTCAAAGTCTATGTGTGTTTGCAACAACACACATTCTAGTCTTTGATTTTCCTAATGTATTAGGGCTTACAATGCTCAAATCTACTTTGCCCAATCAAAAGTTTAGAGGTCTGAGTCATTAACTTGAGTTATAACTCCCTCTGCTCACCCAACATGTAGGAAATAAAATTTCAAGCATGCAAAGAACAATTACTAAACTATAGCAAGACTTAGTACAACTTAAGTTTCTAGAATTAGTATTCAGAGTCTTCACATGTTTGCATATATCATAATGCAAATACTATTCAAGCTATGATATTCACAAGTATACACCATATGTATGCATAACAACAAAGTGCATGTAGTATTCAAGCTACTAAAAGTATGATATAGTGCATGTAGTATTCACTCTTCAAGGCCTTTCCATCTTGGCATGCAAAGAACAACATACAACATGCAACATGGTCTTATTTCTCCTTTTTGCACTACTATGAGAAAAACAGAACAAAATGCAGTACTTGCAAAAACATAGTCTAATCAAGCTACTAGAAAACAAAACAATTTTTGTACTAGAAAACAAAATGATTTCAACCACTGGGCTAGTTTAGGTCACATAACTGGTATCTAACCTGAACCAGTTCAATGATATATTGATGCTCCAACCACCGAGCTGGTGGTTCGGGACCATCACATTAACTCTAAGCCACCTCGTACATGACTCAAACCTGCCCAAAAATTAAATGACTATACTAATCTGACTACTGGAAAACACAACAATTTCAATCATCGGGCCGGTCATCAATTAGACAATAACAAAACTCAATCTAGGACAATCACATTAACTAGCTCAATTATATATTGTTGCTCCAGCCACCAGCCTGTGTATGATGGGCTCATCCCACTTCTTATGTCCCATATGCTTTTGGTAGATGTCCTAATTATTTGGAAAGACTCTTGTATTCTCATGACAGAATGTTGTCACTATATCAATGACTTCTGCACTTAGGCTATCACTCCTTTTCTTGAAGCCCATAGACTTCTCAGATCAAGATGATCATGCATTGCTTTTGCTCTGCCTCCAACCACTGGAGTCACATTGGTCCTTCTAATTGACAACTTTAACGTGTGCCCAAGCCCTTTCTCCCTTGTTTCAGGGGATATCAACATAGCTAATGTGGCCCTCTTTATAGCTAGTTGATCTAATCTGTGCACCCCTTCCAATTTCTATAGGCCATTTCTCAGGTTAGAGAGCATCATCTCTTGGCCATGCATCTCCTAGGATGTTGGTAGGGTTGTCACTCTATAAATATTAGGGTGCATGCTAAAGCTTGTGAAGACTCAAGACTGATATTCACCTGAATGGCCTAATGTTGCATCCTCAAATTCTCCCACCAATCATGAGACCATAGATCATATTCATTGCTCCGATGGCAATGATCTATTACATGCATCTATAATTGCTTCCTATTGTTGCTCTGCAAGGAGTCTTCTTTCTACTCAATGTTTCTCCCTCCACTTCCATTGCCATTTCAATATGGTGCCATTTCTTTCCTCGCCCTACAATCTATTCTTTGTGCCTTGACCAAGCTTTTTAGCTTTCCTATCTCACAGCCTCTGTTTGCTTCTCTTGCAAGCCATGATGAGTTGTATCTTGCCATTGATGCCATGGCGATGATCAGTGAACCACCAAAATAGGACCACCAGAATAGAGATAAGCTAGCTTGTGAGCTAAGCAAAGAATAGAACTCAACTTATCCAAGTAAGGAAGATAATGCCAAACCAAAGTGTGTGCAAGGAACAAGGTCACATTAAGGTGACTTTACACAGTGCAGGCTGCAGGGTGGCAAGAGGTTGGATGTGCTTTAATACTCAAAGATTTGTAGAGCAAGATGTGTGAAATTTTGAAATTGCGCAGGGGTAGCAAATTTTTTAGCTACCATGGTTTCTCCCCTCTGGCAATACATGTCAGCAAAATTAGATATACCGGTTTCCCCCAAGCAAATACAATGTGGCCTATGATGCTTCAAAACATAAATAGGACAAAGGGTATGCTATTAGGTTGGGTGCTTGGTGTTATGAAATGAAATGATCTTTGACATGCCTATGAGCCATATAGCAAGGAATTGCATGGAAAAAGAAAAAATACAAAATTGTAAATAGTTTTGGATTTATTAAAAGATCTTTGCAAATGCACAGAGTGCATATTTTCAAATTCTTCCATTCTAGGGTAAATCTAGATACTAATATCACCAATTATCAATGTCTTAAGACCACCATGTAGTAGTCCCACAAGCTTGGATTTTGCCCATAATGGGTATGCATAATTTTAGCACAACATTGGAGGCCCCTTAAACCATACCTGATGTTCTCAATTACGAGTATTCTCTTTGGTTGAGAAGCAGCTCATGTAATGTACTTTTGAATGATTACTTGGTTCCATGTATGTGCAAAACAAAATTTTGATGTTTTTGAATAAATTATTATATCTTATACTCTTCATGCATGCTTCACATGTAGCATAACACTTGTAATGCTTTAAGAATCTCATTCAAAATCTTTATTTTATGATTTTTTGGTCACATGTAGCATAACACTTATATTGCTTTAATTATCTCGTCCAAAATAATTTTTTGGTCTCATGTTTAATTTTGGAATGTGGACTACAACTTGAAGACCAAGTTTGCCAAATTATGTTGAGCAATGCATAAGTTATGGGTCAAGTTAGATACCTATATACAAAAAATGTCCTAAACCTCACCAAAAATGGCTACACCCAAGCAAACATTGACCCAAACCACATAGTGGATGGAGTGGTGTAACGATCAATGGAGACTCAAGCATGAACATCAGATTCTCTAAATAGGTTGAACCTGAGGTAGTGATGCTCATAATTGGCATGCTAATGTCTACATCAAGACTACATCAAGACTAGGGAGCCTACTTCATGATCATGTTGACCATGTTCAAGATGGAGAGCACAGGAGGGTACTCAATGCTGTTGGAATTTCCATTTCTAAAGGGTGCCAAGTTGCTTCACAACTAGGGAGGGGAGACCCTCATAATAGCCTAATAAGGTCTTGATAAGAAGAGAGAAGAGCTCATTAGCTGATAGCCTTGCAAAAGATAAGGCTCCTTGGTTCTCCACACAATACATAGATGGTTCCACCTATTAGATAGGCAATCATGTCTCCAAAATCCTATTTAATCTTACAAGCATCTAATCATCCTGAGATAAAGATAATATCTAAATACCCTCCCTCAATACAAAACCAAAGACAAGTATTGTACAACATCAAGTGATATAAAAAATGTGGAAAGCCTTTTTGAAACAAGATTTATTACAAGATTATATTAATTAGAGCCATGGTATTAACTAAATTGGTTTAATAAGAATCATGGTATTAACTTAAATAAAAGACCATCACTAGAACAGTGACTTCTTCACTTGATCCTACTTTTCCTTTGTCATTGAGAGCTCATCAAAATTTTGGACAAGTCTTTTATATAGGTGAAGCATAATAATGGTTTGAGATCATTCATCATCCTTTCAATTCATTTGCCTTCATCAATGGGGTGCCTTCATTAAATGGGGTACCTTCATTAAATGGGGTACCTTCTTCCTGTTGATTAATGGCCATAAACCCTAGAACATTAATAGATACTCAACTAGTTTTTTCCATGAATGTAACCTTTTCCATTAGACTTCTCAATATAGACAACACCATGGTAGTTTCAAACCAAGATAACAATAATAGTCCCAAAAACATGGGAACTGTATGTAGAAAAACCACACTTATAGAGGACTTTTTGGGCTAGAATATGATAAGAAAAAGCCCAAGAACTAATGCCCACAAAGTAGTGAAAATCTAACTCTACAATGCAATAGAATAGCCCTCAGAAGTCGTTACAATTTCTTAGCCAAATAAAGAGAAGAAACTTGTAGCAGTCTCTAAAGAAAGCAGCAACTTGTAGATTGAACTTATAAGGCACCTTGTAACAATAAAAAAATGCCTCAAATATAGGAAATAACTCTGCCTCTGAGATGGAAATATACATTATAAGACACGTGTTTGTCTTCCACTATAGCAGTGAAAAATCATGCCTTAGCATCTATAGCTCTTGTGAGTTTAGAAAACAACTTCATGAAGCACTAACATTGCTCTAGGTTACTATTATGATGCTCTTGTGATACAAGTTGCTTTGGGATGCTTACTCCTATTTGATGCATTGATTTTCTTATCTTATTTATATTGGTTTCCTTAGCTTGCTACTCGTGCTTTACTACAATGCTTTGATCATTGTTTAATGCTATGCTTCTTTGAGGTGATGGGCTACTGATCCTTTCCTTACTACCAACTTCTATGACACTACTAATTCTTGCGTTGCCTTTCCTACTTATTTCATTGCTAAGCTACTTTGTATGATGGCCTTCTCTTTTGCTTGTTGGTTGGTTGTGTGTTGCTAGTTGCATTTTTGTTGCATGTTGCTGTTGGCTGCATTGCCACATTTTGTCTTTATGGTATCTAGTATTGCTCTAGAATTATTGCTTATCTTGTGCCACTATCACTAATAAGGTATGCTGGCTATACTACTTTGCTCTAGACATGAGAAGGCAGCATTAGCTAGAGTAGTGTAGAATGAGATGAATATAGAATTCTTCAATGGCTAGCAAAAAGGGGGAAAATATCTAAATGAAATAGCCCAGGTCTTTGATACCATGTTGAGGAGATTGAAGAGGAGAAGATATCATACACAAGATGAGGGATAAGGATGGAGGAGACCACACAACCAAGAGTCAAGGCCAATACATCAATATTTCATTAGCCAACATCCTTGTAAGAGATAAATCTCCTTGGTTCTCCACACAATATACACAAGGTTCCACATATTAAATATGTAAATGTGTCCCTAAAATCCTATCCAATCTTACAAGCATCCAGTCATCCTAAAGATAATACCTTAATAGAAGGCAATGATGTGTGAATATCAATGCTTAGAGGCATAATCAAGAGAGACTACAAGCTTGAATGTCTAAAGGTGGAAGAAGGCATGCCTCAGACATCAAGGAGAAGCTGCTTTTGCTCAATATCATGTTAGTCATGACAATCGATGCACTATAGGTAGTAACCAAGAGAATGCGAGAAGCCAAAAGCTACACATGGATTTTCTAAAACGCTTCACAAAAGTTGAAGAAGGAAAAAAACAAGTCTAAGAATAGCCACCAACTAAAATCAGTTGAGTCAACAATAGTGGACAAATCACCAAAGGCTAGGCATTCAAAAGGAATCAATGAAGTACTATGTGAAGAAGTTGATCTAGATCAATAAAGAACTTCCCAAGTGGGTGCCATGGTCCACCAAGTTTGATCCAATAATACATCTCATCCAAGATATGAAGTCCATTCATCACAACAACAATACCAAATGAACCCCAACTTTCCCCCAACTCTGTCAAGGTGGAGATTGACCAACTCTCAAGGCAATATTCATCTACCAAGTCCATCAAAAAACTTGGCTATCTAAAATCATTATTGTGCTAACAAAGAATGGCGATTGTGAGTTTACATTGGCTATAAGAAGCTAAATGAGCATTCCATCAAAGATATACTCACTACAATCATTCACGAACACCATCCTAGATGAGGTAGCTAGTCATGAGATATATTTTCATGGATGGGTACAATGTGTACAACCAAATAACATTGGCCAAAGAGGACTAATGGGAAGGGCTATCAAGTGCTACAATGGAACCCCCTTTCCAGGGCTGAAGGGTCATGATTGACATCTTCCTGGTGATGGGGTAATCATTTAGGACATCAAGGTAGTCTGAGGGTAATAAACTCCAGAATACTACTAGAGGGGTTGTTTAGGGTAGGCCTTTTTTTTTTTTTCAAAGAAAGGAACCTTTTATGAATGCTTGAAATGCTTCATACAAAACACCAGCCCCGAAGGTGCTGAGTATGGAAAATTTTGAGAAAAGGCTGAAAGAAAAAACTAGCATGTTATAAAGAAACCCAACTCACTGCCTAGGGGATCTCTGGTAGTGGGGCTAACAGCCAAGTGGGGGGACTATACAACCAGTGAATCGCTCATGGAGTGAAAATGTAGAAAACTTCTATAGGCCAAGCCTTGCAAAATCAAGCATGCTTCACGACAATCGCCCTAGAGCCTAGGGTCCCACGCTCCCAGGTGGCATAGAGGGTGTAGATGATATCTTGCCAGATGGTGACCAAGGTAGCCAAGAGTGGAACCGGATGCTCACCCATCACCAGACTGTAGCGAGCAACCTAAATGTTCCACACAGTGATACTAGCTACTACTTCCCATATGCTGTCCTCCAAAGGAGAAGGAGGAGCCAGGCTAGTAGGAGGGACTGCCTCATGGATCTCTATCCTCTGAATGCTCTCACCCTATATCTAAGGAGATCTCATCAATTTGGAATGCGTATCCTCCCTCAGTCAACTAGGCCACCATCCCCCAAGTGTATTCCCTTTGAAGACTCTATATACGGGTCATGATCCTGAGGGCTCCCATCCAAATCCTTGCTATGCTATGATAGCTCTATAGGCAGTGCAGGATCGTTTCCAAAAAGCCACCAGAGCAACAAGGACACTGCCCCTCCACCCACATCTTCTCCAAACATGGGCCAATGGGCAAGCCTCCATGGGCGGCCAGCCAGAAGAAGTAGGATATCTTCCTCGGCCACAAACTGGACCATAACTGCATTCAAAACCTAGAACAGACATCTCGAGGCACTCTTTGGGCATCCCAATGCCTCTCCCTCAAAGGGGTCCACATCAAACAGTCCATTTGATGCCTCCTGCCAATTTGTGTGGTGTACCTTGCAACAGGTATTGCATAGGAGAGAAAGGCACAATTCAATGCAAAAGCATCCCTGGAGGGACTGTTTATATTACCCAAGCCTCATAAGTTTATACATGTATAGTATCTCAAGAATACAAGTGTGAGAAGAAGGAAGGAAGGTAGAAGAGAAGCAGGGGAGGGGGAGGGAAAGAGAGAGGGGAGGGGAAGGGGGTGAGAGAGAGAAGGGAAGGAGGGGAGGGGAAGGAAGGGAGAAGGGAAGGAGGGGATGGTGGGGAGAGGAAAAGGGAAGAGAGAGGGAACATGGAGAATGCATTGGTGAAATTTTGGTGCTTTATGGTATAGATGGTTTAGAAGTAGATTGATAAATTTCTCAAATTGACGCATTGATCCCCATCTCATGGTGGGAGGGGCTTCATTTTCCTTGGACCCCTCAATGCTAGGCCAATTAATCTTGTGGATAGGGGTACCCCTCAAGATCCACTTCTTCCAGGAGACTCTCCTTTCTTGTCTCCACTGCTTCTACAGGGTGGGGCTCCCTCTTAAGGCTGATTCCCCATCGAGGGAGCACCACTAGGTTGAGTAGGATGTCCCCACAGAGGTCATCTCACATTTTTGGCCTCACCTCTAGACCAGCTTGAGGCCCACAAAAGGTCTCCTATTTCTTTTGGTCGATGGTTCATGGAGGGTTGTGCTTTGGTCCCTGGCTAGAGTAGATGTGAGTTGATGGCAAATGTCTTTGTTGTGCAGAGGGAGTACTCAAGACGATCTCGCACTGCCTGTGGGGCTGCATGGCTATGCAGAGAATCTGGATCATGATATTTTGGATTATGGCCAGCACACAGCAGATGTAGAGATACTTCACATGGGGGATGATAGCATGGCTTATAGAGGGCACGCACACTTTTTCCATTGACCCAATGTCACCAACTTATAGGATCCATGGCCACCAGGTATCCCAAATAGAGGTCTTTGATGCAGCACCACCCACCTATTCACAACAACATTCTCACCAGAGAATAGTGTTTGGGAGATGATGGCCAGCATCACCACCTATAATATTTGGGTTGCTCATTTGCAGTCAGATGATGGGGGGATAGGCGATGACTCTAGCGGCTACCCTAATGACTAGGGCAAGATATCATTTTCATGATGCATGTTACTTACACCAACTCTTTTCACACGAGAGTATTTAACCTCCCACTCATGACCAGGGATGAAGAGAACACTAAGTATTATCCACAAAGATGGGACTGCAATGTGATGGCCACATCCTCTAAAGAGATCTCCTTGCTTGCTTGAAGATATCTCCTTTGAATATGGGATTGCAATTTGATGGCCATGTCCTCTAAAGACATGTCCTTGCTTGACTTAAGAACCTCCTGCTAAAGCACCTTAATATTGGTTGTTTGTCTTCTATACTACTACGATTCCAAGTATCAAACTAAGCTACAACTCTTGAATCTTGTGTGACCTTTCCAATATTAGCCTTCTCAATCTTAAATTGATATCCTTTGTAGCTCATTATAGAATATGATTGTGATCTATGATTAGCTCCATTTACAACTCAAACAACAAGACATGCACATCGTTACTGTGCTTAGAAACTGGGCTTAGAAATCTATAAAAGATGCTATGTTAATATAAAAGTAGAAAACATATGATTAGTTAGCAAATTAGCTTGTTAATGAGATGTAATTAGATCTAACTATAATTGAATTTAGTAGCACAATACCTTGTTTGAAAGCCAATCGAGAAAGTCTTTGAAGTAGTATAACTCTTTTGCTCATACTTTTGTACTTGTTTCAACATGATTCCCTTCATCTTCAAACTTTGTGAAAGCAAAAGATAATTATTTTAGATTAAAAAATATATATTTCTCACATAGTTGCATGCTAAGACTTCACAAAAGAAAGAGATAAACGAGTATGATACCCATGCTAACAAGAAAGAAATGTGTTAGGCTGGAAAATAACATTGTGGAATTACTCTCTCCATGGTTCAATATTTGCTAAGAGTGCAAGTGTGGGCTTATAGTAGCATGGTTGAAGAAAGCTCTACCCTTATAACTTTTCCCTTTAGCTCATCTTTGTAACCTTCAGTTTCATTCAATCCCTCATTTGACTACCTCAAATTCATTCTAGAACTCTATTGTAAGCCCAAGTGCTTCTTCTATAGCATATCCCTTAGCAATGCTTCCCTCTAGCCTTGATAAAATCTTTATATAAGCTTTTAAGTAATTCATATACCTCTCCAAACAAATACATCTAACCAACCCTAACTAGACCACATAATCTTGTTTGCTCTAAAGGGTGAATATGGAGATGAGTCATCATGTCAAAGAACAATGGTGGAAAATCCTTCTCCAAGCAACATAATGCCAAAAAGCTTCCCCATGCAAGTTTTCACAATCCCTTGGATCAACTTCCTTATAGCATACCTTCCAAAGAGAAGGCGTAACCTCATGATAGCAACACATGCCCCCTCTAATAATGAATATCTAATTGCTAGGGGGTACAAATGTTGCACAAATATATGATAATCATGTGATTTCATAGCTAATTCCTTTCTATCTCCTACATGGTATTCCCAATAAGATCCATAACCTATGGGTACACCAACTAAAAGTTGTAAAAATATATCCCTCTCCTCCTTTGGAAATGTGTATGGTGCAGCTACTAGTAATAGAATTTTGCTCCCGTCTCTTTGAGTTGGCTTTGCCCAAAGGTCCTTTCATATTTTTTCTTACTTCATAATGTCTACACAAACTCTCTCCAATATTCTTCTCTACATGCATCATGTCTATTGTGTGGCATGTAGTAAGATCCCAAAATCTTACAAGAAGGTATACTAAAATGCATGGATTTATTGCCAAAAAACAAATAAATTGCATGGATTTAAAAAATGAATAAAGGCTATATCGTACACATTTAAAACAAGAATAGTAAAAATTTTAAATGAATATAGGCTAGATCTTACACATTTGAAATAAGCATAGTACAAATTTTATGGCAAGGACAAAGAAATGGAACGTTCCAATATGGTAGAATAGTATAAAAGGTGCTTAGTCACTTCCATCCCATGCTCTTGTGTGGGTCTTCACATGTTTTCCTTTTAGGTTCATTAGGCAAAAGTTTCTAGTATTGCAAGCTTCCATGATTTCAATGGGAATTTCATGGATACATGGTGGTCTCTCTTCCACATATCCATCAAAAGCTCTCTATCCTCCTAAAGTGGTGATGCATAGGTAGATATAGTCTATGGCCATAATAAACCATTTCCCCTAAAGCTTGTGATCACCTTCCCTTAAAGTGTGCTCCACATTCAAGTCATCCCACATATCTCTTTATGGAGCATCCTGCAAGCAAACCATATGTAGGTGGATCATGAATAGTCTATAAAATAATACCTCTCATGGTAAAATTCCTTTCTAATGGAGCAGGTGCATTGATATCATAAGATGAATTCACCGACAATGATCTAGTTCATGCATTGTTAGACCAAGTGGCATAAAATGCAATACTCAAATGTATTACTCATCAAGAAATATGAAAATCACATAGCCTTAAGATAAGCATCAATGTTATTAGAGTTCACATGCTTGGGACCATAGAGCCTTAAGATAAACATCAATATTATCAGAGTTCACTCGCTTTGGACCAGGAATGATCAATATCAACATTATGAAACATTTCTTTACAACCAAAGGGGCAAGTTATTAAAGGTATCATATACACACCTTTGATTGCCCATTGCTCCAAATTGGTTAGCACCATCCCAAGAAAATCCCAAAGGAAAGTTTTGGGGCTCTAGAGAAAATTGTTACTATGTCACATCAACATGCTTCCATGCATCACAACTGATAGGATGTCACCATAGATCACCACTTCTCTTTGATATAATGTGCCAAATCATGTTTGTAGAAATTATTTGGCTTCTAGATCCAAGACATGCAATAAGAGTCATATACATATGTCAAGTATAGAAAAACATTTTGAACATAAAGTCAAGAATGAGGATGCATATAATGGCCACATGAGAAATAATAAGTTTTTGAATATGATATACCTATAAAATCATTGTAAACATGGTATGGAGGGTCAATGTTTGCTTGGGTGTAGCCATTTTTAGTGAGGTTCAGGACATTTTTTGTATATAGGTATCTTGCCTGACCCATAACTTATGCATTGCTCAATAGAATTTGGCAAACTTGGTCTTGAAGTTGTATTACACATTCCCAAATTGAACATGAGACCATAATGATATGGAGTAAAGATTTAGAATGAGACCATTAAAGAATTACAAGTGCTATGCTACACGTGAAGCATGCATCCCAAAGAGTATAGGATATAACAATTTATTCAAAAACTTCAAGATTTTTTTCTATACATACATGCAACCAAGTAATCATTTAAAAGTAAACTACGTGACCTTATTATTAACCAAAGGACACACTTTATTGAGAATATCAAATGTGGTTTAAGGGGCCTCCAATGTTGTGCTCATGCTCTCTCATTTGGGGACTCATAGGTTGGGAGGTGAACAACCCTTATCCAACAGTACATATCTATAAGGTGAACTCCAGGAGGCTGTAAGAGCTAGAGCATATTTTGTAGGGATAGAAAAGGTTTAGAAGAGAGTTGTAATGCTTAGGGTTGGTAGGCGACTGACATAAGTAGAGGATGGCCAAGTTTTTGGGCTTGGTATGGTCAATCAAAAGGACCAACGTGGCTCCAACAACTAAACATAGAGCGGAAGCAATGCACGATCATCCCAATCCGAGAAGTCCGTGGGCTCTAACAAAATGCAAGAAAAGGAGAGACATCCTAAGTGCAGAAGTCATTGCTAGACTGATGATGTTTTGGCATGAAAATACAAGACTTAATCCAAATAGAAAGGGCGTCTATAAAAAGTGAATGGGATGCAAGGTGTTTGATAAGTAGATCATACACATGCTTAATATAACATAGGTCAGTGGTTGCCTAAACCAGCCTGATGGCTGTTTGTGATGAGCTTTGGGATAGTTTACTTGTTTCATTTCTAAACTAGGCTAGCTTGGACTTAATGTGATTTTCCTAACCTAGCCCAATGGTCGAAACATCATGCAACTGTGTGGCTGGTTCATAGCTCAAACACCATCTATGTGATTGTACTGAACCAACGTGGTTGAATAAAAACTAATAGCAATATGTTTTACAATAGAACGGAAATACATTGTTATTGTCCTAAACCATCCTGGTGGTTCAGACATCATGCAATCGTGGCTAGTTTAGCTCAAACACCAGTTATGTAATTGTCTTGAACCAACATGGTTGAACAAAAATTAATAACAATATATTTCGCAATAGAATAAAAATATTAAAAAAAAAAACTAAGCAAGCCTAGTGGTTAGAACATCATGCAACCATGGCTGGTTTGGCTCAATCACCAATTATGTGATTATCTTGAACCAGTGTGATTGAACATACATTAGTTGATAACAAGCCCGGTGGTTGAAATTACTGTGTTTCTTAGTACTTAAATTAGTTAAATTTCACTTCCTACTGTTCGGTTCATATACCACTTAATGTCTAGATTGGGATAGCTTGGACTTAATGTGATTGTCCTTAACCGGTGTTGGTTCACGTCAATAACAATTACTGATTGAAATTGCGGTTGAACAGAAATAAATAAAAGAAAAGCAATATATTGGTATTGTCTACTTGTGAAATTCAAAAATGAAAAGAAATATACTTGTTATTGTCTAATATGTCAAGTTGTGAACATTAGGCTAAACCAACCTGGTAGTTGAAATTGTGACTATCCTAAACTAGCCCGGTGGTTGAAAGTGTGACTATCCTAAACCAGCTTGGTTGTTGAAATTGAGATTGTCCTAAACCAACGTGGTGGTTGAAATTATTTTGTTTTTCTAGTAGATCCTTGATTATTTTAATTATTAGATTCATTATATGTGACTATATTAAACCAACCCAAGGGTCAAAATTGTTTTATTTTCCTATAGGTTGATTAGTTTAATTAGATCGCATTTTTGCATGTACTCGATTTTGTTTTGTTTTCCTCATAGTACTACAAAAAAAGGGGCTCAATGTACTCGATTTTGTTTTGTTTTCCTCATAGTACTACAAAAAAAGGGGCTCAATGTACTATAAATCCTGCATGTTGGGTTAGCCAGACAGAGCTTTATCTCAAGTTTATGGATAAGATTCATGACATTTGAATTGGGTAGAGGAGCTTTGAGCATTTTAAGCCCTGGTACATCAAGAAACTCAAAGACAGGAATGTTTGTTGTCGCAAAACACACATATCCTTTGACCTGGCGTGGAAAGCTATGAATGACGTGAGATTTGGTTGTGTTGGAGAAAATTTGCTCCATGGCCCATGTCTCCTCGATGAATGCGTTCTGTAGGCCACTTGAATCCTCATCATGTGTTGCAAGGGAGACCCATTTTTGTAGCCTAAGGTCTTTGTGGGAGCCAGTGGTTTGTCCAAAGGGAAATCATGATTGGCACCACATTGAATGCATTCATGGCACATGCAAGCATTGCAGTTTGAAGATGAAGAAGAGGCAATTTCATGATATGCAAGAAGACAACCTTGTTGCTCTAAAATGGAGGGGATTTGAAAATTTAAATGTTGATGATTCGATAAAAAGAGATGGCTACTATCGTATAAGAGCACTCAGCTGAGGGAGCTTATAGGTCACTTGGTTCAATTCATCCCAAAATATGTGTTTCACAATTTCATGGCCAGTTGGCAGGATAAGTAGTTCAGCACATGCCTTGCCAATTTCCCCCACGACACTATTGTCTCTGTCATAGATTTTGTAGAAAATTATTCACTTCAAGAACAAGATGAGATACAAGGTGCTCACTGGTACAACAAGTAGATAAAAATTCTTGTGCATATCACATACAATCATTTGCTTGATTCTTCTAGGACTGATGCCAATTTGCTTGCTAACTCACAGGAGTCCAGGTCAGTGCAATGCACATACCATTTCTACATTTTAGATGATAGGAAACATGATACCTTATTTGTGAAACATGCTTTTCTACTGCATTTGAAATGGCTAAAAAAATAAGATCCCAATGTAGAAAATATAAAACAACATTGGGTGTGATCAGATGGTGCATCCTCTCAATTTAGACCAGACTGTGGATTCTACTTTGTCTCAAGGTTCAAATCCCTGACTGGTCTAGACATGATGTGGAATATCTTTGGGTCTAGCCATGGCAAGGGTGAACATGATGGATGTGGTGCTTTTATTAAGTGAGCTCTATTTAAACACCAATTAACATTCCCTCAAGGAAAGCTCAATGATGCCCATGATGTTGTAACATGGATTAGAGCCAACCTCTCCACAGGTGCGCATTCAACATACAATAAACAAAGCCTTAAGTAGTCTTATTGAAAGGAAATAATATTTCACTTATCTTGGAAAATGGAAAATATATTTAAGACTACACTTCTTTAAGTAAATCCCAAACCACCACCACGCTTGTTTTTGTAATTGTTTTTATAAATCCCAAATGATAAATCCCACACTTGTTTTTAGTATATCCCAAACAACCACCGCGCTTATTTTAGTACATCCCATAACTAATCCACAAATCCTAAACGAATGAATTATATGCCATTCATCTTGTAATAATAGAAGCAAAGCATCACATTGGTGGCAGTTAATATCCTAGTGTGTAACCAACCACCACCGTGCTAGTGACCACTTATTATCTTGGAATAATAGAAGCAAACCATCGCATTGGTGGTAGTTAATATCCTAGTGTGAAACCAACCATCGTGCTAGCGACCACTTATCCTCCTGCACTACTGCCATGCTATCCTAAAATTGTTGTAAAGTGCTATACTAAAACAATCCCCTTTAGGCTTGTTCTCTTTATTTATTGTCAGATTTCACCCACTGAGCTAATCCTAAATGAAAGAATGTATGCCATTCATCTTGTAATAGTAGAAGCAAGCCACCATGCTTGTGGTAGTTAATATCCCAGTGTGCAACCAACCACCATGGTGGTGATCACTTTTCCTGCACTACTGACATGCTATCCTAAAATGGATCGTATTGTTGCAAAGTGCTATACTAAAACAGTCCTCTTTAGGCTGGTTCTCTTTTATCTATTGTCACATTTTAGCCACTGAGCAAGTGACCACGAATCCTAAATGAATGAATTAAATGCCATTCATCTTGTAATCCTAGTGTGCAACCAACCTCCTAGCTACAACCAACCAGTGCTATACTAAAATGAATTGCATTGCTACAAAGTGCTATCCTAAAATAGATACATTGCCCAAGTAAACTTTGGAGAACATTAATAATTCAATAGATTACATACAAATTAAATAGATTACATCTCAAATGACTCATTTCCTTTAGGGGGTTGGTTCCACGCTGCTTTGAGTAAGCTACCTTTTTGAGCTCCCTGATTGTAGGCTCGGCCCTCCTTGCTTATTTCCTAAAGTGGAATGCTTTCTCCCTTTAGGGGCTGGTTCCACATTGCTTTGAGTACGTCACCTTTTTGAGCTCCCTGATTGCAGGCTCGGGCCTCTCTCCTTTCCTAAAGGGGGCTAGTTCCTCCCATTAGGGGCCCAGCCCCTCCCTTCATGTCACTTCTTCTTTCCTTTCTTTGAGCTCCCTAGTTGCAAGCTCAGCCCTTCTTGCTCCTTTTGTGAAGGGGGCTAGTTTCTCCCTTTAGGCACCTTTTCTTCGCAGTCATGATCTTCTTTAATTCAAGCTCCTTGTCTTTTGTAAGTTTTGCCCAAATGGCAAATTGAGCTGTATCATCTACTTTCTTGCTTCTAATAGCTGTAGCGGGCATGCACATTTGATCTATCCATGACTTGGATAGTGCCACCTAACATACTCTACATGCCCAGCTTGCATCCACAAATGCCCCAAAGCAAAAAACATGCACAGGGTGGTAGCACAAACGCCATTGGAACATGCAATCATCTATGATGTGGGCCTTGCAGATAGAGCATTTTAGGCCCTGTTGCATAATATGATAGGCATCTGATTTAACTATTGCGGCCGTCAATACCATAGTCTAACTCTATACATGAAGAAGTTGCTTCTTGATCCCTTTCTCCCTCATCCTAAGACAGTGGATGTTCTCCTTCGGCTCCTCCACTCCTTGCTCACTCCTTGCAATAGCTTCATCTGATTCCCTTAGCATCTCTTGAAGTTGCTCAAATTGATCAATAGCATCAAAGATGGGTCGTTTCTAAGACTTCCACTCTAGTTTCAAATCTCTCATGATGATGGAGTGCTTTTCAAAACTTTCAAAAGCCACTACAAGAGCTTGCACAATCTTCTCGTTAATCTTGTTGCAGGGTATTGTGCTTAACTTTCTCAAATTGCAAAAGTGATTTTACATAACAAGCTCCACTGTGGTTGCTATGACTTGATCCACCATGGCTGCTCTTTGCATCCTTCCTGGCCTGGAGAGCTTCCTCATTGTCTTCTCCACCATGGATTCTCTTTGCCCCATCCTTCCTGGCCTTGAAGCTCTCTTGTAGATCTTGCATCACTGCTCTAGTTTCTGCATTCTCCCTTTTCAGTTCCTCCATCATCTAGTCTTTTTCCATGTTTAATGCGTTCTGCATGTTGCAGAGCCGTTTGTAAAGAGCCACCTTTTTGTCTCTCTGATCTTCAAGATGCTTTTGCATCATTGCTAGCTCCTTCTCCGCGATGTCCCCATCCATTTTGATGTCTTCAATGGAGCTCCTTGACGTGCTCCTCTGCTTCTTCTCTTCTATGCTTTTCCATAACAACCATTTTTTTAGAGGCCTCAGCTTGCTCTCATGCTTGCAAGGCCCTCGCTTCTACCTCCTCTACCTTGGCTTCTATGACCTCCTTGAGCATTTCTGATGTAGCACTACCTTTGCTGCATCAGTGGCTTTCTCTTATAGAAAAGTCACCTTTTAAGATATATTTTTATCATATTTGCTCAAAAATCCCTTTGAGGGTGGATGTCATTAGGTGCATTACAACTCCAGTGGACTGAGCTGACAATTTGGATTTGCCATCCATGCAATTCTTTAAGTTGGTTATCACGCTCTTGGAGATTGCCCTTCAGAAAGAGACATCACATCCTTTTGATGCTCTACTAGTGCTACTGTGCTTGCAAATTGCCTTCAAGAATTCCTAGTGCATCTTTAATCATGCTTTTAGTGATGGTAATCTTTTGACCTTGACAGACTGTTTGTCCCTCCTTCACATTCACCTCTTGTACCAACCTAGTGAAGTTGGTGAGAGCATCCAAATTGGGCTTTTGAAGAGCGAGTGAGGAGCTCCCATATGTCACGATTTCAAGATTAGAAGAGGAAATGCTCTCACTATGCTACAGAGGGGGAGAAAAGATTCTGTGAGGAGCTTCCAGGCTATGTAGAGGGGGAGGAAAGATTATGTGAGGAGCTTTTTAACTATGTAGACATGTTTTGGAGCTCGGTGTGTCCAAGGGGAACCATTATGAGAGGGGATAAAAGTTGCAAGAAGAGTGCAAGGGATTAAGAAATGGTTGAGAGGGATAGAAGACAAAACAATAAAGAAAATGGAATACTGGAGATTTAAGTTTGTAGCCCGAGTTTAAGGGAGAAAGAAACGGTTGAGATAGATATCAGACAAAACAATGAAGGGAATGGAACTGTCAAGGTGAGAGCCACCACGATGGTTTGCCAGAATTTTGATTAATTCAAGGTGGCAATACTACCTTGCATGGTAATGAGTGATTAAAGGTGATTAGGCTTCATGATTTATGTCTCTGGTAACTACTGCCACCTTCGGTCGATGGTGGTAGCTAAGATTCGATCGAGGTGGAGTCTAAGATTACCAGCCATGTCTGTGGTGGTGCGGCTATGATTCCATAGGACTGGCAGTTAATTATCAGCCACCATAATGGCTTGCAATTACTCACCTGCTAGTTACCACCACTGGGTTAGTTACCATCACCGGGCTACCAGTTACCACCATTGGGCTTGCATGACTAGTAGAGTGTAGTTAATTACTAGTCATTACCAGACTTGCATGCTCAGTAGAGTGTAGGTAATTATCACAATTAATTACCAATTAATTACAAGGTTGGTGGCATCTGCTTCATGATTACCAACAGCTACATTGTAATTAATTGCTATTGCTATCGGTTGTGAGGCAACGTCTGGGGTGGTGCCCAAGATTTCACTAGGCTAGCTAGCCACTGTGGTGGCCTGCAAATTAAATATGGCTCATGATTAAATTTGGATGGCAACCTCCTTGAATTTTGATTAATTAAGGCAATGGTTTAAAATAGCTCATGATGGCACACCGGGCCTCCAGTCTCCGCAGTGGCTCTAACTTTACCATGGCATTTGGCATTTGGCTACTTTGGTTAAAATGGCTCATGATTATTTGGAAGGCACCCTCCTTGAATTTTGATTAGTTAAGGCGGTGGTTTAAAATGGATCATGATTATTTGGATGGCACATCGGGCCTCCTGTCACCACGATGGCTCGAACTGTAGTTGATTATTTGGATGACACCACCTAGCCTCCAGTCACCATGGTGGCTCGGATTACTTTTGGCCTCATTTAGGATTTATTGTAATAAGGACTAAAATATTGGTAAAATAGGACTACCGTTTTCCTTATCTGAGGACCAAAATAGCACTAAAATAGCTCCAACAACCACTGCAGTGGTTGCATGGAGATACATCTAGAAAACTACAATTAAACTTTTAGAAAATGCAAAAGATAGGCTGGACCTTAAGGGGTCCCCTCTAGGGGCAAGGTCCATATTGACATGCAATATCCAGGATTCCACTGGATAGATATGGCATGTCGATATGCCCCCTGCCCCTAAAGAGGACCCCTCAAGGAACATGTCAACAATTGTGTTTTCCTTGGTTGCATAAGGAAATGCATTTTCCTTGGTGCACTAATATATAACTCCAAGAACTAGCACGGTTGTTGTCATAGATCTCCTTCTATTTGCTAGTGCAATGGTCATCATAGATCTTCTTTTGTAATAAGTAAAAACAGGTAACTCCATATCTCCAAGAACCACCGTGGTGGTCGCTACACACAAACCTTAAATTTTCATGATTTGCATGGGCATGCTCTACCCAGTGATAGGTGGCAAAGCTATGGTAGAAGGTTGCGTGATGACATGTTGTCAAAAGCCAGAGATTGTAGTCCACGAAGCAAGGAAAAGATGCATGATGTAGTCAGGCCAATGTGCTACATGAAGTAGGACAGAGCTACCATGTGTCAAAACACTGTATTAGATAAAATGGGACAAAAGTTGCACTTTGGGAATTTTGAAATTGGGTGGATCTCATTAAATTTGGGAAAGGTTTCATTAAATTTGGAAAAAATTTAATTGATTGTGGGAATTTTGCCAATATTGAAATATAGTGTTATTTGAAAATGCCAAACAATGATTATGAAAAACTTCATTGGTTGTGAAATGTTTCATTGGGTATAACAACTGGAACAAAGCATTTGTGGCAGTGTTTGAAAATCATGTATTTGGTGGTGTTAAGAAACACCGGTTGGGGACAACATGTACATTTTACTTGAGGTGTTAATAAACACTAATTGGTGGTGTTTACAAACACCGTGGAAAGTGAACCACTAGAAACAAAGTAGTTGTTAGTAAAAGACAGAAATATGCATTGATAGGATAACAACGATTGAGAAATATCACATGAGAGTACATATTAAAATGAAAGTTTGGGACATCAAGAAGGAGAAATGATCACCATCTTCTATTCTCTGATACCAAGCAAGCTCTCCTGTGCTTTGATACATACATTCTGTGGAATCTTAATCTTCTTGGGTCTATTTATGGCTTTTGATGTCCATGACCAGAGACCACTGCATCAATACACTCCCACACCTATGGATCCAACCTATTCTCTACCCAATACTTGTTCCAGCAGTCAACATAGGCATCTACATCACTGAGTCCATTTCTCTTAACTGATGATGCCCAATACTGAATTAATAATTTCTTGAAGTTAGGAGATGCAGCATCCATCTCGGCACTTGATATGGCAACCCCAAGCCATATGGGATGTGCAGGGTTTGAAGGCCTCACCAAGACAAAGTCACCTTCCTTAGCATCCACCATTGGTCTAAACTCTTCCTTGGCTTACTTTTTAGAGGTCCATAATAGTGATCATTCCATTCCTTGTAGCCTTGGAACTCATTACTGCAAGCGTCTATATCCTCCTCCTCATCAGGCGATTGTGTTCTTGGCCAAAAATCTCTGTACACTCCTATCTCCGAGATGTTTTCCTATTCAAGCTCCCCGATCATGGTTTTCCAGTAGTCTATCACTGGCCTAATGTAGGACTCATACGATGCATTCTTTCCACTTGCACATCTCTCCCAAAACTTAATGTAATCCTTTATCCCTGATATAACTTGCAAGTGATCTCTCACAAATGTAGCCATTGGAAGTATATGGTCAACCCTCACCATCTTTCTTCCACAGCTCAATTCCCCCTTCAATGGGCATCCAGTTCAGTCATTTTGGATGCACCTTGTACTGCATCATAGGTTTCTCACCTTGTATGAAAAATCAAAATTGTAATGGCTTTGCATGACCAACCAACATTTCTTGCCCATCACATAGGTAGCCATCCACATAATCCTTGAAGTTAGGAACCTGTGTGAGAAGAAATGGTGTTGGAGAAGTTGATGTACATTTTTTGAATGTGTCCATCAGATGAGGGAAAGTGAACATTTTTCCCACTCGCACACTCTCAGAGAACCTATTGAACATTGCATCAATGTCCTCATGTGTGTGCCCTACCATCAAGTAGCCCAATTGAACTATCTTGAAAATGCCCCTTGCTACAAGAAGAGAAAGGTATGCAAACAAGTATCTATTTTTGTTCTCAGATCCACAATTATCTAGATGGAGTAGCAAGTTCTCTGGTAACTTTTGGTATGTTGGCTCCACAACAACGGTAGAGGGTGGGTTTTCGCGACGAGTAGTTGATGGCAACAAATTCCTACATGTGTATGTAGCACTTGCAAAACAAAAGTTGTCATGGCATCCGTGGAAGACTTAGTGTCACTCTCTGGTACAATCTCTAGATTTGAATTTGTGATCGTGGCATCTACAATCTCAAACAAGTCAGGCCCCCTTGTGGAAATATGTGCACCTTCAAAATTGTAATGGGAGTCCAAAGCGTTTCTTAAGCATAGAGCATTCAAAAGGCGAGCACAGATTCTTGGAATCCCATCAGTAGCAAGGTCTCTGAGGTCATGCATATCCATCCTCTCTAGGTTGCGCAAACAAATTGAGAGGCCACTTGACAATGCTCCAAAGTGCCTCACCAATAAGCACTTCATCCATAGTGGGAAATGGCAAGAGCATGTCACTATTGATAGACTTCTCCACTATAACCGATACATTTTCTACCCCAATCTTCACACCACTACAATAGTCCTCTAGATCTATTATGCACACTGCACCAATTGCAACCACTTCATTCCCCACCACCATCATGACCTTGTCCCCACAGTTGATAGCCATCCCCTACCATTATGATAACAAGAAATGAAAATTTGAAAAACTTACAACCAAAGAATTTCATAAGACCAACAGAGAATTATGATAGTCTGTCCTTACAATGGGGAGAATGGCACCAGTGCCATTCTACATGTGAGATTGTGGAGAATGGAGCTAGTGCCATTCTCCATGTGAGCCTAGATTTCTTACAGAGAATGGCAATGGTGCCAATTGTGTGCCAATTTCCATTGTGGGTTTTTGGAGAATGGCACTGGTGCCAAACTCTAGAATCCATGAATGGGTCTAATAAAAAATTTCATGAAAGCATGAATTATTTCCCTAAAAAATTTAGTAGTTTGATAAAACCTTCTCTAAATTCCAAACGTAGAGATTGGCACCAGTGCCATTCTTCACAAACCCACATGGATAATGGCACTGGTGCCAATCTCCAAGTGAGTCTAGCAATTTTTAAATTTGCCCATGCAGAATGGATTTGGGTTTGTGGAGAATGTCACTAGTGCCAATCTCCATAAACCAACATGGACAGTGGCACCAAAGCTATTCTGCATAGGGAAATTTCAAATTTGCTAGACCCTCATGGAGATTTGCACCAATGCCATTCTCCATGTGGGTTTGTGAAGAATGGCACTGGTGCCATTCTCCACAATTCCATGTGGAACCTCCAAAAACCTTATGGAGAACGGATCTAGATAAAATTTACATGAAATTATTTTTTTGAAATTTTCTAATGATTTTCATGAAAACCTCCCATGAAATAGGAGACATTCTGGAGATTTGGCACCAGTGCCATGCTCCAAAATCCCACGTATAGATTGGTACCACTGCCATGATCCACAATCTCACAAGTAGATTGGCAATGGTGACAATCTCCACATGGGATTTTGTAGATTGGCACTGGTGCCAATCTACAAAATCCTCCTCCTTGAGAATGGGCTCTATAAAATTTCCATGAAATTTTTTTTCTAAAATTTTTGGTAATTTGGAAAAATATAAAAAATGAAAGATTATGGTCGGTAGATTCCCGTCTGTTAGAGAGCCACAGAGAGAAAGAGAGAGAGAGAGAGAGAGAGAGAGAGAGAGAGAGAGAGAGAGAGAGAGAGAGAGAGAGAGAGAGAGAGAGGTTTTGGGTTTCTAGTGTATTTATTTTGAATTATCAATGTTTATGATAGTTTCAACGATTTAATAGATTAATGTTCTATTATAACCCTAAACTAGGATTTAATAGACTAATGCTAATCTATGGTTTAATATAGGAATGTTAAACTAGGATTTAATAGACTAATTCTAAACTAGTATTTAATGGACTAATGTTATACTAGGATTTAATGGACTAATGTTATACTAGGATTTAATAGACTAATGTTAAACTAGGATTTAATAGAATAAGGTAAAACTAGGATTCAATAGACTAATTTATGTTCCATTCTAGGATTAGTCTATATAAATTTATGTTCCATTCTAGGATTAGTCTATATAAATTTATAATCATTAAATTTTAAACAACATCAATTGAGGCATGTCACTCTAAGTGGTTTAAGCATATATTTTTTTAACATATTGTGCATATATATATATATATATATATATATATTTACATATATGTATTTATACATACTTATATTTATTTTTTCCAACATATATATATTTGTATATATACATCATTACTTAAAAATTTTTAGATTCCAAATTTTGAAATTGTAAAATTTGAAACTCCTAAATTTGAAAATTACAAAAGAAGGAGAGTGTTGAAAGCATTGATTTAGCTATTGAAACAACCTTGAGTTTTTTGGTAATAATATTTGATAGGCCAATATAAACATTCATATATAATACATCGATAAAGACATCAATAGTCATATTGCCAATTTGTATTGATGCTTTTATGCTTTTATATTAAAAAATCATTTATAAATTATGTCAAAAAAACCATCGCAAATGGTAGTCATTTTGCAAATTTAGCATAGGTTATTTTGATTTCAAATTTAGATATATATATATATAATCTCTATGAGCAAAAGGGGCAAGTCCAAGGGCTATATATATATATATATATAAACTCTAAGAGCCAAAGGGGCAAAAAAATGATGTGTCCAAGGGTCTAAAGAAGAGATGAAAAAATTGAAATGTAAAAACAGACCAAAACTCATTAGGAAACCAAAAGCAAAAAACAAAGGATGGTACGAAACCCTAGGATCTACTTGATTTTCCCCTTTCATGCCCTTCTGACTTTGAGCCTCCATCCCTCCGCCTCTGCCTCTGTGCCTCCTCCTCTACCTCCACCTCTCTTTCCACGCCTCTACCACCTCTACTACCTCTACTGCCTCCTGTCCTACCATCACTCATGCTAAAGTGTTTTCTCCCCATGCAAAAGCTTCACCCACAGTCCCTAGCCCTGGCCCCTGAGCCTGACTTGAAGTGACTTCCTCGGCTCCTAGCAATGCCCACCGCCCCCTCTGGCTCCTCGTAGACTTCCCTTTAACCAAAGTCTGCGGTGAGTTTGGCTCTCCTTTTCCTTCTCCTACCACCCTTTGGCTAGTTGTAGACCTCATATGCCCTCTTTGGATCTACACCCTACCATTGACCTCGACGTTGCCTTGCTTCATGCACTACCTCCTCTATTTCCACTAGAGTCCAGACTATTGAAGGCATCGCCTCCTCCTTGATTTCCACCATAATTTGAAGGCCACCGCCGCCTTAGCTACCTCAGCACTCAGGAGTCAGCTCATGCAGACTTGGTCACTATCGCCTTGGCTTTGGGTGCCACGTTGAGTGTGACTGTGCCCTCCTCCAGTCTGTCCAGGTACCCCTCTCTCTCTCTCTCACACACACACACACACACACACACACACACACATAAACACGTCTCTGTCTCTCTCTTTGTCTCTCTCTGTCTCTCTCTCTCTCGCTCTCTCTCTTTCTATCTCTCTCTCCCTCCCTCCTTCCCTCTTTCCCTCTCCTTCCCAATGCCTTGTCTTTCAAATTTGAAATTCAAATTTTCTTCTTTATGTACTTTGCTAAAATTTTAAAATTTTCAAAATTCAAAATTTGAAATTTTGAACTTCAACTTTTAAAAGTTCAAATTTTAATATTTTTTAAATTTCAATTGTTGAAATTTCAATTTTTGAAAATTTAAAAATTTAAAGTATATTTCTATAAATATAAATATATATTTATATATAAATAGAAATATATGTATGTTTAAAAATATATAAATATTTCTATGTATAAATATAAATATATGCATGTTTAAAAAATATAAACCACGAAGAGCGGCTCAATTGATGTTGTTTAAATTTAATGATTATAGATAAAAGAATATACATTAATTTATATTTTTCTTATAAAGGTGTGCTGATTTAAAATTTGTTCCCTGGTGCTAGGATATGGAACAATTAGAATATCTAGCTAAACACATATTAGAATAGCTAATAGATTCTTAAAAAAAAATGTCAAGAAAGTATGACAGAACTCCTAATCTCATCTAAATGAGCATGTTAACCTCAAGACCTTAACATGATCTCCCTCTAGGGTTACCACATCTCATTTTCTTTTACTTCCCCTGTGACAAGATTGCAAGGAGAAATAATATGACAATTTGGTGCTTATTTCAAAAAGATTTCATATAATAACATATTCTCATTAAAAACTTGCAAGGAGTGCATTGGTAACGGTTTCATGCTAAACTGAAATCTTTATTCATGATATTTTTTATGCAATTAGTAGATTGGCACTTGTGTCATGTTAAATTGAAAGATTTATTTATCCCTTGATATTTTTGATAAAGAGTGGCTCCTGTGCCATCCTACTCCATGTGAGTTTGTGTAGATTGACAATGAGGGAGCCATCCACAAACTCTCATGGATTAAGAATGGCACACATGCCATTCTCTATCTGAATGGCACTAGTGCCAATCCCATTTGTAACAGTCATCTCAAAGAGGAACATATCAGTGCTCATTGAAGACTAGATTTTAGAGAAATTTCCATGTTAACTAGATTAGTAGTAGTGCCATGCCAAACATCCCTTTAGCTACTTGAACATTCAATGAGAATGGCACTAGTGCTAATCTCTTTTTTGATAATCATCACAAAGAGGATCACATCAGTGCCCACTGAAGGTTACATTTTAGAGAAATCTCCATGTTAACTAGATTGTCAGCACTGCCATGCCAAACATCCCTTTAGCTAAGAGTGTGGGGGCTAAAGGTCACTGTGCTTTTACCCCGGTGATGTACAATACTCAAACACATATATAAATGAATGAAAAAGAAGATTAGGGTGTTCTGCACCCACCAAAAACTTGTGTGGCTCTATGTTTCTCTCTCTCCCTCTTCCGTTCTTGCTTCTGTTGAGAGCACTCTCAACTGGTATCAGAGCTCGGGTAATCTAGCTGAGCGTGCATGAATGCTTGGAAGCTCAGCAGCTTTGTGGGAGGAAGGAGAAGCTCTGTGGGAAGCTTTGTGGATGACTTTACTTGCATCCGAGTGTGTAGAGACCTTGGAGGAACCTTTGGAAAAGTCACTTTCATTTTGCGAAGTGGTTTTAAGTGCCTGTTAAGTGTTTTCAAAGAAAAAGTCGTTTTTTGAGCTTTTTCATGTTTTGTTCGATGACAGAGACTCCGTATTGACTTGTAGAGGCAACTATTGCTTGCTTTTGGTGTCCACTTCACTTCAAGAGCTTGGAAACACCTTCATTCTTGAATCTGGGATCATTTCATTGGATTTCTAACTCACTGTGTCAGTTTCTGCGTTTTTCTGCCCGGGTGTTAGAACTCAAGTTTGGAGCAACCATTTGCAGATTTGTCAGTTTCGGTGGACTCAGGAGGTTCTAAAACTTCTATGTTGCTGATCATTCACACTCTGGTGGAGTTTACAAACAGCTCTGTTTCCAAAAACGTTTTTTAGTCCATGTGTTGGACCCAGTGATTGAGACCACGGTTTTCAAAACCGTCTGTCCCATTGCGTTTCGGACGTCCAAAAACCCCTACTTGTCAGTTCTTGCACGATTCGGTGGAGTATTTTCAGAGTTATAGATCTCTGTGTATTCGATTTCGTCTCTTTGTTATGCATTTTTCATTCTAAGGTTTTGAAACCTTAGATTTATGCCACATGGCAGTGGATAAGTGTTGACTCCCATTTCTCACTCATCGGTTGGGATTTTGGAGTTTCGGTAGAAGAGAGATATTTGTAGATTTCCTTGCTGAGTCTGATTATGCAATGGCACCCATGTTTTGAGGCATCTTAGGTCCTATTTTCAGTAGCGGTCTTTTTTGTGGGACTATGATTTCTTGAGCATACCTTATGTAGATCACTCTGGTTGTAGTTTGAGTCATGTGCGCTCATTCATGGTGTGCATTGGGTTGTAGTGGATGATTTATAGGCCATTTGGATGCATTGCAATCCTTATTGGATGCATTGATAGGCCCAGATTGCCCTGTGGGATGCTATTTTTATAAATGCTTTGCACATGGATGCTCTTTTATGCTGAGGGACAGCTTTGACACATTGTAGGTGATGCACTGATAGCATTATGCTCTCTTGGATGAGATAT
The DNA here is from genome assembly GCF_047967505.1 of Dipteris shenzhenensis. Classification (NCBI taxonomy): domain Eukaryota; kingdom Viridiplantae; phylum Streptophyta; class Polypodiopsida; order Gleicheniales; family Dipteridaceae; genus Dipteris; species Dipteris shenzhenensis. The sequence goes on from NC_141625.1 coordinate 38,174,686, forward strand.
TATTGACGCATATGCCCATGGATGGTGTTTATGCTTGAGTCATTTGGCACCTATTGGCATTTTGGATTGCCATTGTAGTTGGCATTTTTTTTTGGGCCAGATTTGCTCATATGGATGCATAGTACATGCACATGAGTCAGTTGCATCTTTTGATGCTTTGTGCTTTGAGTTTTGGTGAAATTTCAGTTTATTGTGGCATACACATTTGGGTGCACTTGGTATTTGGTGTGATTCTCTCTTACAGGTACTACCATTTGGGATTTTGCTTTATTTGCATCATGGCATCCTCTTCCATGTCTGAAAAGGAGTTTTTCAACATTAAAAGGTTTGATGGGACAAACTTTTCCTTGTGGAAAGAACAGATAAGGGATGTGCTTATTCAAAAGAAGTAGATTAAACCCTTGGCAGGGATTGAAGCTAAGCCTGCAAATATGTCACAGGATGATTGTAATGAGTTGGATGCATTAGCAAAGTCTACTATTAGACTTCATCTTGCAAAGTCAGTTTATTTCATAGTAGTAAATGAGTAGACTACGGAAGATTTGTGGAAGAAACTGTGTGCCACTTATGAGAAGGGAACTGCCTCTAATAAAGTTTACCTCATGAAGAGGTTGTTTGAGCTGCAGATGAAGGAAGGGGTCTCCATTGCTTCTCACTTGAATGAATTCAATATTATTTTCAGCCAGCTTCAGGCTTAGAAGATGAATTTTGATGCAGAGACTAAGGTAATATTTCTCTTATGTTCATTGCCATCCTCATGGGATACCTTTCGTACAGCTGTCAGTAACTCCACACCTGGTGGAGTACTGAAATTTGATGATGTTGTGGGTAGCTTGTTAGCTAAGGAGATTAGACGGAAGTCTATGGATGGCAACAAGTAGGATGCAGCCTTAAATGTGCAAAGGGGTAGATCATAGTTCAGGGGGAAGTCCCAGGAAATCCAGGGCATGGAACATTGAGTGTTACCACTGTGGCAAGAAGGGCCATATGAAAAAGGATTGCTACAAGCTGAAAAGAGAGCAAAAGAATAAGAAAAAGAATGCAAATTGGGGTGCAAATCAAAAGGAAGAGAGTCCAAGGGAGGACAAAGGAAAAGTGAAGATCGAGGAGATCAATGCAGTCACACATGAGAGTGACAATGACGTTCTTTTCATGTCTAGTTTATCTGTAGAGTTGCTTACCACTTCAGATGATGCATATTCCCAGGATTGGATTTTGGATTCTGGTGCTTCATTCCATGTTACTCCCCATAGGGAATGGTTCTCCACTTATGACAGTGGAAAGGTAGGTTGTGTGCATCTTGGAAATGACTATGCATGTGACATAGTGGGAGTAGGTGACATAAAGTTTTCTTTTGCAAATGGGTCTACATTTATTTTGAAACATGTGAGACATGTGCCTAAGTTGACCAAGAGTCTTATTTCAATGGGTCAGCTAGATGATACTGGTTTTCACACCACTTTTGGCTTTCAGAGTTGGAAAATATAGAAGGGCTCTATGCTTTTGGCCAGGGGTGCCAAGTGTGGGACTTTGTATCCCTTACATGTATCAGGGGTATTTGATCATGTTGTTGCAATAACCGAGTAGCCAAGCACTTCTTTGTGGCATTGCAAGTTGGGGCACATGAGCCAGAATGGAATGAAACTCTTGTGCCGTTTGGGTTATGTACTGCATTTGAGTATCTCTGATTTTGAATTTTGTGAGCACTATCTCTATGGGAAGCAAACTAAATCAGCCCATAAAAGAGGGGGAAAGAAAGAGTTTGAAAAGCTTGATTTAGTGCATTCAGACGTATGTGGTCCCATGCCTATGTGAAGATAGTGGGAGAGAGGGAAGGAGTCTCACTTGCAGCTTTCTCACATACACAATGGGGGAATACACACAAAGGTGGAGGGTGAAAACAGTTTTCCTCTTCTTAGTTGTGTAAGCCAAAAGAACTCTAGTACAAAGAAATAGAAGAACCCTATATGTGGGGGTTCTCAAACCAAACTCAGCTAAGGTGGCATACTAATTGAGCCACAAACTAGAGTACATAAGGATAGCTGTCATCCAGCTATTATTCATGGGCGGTGTACCAACCGCATCTACAGCTAACAAGTCGGTGACATAAATGCACAATGGTCACCCTGGCATATCACGAGTGGAGCTCAATATCTCAACACTCCCCCTCGAGCTCAATCCCAATTCTTGCACACCAAGCAGGTCTCTGAATATACACAGCTTCTGTGCGCCCAATGCCTTCATGAATATGTCAGCTACCTGATCCTCTGTGCTGACATAAACTAGATCAATAAGACCTAGTAAAACCTTCTCTCGCACATAGTGACAATGCACCTCAATGTGCTTTGTTCTAGCATGATAGACTGGGTTATTTGCCAAGTGTATACTGCTCATATTGTCACAATAAATGACAACATCTGTAGACTGATGCATATCATAAAGTAGCTTATGCAACCAAGCTACCTCACATGCAACCATTGTTGCACCCCTATATTCAGCCTCTGTGCTCGACAAGGCAACTATAGGCTGTTTCTTGCTGCTCCAAGTGACTGTAGCACTCCCAAAAGAGAACACATATCCACTGGTAGATCGTCTATCAGAAATACTACCAGCCCAATTAGCATTAGTGTATCCATGCAACTGTATCTGAACCCCAGCCTCATAAAATAGTCCATACTGCAATGTGGACTTCACATACCTGAGTATGCATCTAGCCGCATCCACCAAATGCGGTTTCCTTGGAGCCTGCATAAACTGACTTACCAATCCAACAGCATAGCTCAAATCTGGCGTGGTAATAGTCATATAAATCAGACTTTCTACTATGTGTCTATACATAGTAGGGTCTTCTAGAAGCTCACCTGCATCTGTGCTCAGCTTCACATTCTGCTCCAAAGGAACTGAAATAGGCTTACAGCCTGTCATCCCATATTTGGACAGCATGTCCAATCCATACTGCCTCTACAAGAGCTATATCCCACTTGGTGATCTAATCACCTCAATGCCCAAGAAATAACGCAGCTCTCCCAAATTCTTCATCTCAAACTTCTACTTTAATAGCATTTTCACATGAAGGATATCTTCATCACTATCACCTGTGATGATCAAATCATCAACATAAATGACAAGCAGCATAATACCTTTCTCTGTTTTTCTCACATAAAGTGAGAAATCTACCTTGGAAATCTGAAAGCCAATAGTGACAAGATACTGTCCTATCTTGTTAGACCATGCTCTAGGTGCTTGCTTCAAGCCATACAAGGCTTTCTTCAACCTGCAAACAAACTCAAGATGAATAGCATGAACATAACCTGGTGGCTGCTCCATAAAGACCTCTTCTTGCAAATCACCATGCAAGAAGGCATTCTTTACATTCATCTGATGTAAAGACCATCCCTTTGATGTAGCCATAGCAATGACTGCTCTTACGGTTGCCATCCTTGCAACCGAACTGAATGTTTCTTCATAATCAATGCCATATGTCTGTGCATACCCCTTGACAACTAATCTTGCCTTGTATCTATTCACAGAACCATCTGCATTGTGCTTCACCTTATAAACCCACTTACAGCCAATTGCATTCTTGTCTTTAGGCAAAGGCACCAATTCCCATGTAGCATTTTCTTCCAAGGCATCCATTTCTTCATCCATGGCTTTCTCCCATTTTTCTTTTCCCATGGCTTGCTCAAAAGAAGTGGGTTCTAGTTCCTGTATCACTTTGACCATATAGGCATAGTGAATGGTTGTAAATCCATCATATTTCAGCCTATCCACAGGATACCTAGCTCTGGTAGACCTGCGCAAAATAGGCTCACTTCAGTGCTCTCAAAACATCCTTGGTCTTCCTTACTCCAGGTGTAACAACAGAAGGAATACCCAACACATCGTCAATGCTCTGTTGTGAGCCACTGGATTCACCATTCACATAAGAGACCTGCATTCACATCAAACATGGGCTGATCTACCTTCTCTTTTCCTTTTCATGATACCTGCATACCACTATCTGCATTGCTTTGAGGAGATTCTCCTGATCTCAATCTGCTTATCCATGGCAAAGTATGTGAACCACTACTAGAGGACACTGTAGGTCCACTAATATTTTGTGATTGCTGTTGTGAATTCTATGTAGCATTACCATTTTGTGCATCTATATCATCAATCACATTTATTGGTTTATACCAGCTACTCATCTCATCAAAAACAACATCTCTGCTCACTGTAAACTTACGAGTAGAAGGGTTATAGCATCTATACCCTTTCTGCTGCTGCAGAGAATAACCAATAAAGATGCACTTCTCAGCTTTTGGATCCAGCTTGGACCTCAACTCATCTGGAACATGAACATAGGCAATGCAACCAAAAATTTTCAAATGAGAAATATCTGGTTTCCTACCAATATACATCTCCTCTAGCATCATGCCATGTATTGCTATAGTGGGAGTCCTGTTCATAATGTAAACTGTTGTAGCAATTGCTTCAGCCCAATAATAATCTGGTAGGTCTTTTTCATTTAGCATGGCCCGAGATACCTCTCCAATATGCCTGTTTTTCCTTTCTGCAGGTCCATTTTACTGTGGGGTATGACTGCATGAATATTGCTGCTTTATGCCATGCTTTTGTAGGAACCTTGCAAACTCATTTGAGAGGTACTCTCCCCCTCCATCTGACCTTAGGCATTTTATTTGCAGGCCTGTTTCTTTTTCAACCATAGCTTTAAAAGCTTTGAAATGCCCAAACACTTCACTTTTCTTTTTCATAAAATACACCGAAACTTTTCTACTGTAGTCATCAATAAAAGTGACAAGATAATGACACCTCCAATAGATGCAGCTTTAGTAATCCACACATTAGAGTGGATTAATTCCAATGGCTTCTTATGTTGAGAGATATGGTGCCATGAGCACATGTAGAGCAAAGGTATGAGCAAAGGGTAAGCTGCCACATGGCATGGAGGAGATATCCCACATGTGAGCAAGCAAAATGGATGTAAGTACCCTCACCTATAAAAGGGAGGTTCATTTGAAGTAATATCAATCAAGCACTTTGCACTATCTCAAGATTCTCTTTATGAGTCCAAGCTAATCTATCTTGGAACCTAATTGACTTGAGATACATGTCATGAGCACTCTCTTCATCATGTTTCCACATAGGTTCCATCCACCTTAGAGCGCTCCATAGATCCTGAGGCACACATGTTTTGTCATGGTATCAGAGCATAGGTTTAGCTCTCCTAGTTTAGCTCATTAGTAGTTCACTAGGATTGCTTCCATTCCTAGATTAGTTGTAGGCATGTTTTAGGAGCTCATGTTTTCTTCTAGGTTAGTTTCAGTTTTAGAGTGAGTTTTTTCTTGAGTGATATTTGTGAGAGAAAATTCTGTCCATAGGCTTCGGCTCTTTTCGATTCTTCTTGTGAGAAATTCATGAGTGAGGTTCTTTGAAGGAGAGGATATGTATCTGTGAGATTGAAAGGAAGCTAACATCTTGAAATAGATCATGAGCTCAAGGAGACGAGATTGAGAGAAGGAAATGTCTTAGGATCAAGATAGAGAGAGAGATAGAATTCACGGAGAGTTTGACCGAAATGATTCAGTGTTGTTGATGAAGGAATCCATGCAGTTTTCTACCGCAACGACGATTAATGGAGCTTGTCCATTGTAGCTAAGCATTTGGATTGCAGCACTTCAACGACCCAGCTACGGCCTCCATAGCTCCCAGCGACCCTGAGTCACGAAGTACCACCTCTGCAGCCTAGCAGAGTGCCAAGGGTAGATGCGACTCTACTGCGCCCTCCAGCGAACGGCAAGTCCTACGTGAAGGCCAGCCTTCAACAGCCTCTGATGCACCGAGGGCTCCAGCGCCAACACCGACAACAAGCCTCACAGGCCAGCAGCCAAAGCAGCGCATGTAGCCTCGAAATCTGCAACAAACATTGCCCGTGACCCGTCGAACCAGCTCAGGCAGCAACCTCCATCTCCAAACGTGGCGACTTCAGTGACAGAAGCAAACAACAACAACGAACGGCTCCCTCCATCGACAACGCAGAAACTCCCTACAGCCAACCAAGCTCACGATAGTAACTTGGACGCTACGACTTTTCAAAAGTCCTTTCCTTGGAGGTACAACAGCTTCAATCGCGCCCGACCACGACGGCCTCAACGACAGCTTCAATCTCTATCCTTATCGACATCTTTGCGCAGAGTCTATCTCTCTCTACACTCCCTCATCAACACGTGTTAAGATAGGACTTAACTGTGGTTAGATTACAAGATAACCATGGTTAGGTGTGGTTCAGTTAGTGGGCATAGGTTCAGTTACTGGAACTACAGTAAAACCTTGGGTTAACTCATTTGGCTTAAAAGATTGACACATGGCAGAGTGCCACATAAGCATGCAAGTGCCACCCAAGCACATAGCCCCTGCCAAGCACAGTTTGGCATTCGGCATATGAATCCCTGTGCCACATCATCAAAAGCCCTCTTCTTCATAAAACTTCGACAAGCCATAACTTGCAATCCAAGAAGAATTTGCACACGCTCCAAAAAGGAAAAGTGATCGACTTTTTGAGCCCTACGCGCCTGTTAGATCAGAATCATTGTATGCAATTAGACACTGCCAATATTGAAAGAAATCAATTGGTAAGACCTTTGCAACCATTGGAAAAGCAACGCATGAATGCAGAAAGCATGCCAAAAGCACAAGTGCATGAGATGACCATAGCACAAAGCATGGCATCCACACATAAAGCATCAAGGCACATGGAAGAACAAAGCATCATGCAGGAAGCTACACCAAACAAAGAAGCAAACGAGTCATCATCAAGCCATGAGCCAAAAGGTGACATCAATGGAATGTATTGAGAAACAAAAAACCTTGCCAACCTTGCCTATATTTTGTAATCAAACCTGACCACCTAAGAGTAGCTATGAAAGCACCCAGGGGAGGTATTGACATGTAAAATCCACACTTGACCACCTTAAGTAGCATGCATGCACTAAGGGGAGGTGATGGAATGTAACTCACATCTGACCACCTTGCAGTAGCCAAAGGATTATGGCACCAAGGGGAGGTGTTGAGAGATATGGTGCCATGAGCACATGTAGAGCAAAGGTATGAGCAAAGGGTAAGCTGCCACATGGCATGGAGGAGATATCCCACATTTGAGCAAGCAAAATGGATGTAAGTACCCTCACCTATAAAAGGGAGGTTCATTTGAAGTAATATCAATCAAGCACTTTGCACTATCTCAAGATTCTCTTTATGAGTCCAAGCTAATCTATCTTGGAACCTAATTGACTTGAGATACATGTCATGAGCACTCTCTTCATCATGTTTCCACATAGGTTCCATCCACCTTAGAGCGCTCCATAGATCCTGAGGCACACATGTTTTGTCATCTTACTCTCTTGAACATGTCTAGGAAATGGTTTCCTTGCTTGTTTTCCAAATTGACAGGCTTCACATACCTTATGCATTTCTGCAACCTTGAATTTAGGCAATCCTGCAACAATATTTTTGGCATGCATTGATTTAAGTCACTGTACATTAACATGACCAATGCATTTATGCCAGATATCAATATTTGCAACTACACCGGTCCCATGTGCAAACATTGCTGCACTCAATTTAGGCATGTCTGCATCCAATGTAAACATCCTGCCCTTCTTCTTTCCTTTCGCTATCAAGCGACCGTTATTTTTCATATCCTCAACAAAGCATCCATGAGGATTAAATCTGATCTGCAAGCCTTGCTCAACCATTTGACCAACAGAAACCAGGTTCTTGGTGATATTCAGGACATGAAATACATTAGATAGGTATTTCTTTTTCCCATCTTGCATAGACAAAGGAATTTTACCAATCTGCACAATAGGATGTGCAGTATCATCACCAATCTCCACAAATCCTAGTCTTTCCATTTTCCTTACATCCTACATCCATTCTGCATGACCTATCTTGTGGTTTGATGCACTTGAGTCAACATACCACAAATCATTTCTTTCTTCTGCACTTGTCACAGAATTGGTCATGTGCTGCACCATAAATAGATGCTCATTTCTGTCATCACCCTGTCTACTAGAAGATGCATAATTGCCTTGCTGCAATTTTCCATTCATAATGTCATTTTGCTTTTTGTAGTAGTCTTCAGCCATATGACCCATTTTACCACAATAGTAGCATTCAACATTGCTGTTTGCATTTTGGCCTCTCTGCCATCCACTATGACCTCTTTGGCTCCCCCTGCCTCTAGAGTTACCACGTCCTCCTCCAAAGGATTGGTTTTCTTGAGTTTGCTGCATATTCTGATTTCTACCACGGCCTCCAGATCGGCCTCCTCTACCTCTGCCTCTACCTCTTCCAGCATTTGAGTAGAAGACAGTTTCTTTTGAAGTTCCTCCTGAAGAAGATGCACCACCATTTCTCTGCTCTTCAGAAATCAGAAGAGCAAACAACTCCTCAAAATTAGGAAACTTTTCACGGATGGCAATGGATGTCTTCACCTTCATGTGGTAGTCATTGATGCTCATATTTTCTCTCTGCACATTGTGCAACTCCTACTTGAGCTGCATTTTCCTGGCTTGCATATTTGTGCTGTACATTTTTGCCAAAGTATCCCATGCCTCCTTTGGCGTACTTGCATCCTGAATATGCACAATCATAGATCTGAAATACTGATATACACCCAGTACATAACTTTTCTGGCTCTCTCATGCTAACTCTCAATAGCCTTTTCCCATAAGGAAATTCGTCATTCTAAACTTCCATGCTTGGAAGTTGTTCTTGTCAAGATTTTCAGTGAAAATCTGTGAAAGAGAATCAGACGCCATTACAGAACACAGCAAAATATTCTTTCACTGCAAAAAACACAGCTTCTGCCTCACATGGGCAAATCTGCAAAACTGATAAAAGTGGTATTTGACCACACAGTCACTTCCTAGTGACGATTTGCATCAACAAGCAATAAGGATGATTCTGTAACTCCCAGTATCTCTGCACACAGGCATACGATGCGATTTCTGCGGCAACTTTTCACCGACCTGTAGAGCAGTGGTCGCACAGCAAAAACAGGGCCTTTTTCTCAATGCTTGCGGAGAACTTCTGCCTCCGGGCCCTGAAATGGCCTCGAATCAGAAAAATAAAGTCACCAAGGGCTTCGCCCTTTCTACAACATATATTGCCCTCTCGCTACACCACGAAGGGCATCTCAATTTGAGACAATGCACTCTTGCACTTTTTGGCTGTGCTACCTGCAGAGATTTGCTTCCAAACTCGAAAAAGGAAAGCAACACTGGTCCTCTTACCAGGACACTGCGAACTTGGTTTGCTTTCTTGAGCTCCTTACCACGAACCAGGCTCTGATACCATGTGAAGATAGTGGGAGAGAGGGAAGGAGTCTCACTTGTAGCTTTCTCACATACACAATGGGGGAATACACACAAAGGTGGAGGCTGAAACAGTTTTCCTCTTCTTAGTTGTGTAAGCCAAAAGAACTCTAGTACAAAGAAATAGAAGAACCCTATATGTGGGTCTCAAACCAAACTCAGCTAACTAAGGTGGCATACTAACTGAGCCACGAACTAGAGTATATAAGGATAGCTGTCATCTAGCTATTATTCATGGGCGGTGTTCCAACCGCATCTGCAACTAACAAGTCGGTGATATAAATGCACAATGGTCACCCTGGCATATCACGAGTGGAGCTCGATATCTCAACAGCCTACACGGTCATTAGGCGGGGCTGAATACTATGTGACATTCATTGATGATGCGACTAGGAAAGTGTGGGCTTATGCTATAGCTCGGAAGAGTGATGTGTTCCAAGTATTTCAGAAATGGTTGGCCTTGGTTGAGAATCAGTCAGGTAGAACGCTTAAATGCCTATGGACTGACAATGGTGGAGAGTATCTCTCTCATGACTTTCAGCATTTCTATGATACACGTGGGATTAAGAGGGAGCTCACATCCCCTCGTACTCCAAAGCAAAATTCAGTTGCAGAAAAGATGAACCATACCATTCAAGAAAGTTGCAATGCATGCTTTCCAATGCAAGCCTTTCTAGTGGTTTTTGGGCTGAGGCAATGAAGACTGTAGTGCATGTGATCAATAGATCACCTAGTAAGAGTTTGGATGGTGGTAAGAGGCATGGAGTGGCAAGAAGCCCTCTTACTCTCATTTGCATATATTTGGGTGTGAGGCATATGCACATGTGCTGAAAGAGCTTCGAACAAGAAGCTAGATCCTAAGTCTAGGAAATGCATCTTTCTAGGTTATGGTGAAAGTGGAGAGATGGGCTATCATCTCTGGGATCCAGAAGCAAAGAAGATCATACACAGCCATGATGTAGTCTTCAATAAGAAGAAGATGCATAAGGCACCCATGAGGGATGTGGAAATGAGGAGAATCACTTTCCAAGATGTGAATCCACCTGCATATGTTGATAGACAGCAAGCTGTCCATGCACCAAATGTGCAAGAAATGGTACCACCAAGTACTCCCATAGGTATACAATCAAGGGTAGATGATGGATCATCTATTGGTGGAAATGATGAGCCAAATGTGGCTGATATGTAGGTGGGACAGCAAGCTGAAATGCCCTTGAGAAGATCATCTAGAGTGTCTAGACTACCTGATAGGTTTGTTCCACGGGTAGACTATGTGATGCTTACTGATTGCGGGGAGCCTTCTTGCTATAGAGAGGCTATGATGCGCAAGGATCAATGCAAGTGGGAGTATTCTATGCAATCAGAGATGAGTTCACTTATGAAGAATAAGACTTGGGACTTGGTTTCTTTGCCACATGGAAAGAAAGCATTGCCATGTAAATGGGTCTACAAGATGGTCACAGGTGATGATGTGCTTGGGTACAAGGCCCGTTTGGTTACTAAAGAGTTCAAGCAAGAGAAGGGTGTGGACTTTGATGAGATATTCTCTCCGGTTGTGAAGATGACCACACTTAGATGCATGCTTGGACTAGTGGCATCAGAGGATATGGAGCTTATGCAGATGGATGTTAAGACAGCTTTCTTGCATGGGGATTTGCATGAGGAAATTTACTTGGTGCAGCTGGAAGGCTTTGAAGAAAAGGACAAAGAGCATTTAGTTTGTAAGCTGAAGAAGAGTCTCTATGGTCTTAAGCAAGAGCCTAGAGAATGGTATCAGAAGTTTAATGCTTTCATTCGGTCCCTGGGTTTTAGGAGGAGTGAAATTGATCACTGCCTCTACACTAAAAGGGCTAAGGATAATAGCCTGATAATCTTGGCACTATATGTGGATGATATGCTATTGGCTAGCAAGAATACTTATGAGCTAGATGCATTAAAGGCCAAGTTGCATAAGGCCTTTGATATGAAGGATTTGGGACTTGCAGGTCATATTCTTGGTATGCGCATCATGTGTGATCGGAGTAGGAAACTCCTTTGGCTTTCACAGAAGGAGTACGTTACAAAAGTATTGTAGCATTTCAATATGGAGGGGGGGAAGGTAGTGAGTACTACATTGCCTCCATATTCTAAATTGAGTCATATAGATAGTCCCAAATCAAATGAGGAGAGGGCCATGATGGCCAAGTTTCCTTATGCATCAGCGGTTGGGAGTCTTATGTATGCTATGATAGCTACTAGACCAGACATTGCATTTGTAGTGGGAGTTGTTAGCCGGTATATGGCTAATCTAGGAAAGAGGCATTGGGAGGAAGTTAAGTGCATCATGAGGTACATGAAGGGTACCAAGGAGATGTGCATCTGCTTTGGTAAAGGAGACATGCGTGTACTTCGGTACACAAATTCAGGCTGCAGGGCATGTGGATAGTAGGAGATCCACTTCTAGTTATGTGTTCACCTTTGTAGGTGGTGCACATAGAAGTGCGTTGCTTTGTCTACCACAGAGGCTGAGTATGTTGCAGCTACAAAGGGTTGCAAGGAGGCTATATGGCTTGATCGGCTAGTGGGAGATTTGGGGATTCATACAAGTGTACCGACATTGCATAGTGATTCCATGAGTGCTATTCAGCTAGCACAGAATCCGGCCTTTCATGCAAAGCCAAACACATTGAGGTCAGGTACCATTTCATCAAGGTGGTACTTGAGGACAAGCGCATAGAGCTTGTCAAGGTTCATACAAATGATAACCTTGCAGATATGCTGACGAAGAGTCTACCTAGTCAACGGTTTGAGTATTGTCATGTATTGATGGGCATTGGATAATATGCTCACTGGTTGTTCTCCCTTAAAGGCACATTGTTCTTTAAGTCAGAGGTTATGGGGTTAAAGGTCACTGTGCCTTTACCCCGTTTATGTACAATACTCAACCACATATATAAATGAATGAAAAAGAAGATTAGGGTGTTCTGCACCCACCAAAAACTTGTGTGTCTCTATGTTTCTCTCTCTCCCTCTTCCATTCTTGCTTCCGTTGAGAGCACTCTCAAAGAGGTGACATAACTAGACTGGCAGCAGTGCCATGCTAAATATCCCTTTAGTTACTTCAATGTTTAGGCTATGGCGGAGCCATCCACATACTCTCATAGAATAAGAATGGCACTGGTGCCAATCTCATTTGTGACATTCATCTCAAAGAGGATCACAGAAGAGCCAATCTCATTTGTGCTTTGAACATAACTAGATTGGCATCAGTGCCATGCTAAAAAATATCCATGTTAACTAGATTGGCAATAGTGCCATGCCAAACACCCCTTTAGTTACTTCAACCTTTAGGCTATGGGGGAGCCATCCACAAACTCTCATGGATTAAGGATGGCAGAGGTGTCATTCTCTATGAGAATGGCACTGGTGGCAATCGCTTTTGTGATGATAGTCATCACAAAGAGGATCACATCAGTGCCCCCACTGAAGGTTAGATTTTAGAGAAATCTCCATGTTAACTATATTGGCATCAATGCCATGCTAAACATCAATTTAGCTAAGAGGTGACATAACTAGATTGGCAACAATGCCAATCTAAATATCCCTTTAGCTGCTTCAACATTCATGCTATGAGGGAGCCATCACAAAGAGGATCACGTTAGTGCCCACTAAAGGTTAGATTTTAGAGAAATTTCCATGTTAACTATATTGGCATTAGTGCCATGCTAAACATCCCTTTATCTAAGAGGTGACATAACTAGATTGGCAGCAGTGCCATTCTAAACATCCCTTTAGCTACTTCAACCTTCAGGCTATGAGGGAGCCATGCACAAACTCTCATGGATTAAGAATGGCACTGGTGCCATTCTCTGTGCCAATCTCTTTTCTGACAATCATCACAAAGAGGATCACATCAGTGCCCACTGAAGATTAGAATGGTAAAGGTGCCATTCTCTATGAGAATGGCATTGGTGCCAATCTCTTTTGTGACAGCCATCATAAAGAGGATCACATTAACCATCACAAAGAGGATCACATCAGTCATCACAAGGAGGATTAAAAAAGAGGATCTCTTTTGTGACAGTCATCACAAAGAGAATGGCACGTGTCATTCTCTATCAGAATGCCATTCTCTCATGGTGCACAAACTCTCATGGATTAAGAATGGCACTAGTTCCATTCTCTGTGCCAATCTCTTTTCTGGTAGTCATCACAAAGAGGATCACATCAGTGCCCATTGAAGCTTAGATTTTAGAGAAATCTCCATGTTAACTATATTGGCATCAGTGCCATGCTAAGCATCCCTTTAGCTAAGAGATGACATAACTAGATTGATAGTAGTGCCATGCCAAGAGGTGACAACTAGAATGGTAGTAGTGCCATTCTAAGCAAGCCTTTAGCTAATTGAACATTTAGGCTATGGTGAGCCATCCTTAAACTCTCCTGGTTAAGAATGGCAAAGGTGCCATTCTCTATGAGAATGGCACTAGTGTTAATCTCTTTTGTGACAATCATCACAAAGAGAATGGCACAGGTGCCATTCTCTATCAGAATGGCACTGGTGCCATTCTCTTATGGTGCATAAACCCTCATGGATTAAGAATGGCACTGGTGCCATTCTCTCTACCAATCTCTTTTCTGACAGTCATCACAAAGAGGATCACATTAGTGCCCACTAAAGATTAGATTTTAGAGAAATCCACATCTTAACTATATTGGCATCAGTGCCATGCTAAGCATCCCTTTAGCTACTAAGAGATAACATAACTAGATTGGCAATAGTGCCATGCCAAAAGGTGACAACTAGAATGGCAGTAGTGCCATTCTAAGCAAGCCTTTAGCTATGTGAACCTTTAGGCTATGGCGAGCCATCCACAAACTCTCCTGGGTTAAGAATGGCAAAGCTGCCAATATCTTTTGTGACAGTCAGCACAAAGAGAATGTCACAGCTACCATTCTCTATCAGAATTGCACTGGTGCCATTCTCTCATAATGAACAAACTCTCATGGATTAAGAATGGCACTGATGCCATTGTCTGTGCCAATCTCTTTTTTGATAGTCTCATCACAAAGAGGATCACATCAGTGCCCACTAAAGATTAGATTTTAGACAAATATCCATGTTAACTATATTGGCATCAGTGCCATGCTAAGCATCCCTTTAGCTAAGAGATGGCATAACTAGATTGGCAGTAGTGCCATGTCAAAGGGTGACAACTAGAATGGGAGTAGTGCCATTCTAAGCATGCCTTTAGCTACTTGAACCCTTAGGCTATGGTGAGCCATCCAGAAACTCTCATGGGTTAAGAATGGCAAAGGTGCCATTCTCTATAAGAATGGCACTGGTGCCAATCTCTTTTGTGAAAGCCATCACGAGGATCACATCAGTGCCCATTCACAAACTCTCATGGATTAAGAATGGCACAGGTGCCATTCTTAATCCATGAGAGTTTGTGGATGGCTCTCCCATAGACATGAATGTCACAAAAGAGATTGGCACTAGTGCCATTCTAATATTAGAATGGCTCTAGTGCCAATCTCTTTTGTGACATTCATGACAAAGAGAAATCTCCAAGTTAACTAGATTGGCAGCAGCAGTGCCATTCCAAACACTCATTTAGATACTTCAACCTTCAGGCTATGAGGGAGCCATCCACAAACTCTCATGGATTAAGAATGGCACTGGTGCCAATCTCTTTTGTAACAAATTAGAATGGCACTGGTGCCAATCTCTTTTGTGACATTCATCACAAAGAGAAATCTCCAAGCTAACTACATTGGCAGCAATGCCATTCCAAACATCCCTTTAGCTACTTCAACCTTTAGGCTATGAGGGAGCCATCCACAAACTCTCATGGATTAAGAATGGCACTGGTGCAAATCTCTTTTGTAACAAACATCACAAAGAGAATGGCACAAGTGCCATTCTCTCATGGATTAAGAATGGCACTGGTGCCATTCTCTATGCCAATCTCTTTTCTCACAGTCATCACAAAGAGGATCACATCAGTGCCCACTGAAGATTAGACTTTAGAGAAATTTCCATCTTAACTATATTGGCATCAGTGCCATGCTAAGCATCCCTTTAGCTAAGAGATGACATAGCTAGTTTCGAAGTAGTGCAATGCAAAGAGGTGACAACTAGAATGGTAGTAGTGCCATTTTAAGCATGCCTTTAGCTACTTGAACCTTTAGGCTATGGTGAGCCATCCACAAACTCTCATGGGTTAAGAATGGCAATGGTGCCATTCTGTGTGAGAAGGGCACTGGTGCCAATCTCTTTTGTCTCAGCCATCACAAAGAGGATCACATCAATGCCCATTCACAAACTCTCATGGATTAAGAATGAGAGTTTGTGGATGGCTCTCCCATAGACATGAATGCCACAAAAGAGATTGGCATGAGTGCCATTCTAATATTAGAATGGCTCTGGTGCCAATTTCTTTTTGTGATATTCATGACAAAGAGAAATCTCCAAGTTAACTAGGTTGGCAGAGTAGTGCCATTCCAAACATCTCTTTAGCTACTTAAACCTTCAGGCTATGAGGGAGCCATCCACAAATAAGAATGGCACTCATGCCAATCTCTTTTGTGACATTCATCACAAAGAGAATGGCACTGGTGCCATTCTCATGGTGCACAAACTCTCATGGATTAAGAATGGAACTGGTGCCATTCTCTGTGCCAATCTCTTTTCTGATAGTCATCACAAAGAGGATCACATCACTGCCCACTAAAGATTAGATTTTAGAGAAATCTCCATGTTAACTATATTGGCATCAGTGCAATGCTAAGCATCCCTTTAGCTAAGAGATGACATAACTAGATTGGAAGTAGTGCCATGCCAAGAGGTGACAACTAGAATGGTAGTAGTGCCATGCTTAGAGGTAAGAACTAGAATGGTGACCATCCACAAACTCTCATGGGTTAAGAATGGCAAAGTTGCCATTCTCTGAGAATGGCTTTGGTGCCAATCTCTTTTGTGATAGCCATCACAAAGAGGATCACATCAGTGCCCATTCACAAACTCTCATGGATTAAGAATGGCACAGGTGCCATTTTTAATCCATGAGAGTTTGTGGATGGCTCTCCCATAGACAATAATGTCACAAAAGAGGTTGGCACCAGTGCCATTCTAATATTAGAATGGCTCTGGTGCCAATCTCTTTTTGTGACATTCATCACAAAGAGAAATCTCCAAGTTAATTAGATTGGTAGCAGTGCCATTCCAAACATCCCTTTAGCTACTTAAACCTTCGGGCTATGAGGGAGCCATCCACAAACTCTCATGGATTAAGAATGGCAATGGTGCCAATCTCTTTTGTGACAGTCATCATAAAGAGAAATCTCCATGTTAACTAGATTGGTAGTAGTGCCATGCCAAACATCCCTTTAGCTACTTCAACCTTCAAGCTATGAGGGAGCCATCCACAAACTCTCATGGATTATGAATGGCACTGGTGCCAATCTCATTTGTGCTTTGAACATAACTAGATTGGCAGCACTGCCATTCTAAATATCCCTTTAGCTGCTTCAACCTTCAGGCTATGAGGAAGCCATCTACAAACTCTCATGGATTAAGAATGGCACTAGTGCCAATCTCTTTTGTGATAGTCATCACAAAGAGAAATCTCCAAGTTAGCTAAACATCCCTTTAGCTAAGAGGTGGCATAACTAGATTGGCAGCAGTGCCATTCTAAACATCCCTTTAGCTACTTTGACCTTTAGGCTATGGGGGAGACATCCACAAACTCTCATGGATTAAGAATGGCAGAGGTGCCATTCTCTATGAGAATGGCACTGGTGCCAATCTCTTTTCTGACAGTCATCACAAAGAGGATCACATCAATGCCCACTGAAGATTAGATTCTAGAGAAATCTCCATGTTAACTATATTGGCATCAGTGCCATGCTAAGCATCCCTTTAGCTAAGAGATGACATAACTAGATTGGTAGTAGTGCCTTGCCAAGAGGTGACAACTAGAATGGCAATAGTGCCATTCTAAACATGCCTTTCACTACTTGAGCCTTTAGGCTCTGGGGAGCCACCATCCACAAACTCTCATGGGTTAAGATTGGCAAAGGTGCCATTCTCATAGAGAATGACACTGGTGCCAATATCTTTTGTGACAACCATCATAAAGAGGATCAAATTAGTGCCCACTAAAGGTTAGATTTTAGAGAAATCTCCATGTTGACTATATTGGCATTAGTGCCTTGCTAAACATCCCTTTTGCTAAGAGATGACATAACTAGATTGGAGGCAGTGCCATTCTAAGCATCCCTCTAACTACTTCAACCTTTAGCCTATGGGGGAACCATCCACAAACTCTCATGGATCAAGAATGGCACAGATGCCATTCTCTATGAGAATAGTATCGGTGCTAATCTCTTTTGTGATAGCCATCACAAAGAGGATCACATCACTGCCCACTGAGTGCCCACTAAAGGTTAGATTTTAGAGAAATCTCTGTGTTAAAGTATATTGGGATTAGTGAAAATCTCATTTGTGGTTTAAAATATCAATGTTAAGTAGATTGGCAGCAGTGCCATGCCAAGAGCCAAACACCCCTTTAGCTACTTCAACATTCAGGCTATGAGGGAGCCATCCACAAACTCTCATTAATTAAGAATGACAAAGGTGCCACTGTCAATGAGAATGGCACTCGTGCCAATCTCTTTTGTGACAGTCATCATAAAGAGGATCACATCAATGCCATGCTAAACATCCCTTTAGCTACTTCAAACTTCAGGATATGAGGGAGCCATCCACAAACTCTCATGGATTAAGAATGGCACAAGTGCCATTATCTATTAGAATGGCATAGGTGCCTATCTCTTCATCACAAAGAGAAATCTCCAAGTTCACTAGATTGGTGGCAATGTCATTCGAAACATCCCTTTAGCTACTTCAACCTTCAGGTTGCTATGAGGGAGCCATCCACAAACTCTCATGGATTAAGAATGGCAGAGGAGCCAATCTCTTTTGTCACAATCATCACAAAGAGAATGGCACAGGTGCCATGATTTATCAGAATGGCACTGGTGCCAATCTCTTTTGTGACAGTCATCACACAAAGAGAAATCTCAATGTTAACTAGATTGGTAGCAATGCCATGCCAAACATCCCTTTAGCTACTTCAACCTTTAGGCCGCCATCCACAAATTCTTGTGGATTAAGAATGGCGCTGGTGCCAATCTCATTTGTGCTTTGAACATAACTACATTGGCAGTAGTGCCATTCTAAATATCCCTTTAGCTGCTTCAACCTTGAGACTGTGAGGAAGCCATCCACAAACTCTCATGGATTAAGAATGGCACAAGTGCCATTCTCTATTAGAATGGCACTCGTGCCAATCTCTATGAGAATGGTATTGATGCCAATCTCTTTTGTGATAGCCATCACATAGAGGATCACAATCTCCAAGTTAACTAGACATCCCTTTACCTAAGAGATGACATAACTAGATTGGTAATAGTGCCATTTTAAACATCCCTTTAGCTACTTCAACCTTTAGGCTATAGGGGACCCAGTAACAAACTCTAATGGATTGCAACAATACATGGCATGATGCCAGAGGAGATGTATACTGGTAGGAAACCAGATATTTCTCATTTGAAAACTTTTGGTTGCATTGCCTATGTTCATGTGCCAGATGAGTTGAGGTCCAAGTTGGATCCAAAAGCTGAGAAGTGCATCTTTATTGGTTATTCTCTACAGCAGAAAGGGTATAGATGCTATAACCCTTCTACTCGTAAGTTTACAGTGAGCAGAGATGTTGTTTTTGATGAGATGAGCAACTGGTATAAACCAGTAAGTGTGATTGATGATGTAGATGCACAAAATGGTAATGCTGCACAGAATGCACAGCAACAATCACAAAATATTAGTGGACCTACAGTGTCCTCTAGCAGTGGTTCACATACTTCACCATGGATAGGCAGATTGAGATCAGGAGAATCTCCTAAAAGCAATGCAGATAGTGGTACCCAAGTATCACCAAAAGGAAAAGAGAAGGTAGATCAGCCCATGTTTGATGTGAATGCAGGTCACTCTTATGTGGATGGTGAATCCAGTGGCTTAGAACAGAGCATTGATGATGAGTTGGGTATTCCTTCTGTTGTTACACCTAGAGTAAGGAAGACCCGGGATGTTTTGAGAGCACCTGGAAGTGAGCCTATTTTGCACAGGTCTACCAGAGCTAGATATCCTGTGGATAGGCTGAAATATGATGGATTTACAGCCATTCACTATGCTTATATGGTCAAAGTGATACAGGAACCAGAACCCACTTCTTTTGAGCAAGCCATGGGAAAAGAAAAATGGGAGAAAGCCATGGATGAAGAAATGGATGCCTTGGAAGCAAATGCTACATGGGAATTAGTGCCTTTGCCTAAAGACAAGAATGCAATTGGCTGTAAGTGGGTTTATAAGGTGAAGCACAATGCAGATGGTTCTGTGAACAGATACAAGGCAAGATTAGTTGTCAAGGGGTATGCACAGACATATGGCATTGATTATGAAGAAACATTCAGTCCAGTTGCAAGGATGGCAACCGTAAGAGCAGTCATTGCTATGGATGTATCAAAGGGATGGTCTTTACATTAGATGGATGTAAAGAATGCCTTCTTGCATGGTGATTGGCAAGAAGAGGTCTTTATGGAGCAGCCACCAGGTTATGTTCATGCTGTTCATCTTGAGTTTGTTTGTAGGTTGAAGAAAGCCTTGTATGGCTTGAAACAAGCACCTAGAGCATGGTCTGACAAGATAGGACAATATCTTGTCACTATTGGCTTTCAGATTTCCAAGGCAGATTTCTCACTTTATGTGAGAAAAATAGAGAAAGGTATTATGCTGCTTGTCATTTATGTTGATGATTTGATTATCACAGGTGATAGTGATGAAGATATCCTTCATGTGAAAATGCTATTGAAGCAGAAGTTTGAGATGAAGGATTTGGATCCCTTTAGCTAAAAAGAACATAAGTAGATTGGCATCAGTGCCATGCTAAACACCCATGAGAGTTTGTGGATGGCTCCCTCCTTTCTTTTGTGATAGTTATCTCAAAGAGAAATCTACATGTTAACTCAGGAAGATAGATAGATGGGGGGGGAGACAGATAGAGATGGGGGGTCTACTAGCTTCAGAGGGAGATAGAGTGAGAGAAGGGGGGGGAGGGAGCTAGAGAAACAGAGAGAGAGGGGAGGATCTAGGTGCTGCAATTGTATAGAGAGAGAGAGAGAGAGAGAGAGAGAGAGAGAGAGAGAGAGAGAGAGAGAGAGAGAGTCCGTATAAAAGAGAACTAAAAAGTCTTTGTGGAATTGTAGTTCCATTTCTTGTCTAATACAACTTTAGAAAACACATAAGTCTCTGTGGAATTAAATTTCCATCACTTGACTATTACACTATTAGAGAGAGCAAATGTCCTCGAAAGTGCCTACTATGGCATTGGCTTCATGAAAACAAGCGAACTTTAAAGCCATAGGCCATGCATAACCAGGGCTGGAATCACAAATCTCCTCACAACCTGTTTCGAATCTTCCGTCGACTTGTAAGCATTCAACAACTCCTCTTTTCGCTCTTGGCTTTCCTCATCTTCATCATTTGTTCAATATAGCTTCTAGCCATCACCATATCTTGTACGAAAATTTAGCTGGTTAGCATAAGAAGTACGCGATTAAAAGAAGCGAAAAAGAACGCTAGAGATGTTCACCTCTTTTGCTGAGTTCAAATCAAGTAGCCATGTGCGTTTGAGAGTGAGCGATAGTCAAAGATGCACAATGAGCTGCCCCTCCTTCAAGAGTGATAGAAAGTGAGGGAATAGACAATGAAGTAAAGTGAAAGAAGCACCCTTTTCGATCCTCAAACCACTTTTGGTCAATTATTTATTTCACCTTTTGTGTACTTTATGTTTTAGATCACTTTCCTTCACCTCTATCACTCGTTTTCCCCAAGATATACCTCCCAATTTGTTATGTAGAGAAATCGAGAGAGGGAGAAAGAGAGAGAGAGAGAGAGAGAGAGAGAGAGAGAGAGAGAGAGAGAGAGAGAGAGAGAGAGAGAGAGAGAGGATAAGTGTAGGATTATGGTCTGTGAAGCTGAGAGAAAGAGTTAGAGAGAATCAAAGAGAGGGAGAGAGAGGAAGAAGAGGATGGAAAATAGAGAGAATGGCAGTGGTGCTAATCTCATTTGTGTTAATCACACACTGAACAGATCATTGCCCCCTGAAGTTAGATTGTAGAGAATTCTCCATGTGAGTTTGTACAGAATGGCACTTATGCCAATCTCATGCGATTCATGTACCTCCTTATTTTGTCATAACTACTAGACCTTGAGATTTGATAATGTAATGAATAAGAATTAATTTACCTTGGACCCTAGGAGCCACTCTAATCCAAGAGAGTTTGTGGGGATTGGCACTGGTGCCATTCTCCACAATCTCAATTAGTTTTCCACTCTCATTCTATGCACTCTCTATCAAGATGGCACTCTCTATCGGAATGGCACTGGTGCCATTCTCTATTAGAATAGCACAAGTGCCACTCTCATTCTATGTCTATGCCAGTATTAAGTAGATTGGCACCAGTGCCATGCTAATAGGGAAGATGGAAACAAATGTAGGACATTTATGCATAACATTTTTGAGGGATTGGCACACTACCACTATCCACAAACTCTCATGGATGAGAATGGCACTGGTGCCAATCTCATTTGTGTTAGTCACAAAGAGAATCAGATCAGATCAATGCCCACTGAAGTTAGATTGTACAGAATGGCACTTGTGCCAATCTCATGCAATTCATATACCTCCTTCTTATTTTGTCACTAGACCCTGGTAGCCATCATGATCCATGAGAGTTTGTGGAGAATGGCACTGGTGCCAATCTCCACAATCACAATTAGTTTGCCACTCTCATTCTATGTCTATGTCAATGTCAAGTAGATTGGTAGTAGTGCCATGCTAACAGGGAATGGCACTGGTGCCACTCTCATTCTATATCTATGTTAGTGTCAAGCAGATTGGCAGTAGTGCCATGCTATTAGGGAAGATGGAAACAAATGTGGAATATTTATGCATAACATTTTTGAGACATTGGCATAGTGCCAGTATCCACAAACTCTCAAGGATTAGAATGGCACTCTCTATCAAAATGGCACTGGTGCCAATATCATTTGTATCTGTCACAAAGAGTATCATGCATGTGAGTTTGTACAGAATGGCACTTGTGCCAATCTCATGCAATTCATGTACCTCCTTCTTATTTTCTCACTAGTCGAGTCCTTTGTTTTAGGATTTATAACTTGACGGCCACTCTCATTCTACGTCTATGTCAGTGTTATGTAGATTGGCAGTAGTGCCATGCTGATAGGGAAGATGGAAACAGATGTGGAATATTTATGCATAACATTTTTTAGACATTGGCACAATGCCACTATCCACAGCCTCTCATGGATTAGATTTGCTATGGTATATATTGTAATGGAGATTGCAAGGAGAAATCTTGTAACAACATATTCAGTGGCACTAGTGCCATTCTACACAAACACACATTGGTTTTAATGGCACTTGTGCCATCTCATTTCAAGTCAACGTTAAGTAGATTGGCAACAATGACCAACTAAAAAACATGGTGAAAACAGTTCAACCAAATGAATTAGCCATTTCAAAATCATATTCTAGAGACTATTAGTAGTTCAAATCTCCCCCAAAATGATCTTATTTTATCTCTTATCTCTAATTATTAGTCGTATAAATCTTTAAATATATTTCTCTCATACAATTCTCTCTAATTGCTCATGCAGGAATGGCTAAAGGAAAGAGAAAGGTTTCAGAGGTGAGAAATTCTGATGGAATTTCTACTGGAAAGGGATGGCTTTTGGACATATTGAGTAGTGAATTGCAGCAGCTCAAGAAGATCCATTGTTTTGTTAATCTCCTAGAAACTTCATTTGAAGATATGGGGGAGGTTAAAGAGATAGTGGAAACTAAAGTCCAAGAAATAGATTGTCTTGAGCTTCGTCCCGATGGTTCACAGTGTATCTTTTAGATCCCACTTGCTATGACAATGCCAGGATGATATCCAATATGGATGACTCCATGGAATCCAAGGGATGGACCATTGACCATGAGAATTTAAACAACACTCACATCTTGGATGCCTTTTCTGCAGTGTTAAAGACCTTAAAGGAAGATAATACCATGAGTAATAAGAGATCAAAGAAACTCAAGAGAATTGAAGAAAAAAGCAAGGAGAAAGCTGAGGAGAAAGAGTCAAGTCCACTATCTAGCACTGGAATGGCTAAAGAGAAGCTGTTCGACAAAGATATGACTGGGGATACAAGCACTATTGGGGACAAGCCAAATGTGTCTGGAATAGAAGACAGAATAGTGCCACGTGCGAAAGCAATGAAAAATATTGATTATAAAGCAATCCAAAAGAAAATTGAAAAATTTGAGAAGAAGGATACTAGCTTGTCAGGATTTATGGATTATGCAGAGTATTTCTTGTTTGGGCTTGAGTACGAGGTGTCGGTTCTGGTTGTGAATTGCCATAAAGCACCAAGTCAATATGTGAATAGAACCTTGACTCTTTCCCATGTTAATGAATTGTTATACAAATTTGCTACTATTTCAAAACACCTGGCAACATGCACATATCTCATGCTATTCCACATGTACTCAAAGACTCCAATGCGCAAGGATGAGGTACAGAAAGAAAGATTGTGGGAATATAATTATTGGATTCTTGTAGGTCAGCACTCAATACTTGCATCAAAATTTCTGTGGAAATTGCACCACAAGGAGAGGTGTTTGCTGCAAGGAAGAGCTTCTATACAAGGAGGAAGTCACGCATTGTTGTCAATGCTCCGATCAGTGTGAGCTGCAAGATCTCATCAATGGCTAACATGGAGGCTCAAACAGTTCTAAAGAACCAACCATACATTGACATCTTGCAGCATTTAACGTCCCAATGGACTGCGTTTGAATGACCAAATAAGCCAGCCCCAAGACTTGTGAAAGGTCATGCAGATCGCCAAAATTGGGATGTAAGTATTCCTCTCTTTTTATTGCTATATTTGTTCATGAAATTTTCAAGTATATTTTTCAATTCAAGTTACAAGTTATTTTGGAGATTGGATCTAGTTATTTTACAAAAGAGAGAGTTGCACTAGTGCCATTTTTCATAGAGAGAATCATGAGAATGGCACTAGTGCCACTTTTTCTTAAGTGAGAATAATCATATTGTCATCAGTTTTGAAAGAATGCTATGGATGTCTGACTCGATCTCATCTATTGTATGTACTGTTTATGATTTTCTTTTCAAAATTTGGTGTTAATTGCAAATGTGTCAATGGGTACCAACTTCGCCACCAAAGACACCCATATGGTGACTTATGAGGACGACATATATGAAAAATGGATACAAATTTTGAGATCAGTGCATGAGAGAGGTCGTCAACCAACTATAATGTATATGAGACACTGGATGATGACAGTGTGAGAAAGATCCAAGAGGAGATAGAGTCGGGCGACATTGTACTCATCAAGTCCAAGCAAGACAACAAGGAATTTACCGACATGGCTCAAAGGGCATTGGGAAGGAAGAAAGACAAAGCACTTAGAGAGGAGCTTATGAAAGTATTCACCTCACGACATCCAAATCCCACCTTTGGAACATGGGATAACTTTGCAGGGTATTTTAGTATTACTTTCGTTGCTTTTTAAAGATTTCATGGAATTTGTGAGACATGGCTAAAGGAAAAGGTACAAGTTTGCAGATCAATGCTTGAATTCCCACTAGCTACAATTAGCTATGCTGAATGGTTAATAGAAGCAAGAAATGATGACAGTGTCAAGTCAAAAAAGTGTTTTCCATGGATGGTGGTCTCTCTTGTCAATATGGAAATGGAAGGTGACGAGTTTTTGTCACAACACTTTCCAGATGGACTTGCAATCAGCTTGTGTGTGCTTGACACTACACAAGGATTTGCGAAAAACATTGATTGGAATAAAGCTACATTTGGGAAGTTAATTAAAGGTGTAATGCGGTCCACACTGTCTCCGTCACAGTTTGTTCTTTTGTCATTTTTGAATATGATAGAGATGGCCAATCGTAAGAATGCCATTGATGAGTGTTCAATTTGGAGTCGAAGATTCATGTGTGTTATTCACACAAAAGATGAGGCATTGATGGGTCTAACTAAAACATTTGGCATTTTGACATTCTTGAGCTCAGATGGGGGATATGACGGATTTGATCACCTCTTGCAAGTTGCCAAGCCCTACAACATACTTGAGGATAATATCATGGTTGATAGTGACGATGAGGAGGAAACAAAGGATCTATAGAAGGCCATGAAGGAACGCATTATAAAAGAAAGCATCATATGTTTTTGCAAGGATGATCAGTTTGTAGTTGACTTCTTCACCAAAGGAGTTGTGACAAGGCATGCATTATCCTCTGAAAGAAGAGTGGTGTCCTTGTGATGACAAAAGCACAAGCCGTAGAAGTCGAGTCCATTTGTTCTGATCTTTTAACAAATGATTCAAAGATCAAATTTTTCTATGGAATTGAAAAGCCACTACAAACACGTGCTGCTTGGCCACCACCACTGATTCACAAGATGATGGTGAGCCAATGGGACCCTTGCCTCCTATAGCTACTGAAGATATTGCTAATATTCCTCTTGTTATGTCTTTGGATGAATTGTAAAGGGATCTATGGCATGTCTTGAAATTCTAGTTCAAAAATAGTAGTATTGACCATTTCAAAAATATAACACTACCACTTTTGAATTGATATTGGTTTCATGTGATATCGACCCAATCCATTGTTATGTTTGTTTTTCCAAAGTGTTTGAATTGAATTTATTTGCACCGATCTATCAAAATTTGGAGAGTGGAACTCGAGCCATTCTTTGATGATACTAGTGTATTTTCTCTGCCACCTTTTATGAGGTTGTGTGGAGAAGAAGATCAAGGTTATTTACAATGCATTTTTTGTTGAATTTTAAGTGCTTCATTGAGAACCTTATTAACGTGGTGATAGGGTATAGTACTTTGTATAGTTCTCTATGTTGAAAGTGACATTTTCCTTTACTTCATAGGGAGAATGGTGCTACTTCCATTCTTCATATTCTTAGAGGGATAATGCCATGACAATTACATTGTATATAATGAATGCATTTCTTGGAATTATACTCCATAGGAATTATTGATGCATGGAAGGAGAGAGGGACAAATACTACAAATGAAAACATGACACCAAAAGTGTGTACATTGTTGGAAGTGGTATTAGGAGAGAGCAACTTTGAGGTCAATAAGGATGTTGGAATAAATGATGCAAGGAAGGAGAGAGAGATAATTAATACGCAAGAGGACGTGCCACTAGAAATGGGGACAACTACAAGCAACCTCATTGGCAATATATTTTTGGAAGTGGTGTCAAGAGCTAGTGAGTGTGAGGTCACCTTAGATCTTGGTATTGTTGGAATCAGTGATGCTTTGAAGAAAGCAGAGACAACTACTAGACAAGAAAACATGCTATCAGAATTGTGGACAACTGTAAGAAACCCCAATATCAATGCAGTTTTGGAAGTGGTGTCAAGGGCTAGCAAAAATGAGGTAAAATTGCATCTTCGTGATGTGCCAAACATAACTGAACATAGCGCACAAGGGGGCTAGCAACTGTGCAGATAGTCCAGATGTAATCCATCCAATTCCATCGTCCTAGGATAAGCCAAGGATGATTGTGATATTGGACTTTAATGGCTTACTATAAACACGTTGCTTGTTCAAGTCGCCAATACACACGTCTGTTATGTGGCCACAATAGTTATATGGTTTTTCGACCAGGGTGCATTGAATTTCTAAGGATCTTGTTACAAAAATTTAATGTAGGTATTTGGTCAACAGCAATGGAGCATAATGTGATTGAAATGGTAGAAAATATTCAAATATATGCAAAGGAAAACCTCCCTTTCTTTGTGATATGGGCTCAGTAGGGATGCTACTCTTACAGTAAGAGGAGGATAAATAGGCCCGTCAAGGTTGGTGTTGAGGCAATGTTCAAACCCTTAGCAAAAATATCGAAGACATTTGGATGTGATTCTAGGAGGACAATACTTATTGATGACTCTCCATACAAGGCTTGTATCAATCCTCCATCAAATTGCATATTTCTTCTTACATCTAATGTGCAAGACAATGAAGATAACATTCCACTAGGTGAGTTGATGCCTTACTTGCTACAACTTGAAGTGGCCAATGATGTGTGTGTCGTGATTGAGAGTAATCGGTATGGGTAATTACCGATGGTGGAGGGCCATAAAGATTTCAACCTCATCCAGGAAGTTCTTGAAGAATGGAGTGATCAAAGTCATCAATGGTCAATAACAGAATATAATACAGGAAAGGTTCCTCCTCCAGACCAACTAAGGGCAAGGGTTAGATGTGATGAGAGAGAATTAGAGGGCACATTCCATATGCCAAGTCACGGTGGTGGTGCATTCTTTCCTCAACTTCACATGTCACAAATAAATATGCTAAGGATTGCTCCACCCATTGATAGTATGAGTGCTATGCAAGCTTCTCATATGGCTACAGAACTAGGGTACAAAGGTCTCTATATCAAGAAGCACATCGCTAAGGCCTTTCTAAAGAGAATTCTAAATGCATATTTTCCATGAAGGTACATATGCCAAATTTTTAATTGATTTTGTCTCAAGTTACTATAATGTTTTTTGGGCTAATTGGGTTGTCGTTTGCCATGCAGATAGATATACTTTAAAATCTTGTCTAAGTATGTACGTACCAGGACATGATCCACTTGGGACACAAAAGTTTCCTATCCCCATTAAGGAAGGATTTCGGATAAAAAATGTGGATTTTGAGGAGATTTTGAGGTGCATGAGTCAACTAGTACAGGCGTTGGCCACGGCTTATTTATGCATGATTTCATTAAGAGAGGGACTACTATTCTCCATTATGGATGTGACAAATATGTGTATCAATATTGGAAAGAATTGTGTGAGGTTAGACCAAGGCTAAAGAAGTACTCTATCCAAGAGGACCCTTATGTTTCTATGGAGGATATGGTGTACACTGTTGGCGATGTTCGGCATGGCAATGTGGCCAGGTATATCAATGTAGAAATACAAATTCAAAGCCAAATGTTTGTTATGTATTTTTGCCTTATTTACCACCTTGGTCCATCTCCAGGAGGAGAGCAGATGTTGCAGAATATGGATACATTTGTGTTGAAACCATAGACGATATATGTGCAGGAGAGGAGCTTCTTGCAGTCTATGATTTTTGATACATGATATGTACTCATTTGAACATTCAATACTAGCCAATTCATTTTTTTCTTACAAGTTGTGGACTTGGGTCTTAACTTTTGTGTATGATTTTTGTTATCACTAGAGCTCTAGCTACTACAAACTTTCTATTTTTTGATGCTCTTTGAATGCAGAACAACATCAGTTATACTCAAACTCTTGGGGGCAGTGCTCTAGGCACATGTGCCTCTTTATTTACATAATGTGTCAACACAGTTAAGGCAATGATACATAGTTCATATTAACACTTTGTGAATATTAAGCGCTTTGTCATTGCCTACATCAACTATAATCTTGCATACGTTCACTTAGTCTAGGGCTTCTTGGGATATGGACACCATTGAGGGTGATGACATGTCAGAAGATTCACATGAATAGGTATGGTTAAGATTAGAGATATTAAGGTGTTTATGAACACCACCAAGGTTCATGAGATGATTCTCACTCCTAAAATTCTATTCATTTGGCTTGTGTTTGTAGACTAAACAAATATAATCCTGGTACCATTCTCCTTGGCATAGAATTATCGAGGAATGGTAGTGGTTGGATTCTTTCCGTTAAGTATATACTTTGACACAGTACATATTTATTAGGATAGTTCATTTTTTGATTAGGATGTAGGCATTTTTTATTAGGATAGTTCATTTTTTACATGATTAGGATGTAAGAGCTATGATTAAAGGTGTTTATGAACACCACAAAGGTTCATGAGATGATTCCCACTGCATAGATTCCAAGTTGTTTTAAAGACTATGACTTGAGAACCATTCTCCGTGCAAGCAATTATGGAAGAATTTGATTCTCCCCAGAAATACTACAAAGTGAGAATTTAATGATAATTGTTTTCACAATGAAATGTTCAAGTTTTTAAGCACAATATTGCATGGTTTGTGTTACGATGCAATTATCAAGGGATAGCATAGTTAAAATTTCATGATTTTGTGAATGATAATGTAGTTGCTTTCTCCTATTTCTCTAGTTTTTCAGGGAGGAAGGCTACAATTTATCGAAATACTGCCAAGATGCGAATTGGGATTTTCCCGAATTATCTAATACGGTCTTTCAAGCTCTGTGGTGTTCAGAATGATAGATTATGTATCATTTCGCTAAGAACCAACACATTGTTGTCTCTACCAACCTTGAATTTTAATGATCTACATGGGCACGTTGCTCGGTGACATTTGGCAAAGCTATGGCAAAAGGTTGCGTAATGCCAGGTGCTCAGGCTAGAGAATGCACTATGCGAAGCAGGCCAGAGAATGCATTACATAAGGTAGAGTTGCCATGTGTTGAGCTTTGCGGTGTTCAAAATGATAGATTGCGTCTCGTTATTATGCTAATGCGCCATCATGACGCCAGGAAAATTTTGGGCGAGAGCGTGGGTCCCTCCCAAATTCAAAATCTCACCTAGGAGCGCATTGTGTTGTGGCCCCAAAATGGCTCCAAAAACTACACCCAAGCAAATGTTGACCCAAATCCATAGAAAACAAGCTCCAATAGAGTATGCTTTCTATGGTTGAGCTGTTCTCGCTGAATCTGAAATGTGCAGACACTGTGAGAGTAAAGGTTGTAGATCTCCTCTAAACTTCCACGTTCCTCTCTAACAACATTCAATATATGTGACTGGCTTAGCTCTACTTTTTGCTCTCTTCTAAAAATCTTTTGCTCTTCTTACAGACCAAAGTATGCACCAAGATCTATCTCAATATAAGCCGAGGGCTACTCCACATTGAATCGTGGGAACCTCTATTGTTGTACTTAACCACTCCTCCACTCTCAAACAAGTCACTCATATGCAGATTAGAGTGGGCTATAATGCTAGTTACTGAACTAGATACTACTCCCCCAAGGGTGACCTTTTATGGGGTTAGATAAGCCCCTAGACTCATTGACCCAGTTAGCAATATCAAACTGTTGACCTACCAATCCAATCTTGCAACCAAGTGACTTGTCATATCTAGGTTGGCTATGTAGACTCACTTTATAAGTGACCTCGTGACACAAGTTTGCTAAGGTTCCCTATTCCCCCCAGCCTATATAAGGCCCTACCAAGTAAGTGCTTCTGAATTGGCTATGGTGCTATCTACAGGCCCATATATATATATATATATATGGGCCCACTAGATCCATTGCACAACTCCATATTCCCCTGGCCCCTTGTGTTGATGCCTTGCCCCAACCCAATAAACACAAGGATAAGCTATACACAGCCCCAAACTACTCCCCATATTGATCTTACTGTCCGTCCACATATTGATCTTACTACTCCAAAACTACTCTACACATCGATCTTACTAAGTCCACTCTGATGCCTAGGATGGCCCAATGGGCTATCCTTAAATAACATCAACAAGGATGTCTCCTTGCTACCCTCAATTAGCCATCTTTTGGAGGATTAGCTTCCTCCCTTCTCTCCTTCCATTCTTCCCAGAGCCTTCCATAGACCTATAGTATTATACCAAACCTAATTTTTTACATAAACACATTTCATATGAGGAAAATAATACATGGCTTTGATGAAAAGATCTATCAAGTTAGCATGATTTCACAAGGGTAAAGAAAGTCTTAGCTTGTGTAATGACTCCTTACTAATTAGCACGAATTGGCATCTGCCAATAGATATGAAGTACATAACCCATGCTGCACATAACTTGAAATCAACTTGTTCCAAGTTATCTCTGCCTTTGCCCAAGGAGAGCTCTAATGACCATGAATAGACTTCATTTGTGGCATCAGGC
Source organism: Dipteris shenzhenensis (assembly GCF_047967505.1). NCBI lineage: Eukaryota > Viridiplantae > Streptophyta > Polypodiopsida > Gleicheniales > Dipteridaceae > Dipteris > Dipteris shenzhenensis. The sequence continues at coordinate 38,206,125 of NC_141625.1, forward strand.
CCCAATGCAAAAACATTCAATTTTTCTAAGCAAACAATGTTTCTTAGTTAAGGAGTTGCTAAAGTGACATCCCACATAAGAATGAATACCTTTCAACATTGTTATGCTTTAAAAGATAGTTTTGATGACAAATGGAGAAATTCATGGCCTATAGATAGAGTTTCTTTGGGCCCATAAAAGGAGCCAGTTTAGGGTTGTCGTTTATATAATTTGTGAGTGGTTTGGTGCAGCACCTTAGCTAAGATTTGGACTTCATCCAAGAGGACTTGGAGTAGCAAAGCAAGAGGCTAAGTGCAGTAGACAAAGCTCAAGGTCCTTCACCAATTGGCCCTTGTTTCCTTTCTCTTCCAAGCCTAATCTCATCCATTGATATTGGGTAGTGGGACTTGGAACCGTACTACATGTGACTTCTTGACAAATAAGGAGCCATGAAAAGGCTATTGTTCTTCAAGTTCTAGTCTCATTGAAAAGCTATCGCTCACAAGTAATTGCTCTAACATAATTGTCACATTGACTAGTTGAAAAACATGGTAATGTTTACATATTTAAGTAGCAAACTAGAAATGGTGTGGGGCAGTAGGCCAATCATTTAATTAGCAGCAGTCTCCATGTTTAGCCAAAAATCCATGTGAGAGAAGTAGGCTAGTCATGTAAATAATAGTCTCCATGTTCAGCAAAAATCCACCTGAGTGATGAGACATATGGTGAGCAGCACCATTATAAAGTTGTTTCATGAATATTAAATTCAAAATCCTTGCTAAAGATCAATGTGGACAAATACAAATGATATAATGTGGAGACAATGGTTGAGATAGACTTATATTGTACATGTGTGCACCATGTGTTCAATCAATATGCCTTAATGATGAGATAAAAAATGGGAAGCCCCATTGTATAAATGCTATAAGGAGATTTGATTGTTGGTAGTCCTAGTAAGAAAATCAACTGGAGGTTACTGAATCTTTAAAGCCATCATGAAGAAAAGTCCAACAAACAACAGCAGCAAAGGAACGTGTTTCTTTCAATGGTGCTAGTGCAGATAGATTAGATGCAATTTAGCAAGAAAGTAGGAGAATCACAAAATGTTGAATCACTTTGATGCATAGCGTTACATGAACTATTGCCTTGATTTTGCTAATTTCCAAAGGAGTGTGGAAAAAATAGCAATTGTACCCAAGGAACATTATTCGTGATTTAGAATCATTAATGTGTCGAGTTGCACATAGCTCTGTCAAATGAAGAGTATGATGCTACCTAGAGGGCAGGATCATAGTAGTGAGACCTAATACTCATTAAGAAAGCAAACTAGTTTTGCCAATAACTACATTGAAACTAGCATGGTTTTTTTCTTTTTTAAACTAGAGGCACCACGTGCTTGGAATGCAAGAATTCACAATCGTTTTCTTGCAATGGGGTTTCAACCTTTAGACTCAAATCCATCACTTACATAAAAAAGACAATAAAAGCATTGTTCTTGTTGTACTTTATGTTGATGACCTAATCACCACTAGTCCTAATGGATACCTTATTTAGCCAACATTGGAGTTTGACATGAAGGGTATGGGAGAACTCCATTATTTTCTTAGCATGTAAGTATGGAGAGATAACAATGGCATCATGCTCACACAAGGCAATTACATCCAAAAAGTTCTTCAATAGTTTTAGTTGAATGATTGCAAGCCACTTTAGGTACACATGTGTCATGGAGTGCAACATCAAACTGTCAGCACATGACATGTAAATAGATCCTCAATATTATAGATAGCTTGATTTACTTGACAATCACAAGGCCAAACACCTATTATTCAATTGGTGTACATAGTCAATTCATGCAGAGTCCCAAAATGACCCATCTTTTAGTAGTTAAAAGTGTCTTGAGGTACTTGATAGGTACATCAAATTATGGACTAAAATATGATAAAATAACATATTCCAATTTACATGGCTACACTGATCTTGATTGTGTAGGCAATGTAGATGATAGAATATGTACAAGTGGATACAATTTCAGCCTTGGTTCAATAGCTTTATCTTGTAAAAGCAAGAAGCAAGCCACAATTGGCTTATCATCAATAGAAGCAAAATACATGTTCCGGGGGAAAAGAACTCGTATCAAATAATGTTACAAAGAATGTGCCCACTCATTCGTGCTATGAATCTCATTACTATGTCAAAATAGTAAGCCTAAATGTGCATATGATATTACTCATGTATCATTGAAATAGCAAACATTTTCCTTGAAGTTGTCATGCACATTCTCTACATAAAACTACTTGAGAACAATTTGGTTTCATAAAGGCAAGATTGCTACTCAGAGTTAGTTTTGTTTTTGTGGAAGAAAACACAAAGCAACGTTTTGAGACTTTTTCTTTGCACGTTGATAGGTTGTGGCAATCAAATCCAAGCTCTCAATAGTAATAGTTTAGAGTCCATCTACACTAGAATAAAGATCCCCATCTCCTAAACCAAAATTAGTACAAATATTTAGTGTCTTAACTATAAGTTTCACTTCTTAGTATGGGGCACATTTACACTAGGATCAGGGGCCCTTGCAAATCAAGTACAACTCCTCATCTTTATTGCTTGAAAGTATTTCCAAGATTTGGACATGTGCATAAATGGTACACTTCCTTATATCTCAATGGCATCTTTGAATGTAGAGTTTTGAAGTTAGTATGAGCTTTTTGTTTGTTGTAATAGTAATAGGAAGATCCTTGATTGAAAGGTTTTAGTGTGGTATTATTTATTATTGATAAAGGCATAAAACTTTGCCACTCTTGTATTCATATTATATTAGTACACTACCTACTAGGAGTTCCCGTCACAAGCAAGATAATATTTGAAAAAGGGAAGAGGGGGTCACACCGACCTCAATTAGAGTAATATTTTTTTAAGTATGCAAATTGGTGAGGAGATGCAGTGCATTTCTTTGGTTGTGGTTGAATATTTTACCTACTTGCAAATTAAGTAGGATACTGTCGAACCAAGATTGATACTTGATTTACTAGTATGACTTAGACAAATGTAAACTAGGAAATAGTACACTTAGTGTGCACTTATCTCCAACAGCGTGTCGTCTGTCCTCTAGGGATCCAGCGAAACCCCAGGAAAATACCCCACTGTGAGCCGGCTCCCGGATCCGTAAGAAAACCAACTAACTTATGCCAGTTGATTTTCGCCCTAGCGGCTAGGCAAAAAACCTCTAAAGACAGTCTCACTCGCTCCAGTGACTCAATATCATCTTGCACATACAAGGCCGTGTCGTCTGCATACTCAAAGTCCAGAAGTTCTGCATCGTCCCGAATAGGGAGGCGCATCCCTCGAAGACCAGTGGTACAAGCTGTACACTTGCTAAAAGGTAATTTTCTAATGATGAAATGATAATGATTTTTTCACAAGGCAGTATTTGATATTAGCAATTATATTGTAACCTATAAGTATACAAATGCTTGGAGGTAACTTGAAGGTAATCTTTTGGTGTTTCACTCATGGAGCATCTCTAGGGGTAGGCCCAAATGTTTACAACTTTTGTTTTTGCGGGGGGGGGGGGGAGGTGAAAAGATTGCAATGCTATATGTGTATAATTATTGTATCTATGTACAAATGGAAAATCCCCAAGCCAATAGGTAAATATTAGGAAATCTCCAAGCGAAGAGGGGGGAGTGTAAAAGCTGTAGGAACGGGTATGAATGGGAACGGAACTAAGGATATATAGTGGTGGTTGCCAAAATTGGAGACAAGGGCCTACTCCATTTGGCGGCGGATTTAGCAAATGATCTGATTAAGCGGCCGTGAGTTTGTCGATAGATTCGGCGACGGACTTCATTTTGGGGCGCTGGTCGGCGGCGGCGGACGTACAGGCCATGCCCACGTTCAGCAGCGCCGCCACCGAGGGATCTCCCGCGGCGCCGCCGCCCAGCGCCGGGTCCAGAATCAGCGCCAGTGGCTGCCCCTCCTCCACCGATTTCCGTATCCACGCCACTAAATCTACGCCCGTCGCCGCCATCTGCGCCGCCGGAGATCGCCCAGACAATAGCTCTAACATCACCACTCCGAACGCGTACACATCCCACTTCTGCGCCGGCTTCGTCTCCGCCGCCATCGCCTCCGGCGCCCGGTAGAAACTGCTGCTGTTGTTCATCCTCTTCGACGCCATCGCCGCCGATTTAGGCCCTTCCTTCACAACCGCTCCGACGGACGTTGGCGGCGCTGCCGGAGATACGCCCGTTCCGGCTATCGTAATCAGTCGCGCCAGCCCGAAGTCCGCTATGTAGGGCTGTAGTGACCCGTCCAACAGCACCTTCGTCGTCTTGATGTCGCCGTGTACGTACCTTCGCGGGCTGCACTCGTGCAAATACGCCAGCCCCCTCGCCACCCCCCTCGCTATCTTCAGCCTCGCATCCCACGATAGCGCCCGCGATGGCGATTGGGATTGAGATTGAGTTTGCCCTGTAGCACCATATCATTTATATCAGCAGCATGCTCGCTTGAAATCTGAGAGCGCAATGATCGCTCAACGTGAACAAAGCTCCAAGTTCTCTATTGGTGCGCTAGCTATCATCGTCTCTATTCTCTCTAATCGCAGCAACTTCAAAACTACAGATGATATGATGAACACAGCCAACATGAAAGCCACAGGCAAGATCATAAGCTCGTAACATTGCACACAGACAAGTAGGAACTATGATCTCGACGCAACAATCGACACTCACATCACAACAAACAGAATTGAATACGGCAAGCATTTCCATCGCAGATACTGTAAATGGATGGTAACATCGCAAAACTGGAGACGACAATTTAACATTTTCCATAGCAACGACACCACACTTTTTCTGCGCAACAAGGAATAGTACAACAAACACGCCGTAGCAAAACTATAAACCATCGTGGAATGATCGCAAAACTGAAAATCACCAAACAATTCAAGCATACCACACGACGTGATCGATCTCTGATCTTACCATACAATGCGGTAGCTAAGCTCCCGTTTGATATGAACTCGTATATGAGCAACTTCTCGTCATCCGCCCAATAGTAAGCCAGTAGCCTCACCACGTTCGGATGCCTCACCCTCCCGATCGCCTGCACTTCCGTCTCGAACTCTTTCTGTCTCTGTGTCCCTCCTTCCCCTAGTCTCCTCACCGCTACTGGCGATCCATTGCCCAGCACAACTTTGTAAACGATTCCTAGACCGCTCTTCCCAAGCACGTACGCCGAAGCCCGCAGCAGCTCGTCCATGTCGAAGGCGAAGCCCTTGTCCAGCGGAACCAGCTCTCCTTGTTCCTTGCCCTTCTCTGAGCTGCCACTAGCCTCCGATTCCTCGCTGCTAGCGCGAAAGCAACGCCGAGAGCCGTGTCGCTTCTCTTTGCTCACACATGAATTACAACCTTTGTCTTGACAGATTCTTGCTTTCCAGTACAGGTATATGAACAGGAAGGCTACCATAGATATGCCGATAGCGTCGCCTACTGCAATGGCGACTATTGAACCAGTGCTGAGATTTGGCTTCTTGGGAATGACTGGATTGTGAGTCCGACTTTGTGAAGTCCCTTTTGAGGCAGGTGACGACCCCTCCGTGGGCAAGCTCGGAAGCGGAGATACGTATGGAGAGGGGGGACATACAGTAGTCAGGGGGAATCCACAAAGTTCTGGATTGCCGAGGAAAGGGCCTGGACCTTGTTCTGCTAATGAACCATCTTGTGGGATTTTACCACTGAGATTGTTGTGACTCAAATCGAGGCTCACAGTGTAAGGAAGGTTCCCTAGACTGTAGGGAATCGGACCAAAGAGGTGGTTGAAGGACAGATTGAGCGTTCCCTGCAAAGATGAAAGGCCCCCAAGATCGTCTGGGATTGCACCTGAAAGAAGATTGGCTGAAAGGTCGAGCTGCTCTAGGGAAGTGAGATTCTTGCCCATGCCGTTCGGAATCGGCCCCGAGAAAAAATTGTTGGCGAGAACGAGAGTCTGCAGCTGGCGGCATCCCGTGATAGACTCAGGAATTTCGCCGAGCAGCTTGTTACTAGAAACATCGAAAGTCTGCAAGTTACTCAGGCGGCTGATCTGAGGAGGCAAAGCTCCCGTTATTTGGTTGCCTCCAAGCAAGATGGTGCGAAGGGACGTCGCGTTGAAGAGCTCGGGCGGGAGAGTTCCATTGATGCTGTTTCCCTGCAGGCTCAAGCGGCGCAGCTGATCGAGCGCTCCAAAAGCACGGGGTATGGAACCGGAGAGCTTTTTGCCGATGATGACCAGACTAACAACCCGTGGAACAGCATTCTGTGGGACGTTGGCGCAAGAGACGCCACTCCAGTAGCAAGGCGTGTCGTTGCTCACGTTCCAATCGCCAAGGGAATTATAGGGATCGCTGACGAGACCTTGCTTGAAAGCGATCAGCGCAACCCCATCAACGCTTAGACCGGCTGCGTGGAAGACGAAGAGCTCCCACAGCTGGAGAACGAAGACAGTGCAGAAGATCGACATTTCTTGAATTGTATTTGTCGCTGTGATTGCCAGCCTATAAATTGGAAACTTGGAACGCACTCACAAAGCAACAGCGTGGCGAACAATTGAAAGACGCCGATACAGAGCTTTGCGCCGCTCCCTGTAAGTGCAAATGCAGTCCAGTATGTCCTCCCTCACATTGACGTTCTGTCATTGATCTTTCTGGTTGTAACTTCCATTTCTTTCGGCCATACTCTTTTCCTGTGAATTAAGCGCGAAGCGAAGCGGAGGTCTGCAAAACACACAACGTCAAATCAGCAACTTTATCCATCAGGCTCGAGCGGATGGGGCCTGACCCAAAAACGACGTTATCTATCAAGTTTGGACGTCGAGTTATACCAAAAATTTGGATGTACCTGTAGATTGCCGTTACAAGCTTCAACGCTTCCTTCTCAATATATATATAATGCCTGCGAGCTCAATTGAACAACGGGAGCATCTATTGCGCTTATTGTGCTGCAAGCAGTTTTGGCTTGCTGGTTGCAGTTGAAGCTGGGCCGTGTGTAGAATTTGGGATGCAGACAGCTCTAGAACCACTGAGGGTACAACCACTGGCAAGGCAACACGTACCGAGCAAGCGGCATGCAAGTAGATGGCAGCTGCGGAGGTGGAAGGGATGCAAAATGAGCGGAAGAAGAAGATGAGCCGCTGGTGAAGGTGGAGGGAGAAGCATGTGGGCCGGTAAGGACTGCAGGGAAGGGGTACGAAGCAACTTTTGCAGATTGTAGGTCAATAAGGTGAGGCAAATGCACATGCGAGGCACGGAGAGACTACTAATAAAAGGATAGATAGACAGACAGACAAAAACTTCGGCTCGAGCAAGACTGAGAAAGAAATCACAGAGGGATGGTATGCGAAGCTGCTGGCCAGACGATGAGCTGGTGCAATATTCTTACAGGCGTCAAAGATCACAGAAAGAGTTATTCAACACGGAGAGGGCGCAGTGTGAGTATGAAAGACTAATATGAGCTACCACTGCAGATATATCAGAGCTGCCGTGGTATGGTGCAAAAATCTGAGAGTACATGCCAAAAGTAATCTCAGATTGTAATCGTTCGCCTATGAAAGGTAAAGAAGTGCAGAGAGAGATTGTGGCAAATGCTTTCAACGTTACAAAGAGACTGTCAACTTTCAAGTGTGTTTATTGTAAAACAGCTAAGGACTCTTGAGCCCTTGGGATTTGTTGCAAAGGAAGCTGCAAAGGGAGCTTCTATCGAGGTGGAGAATACCTTTGCAGACTGCAGTCTATAGTTTTTAAACAAAAGAAAAGAGAGAGTACATCTGGTCACTACTCATACGCTGGCAAAAGTAGTTTGTGTGTTGTTGTTGGATGATGACCATATTGATGTTGAGTGACGGAGAGTGCTAAATTGCTAATTATCTCTTCATACTTTCTCTGCACTCCCAAATTCGAAGCTTGCAACCTATCTTTCTTTCTTTAATCATCAATGGATTGCTCCACTTTGTTGTTTTGCACTCTAGTCTGATCAACCTTTCCCTCTCTTGCAATCATGGGTTTTTTCTTGTCCTTGCCCATAAGGCACGCCTTGCACAAATTGCTTATTTATCCTTCAACTCATGCTCCTCTAGCCGGCCACCATCGCATCATCGTCACGAGGGTCGTATGAGCAACAACTCTGATGACTCACTCTTTTACCATGTGCCCAAGCACCTCCACACAGCTAATGAATTCATGGAGCTTTCCTTCTTCTTTTTTTCGTCGCAGTACATATATTAAATTTAAACGTCGTCAGCCAAAAAGAGACCAGTACAAAAGAAGAAGAAAATAAGTTTTCATGTTACAGTAGCGTGTAGTAGCACTTTTCATCCTAATGTTAGCTGGCCTTCCCCCTCTCTCTCTCTCTCTCTCTCTCTCTCTCTCTCTAATTAACCAACTTCCGAACATTTTAAGTATCCAGAAGTAACTCGCCCCATCAATATAGGCAACTTCCAAGCTTTTAATTAGGATCTAACCAAATCTCATGAGCGTTGCAATAAAATAACCGGAAGCATATCTTCCTTCAATTTTTTGCTTATGTTAGTGTGAACTGGCTCATTACAAGCGACATGTTTTAACCACTTTTTAAATTGTCTATGAAAGCCCAATTGATTCCTAGAGCTCGAGCGTGAGTAAGGCCTTTGAGAATCTGATATCCTCGGCCTTGCTGAGCACTGCAATTCATCGTTGTGAACACTGAAGCTCATGAAGCTCAGTGCTTGCAATAAGAATAATCGAGACCAACCTGGGATGGAGAAGATCGCGCACTACCTTTCATCTCTCATAGTCCCTCACAATTCACAATCAATTCACAATCGGTGCCACTCGCCACCTCGTATGTTAGCTTGCAGATTTGCCTCGTATCCTACCCCGGATTTCCCCTCTCACTCTTCCATTCATTCCAGCGTTCCTTTCACGGAAACCAACCGTAACCCTGACCCCTACCATCGCAGTTCCGTGTCCCTCGGTCCCTCTGAGCCAACTGTGACCGCTCACCAGCAGTGTCCAGTTTCTAGCTACGTACCAAAGGAAATCTTACAAAGTGGGGCTCAGGGCAGTACCATATGCTCCGGAAATCCGAAAAATATTGATTCGAACTACGTTTTGAGCAGACAAAAAGCAAGCAAGTCAGATGCTAGAATCCGGACTCTGAACTCTTGGAGTCTGAAAATCGAAATCACGCACAGTGCACTCACGATGCTGGCATGTACTATGATGATCTGCGCAGGCTCATTTTGGTGCTCTGAGTCTATTCAGGCTCTCAGTAACCTCCTTTCTGTGATACTCTTGTTTGTTGGATACTTAGTTATCGTCATAATTGTTAGAACGGATGAAATCCCGAGGTTTAGAATAGACCTCTCAACGAACTGTCGAATCCCCATTCATGCTAATTGCAACCTTAGAATAGAAGGCAAAGACCAAGTGGCTCCCAATCCAATCCAATCTCGAAGCATCCAAAGCCCCTCTATCTTCTTGTGTTAGAAAAGTCAAAACCTCCATCCTTTAAAAGCCCCACTTGGATACTAACATTCTATGTCATAGCTCCCAAAAAATGCATTTCTCCATTAAAGACACCACCCTTAAAATTCCTTGAGATGCCTTGGTCTCAAATAGAAAGGTTTTCATCTAAATTTAATAGGAATTTCAATGTAGTTCATTTACATCTACACATCTCCAAATCACAAGTCATATCTCCCAAAAAATGCATTTCTTCCATTCTCCATTAAAGACTCATTCCTTGAGATGCCTTTAGCTCTTTGAGCATTGGGTCTCAAATACATAGGTTTTCATCTAGTTTAATAGGAAATTGACATGTGAACTTCTCCAAATCGCAGCGTTAGTTTCATCCTTCTCAGCAGACTACCTATGATCCAACAAGGACATGCATTTTTTCTTGCCATGTTATAATGACACTTAGGAACTTATACTTGTAGAAAAATCATAGGGCAAAGAACCTTCCATGACACATGTAAATGAAGAAATCTCGAAGTATGAAATTTCATATTTTCTAAAGAACACAATTTTCAAACATTTGACAAAATAGCTTATGTATTCTCATCTATTTCAAAGGACTCCTTTCTTAGTTTCAAATAGATTTTGCTAATACATATGTATACAAACTAGTCAACTTTCCCATTATTTAGTTTACATGTTAGATACTCATTAAATACCTCCTAGGATGCTACTTCATCATTAAATGCTTTCCATGTAAATCTTGGAAATAATATACTATCATTCAACCTTAGAATTTTTAAAGCCTCTACTCAATGATGCATTCAATAGCTCTTCCTTGTATGATGTGTTTAATATTAAAAATCATCTAGGAGCTCAAAACAAGTAATGCATCGTTTCTTTTCATGTCGCTTATCTCTATAAAGAAAGCATACAGCTATAAGCACTACAAAAAAAAGCATTTACAATAGAGATTGGGCAAACTTTCCTCAAGCCATTTAACTTTATAGATGTTTCTCTATGTACCACATATCTCATAAGGATAATATTTTCTCATGACAATGTTTGATGACTCAATGTGTACAAGCACAAATTAAACCATAAGTGTGCATCGGCCTTTAAGAACATTAAAAATTACCTCTGAAAGTTGGAAATACTTCAAGTAAAGATTTTCGTTTCGAAATGCACCTTATGATTGGTGAAAAAGAAAAAGAGTGCATCATTTGCTACAATAAAGAACATGAGGATAACACACTTACCTCTGAAAGTTGGAAATACTTCAAGTAAAGATTTTCGTTTCGAAATGCACCTTATGATTGGTGAAAAAGAAAAAGAGTGCATCATTTGCTACAATAAAGAACATGAGGATAACACACTTTACATATTTTCAGAGCCACCTAATGCTTCCTGATTAGATTATTTCTTTTACATGTATATTCCTTGCAAGCGTGGAAAATCTCTATGGTGGTGCTTCCACAACAATGATTCAAGACTTTAAGAAACTCACCACCTCCTCCATGTGGAGATTTGTTATCTTCCATACTAGTGCCGCCCAAGCAGCATCTGTTGTTGGTGCTTTTAGAAATGGAACCCATGGTCATGAGTCTTTAGTATGGTAAGTTCTTAGTTATCAAACCTAAATGTTTTTATATGTAGGTTTAATTTCTAACCATAATAACTTGTTTCTTTTTAATGTTTTATTATTGGTGCAGGACCAAGACTAATATCGATCATGTGCTTGGATTTTGTCCTCAAAAGTTGTTTTGAGATGATACAGTTGGGTATTGGGATGATATTGAAAATAAAAGAGTAAAGGAACATGTACATGAGCAAGGATGCTCCAATGTCCTTTCTTTTCTAGCAGTTATAAGAAAGTTGAGGCATGTTGATGGGTCTAAGAACTTGGTTAATCCTTACCAAAAACCTCAATGCCTTATCAATCGCCTCCTCAATCGACTCTTCTTTATTAAGGACGCTCGGGTACTTGATTTATTTTCTGGAATAGGTATGATTTATCTTGCAATTATATAAGTCTTATGTTTAGTTAATAAGTTGTAAACAAGCATTCTAAAGATGTATAGAGTAGGTAGTATAAGATCTAATTGCATTAGTTAGTAACAATCAATTGAGAAAATAATCAAATCAATCGATCCCAACATAATCGCACTTAAAGTACAATAATCAAGCATAACATCAATAACACTAGCGACATCAATATTAACATGAAATCACCCACAATACTGACCATTAGCATGGTAGATCATAGGCTAGTTAGGCGTTCCTATGGAATACTTTGCCATAGTCACACTTGAGTAAAATAAAATAATATCCATAGAAATAAATACCATAGATACAATTTCCATAACATCCCTCTTAGTTGGATCTGACCTCACTTGCACATTTGATTACAGAAACTAACGTGGTTTGGAGAAGCTTGAAACTTGCTTGAAAGAACTGCTCAACCATCCACTGAGCATCATCTCTTAGATGATCCTTAAACTTGATTGAATATTTGACACAAATTTTTTCCCCTTTTTAGATTGTGATCAATGATGCATTTAGGTTCACGTATCATCATTGAGATGGGTAAAAAAGTATCATTAAAAGATATTAAACTCTCTCATCAATCAAGAGATAGTAAATTTCTTATCTTGTACCAATAGAAATTACTATACCACATTCATTCAATGTTCATGTTACTTGCGGTAAAAGCCCAAGCATTACATTTATCGTATTTCTTAACATCTCTACCATCCCATACCAATCTGATATTGAGAAACAATAACAAATATTAACACAACTCTATAAGTCTTTTCCTAACTATGTGAGTAACAAAATTAACATATATTAATCTTTGGCCAGTAGAAAATATATGTACACCATTGTCTAATCACACTTCAAAGTTTTTTAATCTAGCTTGGTAGCTAGTAAGTGTTAGGAGAGGGGTGAGTAGTGGTGAGGAGTTGAGAATAGAGTGGAGGAAAGCGAGGTCGTTGGATATAGGTGGGAGGAGAGATTGCTTTTGTTACAATAGAGATTGCTAAAGAAAGCGCCGCGTAGTGAGGTTTCAGGTTTTAGCCCACAGTGTCGCTATATAGATAGAGCAAATCATCGCTATATAGTGATATAGCGACGGAATCATCGCTATATAGCGACGGAACAGGTCAAAACATCGTTCTATAGAAACGCTTCAAGACACTTTTTGTTTAAAGTTAAAAAAGAAGCTCATAGATGCTATTTTATAACTGTTAATATATTTCCTTGCAACTTATGTTGTGATTTTATAAGCACAGATGGAAGGGACGAGTGGAAGCTCGTCCGATGATGCGCTAATGCTTAGGAGCACAAAGTGGCTTACGGAGAGGTTATATTGTCATTGCACTCATTGCAAGCGAGAAGTATGACATCAACATCGTATTATCATGTGCCACTTGCGGATGTATGGGGAGGAGCCTGAACCAGTACCCACCATTGGTGTTGCACGTGTTGATGGATTATCGGTAAGTCAAAGCTATTTAAGTTTGCGGTTAATATTGGATACCATTATGGTACGAAACCTTGAGACAAGATCTTATATTTACACGAAATCTTAAAATAGGATGAGGAGGCTGATGAGGGTACGCATATACCTTCACACTTTGAGCTAATAATATCCCACCATGGCTAACAATAAAAAAGGGACACCTCATGCTTGCACTACTTGTGCTAGGGAAGTACAAGGCAAAAAATATGGACGTGTACATGGCACCTTTGATAGAGGGATTACAGATATTATGGAGAGGAGTGCGGGTCTTTGATATTTCCAGAGCTCCTAGACATACCAATGATATTTTGGTCAGGGGTATCTTGATGTGGACCATGCATGACTACCCAGGATATGGAGAGTGTGCAGGTACGTGGTTGTCTCTCTACAAGTATAATATAGGATTATGCTTCTATGACTCTCTTTCGCCCGCATGTCTTATACTAACACATTCACGCACGCGTGCAGGACTTGTTACAAGTGGGTACCATGCTTGTCCTGTTTGTGGACCGGGTTTGAAATTGCTTGCATGATACTCCAAACATATGAGGAAAAATGTTTATGAAGGTCATGCTCAAATATCTTCCGCTAGACCATCTCGCACGTGGAGGTCAGCTTGATCCACCACCATCATATTTGAAGGCAAGTGACTGGATTCAAGCTTGGAGGGTGAATGCAGAGGAACGTCCTCTTGGTATGGAGAGGCTATCAATCTTTTACGAGCTTCCTTATTGGGGTCAGTTACAAACCAATCATCTCTTGGATCCCATGCATATCTTCAAGAATGTGGGGGCTACTATTTGGGCACACATTTGGGCACACTTGGTTGGTTCCAAAGACTCGAGAGGAGTGCGAGAAGACTTGCGTGCTATGAATAGGATGTCTCATTTCTGGCCCCAAGTGCATGCTTCGGGAAAAGTTGTCCTCCCAAAAGCAACGTGGATCTTCTCTACGAGGGAGGAGGCAACGATCAAGGTGGACATTGCCTTTTTTCAAACACCGACAGGGTACATGCATTGCTTGAAAGGAGCATTTGCAAAGAACAATAAGCTTACTGGGCTCAAGTCCCATGATTGGTACAAGGTCTTACAGGTATTCTAAGTTGTAGAATTAGTCTACCGATAATCGTGATACGTTAGCGTAATTATGATTACGTTATATTGTTGACATGACTTCTTTGTTGCTTTGATAGTTCATACTCCCAATTACAATAAAAGGGTGCTTACAAGAAGATGTTAGAAATGCTACATTCAAGATCAGTGGTATTGTGAGGTATGCTTACTATCAAATCACATTGATTGCATTTTCTTCAATTTAAGTTGAATAATTTGTAGACTGATTATGAAAATATCTTACATGGGCATATGAAATAGGTGGATATCTCAAAAAGAGATCTCCATATCGAGCATCGAGAAGGCTAGGGTGGAATCCATCAAAGCCGTATGCTTGCTTGAGAAGCACTTTCCCTCGAGCATTATGACAACTCAAGTCCACTTGCTTATGCACATAGTTGATGAGGTGGCTATTGCAGGTACCGTTCATAGTCGATGGATGTTTTTTCTTGAGTGGTTTATGAAAACTTTGAAGGGATTTGTAAGACAAAGAGCAAGACCAAAAGCAAGCATGGCAGTGGGATGGCTTGTGCAAGAGTCATTAGCATATATCACGGAGTTTCTTACATCCACGGATCCCGATATGCCACAAGCTTGGCATAACAAGGATGATGATTGCATCATTGGCGAGGTTCCCTTAGGAAAAGGGATTGAAAGAAAGATGAGCGTAGAGCAAATGGAGAAATTCAATAAGTTTTGTATCCTCAATAGCCCTGAGATGCAGAAGTGGATTGAGAGATATGAAGTGGCCAAAGCAGAAAGAATAAATGCAAGGACGAGATTTAGAGTAATGTACAAGCGATTGTAACCATATCCATGGGATCTGGCTCTTCTCCCCACTCACATGTCACTTGATTGGCTACAACTAGCTCTACATAAAGCCGAACGCGATGGAGAGACGCGAGCGAGAGTTATCATCTGGATGCATGATGCAGGTAAGTTTCTTACCTCTTGACATAATTAAGTAATTATTTGTGGCAATATACGCTATAAAATAGATGCATCTTCATTGTTTTAATGATGCTCTTTTATAGTACAAAAAGTACAGTGCATTATGGTCATATGGATGACATTTTCGCGTGGAATGCATCGATTCAAAGAGAGTCACGTATGATTGTGGAGTCATGGCTAACTTCACACAAGGTAGCTGAGCAAGTGCTTCGAATACCAATCTTCTCTCCTCATAGTTGGATTATTATGGAACCATTCGTGAAATCTATGAAGTTGATTTCAGACGATTTAGTATTTTCATTCTTGATATAAAATGGCTTAGAACTATTTACAACAGTCCCCATGTGATAGTGAGAAAAGATAGTAGCGGTTTCTTTGCAATAGACTCCACCAAACATTGGACCGATGAAAGCGATACTTTTGTTCTTCTCGAGCACTGTGAACAGGTGCATACTAATGATTTAATTAATCGAAGCTTTCGTTTTTAAAGATCCATTGATACATGTACTTAAGCATAATTTCATATATATAATTGACGACATTTGGCACCCATCTTCAATATAGGTGGTTTTTCATCCGGATCGTTCTGATCCAAGATGATGGTACATGATCTACGTTGCACCACGAAGCAAATTTTTGAAGATAGAGATGTGGATATGGAGATGCCACTACCAATGCCGGATCCAATTGATCTCGATGATCTAGCGAAGAAGATGAAGATCACAATATGAGCCAAGAGGAAGATGCACATAATGACATCGCACGGGAGGAAGATGGAGATCATGATATTGAGGAAGAATCACCGTGCACTTTATTGAAGAAGATGATCAAGTACTTTTACGTGAACCTACGATGCTAGAGTACGATGATGATAACGATGATGATATAGGAGATCAACTCGGTATAGAGTTAGAGATAGACTTGTTTGGTGCATTAGACTTGGATGAAGATGAAACAGTTGATGTAAATGCTCTTCATTGATTTTTTTCATCTCAAACTTGGACATGAATATATGAGCTTCAAAGGCTTGATGTACATGCTCTCATACTTTTATTCTCTCAAAATGAAAATTTAAAAAAATTTGTCATTGGAAAAAACTAACTTTTAAGGCCTATATGAGTAAAAAAGCTCTCTGTAAAACGTCGCTATAAAAAAGTATCTCAGTGTCACTATATACAATTTTGATAAACGTCACTATATAGCAACTTTCAAAATCATCGCTATATAACAACGTTTTCCTAAAGTCGCTATATAGCGACGCTTTACAGGACACGCTTCCCATACCGACGATTAGCGCCCCGCGTGCGCTAAATGTCGGTACTTAGACGTCGCAATACTATCCGTGTGTAGTAGTGTCTTCTACGTTGGAGGGGGACATCCCTATTGCGATTTTCATATTAACTTCCATGCTTTTTCTTCCAATTTCATTCATTCTATGAAAATATCAACCTTTCCTTTATCTTCGTGCCCTAAGATTAAGTCATCTTTGGTTGTGGCTCTCCATCTAATTCTTATCCAAAGACTACTTCTACTAATTTGTTGATTGCAGACAGTGAAAAGAAACAACCATAACTTTTTTACATTAAGTTAGAATATAGTGACCCAACCACTCAAAATAACTGGTGCATACCCTTTGAACATACTAGACCAGGTTGATTTTGTCAATAGCACTTGGAGTGTCAAGATTTGAAGCATCTTTGATAAGTTTTGCATATGAACTCAAAACCTAGTGATCAAGTAGTTGAAATGATCAGAAAGAACATTTTGTGAATGACTATGTCATCAGATTGGTAAAGTTCATGTTGCTTGCAAGAACTGGAATTAGACATGCTCACAAAATGAGGGTAAAAGTCTATGAAAAAAGAGCAACATGACTTTACACAGACTTTTCCCCTCACTAAAAGATGGGACTTTTACCATTGTAACAAAAACTAGAATTAGACATGCTCACAAATTCATTATTTACCAAAACTATAGAACCAAGAACAAGGAAACAAGGAGGAAAGAAGAGAGATGATGCCTCATGGGATCCAATCTGCCCCCTCTGGATGGTAGCTTTTGCTTCCCATCTAGAGTATTTATAATTGTATTTTCCAAAAGCAAACATCCAATAATAGTATTGCCTACAATTGGAGGGATTGCTCAACATAGCTTCACTAGCTCAAAATATCACAAGGCTTTATATGCCCTCATCCATGATTAATAATATAACGAGCCCATGTCTTAATATTCCCTCATCCACAATTAATAATATAACTAGCCCACGTCTTAATATTCATTATTTTACAATCTTGGCCCATGGGCACATAGCATGCACCATGTGACACCTCGATTGGTATCCTACACTAACTCCAATCCTCGCCATTAGTTCCATCACCAGCACTCAAGTCACCAATTACATTAGTTATTAACAATCAATTGAACGAATCATTGAATCAACTCTGATCCCAACATAATTACGCTCAAAGTACAATAATCAAACATATTAACACTAATAACACTAGCAACTCATAGAATCATCCACAATATTGACCATCTAGCATCGCAAATCATAGGCTAGTTAGGCGTCAACTAAACCACACAAAACATCCACTAGGACCCCTGTTGCGCCGCTCCTATGGAATACTTTGCCATAGTCACACTTGACTAAAATAAAATAATATCCATAGCAAGAAATATCAGAAATACAATTTCCATAGTAGAGAACGTTGTGAGGGAAGATGATACAACCTCACAAATTAAAGGGACTTAAAGCATAGGCTTACATAGTGATGCATGAACTGCAACGAGCATAGGAGATGCATTCTATTTCACCACAAGAATTGAAGAAACTTCTTTCTATTAGATAGATGGATGAGTTACATGAAGATTATATTTAACAAGTATGGATATATATATTTTGGAAACTAGAGAATCACAACTCCATCATTGCTGAGGGTGTAAAAGTTGGCCCTATATTCAACTTACTTGTAGTAGTTCAGATCTAGATAGCTCATAAATATAATCAAGATGCCTACTTGTATACACTATGGCACAAGTGGTGTGGGACACTTGAACTTGTATCCTCAAGAAGACGAATAGGATACAAGTGCTTCCACAAGTGCATTTCTACAAAGATGCTTGTGAGTTGTGCTACATGGGCAAAGCAACATAGACTACCTTTTCCAACATTGTGTTCACAAAGTATAGATATCCTTTAGAGTTATGCTTCCACACAATTTATTAGGAAAGCATTGTACTTAATTAATTTAATTTTTCCCTTGACTCCTCTAGGAAGACTTGGTTCAAACCTAGGCAATCTCTGGATTCTTAGCCAGAGACGGCATCTCATGGTCAACATGAGCCACATTATCCAAGCCAATGAAAAATTGTGCAAAGATATTGGCGAAGGAAGCAAAGGACATTGTCAAGGAAATGAAGCCTACAAGACTATAACAATCTCTAGGTGTTGTGTGGCATGGGTCAAAGAACATATCAACTTCCAAGGAGAAGTAGAATCCAAGGGATGACTTGATGCCTTGGAAGAATATAATGGCATTAAAAAAAAAGATGCATGGGAAACCCAAAGGAACTTAATGTCATTAGTTGTACATGGGTTTAAACAAAAACTAATGAGAGGGTAGACAAACATAAAGAAAAATCTCGGGGGGGTCACTCATCATATGTAACCCTATCACGTGAGTTCAACAGAAGGATTTTTTTTATTTCTAAAATTTACAGAAATAAATATACATAAGGGACTATTTAAAATAGTTTTGGAAAAAATTTACAGATTTGTATAGAAAAGGGGTACATTTTATTAATGAAAATTTTTACAGATAAGGGACTTTAAATGTAGGCCTTGAACGCACGTGATATAGAGGGTTTATACATAGTGACCCCCCCGAGAGAAAAATTAGTGACAAAAACATATATTGCATATCTAGAGGGCATCAACTATTAGGATTTTTTACACCAAGCAACAAGGGTTCACAAGAAATGAAGTTCAATGTATGTAAAGAGAAGTGTATATGCTCGTACAATCATTGCACTCTATGCAAATGGCCTCATCATAGTGGGTAGCAACAATAACCTAATCAAAGAGACTCAAGTTCAATCTTCGTAAATAGTTTAAAACCCATTACACTACTTGATATTTCCTAGCTAGTAGGACTTGTGAGCTAGTTTATGTCAAGGCCATGTGTATCCATAATTGTAATGGATGGGTCTTTATATACCTTAGTGGGATATCCAATCAAATTCTAGCATATATAAAGAGAGCCTATGTGTAGAACCACAACTTGAGGGGTCTTATGATGCCAGATTTGAAAGGTGTCCCCAAGCGTATGTCTATTTCAGTATACATACTGATGCTAAATTGTCATTATATCTTGGTTCATCAAGAAGAAAGCTTGCCACATGAAACAATTTGGCTTTGACGTCTCTTGGAGGATCTTGGTGTTTTCTAAGATGATGCTATTACGATCTGGTATTGAATGTTATCTTTTGCAGAACTAGAGTGCCATTGCCTTGTATAACGGAACCCAAAAAATCATGAGTTGTGAAGGTGTGTTGACATACACTACCACTTCATCTGGCATTAAGTGGAAGAAGAAACTCTTTAAATAGTTTCCTATTTCTCCAAGGGCTAGGTGCTAGATTTATTTACAAAATCATTTCCTCATGAGAAGTTTGAAAAGTTTAAAACTATCCATGTCTATGTGATTTAGACACCATTCAATGAATGAGTAGTGTTGAAGCATGGTTCATTGGGATGGTCATCATCCATGTACACATGGTGGAACATATGTGAGATGGGTAGATGGTAAGGTTTGTAAAGACCTCTAAAACGTATCTAAGTCCATGTGTGAATAGTCCCTATGGACTTAGGGCAACCCATATATTGTGCCATATTCTCTTTTGTAATTAAAAGAGGATATTTGTATAGCCAACAAGATGATGCCACTTCCCTCCCACTTCATTTCATGTTTAGAGTGTGTGAGCTATGTTCACTTTACATGTATTAGAGTTTGATTCTATAGAGAATCTCTTACCAAGCAGATTTGTAAGATATCCAAGAAGGAGAATGTATTGAAATAAGGGAGACCATCTTCATCCTTATATGACTATTATGCAATGCCTGAAGATGTCTTAGCCTTGCATATAGTAAAGGGACCTAAGATGACCAAATCATAATATTTTTTCACATAGCTTTTGATTGGAAGTCTTTTATAAGCGAAATATCACTTTTGCTTATTAGGTATTGTTGAATTATAAATACCTTTTTATGTAGGCTTTAATGGAGATACAATATCATTTAACTCCTTTTTTATTTTTCTTTCTTGTTTTCTAAACATTTGGGAAAATGTTCTCTACCTACTAAAAGAGCATTAAAAGTATGACAAATCAAGGCTATGCCACAATAAAAAATTGGATTCCAAGAACAAGAGAACCTCTAGAAAAGGGCAATGATGTAGGCACACACACTTGCATATACATACATATAGGGAGAAAGAAAAAGGTGTAATGAGGTAAACATGCACACTTACGTACACACATTTAGGGCACATTGGATTCATAGGTATATAATGTCAAGTGGAGGAAGAAGGGGAAAGTGGGGGAGCAAGGGGTGAGGGACTGAAGTAACCCCTTCTAATAAGCTGGCAAACTACTACAACCCCTAATAATGGATAAATTGGTCTTCTAACATGAGCTCATTGCTTGAATGTTGATTAAAGAAAATCTAAAGGCAAAAAAAGTCAAAATTACACTTGGATGGTTTGTGTATGGATGTTTACAAGCCACCATGCATGTGTGTGTGTGTCTGCACGTGCACATCTGTGTGTGTAGCCCAAGATAAGGGAAAGGCACACTACAAGGCATAGGCCCTTTTTCGACGAAAATATCGATGTTTTTTACATTAATTTTTTTTTTAATGGGCACAAACGTCGTTATTAAAGTCATTGAAAGCATCGAAAAAGAACGGTCGTTATAAAGCGTCGCTATATAGCGATACTAATAAACATCGCTATATAGCGACATTGATAATCGTCACTATATAGCGACACTGGTAAATGTCGCTATATAGCAACGAATAATAGAACTTAAAGAAAAGCATTAGTGGGGCTAAACAGGGCCATAGCAAGCCTTATTTTGCCCCACTAATGTTTTTTTTTAAATTTACAAGAAAAAGTTTTTTATTACAAAATTTCCCTTGCGAAAAGGGTGATACAAAATCGCTCAAATGAAATGATCGAGCAACAATAGCATATACATGTCGAACATATACAACATTGTTTGTTACAAAATTACCCTTTCGAAAAGGGTGATACAAAATCGCTCAAACGAGCCAATATACAAAATGACATACATGGTGAAGTATATGCAAACTGCTACTACTACTACTACTCATTCAAATTGTCCTCATCGTCCTCGTCCTTGTCCTCATCTTGTTGGCCTGATCCTTAGTTCTCATGAGCTGTGCCTTCTCCCTGACCCTCATCATGTGCGTCTGATCCTTGGCCTTGGTGATCGCTCGCCTTCGGTGATGGGATGCTCGAGCTTTGACCCTAAGAGTGAACCATATAAATTGAAAATTAGATTGGAACTTAAAGAATAAAACAATTTAAAAAGTGAGATTACAAGTAGGAGTAGACTTATACCGTGCAAGCAGCCACCTCAGCCCAATCGACTGTCGCTCCCATTGCCTCTTGCTCAATAAACCACGGCTTTGTTCCTATGCAAAACGTGCATCACGTCTTTGCATCTGTAGGAAGATGACCGATCACAGCTTGCTGTGGATCCAATTTACGAGAGTTAGACAAAGTGCATGTAATATGTAGTAAAACAAATAGAATTATACATTAAATGAGAAGAAGTAGACTTACCACGGTTGCCTCAAATGCCAACCGTCCACCTGCACCAAAGTGCGAAGTACCTACAGTGTCCAGCCGTCTCCTCACAGCCCTCCTCTGACCCTCGAACATTTCGAGATGATCCCTATTCTGCTTCTTGAAGAACTTCCAATCAGCTTTGTCTGCCCAGCTGGGTTTAGCCATCCCCTTTGCGATGGAAGTATGCAAGGTTGATCTACGATGCTTCAAGACCAAACCCATGTGCCCTCACATATAATTCTCATTAAACTCCCAATTTGGCGAGTTAGGGTATTTTTGTTTTGATTCATCGATGACGCCTGCTTCTTTTGGTCATCTTGATACTGCCAATTGGTAGCAATGCCGCTCTTGAAGTGATGGCTCATCAACCACCTCATGGTGGTCATCACTGCTTTGCCCTTTTTATCTTCTATTATCTCTCCAGTAGTCGTGATTTGATAGGAAAGGTCCTCGACTGGGTAAGGAGGACTGATGGTAGTGGCAGAGTTAGAAGGAGTGGAAGCTGTGCGAGCGCTTTCGGAGTGAGGAGTAGTAGTGGAAGTAGGACTGTGGGGGTCAGTATGTATAAACCCTCTATATCACGTGCGTTCAAGGCCTATTTTTAAAATCTCTTATCTGTAAATTTTTCATTAATAAAATGTACCCCTTTTTTATACAAATCTATAATTTTTTTCACCAACTATTTTAAATAGTCCCTTATGTATATTTATTTCTGTAAATTTTAGAAATAAAAAATATCCTTATGTTGAACTCATGTGATAGGGTTACATATGATGAGTCACCCCCCCGAGGAGTAGGAGAGGGCAAGGGACCTGACTGATACTATGTCCCAGGACCAAGTAGAGACCTGTAGGGATGTGAGTATGCTGAGTCATCTACATCTCCCGAGTCACCACAACATAAGCGGCCCCTCCTACTCTTCCTTCCCTTACGATAGGCACGTGCAGGTGAAGACCCCTCGATTGAAGGGGCACGAGGGGACGGCTGGGCAGTAGGTGTAGCCATCGGTGTAGGAGAGGGAATTGCTGAGGTCCTCTAAGATAGCAGAGAGAAGAATCTCACTGCCTCCTCATCGATCATCTACGCTACAAACTCGTTGGGACTCTCGACAAAGCCATGTGCTACTAGCAAAGGAGTTCCCCAAGGGGTAGTCACAGTGCTACACAGTGCTAGGTCCAAGAGGAGTCGGATTAGGGGTAGTCACAGTGCTACGTCTGAGAGGAGTCGGACCAAGGGTAGTCCCATCAGGTGTTGCCTAAGAGGAATCAAAGCCCTCTGGAGCAAAGAGAAATTGAGGTCGCCTCCTGCGAGGCTGCCCATACTCGTCAGACATGCGATGTGATCCCATGTCTAACATAGACACAAACATGCAAAAAAAAAACAAAAAACAAACATAAGCATAGGCATAGGCAAATACATATGCTTATGATCGAAAGAGGAAAATGAGACATGCTCATGAGAGAAGGAAAAGAGGGAAAAGAGGGGGGGAAAGAGAGAGCAAAGGAGGAAAAGAGGAGAAGGAAAGAGAGATTGAAAGAGGGAAAAGAGGGGGGGAAAGAGAGAAGGAAAAGAGGAGATTGAAAGAGAGAAAAGAGGGAGGGAAAGTGAAAAAGAGATTGAAAGAGGGAGACATATGCTCATGCATAAGCATAAGCATAAGAGAAGGAGAGGGAATTGCTGAGGTCCTCTAAGATAGCAGAGAGAAGAATCTCACTACCTCCTCATCGATCATCTACGCTACAAACTCGTTGGGACTCTCGACAAAGCCATGTGCTACTAGCAAAGGAGTTCCCCAAGGGGTAGTCACAGTGCTACACAGTGCTAGGTCCAAGAGGAGTCGGATTAGGGGTAGTCACAGTGCTACGTCCGAGAGGAGTCGGACCAAGGGTAGTCCCATCAGGTGTTGCCTAAGAGGAATCAAAGCCCTCTGGAGCAAAGAGAAATTGAGGTCGCCTCCTGCGAGGCTGCCCATACTCGTCAGACGTGCGATGTGATCCCATGTCTAACATAGACACAAACATGAAAACAAAAAACAAAAAACAAACATAAGCATAGGCATAGGCAAATACATATGCTTATGATCGAAAGAGGAAAATGAGACATGCTCATGAGAGAAGGAAAAGAGGGAAAAGAGGGGGGGAAAGAGAGAGCAAAGGAGGAAAAGAGGAGAAGGAAAGAGAGATTGAAAGAGGGAAAAGAGGGGGGGAAAGAGAGAAGGAAAAGAGGAGATTGAAAGAGAGAAAAGAGGGAGGGAAAGTGAAAAAGAGATTGAAAGAGGGAGACATATGCTCATGCATAAGCATAAGCATAAGAGAAGGAGACATATACTCATGCTTATGCTTATGCATGAGCATAAGAGAAGGAGACATATACTCATGCTTATGCTTATGCATGAGCATAAGAGAAGGAAACATATGCTTGTGCTTATGCATGAGCATAAGAGCATGAGCATGAAAGAGGGGAAAGAGGGGGGAAAAGAGGAAAAGAGATTCAAAGAGGGGAAAGAGGAAAAGAGGAGAAGGAGAAGGAGAAGGAGAAGGAGAAGGAGAAGGAGACATATGCTCATGCTTATGCATGAGCATATGTCTCCTTCTCTTATGCACAAGAGGAGACATATGCTCATGCATAAGCTTAAGCATAAGAGAAGGAGACATATGCTCATGCTTATGCTTATGCATGAGCATAAGAGAAGGAGACATATGCTTATGCTTATTCTTATGCATGAGCATAAGAGAAGGAGACATATGCTTATGCTTATGCTTATGCATAAGAGGAGACATATGCTCATGCATAAGCATAAGAGAATGAGACATATGCTCATGCTTATGCTTATGCATGCGCATAAGCGAAGGAGACATATGCTCATGCTTATGCTTATGCTTATGCATGAGCATAAGAGCATGAGCATGAAAGAGGGGAAAGAGGGGGGAAAAGAGCGAGGAAAAGAGGAAAAGAGATTCAAAGAGGGGAAAGAGGAAAAGAGGAGAAGGAGAAGGAGAAGGAGAAGGAGGAGGAGAAGGAGACATATGCTCGATGCTTATGCATGAGCATGAAAGAAAGGAAAGAGGGGGGAAAAGAGGAAAAGATATTCAAAGAGGGGAAAGAGGAAAAGAGGAGAAGGAGAAGGAGGAGGGAAAAGAAAGAGGAAAAGAGGAAAAGAGATTCAAAGAGGGAAAAGAGGTAAAGAGGAAAAGAGATTCAAAGAGGAAAAGAGGAAACGAGATTCAAAGAGGGGAAAGAGGAAAAGAGGAGAAGGAGAAGGAGGAGGGAAAAGAAAGAGGAAAAGAGGAAAAGAGATTCAAAGAGGGAAAAGAGGAAAAGAGGAGAAGGAGAAGGAGAAGGAGACATATGCTCATGCTTATGTCTCCTTCTCTTATGCTCATGCATAAGCATAAGCATGAGCATATGTCTCCTTCTCTTATGCTTATATGCATAAGAGGAGACATATGCTTATGCATAAGCATAAGCATAAGCATAAGAGAAGGAGACATATGCTCATGCTTATGCTTATGTATGAGCATAAGAGAAGGAGACATATGCTCATGCTTATGCTTATCCTTATGCATGAGCATGAAAGAGGGGAAAGAGGAGGGAAAGAGGGAGAAAAAGACGAAAAGAGATTCAAAGAGGGGAAAGAGGAAAAGAGGAGAAGGAGAATGAGCATATGTCTCCTTCTCTTATGCTCATGCATAAGCATAAGCATGAGCATATGTCTCCTTCTCTTATGCTTATGCTTCATTAGGAAAAAAGGGAGCTCATTTTGGGGCCCTGCAAGAAATTCACTATTTTCTCTTTTCTCTCTCTACAAAAGTAAGAAAATATGGATACTTGCATGAGAAATGTCAGTGTGAAAAGGAATAAATATATTCTTTCACATGCTTTACATTCAATGTTCATATAAGGGCAACACTTTTATGTGCAGAATTTGGTGATTCTGACACCACAGACGCGTCCGGAATGGCCCAAAACCCCAAGAACGGCACTGGAAACGCTGGAATCGGACATCCGGAGGCCCGGAAACGGTCGAAAAAGGCCAAAAAATGCGATTTGCAGCAAAATGCGATTTGACACTTGTGCAAATGCCTCCGGATGTCTGATTCCAGCATTTCCAGTGCTGTTCCGGACGCGTTTGCGGTGTCAGAATCACCAAATTCTGCACAGAAAATAAATTTTTTAAAGATTCAAATCAGATCACCTCATTAATGTGACATGCTTCTACGAACATATAGTACTATTTCTTTTTCTTATTTTCATCTTCTTTTGTTGAATTTTCAACGTTACGTTGGCCCACTCCTGATTGGTTGAGAGCCTATTTTCTCTCTCTTCTAAAAGGTCCCAAAATGAGCTCCCTTTTTTCCTAATGTGCTTATGCATAAGAAGGAGACATATGCTCATGCATAAGCATAAGCATAAGAGAAGGAGACGTATGCTCATGCTTATGCTTATGCATGACCATAAGAGAAGGAGACATATGCTCATGCTTATGCTTATGCTTATGCATGAGCATAAGAGCATGAGCATGAAAGAGGGGAAAGAGGGGGGAAAAGAGGGAGGAAAAGAGGAAGAAAAGGAAAAGAGATTAAAAGAGGGGAAAGAGGAAAAAGAGGGAGGAAAAGAGAGAAGAAGAGGTAAAGGAAAAGAGATTGGAAGAGGGGAAAGAGGGGAGGGAAAAAGAACAAAAGGAAGAGGAGAAAAGAGGAGAAAGAAGAGGGAAGAGAGGGGAAGAGAGGGTTCCTACGCCCATCACTGCTAGCTACAGGCTAATGCAAATAATAAAAATAACAAAAGGAACAAAGAAGAAGCACTTTCTTACTTGGAATAGTCCTGCTCGGTGTTTTGTGGACTGGCCCTACAAAAGAGAGGAAACATATCATTTTTCAAATAACTAGTTAGAGAAAGGAGGAGTTGAAAGAAGCAACTTCTCAAAGGGATTGGATTGAGGAGACAAGGAGAAAGAGAAGGAAGAGAAATACAAAAAAGACTAGAAGAGGTGAGTTTTCTTTCTTTCACAAAATCTCATTTTTTGTCTTCAATCCTTGAAAATCAAGCATGAAAACTAGCACATAGCCTTAGCAATACAAGGAGAAACATGCTTCAACACTCACAAAACAAAATCTCACAAAAACGAACCTACATTGTTCAAAGAGACTCTCCTTCTTGAAAAACTTCTTTTCATACTTTTACACAAGCAAAGAGGGAGAAGGGTGGAGAGGGAGCACAAGTGTTAGGAGAGGGGTGTGTAGTGGTGAGGAGTGGAGAATAGAGTGGAAAATAGGGGTGAGCACAGTAGAGGTGGGAGGAGAGATTGCTTTTCTTACAATAGAGATTGCTAAAGAAAGTGTCGCATCATGAGGTTTCAGGTTTTAGCCCACAGTCTCGCTATATAGCGATGTTGGTCAGTCAGTATATAGTGATGCTTTTATTTAAAAGCGTCACTATATAGCGATGGAACAGAGCAAATCGTCGCTATATAGCGATGGAACAAGTCAAAACGTTGCTATATAGCGACGCTTCAGGACACTTTGTTTAAAGTTAAAAAAGAAGCTCATAGATGATATTTTGTAACTGTTAATATATTTCCTTGCAACTTATGTTATGATTTTATAAGTGCAGATGGAAGGGACGAGTGGAAACTCATCCAATGATGCGCCAATGCTCGGGAGCACAAAGTGGCTTACAGAGAGATTATACTGTTATTACACTCATTGCAAGCGAGAAGTATGACATTAACATCGTATTATCATGCGCGACTTGCAGATGTATGGGGAGGAGCCCGAACGAGTACCCATCATTGGTGTTGCATGTGTTGATGGATTATTGGTAAGTCAAAGCTATTTAAGTTTGTGGTTAATATTGGATACCATTATGGTACGAAACCTTGAGACAAGATCTTATATTTACATGAAATCTTAAAACAAGATGATATTTTGTAACTGTTAATATATTTCCTTGCAACTTATGTTATGATTTTATAAGTGCAGATGGAAGGGACGAGTGGAAACTCATCCAATGATGCGCCAATGCTCGGGAGCACAAAGTGGCTTACAGAGAGATTATACTGTTATTGCACTCATTGCAAGCGAGAAGTATGACATCAACATCGTATTATCATGCGCGACTTGCAGATGTATGGGGAGGAGCCCGAACAAGTACCCGTCATTGGTGTTGCACCTGTTAATGGATTATTGGTAAGTCAAAGCTATTTAAGTTCGTGGTTAATATTGGATACCATTATGGTACGAAACCTTGAGACAAGATCTTATATTTACATGAAATCTTAAAACAAGATGATATTTTGTAACTGTTAATATATTTCCTTGCAACTTATGTTATGATTTTATAAGTGCAGATGGAAGGGACGAGTGGAAACTCATCCAATGATGCGCCAATGCTCGGGAGCACAAAGTGGCTTACAGAGAGATTATACTGTTATTGCACTCATTGCAAGCGAGAAGTATGACATCAACATCGTATTATCATGCACGACTTGCAGATGTATGGGAAGGAGCCCGAACGAGTACCCATCATTGGTGTTGCACGTGTTGATGGATTATTGGTAAGTCAAAGCTATTTAAGTTCGTGGTTAATATTGGATACCATTATGGTACAAAACCTTGAGACAAGATCTTATATTTACATGAAATCTTAAAACAAGATGATATTTTGTAACTGTTAATATATTTCCTTGCAACTTATGTTATGATTTTATAAGTGCAGATGGAAGGGAGGAGTGGAAACTCATCCAATGATGCGCCAATGCTCGGGAGCACAAAGTGGCTTACAGAGAGATTATACTGTTATTGCACTCATTGCAAGCGAGAAGTATGACATCAACATCGTATTATCATGCGCGACTTGCAGATGTATGGGGAGGAGCCCGAACGAGTACCCATCATTGGTGTTGCACGTGTTGATGGATTATTGGTAAGTCAAAGCTATTTAAGTTCGTGGTTAATATTGGATACCATTATGGTACGAAACCTTGAGACAAGATCTTATATTTACATGAAATCTTAAAACAAGATGAGGAGGCTGACGAGGGTACGCATATACCTTCACACTTTGAGCAAGACTATAGTCTCCCGGATGATGACGAGGGTATGGTCGACATGATGGATTCTATTTTTAGGGGCACTACATCCCATGTACATGTGATGTCAGAGTCTGAGGTCAAAATGCGAGAGTTGCAATCAACACAATTGTACAAGGGTGCTAGGATGTCTACACTACGCGCTTGTCTCTCAATCTTGAATCTGCAAGTAAAGTATGGGTGGTCGGATGCAAGTGTCGCGGCCTTAATGAGGTTAGCTCTTGCATTAATTTGACTCATTATTTGGATATTGTTTGTTTTGAGAATCATCATGTATGGATTATTGAGAATCATCATGTATGGCTTAGTATACCGAATCATCATTATTCGAAGCCTATGTATGTTTGAATTGTGATGGGTTGCACTAGAAGATGTTGCCTGCACCAAATACCATGCCCGCATCAAGAGATGAAGCGAAAAAGATGCTAACAATGGTGGGTATGGATTATGATACCATCCATGTTTGCCGTAATGATTGTATTCTCTTTTGTCGTGAGCATGGAGATTTGGCTAGTTGTTCAAAGTGTGGGGAACAATGATATAGAGATGACTTGCAGGGCGAGCAGATACCGATAAAGGTCTTGAGACACTTTCCCATCATTGCAAGAATACAGCACATGTTCCGATGCAAATCCATAACAAGGTCTTAAGATACTTTCCCATCATCACAGGAATATAGCACATGTTCCGATGCAAATCCATAGCCAAGTTGATGACATGGCATGCATCTCATCAGTCCACTGATGACACATTGAGGATTCTTGCAGATTGTGCAGCTTGGAAGCACATAGACAATCAGTGGTCGGACTTTGCGAGGGAGCCACGCAACTTACATCTTGGGCTTGCCATGGATGGCATGAATCCTTTCGGATTATGCTCGACATCTTGGTCGACATGGCCCATAGTCATGGTGAATTACAATATCCCACCATGGCTAGCGATAAAAAAGAGACACCTCATGCTTGCACTACTTGTGCCCAGGAAGTACAAGGCAAAAAATATGGACATGTACATGGCACCTTTGATAGAGGAGCTACAGATATTATGGAGAGGAGTGCAGGTCTTTGATATTTCCAGAGCTCCTAGACATACCAATGATATTTTGGTTAGGGGTATCTTGATGTGGACCATGCATGACTACCCAGGATATGGAGAGTGCACATGTACATGGTTGTGTCTCTACAAGTATAATATAGGATTATGCTTTTATGACTCTCTTTCACACGCATGTCTTATACTAACACATTCATGCACGGGTGCAGGACTTGTTACAAGTGGGTACCATGCTTGTCCTACTTGTGGACCGGGTTTGAAATCGCTTGCATGATACTCCAAACATTTGAGGAAAAATATTTATGAAGGTCTTATACTAACACATTCATGCACGCATGTCTTATACTAACACATTTATGCACGGCGGGTGCAAGACTTGTTACAAGTGGGTACCATGCTTGTCCTGCTTGTGGACCGGGTTTGAAATTGCTTGCACGATACTCCAAACATATGAGGAAAAATGTTTATAAAGGTCATGCTCGATACCTTCTACTGGACCATCTCGCATGTGGAGGTCAGCTTGATCCACCACCATCATATTTGAAGGCAAGTGACTGGATTCAAGCTTGGAGGGCGAATGGAGAGGAACGTCCTCTTGGTATGAAGAGGCTATCAATCTTTTACGAGCTTCCTTATTGGGGTCACAATCATCTCTTGGATCCCATGCATATCTTCAAGTGACTGGATTCAAGCTTGGAGGGCGAATGGAGAGGAACGTCCTCTTGGTATGAAGAGGCTATCAATCTTTTACGAGCTTCCTTATTGGGGTCAGTTACAAATCAATCAGGATCCCATGCATATCTTCAAGAATGTGGGGGCTACTATTTGGGCACACTTGGTTGGTTCGAAAGACTTGAGAGAAGTGCAAGAAGACTTGCGTGCTATGAATAGGATGTCTCGTTTCTGGCCCCAAGTGCATGCTTCGGGAAAAGTTGTCCTCTCGAAAGCAACATGGATCCTCTCTACAAGGGAGGAGGCATTGGTCAAGGCGGACATTGCCTCTTTTCAAACATCGACAGGGTACATGCATTGCTTGAAAGGAGCATTTTCAAAGGACAATAAGCTTAGTGGGCTCAAGTCCCATGATTGGCACAAGGTCTTACAGGTATTCTAAGCTGTAGAATTAGTGTACCGATAATCATGATGCATTAGCGTAATTATGATTATGTTATATTGTTGACATGACTTCTTTGTTGCTTTGATAGTTCATCCTCCCAATTACAATAAAAGGGTGCTTACAACAAGATGTTTGAAATGCTATATTCAAGATTAGTGGTATTGTGAGGTATGCTTACTATCAAATCGCATTGATTGCATTTTCTTCAATTTAAGCTGGATAATTGTGTAGACTGATTATGAAAATATCTTATATGGGCATGTGAAATAGGTGGATATCTCAAAAAGAGATCTCCATATCCAACATCGAGAAGGCTAGGGTGGAATCCATCGAAGCTGTATGCTTGCTTGAGAAGCACTTTCCCTCGAGCATTATGACAACTCAAGTCCACTTGCTTGTGCACATAGTTGCAGATGAGGTGGCTATTACAAGTACCGTTCATAGTCAATGGATGTTTTTTCTCGAGCGGTTTATGAAAACTTTGAAGGGATTTGTAAGACAAAGAGCAAGACCAGAAGCAAGCATGGCAGAGGGATGGCTTGTGCAAGAGTCATTAGTATATATCACGGAGTTTCTTGCATCCACGGATCCCGATATGCTGCAGGCTTGGCATAATAAGGATGATGATTGTAGCATTGGCGAGGTTCCCCAAGGAAAAGGGATTGAAAGAAAGATGAGCGAAGAGCAAATGGAGAAATTCAATAAGTTTTATATCCTCAATAGCCCTGAGATGCAGAAGTGGATTGAGAGATATGAAGTGGCCAACGCAGAAATAATAAATGCAAGGACGAGATTCAGAGTAATGTACAGGCAATCGCAACCATATCCACAGGATCTGGCTCTTCTCCCCACTCACATGTCACTTGATTGGCTACAACTGGCTCTACATAAAGCCGAATGCGATGGAGAGATAATAAACGAGCGCGAGCGAGAGTTATCATCTGGATGTATGATGCATGTAAGTTTCTTACCTCTTGACGTAATTAAGTAATTATTTGTGGCAATATACTTTATAAAATAGATGCATCTTCATTGTTTTAATGATGCTCTTTTACAGTACAAAAAGTACAGTGCATTATGGGCATATGGATGACATTTTCACGTGGAACGCATCGATTCAAAGAGAGTCACGTATGATTGTGGAGTCATGGCTAACTTCACACAAGATAGCCGAGCAAGTGCTTCGGATACCAATCTTCTCTCCTCATAGTTGGATTATTGTGGAACCATACACGAAATGTATGAAGTTGATTTCAGACAATTTAGTAATTTCATTCTTGATGTAAAATGGTTTAAGACTATTTTTAACGGTCCCCATGTGACAGTCAGAAAAGATAGTGGCGATTTCTTTACAATAGACTCCACCAAACATTGGACCGATCAAAGTGATACTTTTGTTCTTCCCGAGCACTGTGAGCAGGTGCATACTAATGATTTAATTAATCGAAGCTTTCGTTTTTAAAGATCCATTGATACATGTACTTAAGCATAATTTCATATATATAATTGACGACATTTGGCACCCATCTTCAATATAGGTGGTTTTTCATCCGGATCGTTCTGATCCAAGATGGTGGTACGTGATCCAAGTTGCAACACGAAGTAAGCAAATTTTAGAAGATAGAGATGTGGATATGGAGATGCCACTACCAATGCCAGATCCAATTGATCCCGATGAATCTAGCAAAAAAGATGAAGATCACAATATGAGCCAAGAGGAAGATGCGCATAATGACATCGCACGGGAGGAAGATGGAGATCACGATATTGAGGAAGAAGACAACGATCATCAAGAATCACCACAGTTTATTGAAGAAGATGATCAAGTACTTTAGGTGAACATACAATGTTAGAGTACGATGATTATATAGGAGATCAACTCGGTATAGAGTTAGAGATAGACTTGTTTGGCACGTTAGACTTGGCTCAAGATGAAACAGTTGATGTAAATGCTCTTCATTGATTTTTTTCATTTCAAACTTGGACATAAATATATGAGCTTCAAAGGCTTGATGTACATGCTCTCATACTTTTATTCTCTCAAAAGATCAAACATGTATGAAAATTTAAAAAAATTTGTCATTGGAAAAAACTAACTTTTAAGGCCTATATGGGTAAAAAAGCTTGCTGTAAAACGTCGCTATAAAAAAGTATCTCAATGTCGCTATATAGCGACACTTACAATTCTGATAAACGTCACTATATAGCGACTTTAGAAATCATCGCTATATA
This sequence comes from Dipteris shenzhenensis, assembly GCF_047967505.1. Taxonomy (NCBI): domain Eukaryota; kingdom Viridiplantae; phylum Streptophyta; class Polypodiopsida; order Gleicheniales; family Dipteridaceae; genus Dipteris; species Dipteris shenzhenensis. The sequence continues at coordinate 38,239,526 of NC_141625.1, forward strand.
GCAACGTTTACCTAAAGTTGCTATATAGCGATGCTTTACGAGATGCGCTTCCCATATCAACGATTAGCACCCCACGCACGCTAAACATCGATACTTAAACGTCGCAATAAGATCCGTGTGTAGTAGTGGCATAGGTCATCTCTAATGGGAATGCTTCATGCTCGATATCCTCAACATCTCAATCTAAAGACAAGGAAAATAATTCCACTATAACTTGGTAGACTCCAAGGAAATTTGTCTCAATTAGGAGATATTTAACCCTTAGGACGTGGAATAGTACATCTTCTAATGGGCATACTCTTGAAGAAAACTCAGGCATTGGTATTACATGGGCTGTTTTCATAGCAAGGAGTATTCTTTTTCTTGAAGAAGAAGTTGCTTGTTTGCTATCCTCCCATGAAGTTGTTGTTTCAGCTTAGGAAAGAAGCCCAGATCTTGTGGTGAATATGTAGACTTGATCTATTTTATTGAGATATTATCATTTGTTGTACATAGTTGTACTTCAAATAAATTTTTTGAAAATATGATTGAAACACATGAAATGCATGACTTTCAACGTACAGGGTTTATGTGACACCCAAAAATGGAAGCTTGTCCTGGCATATGTCAATGTACTACATCCCAACATAGTGGCTCTGCAAGAGCATAATCAACATATGTATGCAGGCAAGATAGGACATTTTGTTGGTTATGACAACTTTTATCGGGAGAGCACTCTTGTTCTTGTCAAACATACTCTTCAACATGTAGTGGCATTAAATGATAAGGAGGGCAAGCGGATGATTATGCAATCTCTCAAGGTGAAATTCTTGAATTTGCTTCAATTTATGCACCTCGTAAACACAACACCATCCGCATATGAAGATGTGTGTTAAGTGCAGCTGCAGACTATGACTTAATGAAACTAGGAATGGTATATACTTTCCTACAAGTTTACATCCTTCTCATTTCAAATGGAAGCTCTTTGAAAGTTTAGGGCCTATTGAGCACGTCAAAGGCAAATGGTGCAACTGCAAGTACATATGCAAAGCTCCTAGGGGACGGAAACCTAGTGGAACCAAGGACCCAGAATTTCACAAACGGAAGATAATCAGCAATAGGCAGAGAGAAAATAATGCCCTGACCGAGATCACGCATAGGCCATCTTCTTAGTTTGAAATCGCAAGCTCTCTATATTAGAGATCAACAGCAATTCTTCAAGAGTATTCGTCTTTCTGACCCTCGATCTCCCCGATTCCCTTAGTAATGCAGCCAATCTAATCCTTTCTTCCTCGACTTCTGGATGAACCGTTCCCAGCCTCTCTTCTTTCACTTCGAGAATGTGTTCGAGTAGGCTAATGGCCTCGTCTGACCTGCTTATGACAGCAATCATGAACCAAATCAGTGTCGTGTTTATCTCATCATACCATATAATTTTGGTTTATCAAAGAGGAAAAGCTTTCGTTTATAATCCTAGCTACAACATGTGGAGTGGAGAGATCAGAAGTAGCACCTGCCCAGTGCATCGTATGCACCCGCCAGATTACTGCAAACGGCCAAGGTCTCAGGATGGTGAGGACCATAGATCTCCTCTAAGATACGTTTAGACTCCTCGAAAGTGTCTGCAGCATGCCAGATCTCGTTGAGTCCCACGCAGGCAAGCCCCATCTGATTCAGGACAATCCCCAACTGGGCAGATTTCTTTTCAGCTCCCAATCGCAGCTTGGAAACTCCGCTCTTGAAGGACATAAATGCCTCTTCAAACTTCCCGAGATAGTAGTATAGCACACCCATTTGAGCTTCCACGCCTGCCACAGCGCTCTGTTGCCCAGGTAACACTTCTAAAATATCTAGAGCCCGCTGGAGAAGAAAAAGTGCCTGTTCTCGCTCATTCATGCTTTCATATACAGATGCAATTTCTGATAAACCACTTGCAAGTTCATCTGGGGAGTGCCCAGCATTTTGCTTCCCGTAGATCCTCAAGGCGCTCTCGCAGTAGTTCTTAGCTTCTTTCTGTTTTCGCATTTTCATATAGAGCACTGCTAAGTTGACGTATACGGAGGCCACAGAAGTATGGGCATCTCCGTTCGCGGACTTGAATAAGTTGAGTGCCTTCTGGTAGGCGAAAATAGCTTCATCAAATCGACCCAATGCAGCATAGGCGTCTCCTATGCTGCAGTCCACAGCGGCCACATCCACATCCTTTCCATGTGACCTCAATGCCACACTGGCTAGCACTAGATGCTCAAGTGCAATTTCGTGAACTCCCTTTCCACTGAGAATCAGAGCCATCAGCCTTCTGTCCGCTGCTTCTTCTAAAGACCCTGGCTGGCTGTGAGCGCTATGAATCTTGAGCGCATGTCCACACAGTTGTTCTGCTTCATGAAACTGCAGCGCCTGTAAATCCAAGCAGAAAAAGATCAGTAATCTTACCTCATCAGGGTCTAACGGATCCACAGAGAATTTGACAGATCATACCATTTTCTCCAAATTGACAAGATAGACACTAGAAATTCAAATCAAGCCGTGACATACCTTAAGGTATGCTTCTGCAAGGTAGCTGCAAGTATCCCCAACTTGAGGATCCATCTCGCCTAGTGCATCTTTCTGCATTCGATAAGCCGTGTTGTAATAAGTGAGAGCGCTATCATGTTGGCCGAGCAATGCCAGGATATCACCCAGCTGCATATACCCAGCAAATGCAGCGAGCGCATGATCTACTCCTTCCTTTAAATCTGGTATAGCGATCGCACGCTGCAAAATGGGTATGGCTTCTTCAAACTGACCAAGCCTGCAGTAGATGGCAGACAGGATGTGCAGACTCATGACAAGGTCCAAGCTTGGCTTCCCACCAGCTGCTTTTTCCAGAAACTTTGCGGCCCTAGTGGCACACTCCAGAGCTTTTACAGAGTTCTCTCCCGATAAATGCAAAGCTGTAGCCAACCTGAGCAGGAGCGGCCCTAGGTCCTCGCTGCCAGGGTTCGACAAAGCCTCCTCGTCCACGACCGACATCTGCTCATTTCCATTCGTTCCGCTGTCGTTGCTGTTGTTCCTACGATGGTAAACGATCCGCGATTTGCTTTTCCTGAGCTTCTCGGAAGAGCTTCTAGGCGGCCTGTCGAAGCTCCTGCGCTCAGATTTTTGAGGCGTTCTGTCCTCGCACGCATACATGTCGCTCATGGTTGCTAAGTCAACCTCGGGCGTTTTGAGCCTGGTAAAAATTCTGGCCGGCGTGCCTCTGCCAGAATGGTGGTCGAGGCTTTCAGACGACTGCCTCGGGGTGTGGCTGTGCTCAGGAGTCTTTGAAATGGGTGGGCGAGCAGCTGCTACTCGTGGGCTACCAAAGCTTTCCGAGATCGGCGGCCGAGGAGGTGCAGCGGCTCGCGGGCTACCAAAGCTTTCTGAGCTTTTAGTGCTTTTGGAGGTTCGCAATCCATGGTCGACTGATCTGGTCCGTCTGACGTAACCGGGGGAGCTAGGGTGGAGGAGGCTAGGGTGGGAGTTCTCCATGGAAGAAGCTAGTCGGAGGATGGGGGGGGAACAGTGAGGGTTATAAGAGAGGAGGGCAACATGGAAGGGAGGAAGGGGAGGGTGAGCTGGAAAGCGAGGGGGTGGCAGTGGAGATGCAACAGGAGGGTGGCAATGTGGAAGGCTAACAGTTTCAAATTAAATCACGCGCCTTAGGTGCAACGATGGCGGAGGAGGAGGCAACTTCAGAAGAAGGAGGAGAAGAAAGAAATGTGAGCCATAGCCACGACGAAGAAGAAGAAGAAGAAGAAGCGAGGTGGATCGCCATAGCCAGCTTCTTGTTCAGAAGGTGGCAATGGAAGAGACGTGACTAGTATATAAAAGCACACTTGCTTAAAGCTGTTTAGACTTAACGGTCGTAAGTGTACTAGTACGTACCCATGCATGGCGCTCCCTGGCCATCGTTTTGAAATGCCTCTCCCTTCTTAGATTCTCACGCTCCCTTCATCAGTCAAACTCTTCCTTTTTGACCCTCCCAAATAATTTCCCCCCCCCAAAAGAAAAAAAAGCTTAGCTAGCTGGTTTCCGGTTGAAACTTGAATCCCCCATACATCGACTCCCGATATACGTAAAACGTCTGGCTTGTTTCCTCTTGAGACTCGCAATCCCAACCGACCAATTTGAAATTTTTAACCGGCTCTATGCTAAGTTGAACCACCTCTTCAAGTGAGGGATAGGAGAGCGAACCCCCACCTCGACGAAAAGATATTTAATAAGATCACTCTAATACATAGACAATGTGCCATCTTGCACTTGAGGCTACATTGTCAAGAGCAACATTTTTTTTGCTATACTCTTCACTTTTTTTATTACAGTTTCTCCACTCATTAAAACTTTTACAACCACTCTTCTAACTTGTTTAATCTTGTAATTAGGCTTTAAACTACACACTAAGCATAATCTCACTCAATTTTTCCTTTGGCATTTTAGCCATTAACAAAATACTATAAGAGTACCTTTGGTGAATTCTAGACCACCCCCCTCTCATCTCCACTACTTACCACAACTTCCAAGCTTAGGCCTTTTGCTTTCTATATAGAAATTCACAAAACCTCCCATTGTTTTAGATTTTTAAAGGAGTACATGCTTTGAGGTTTTTTACATAAATTTACAGCTTCTTGGTAGAATATACTCAACCACTTCTGGTTTTATTATTTTTTCTTAGTAGATTTATCAAATCAAAATGATGCAAGTCATCTCACATTAACTCTTAATCTTTTGCAATCACAACTAGTTTGGCAAAGCATTACAAAGAGTCAAACTCCCCCCTCCCACACTCACTCACCAAGATCACCCAAAGAAGAAAACATTTTCATACATTAACAACATCCTAAGTTTGCATTACTTCTCTAAAAGTGAAGGGTAAGCTCAACCAAAGGTTACCATTATGTGATCAACAGTGAAGGTGACCTTTGAACATGTTGTCTTCCATTGACTTAGCCCCTAGATAAGACAATTGTGTGATAAGACAATTGTGTGTCCCAAATCATTTGAGGGAATCAAATAGTTAATCGTTTGTGTAGTTGTTGCAAGTATCCATGAAGCACATCATCATTCGCAAGTCGCCCTCATTACTTCTATCTTACCCACCCATGACATTTGTAATACGTGGGAACCAAGGATCTTTAATGTCTTCTTTCAAAAAAGTGAGCATCTGTCATATAATTTGACATGCACAGTGGACAATTCATAACCCTACTTTTTGCTTTTTATTTTTTCACTATGTCTATTGTATCTCTTGGCAATTGAAACACCTAAATTGCACATTTGAAAATATCTAGATTTTTTCAAAAAATATTATCATGTCAGATCCCTTCAATTGCCTTGGCAAGAGATGCCAAGGGGGCCTACTAATTTGGTAGTAAGGGACAATCACACCGTCACTCCCTTTACCAGCAAAAGACCCAAAATTATCATCCAACAAACTTGACAAACCATACCAGTACCTTCACTTGCTATCCCTATGCTTTTGTACTTTCATGATAAACATATACCTTATAATTAGGGAGTATGATAGGATAAGTATTAGTATTTCACAAGTGTTCTACTTGAGTGCCATATCTCCCTTTAAAAACATTCAACACTCTTTACAAGCTTTTCTGGATTCATAAATGCCTTCAAAGCAACATGACCTCAAAAGTTCCATCTTCAAAAGCCTATTATATTAAGAGTTGAGAGAGAGAGAGAGAGAGAGATCATTTACCTTGTGCATCTATGTAAGCACACATGTGTGTGTCTTAATACATGTGTGCATGCATGTGTGTGCACACATGAGGATGAGCATGTGCACATGCATGCATACATGCACATGTGCAATAAACATGTATGTATCTCCCTACATGTGTTTATGTACATGTATATGTGCATACATGTGCATGTGTGTCTACATGTGTATGTGTATATGTGTCTCCATGTGTGCATGTGTGTACATATGCATGTGCAAGTAGGTGCATGTGTGTGTATGCATGCATGCAAGTGTTCATGCGCATGCATGAGCATGCGTGCGCATGTGTGTGTGCATGCGTTCACATGCATGAGTGCGTGGGTGTGTATGCACGCGCGCATGCACATATGCACTTGTGCATGTGCGTTTTCACAAAAATGTGTGTGTGTGTGTGCATGTGCGCACACACACACACACACACACACATGTAAGCACTTGTGCATGTGTGCTTTTACCCAAAAGAGAGAGAGAGAGAGAGAGAGAGAGAGAGAGAGAGAGAGAGAGAGAGAACACGCACTTACGTATGTACTCATGCACATGTGCATTTGCATACATCTACATGCATGCACGTCTATGGGTATGCACACATATGCATGACTACATGAATGTGTCTACATGCATGATGTGTGCAAGAACTCAACCTATGATGTCTAGGCTCCCTACCAATGTGTACAAATTTCCTTTGTTTTGTCTTTTTTGTGTTGAATGAGCTCCTTTAACTAGCGTTCCTTCCAAAACCTATGTTAGCTATGCAAACATTTTGTAGTTAAACTAAAGTATAGAGTTCCAAGAGGCTTTCACATCAAATTCGTTTTCTTAAATTTATTCCCCAACTGAGTTCCCCAATTGTACATGATTTTGTTATTGGAGAACAAACACCATTTATGAGCACATCACCTTCAATGCATAAGGCCAATAATTTAGGGAGGATTCAACATCTTCAACTAGATTGTCACCCTTTTGAAAGAATATGGGAAGGTGGGAGGTAGCTTGTGTAGGGTCCTCCAGCTATACACCTCCATAAAGATTAAAGGAGTGGTTCCCATCTTGAAATTGGAAAGGTAGGGAGACGTGGGGATCCCTCAATGCTGAAACTCTTTTCCCAAAAAGATAAGAACATAATTTCCCCTTTTAATGTTATCCTCGTGACTACTGGTACATAAAGTTAAAGTGTTGTCAACATAGTTTACAAAGTTTGCAGCTAAGGGAGACTAAGGTGCATCTTTTTAATGATAAAAGGTCTCTCTCTCTCTCTCTCTTTCACACACACACACACACACACACACGTGCACGCGTGTGCATGCATGTGCATGCACACACATGCACACACACATAGGATTTTAAGATTAATGTGAATTCAAATTCAAACTCATTTTGATCAATATCATTGTTTTTTATGCACATTTTTATTTGTAGGTCACATAGTAATAAAAATAGGAAGGAATTCACATCAATATTAAATTTTATGCATAGCATGGTCATGAAGTCACATGCTGATGGAATATGAAGCTATCAAGGGATGACAACAACAATCCGTACCCAATGACCATGTGCTGATAAATTCAAGCCTGATGGTTTATATGATTCAAAGTGTGAATCTACAATGGGTTAAATCAATGGTGGAGTTCCTAACTTTAATGGGATGAAGAATCCACTAAAGGCCTTATCATGTGCAATATTATAATGAGGGCAATGCTTGGAATATAAAGATCAACCTAAACTCATCTACTTCATAAGGGTATCACAAAACTAGGTTAAAGAAATAATAGTTATTGTTGCACCACTTGCCCTTATAGTCTTGTTGATTCTAAAGTGTTCAACGGTGAAGCAAGGATTCTATACTTTTAATAATGGTATTCATAAAAGGGGACAACATTTTTGTATTAGGACCTACCAAAGGGAGACAAAATATGCAAACTGTTTGGATAGCATTACAACATATGGAACTATAATCCTAATGAAAATAAACTGCAAAATTTATTTTGAGACTTGATTGAGCACTAAGATAGGACGAGCTTCATTCATCTAGATCACGTGACTTAGTTCATTTTTCTTTGCTAACAATGGACTTGCTTTGCTAACATGCACTTGTGGTTCAAGGACTTTATTGTAAATGGACTAGCTCTAAGTAGTGAGCTGCCCTTTCTTATCCTTATTCTTATTGAATTTTTCCTTTGTTATATAGTTTGTTTGGTAATTCCTCTCTAATGTTTTTAATGTAATTTACCCCACTATACACGAATCCTATTGTGACGTTTAAGTACCGATGTTTAGCATGCACGGGGCACTAATCGTCGGTATTGAAAGCATGCCTCGTGAAGCATCGCTATATAGCGACTTTATGCAAACGCCGTTATATAGCGATGATTTCTAGAGTCACTATATAGTGACGATTATCAGAATTGTAAGTGTCACTATATAGCGACACTGAGATACTTTTATATAGCGACGTTTTACAGAGCTTTTTTTCTCATATCGACCTTGTCCAAGTTTGAGATGAAAAAAATCAATGAAGAGCATTTACATCAACGGTTTCATCTTGAGCCAAGTCTAACGTGCCAAACAAGTCTGTCTCTTACTCTATACCAAGTTGATCTCCTATATCAACATCGTACTCTAGCATCGTACGTTCACCTAGAAGTACTTGATCATCTTCTTCAATAAAGTGTGGTGATTCTTGATGATCGTTGTCTTCTTTCTCAATATCGTGATCTCCATCTTCCTCCCGTGTGATATCATTATGCGCATCTTCTTCTTGGCTCATATTGTGATCTTCATCTTCTTCGCTAGATTCATCTGGATCAATTGGATCCGGCATTGGTAGTGGCATCTCCATTGTGGGGGTTAAAGATCACTGTGCCTTTACACTAGTTATGAACAATACTCAAACACATATATAAATGAATGAAAAAGAAGATTAGGGTGTTCTGCACCCACCAAAACTTGTGTGGCTCTCTGTTTCTCTCTCTCCCTCTTCCGTTCTTGCTTCCGTTGAGAGCACTCTCAACTGGTATCAGAGCCCGGGTGATCTAGCTGAGCATGCGTGAATGCCTAAAAGCTCAACAGCTCTGTGGGAGGAAGGAGAAGCTCTGTGGGAAGCTTTGTGGGTGACTTTACTTGCATCTGAGTGTGCAGAGACCTTGGAGGAATCTTTAGAAAAGTCACTTTGGTTTTGCGAAGTGGTTTTGAGAGCCTATTAAGTGTTTTCAAAGAAAAAGTCGTTTTTTAAGCTTTTCCCTATTCTGTTCGATGACAAAGACTCCGTATTGACTTATAGAGGCAACTATTGCTTGCTTTTGGTGTCTACTTCACTTCAGGAGCTTGGAAACACCTTCATTCTTGAATCTGGGATCATTTCATTGGATTTCTGACTCACTGTATTAGTTTCTACGTTTTTCTGCTCGGGTGTTGGAACTCAAGTTTGGAGCAACCATTTGCAGATCTGTCAGTTCCGGTGGACTTAGGAGGTCCTAAAACTTCTATGTTGCTCATCATTCACACTCCGGTGGAGTTTACAAACAGCTCTGTTTCCAAAAACGTTTTTCAGTCCGTGCGTTAGACCCAGTGATTGAGGCGACGGTTTCCAAAATCGTCTGTCCCATTGCATTTCGGACACCCAAAAACCCCTACCTGTCAGTTCTTACACGATTCGGTGGAGGATTTTCAGAGTTATAGATCTCTGTGTATTCGATTTCGTCTCTCTATTATGTATTTTTCATTCTAAGGTTTTGAAACCTTAGATTTATGCCACATGGCAGTGGATAAGTGTTGACTCCCATTTCTCACTCATCGGTTGGGATTTTAAAGTTCTAGCAGAAGAGAGATATTTGCAGATTTTCTTGCTGAGTCCGATTATGCAATGGTGCCCATGTTTTGAGGCATCTCAGGTTCTATTTTCAGTAGCGGTCATTACTGTGGGACCATGATTTCTTGAGCATACCTTATGTAGATCACTCTGGTTGCAGTTTGAGCAATGTGCGCTCATTTGTGGTATGCATTGGGTTGCAGTGGATGATTTATAGGCCATTTGGATGCATTGCGGTCCTTATTGGATGCACTGATAGGCCCAAATTGCCTTGTGGGATGCTATTTTTATGGACGCTTTGCACATGGATGCTATTTTATGCTGAGGGATAGCTTTGACACATTGCAAGTGATGCATTGATAGTGCTATGCTCTCTTGGATGAGATATTATTAATGCATATGCCAGTGGACAGTGTTTACGCTTGAGTCATTTGGCACTTATTGGCATTTTGGATTACCATTGCAGTTGGCATTTTCTTTTGGGCCAGATTTGCTCATATGGATGCATAGTATATGCACATGAGTCAGATGCTTTGAGACATGAGTTTTGGTGATATTTCACTCTATTGTGGCATACACATTTGGGTGCACCTGGTATTTGGTGTGATTCTCTCTTGTAGGCACTAGCATTTGGGATTTTTTTGCTTCATTTGCATGATGGCATCCTCTTCCATGTCTGAAAAGGAGATTTTTAGCATTAAAAAGTTTGATGGGACAAACTTTTCTTTGTGGAAAGAACAAATAAGGGATGTGCTTATTCAAAAGAAGCAGATTAAACCCTTGGCAGGGATTGAAGCTAAGCTTGCAAATATGTCTGAGGATGATTGGAATGAGTTGGATGCATTAGCAAAGTCTACTATTAGACTACAGAAGATTTGTGGAAGAAACTGTGTGCCACTTATGAGAAGGAAACTACCTCTAATAAAGTTTACCTCATGAAGAGGTTGTTTGAGCTGCAGATGAAGGAAGGGGTATCCATTGCTTCTCACTTGAATGAATTCAATATTATTTTCAGCCAGTTTCAGGCTCAGAAGATGAATTTTGATGCGGAGACTACGGCAATATTTCTCTTATGTTCATTGCCATCCTCATGGGATACCTTCCGTACAGCTGTTAGTAACTCTGCACTTGGTGGAGTATTGAAATTTGATGATGTTGCGGGTAGCTTGTTGGCCGAGGAGATTAGACGGAAGTATATGGATGGCAACAAGCAGGATGCAGCCTTAAATGTGCAAAGGGGAAGATCACAGTTCAGGGGGAAGTCCCAAGGAAGAGGGAAGTCTCGTAGCAAATCCAAGGCACGGAACATTGAGTGTTACCACTGTGGCAAGAAGGGCCATATGAAAAAGGATTGCTACAAGCTGAAAAGAGAGCAAAAGGATAAGAAAAAGAATGCAAATTGGGGTGCAAATCAAAAGGAAGAGAGTCCAAGGGAGGACAAAGGAAAAGTGAAGATCGAGAAGATCAATGCAGTCACACATGATAGTGACAATGACGTTCTCTTCATGTCTAGTTTATCTGCAGAGTTGCTTACCACTTCAGATGATGCATATTCCCAGGATTGGATTTTGGATTTTTGTGCTTCATTCCATGTTACTCCCCATAGGGAATGGTTCTCCACTTATGACAGTGGAAAGACAGGTTGTGTGCATCTTGGAAATGAATGTGCATGTGACATAGTGGGAGTAGGTGACATAAAGTTTTCTTTTGCAAATGGGTCCGCATTTATTTTGAAACATGTGAGACATGTGCCTAAGTTGACCAAGAGTCTTATTTCAGTGGGACAGTTAGATGATGCTGGTTTTCACACTACTTTTGGCTTTCAGAGTTGGAAAATTCAGAAGGGCTCTATGCTTTTGGCCAGGGGTGCCAAGCGTGGGACTTTGTATCCCTTACATGTATCAGGGGTATTTGATCATGTTGTTGTAATAACTGAGCAGCCAAGCACTTCTTTGTGGCATTGCAAGTTGGGACACATGAGCCAGAATGGAATAAAACTCTTATGCCATTTGGGTTATGTACCGCATTTGAGTTTCTCTGATTTTGAATTTTGTGAGCACTGTCTCTATGGGAAGCAGACTAAATCAGCCCATAAAAGAAGGGGAAAGAAAGAGTTTGAAAAGCTAAATTTGGTGCATTCAGACGTATGTGGTCCCATGCCTACACGGTCATTAGGCGGGGCTGAATACTATGCGACATTCATTGATGATGCAACTAGGAAAGTGTGGGCTTATGCTATAGCTCGAAAGAGTGATGTGTTCCAAGTATTTCAGAAATGGCTGGCCTTGGTTGAGAATCAGTCAAGTAGAACGCTTAAATGCCTACGGACTGACAATGGTGGAGAGTATCTCTCTCATGACTTTCAGCATTTATGTGATACACGTGGGATTAAGAGGGAGCTCACATCCCCTCGTACTCCAGAGCAAAATCCATTTGCAGAAAAGATGAATCGTATCATTTTAGAAAGGTTGCAATGCATGCTTTCCAATGCAAGTCTTTCTGGTGGTTTTTGGGCTGAGGCAATGAAGACTACAGTGCATGTGATCAATAGATCACCTAGTAAGAGTTTGGATGGTGGTATTCCTGAAGAGGCATGGAGTGGCAAGAAGCCCTCTTACTCTCATTTGCCTATATTTGGGTGTGAGGCATATGCACATGTGCCAAAAGAGCTTTGAAAGAAGCTAGATCCTAAGTCTAGGAAATGCATCTTTCTGGGTTATGGTGAAAGTGGAGAGATGGGCTATCGTCTCTGGGATCTAGAAGCAAAGAAGATCATACGCAACCATGATGTAGTCTTGAATGAGAAGAAGATGCATAAGGCACCCATGAGGGATGTGGAAATGAGGAGAATCACTTTCCAGGATGTGAATCCACCTGCATATGTTGATAGATAGCAAGTTGTCCATGCACCAAATGTGCAAGAAATGGTACCACCAAGTACTCCCACAGGTATATAATCAAGGGTAGATGATGGATCATCTATTGGTGGAAATGATGAGCCAAATGTGGCTGATATGCAGGTGGGACAACAAGCTGAAATGAGGCTGAAATGCCCTTGAGAAGATCATCTAGAGTGTCTAGACCGCCTGATAGGTTTGTTCCAAGGGTAGACTATGTGATGCTTACTGATTGTGGGGAGCCTTCTTACTACAAAGAGGCTATGATGCACGAGGATCAATGCAAGTGGGAGTATGCTATGCAATCAGAGATGAGTTCACTTATGAAGAATAAGAATTGGGACTTGGTTTCTTTGCCACATGGAAAGAAAGCATTGCCATGTAAATGGGTCTACAAAATGAAGGTCACAGGTGATGATGTGCCTAGGCCCAAGGCTTGTTTGATCGCTAAAGGATTCAAGCAAGAGAAGGGTGTGGACTTTGATGAGATATTCTCTCTGGTTGTGAAGATGACCACACTTAGATGCATGCTTGAACTAGTGGCATCAGAGGATATGGAGCTTATGCAAATGGATGTCAAGACAGCTTTCTTGCATGGGAATTTGCATGAGGAAATTTACATGGTGCAGCCGGAAGGCTTTGAAGAAAAGGGCAAAGAGCATTTAGTTTGCAAGCTGAAGAAGAGTCTCTATGGTCTTAAGCAAGTGCCTAGAGAATGGTATCAGAAGTTTGATGCTTTCATCATTCAGTCCCAGGGTTTTAGAAGGAGTGAAATTGATCACTGCCTCTACACTAAAAGGGCTAAGGATAATAGCCTGATAATCTTGGCACTATATGTGGATGATATGCTATTGGCTAGCAAGAATACTTATGAGCTAGATGCATTAAAGACCAAGTTGAATGAGGCCTTTGATATGAAGGATTTGGGACTTGCAAGTCATATTCTTGGTATGCGCATCACGCATGATCGGAGTAAGAAACTCCTTTGGCTTTCACAAAAAGAGTATGTTACAAAAGTATTGCAGCGTTTCAATATGGAGGGGGGGAAGGTAGTGAGTACTCCATTGCCTCCATATGTGAAACTGAGTCATACAAATAGTCCCAAATCAGATGAGGAAAGTGCCATGATGGCCAAGGTTCTTTATGCATCAGCAGTTGGGATTCTTATGTATGCTGTGATAGCTACTAGACCAGACATTGCATTTGTAGTGGGAGTTGTTAGCCGATATATGGCTAATCCAGGAAAGAGGCATTGGGAGGCAGTTAAGTGCATCATGAGGTACATGAAAGGTACCAAGGAGATGTGCATATGCTTTGGTAAAGGAGACATGCATGTACTTGAGTACATAGATTCAGACTATGCAGGGCATGTGGATAGTAGGAGATCCACTTCTGGTTGTATGTTCACCTTTGCAAGTGGTGCAGTGTCATGGATGTCTCGTGCACACAAGTGCATTGCTTTGTCTACCACAGAGGCTGAGTATGTTGTAGCCACAGAGGGTTGCAAGGAGGCTATATGGCTTGATCGGCTAGTGGGAGATTTGGGGATTCATACAGGTGTACCGACATTGCATAGTGATTCCATGAGTGCTATTCAGCTAGCATAGAATCTGGTCTTTCATGCAAAGACCAAACACATTGAGGTCAGGTACCATTTCATCAGTTGAGGACAAGTGCATAGAGCTTGTCAAGGTTCATACAAATGATAACCCTGCAGATATGCTGACAAAGAGTCTACCTAGTCAGCAGTTTGAGTATTGCATGTATTGATGGACATTGGATAGTATGCTCACTGGTTGTTCTCCCTTAAAGGCACATTGTCCTTTAAATGGGAGGTTGTGGGGGTTAAAGGTCACTATGCCTTTACCCGGGTTATGTACAATACTCAAACACATATATAAATGAATGAAAAAGAAGATTAGGGTGTTCTGCACCCACCAAAACTTGTGTGGCTCTCTGTTTCTCTCTCTCCCTCTTCTGTTCTTGCTTCCATTGAGAGCACTCTCACTCCATATCCACATCTCTATCTTCAAAAATTTGCTTACTTCATGGTGCAACTTGCTTCACGTACCACCATCTTGGATCAAAATGATCTGGATGAAAAACCACCTATATTGAAGACGGGTGCCAAATGTCGTCAATTATATATATGAGATTATGCTTAAGTACATGTATCAATGGATCTTTAAAAATGAAAGATTCGATTAATTAAATCATTAGTATGCACCTGCTCACAGTGCTCGGGAAGAACAAAAGTATCACTTTCATCAGTCCAATGTTTGGTGGAGTCTATTGCAAAGAAACTGCTACTATCTTTTCTCATTGTCGCATGGGAACCGTTGTAAATAGTTCTAAACCATTTTACATCAAGAATGAAAATACTAAATCATCTGAAATCAACTTCATAGATTTTACGTATGGTTCCACAATAATCCAACTCTGAGGAGAGAAGATTGGTATTCGAAGCACTTGCTCGGTTATCTTGTGTGAAGTTAGCCATGACTCCACAATCATACGTGACTCTCTTTGAATCGATGTGTTCCACGTGAAAATGTCGTCCATATGACCATAATGCACTGTAATTTTTGTACTGTAAAAGAGCATCATCAAAACAATGAAGATGCATCTATTTTATAGCGTGTATTGTCACAAATAATTACTTAATTATGTCAAGAGGTAAGAAACTTACATGCATCATACATCTAGATGATAACTCTCACTCGCACTCGTTTATTGTCTCTCCATCGCGTTTGGCTTTATGTAGAGCCAGTTGTGGCCAATCAAGTCACATGTGAGTGGGGAGAAGAGCCAGATCCAATGGATATGGTTGCGATTGCCTGGACATTACTCTGAATCTCGTCCTTGCATTTATTAAATCCACTTTTGCATCTCCTTGCTATTGAGGATACAAAACTTATTGAATTTCTTCATTTGCTCTTCCCTCATCTTTCTTTCAATCCCTTTTCCTTGGGGAACCTCGCCAACAATGTGATCATCATCCTTGTTATGCCAAGCTTGTGGCATATCGGGGTCCGTGGATGCAAGAAACTCTGTGATATATACTAATGACTCTTGCATAAGCCATCCCTTTGCCATGCTTACTTCTAGTCTTGCTCTTTGTCTTATAAATCCCTTCAAAATTTTCATAAACCGCTCGAGAAAAAACATCCACCGACTATGAACGGTACCTGCAATAGCCACCTCATCAACTATGTGCACAAGCAAGTGGACTTGAGTTGTCATAATGCTCAAGGGAAAGTGCTTCTCAAGCAAGCATACGGCTTTGATGGATTCCACCCTAGCCTTCTCAATGCTCGATATGGAGATCTCTTTTTGAAATATCCACCTATTTCACATGCCCATGTAAGATATTTTCATAATCAGTCTACAGATTATTCAGCTTAAATTAAAGAAAATGCAATCAATGCGATTTGATAGTAAGCATACCTCACAATACCACTGATCTTGAATATAGCATTTCTAACATCTTCTTGTAGGCACCCTTTTATTGTAATTGGGAGGATGAACTATCAAAGCAACAAAGAAGTTATGTCAACAATATAACATAATCATAATTACGCTAATGCATCACAATTATCGGTACACTAATTCTATAGCTTAGAATACCTATAAGACCTTGTGCCAATCATGGGACTTGAGCCCACTAAGCTTATTGTCCTTTGAAAATGTTCCTTTCAAGCAACGCATGTACCCTGTCGGTGTTTGAAAAGAGGCAATGTCTGCCTTGACCGCTACCTCCTCCCTCGTAGAGAGGATCCACGTTACTTTCGGGAGGACAACTTTTCCCGAAGCATGCACTTGGGGCCACAAACGAGACATCCTATTCATAGCACGCAAGTCTTCTGGCACTCCTGTCGAGTCTTTGGAACTAACCAAGTCTAAAGACCGTATTAGATAATTCGGGAAAAATACAATTCCCAAAATGGCAGTTTTGGAAGAAATTGTAGCTCCTCTCAATGAAAAAACAGGAGAAATATGTGAAAATAGACTAGATAGCCATTCATGAAGTGTGAAATATCAACTACATTCTCAAATAATAAATAGAATATCAGTGTCTAAGCCACGTTATCATCAACAAAATAATAAACTTTGAAACCCATTTGAGTTAGATTCATCTCGTGAGCCATAGTGATGTTCAAAAACACCTTCATAATAGCTCTTTGGAATTTCCATTGATATTGAGACTCGCTTTGTTGTGAGCATTCTCATTTGAAAATCTCCAAAACACCATTTAAAAAATGTAGAGTGTAATTAATAACCATGAGTATTGCAATGAAAATGCACAGGCTCTTTAACTGAACCAAGTGTTTTTAGAGGAGAATGAATGCAAGATATGTAGTTGATGGAAAATCAATGGGCAATGACAAGCATTTGATGTAAATTAGGTGGCAATGACAATAATTTATTGTGCACTTTCAATGTTTAGATTGACTAGCATTATTGTAAAAGGATAACTTTACATGTCATGTTGATTACTCATTGCAAAGTTAAAAAGTACACTTTAGGATGAAAACATAACATCTTGTTGATGCACCATTGAAATCCTTGAAATAAATGAGAAATAAATCATGATTCCAAAGAAACTCTCAATTTCTAGCCCCAAAGAGAATGGCACCAAAAAGAATGGCATGAGAGACACTCCTTCAAAATACATTATGAATGTAGTTATGAACACGTTTGCATATTATTCACACACAACAATTATGCACCAATTTACATACCTGGCAAGAAAGTAGTAATTCCCATAAGTAATGATTGTATAAAGAAATACAATGTTGTTATTCAAAACTCATAGTCGGGACAGGTAACTTTGGTGGTCCAAATGGATCTCGTTTTGGTATGCACCTACTCAAGCTGGATTTGAACGTATATCTATCTACATTACAAAAGACAAATTCAATTAGCTGCAATAACAGTTATATAGACTTGAGATAAAATCAAAAAACACTTTGACATATGTACCTTCATGGAAAATACGAGGAAAATACGCATTCTGTAGTCGGTTTATGTAGCCCTTAGCAATGTATTTCTTGATATAGCGACCTTTGTACCCTAGGTCTATAGCTAATTGAGAAACTTGCATAGCATTCATGCTAGAGAGTTGCGGAGCATTCCTTAAAAGTCTTATTTGGGATGCATTGAGTTTAGGCACTTGGCCATCACCACCATGGGTTGCCCTAGGGTGTACACCCTTTGGTTCTGTATTACCACCTATAGCCCTCTCTCTTAGTTGATCTACAAGAGGAAGATTTCTTGTTTTATATTCCATTCTTGACCATGCATGATTTTCCTCCCTCCATTCATCAATTACTTTCTAGACAAGGTTGAAATCCTTATGCCCCTCCATCACAGGTAATTTTCCATACCGATTGAATCATGCTGCGTACATCTTTAGTTTCATGAGTTGTAGTAAGTACGGCATCAACTCTCTCAATAGAATATTATCATCCTTGTCTTGTACATCAAACGTTGAAGGAAATATGCAATTTGATGGAGGGCTAATGCAAGCCTTGTATGGGGAGTCATCAACAAGGATTGTCCTTCTAGCATCACATCCAAATGCCTTTGAGATTTTTGCTAAGGGTTTGAACATTGCCTCAACACCAACCTTGTCAGGCCTATTTATCCTCGTCTTACTGTAAGTGTAGCATCCTTGCTAAGACCATATAACAAAGAAAGGGAGGCTCTCATTTGCATAATTTTGTAGCTTTCCTGCCATATCAAGTACGTTATACTCCATCGCAGTTGACCAGATACCTACATTAAATCTTTGTAGCAAGATTTTAAGGAATTCTATGCACCCAGGACGAACAACCATATAACTATTTTTGCCATGCATAATAGACAGATGTATTGGAGACTTGAATAGGCAGTGACTTAATAACAAGCCATTCAAGTCTAATATGATTATTATTCGTGGCATATCCAAAGAAATTGTATGTGGATATAGATCCGAATTCCCCTTGAAGTTGTTGGCTTCTGACTCATCCAAATTGTCAGGTGCTATGTTTTCATACATGTTTGCAACAACAATAAGATTATCTAGTCTTGTCCCCAACGTTGAGATAGTACGTTCATCCATGTTCTCTTCTAAAAGTATAGGATTCATGATATTCCTTGCAATTTTCTCCATTTTTGGGGTTATGTTTTCTTCTATACCTCCTATATCCATCACGTAATTGATAGTCCCCATTTTGGGTGGTATGTTGTCCTCTACATTTGATGTCTCCATATCCTTCCATGCATCATTGGTCCCTGTAGAAGTTGAGGAATATAGAAATATTTTGATTCTTTATAGTGTATTCAACAATGTCGAAGCACAAAAGCATATGAAACTAATAAATAACAATAAAGTACGAACATTATCCATCGCCGTTCACTGATTCCATTGTCTTTTTGGGGAATGGCACTGGTGCCAATCTCTCTAAAGTTCAATTGAGAATGCAAATAGTGCAACCTTTCTCTCTGAACTCATAGAGAGAATGGCACTAGTGCCATTCTTCTCTTGGGGTGGTGCTAGTGCCATTTTATATATAAGGTTATGGAGAATGCCACTAGTGCCTTTCTCTATATCCTCATTGGGAGGAGAGAATACTACTAGTGCCTCCCCCCATGTCCCAAAGGAAATGTACAATGCATGATCTGAAAGCATAGATATTGTATTTCTTTGGTCCAATAGATTTGTAGAAAGCACCCAAATCCAAACTTTGGTAGCATAGTTAATACTATACAATTTTTAATCTTTGTAATGCTTTCAACTAACATAGATTCAAGAAAGGAACATAACAGTATTACCATTTCTACATAACCACAAAGAGAGAATGGCACTAGAGCCATTCTCCATATGAGGTCACATAAAATGTTAATAGTACCTCTTACGTATAACCCAACATAGGGAGAATGACACTAGTACCATTCCCCATGTCATTATGTCACACAATTTTATCATACCTAATGTTTAATCTCTTTAATATAATGAGAGTATGTGCAATCGAGAAAATCCATAAAAGTCATATTATTTTGAAACTGAATACACAAGGCATAAATGAGTAGCTAAAGACCTTGCTCCAAATCTTCCAATGTAATCTTTGGGATAGCTTCAAGATCTACTTCAGTTAAAGGTCGCAAGTCTTCAATGTGATGCTCACCCTCTTTAATTCCTTCATCGATAGGTGAATCAGCTCTATGTGTCTCAAGAGGCCTCTCAATGCTAGACCAAATCTTAATATGGGGATTGTTTGATGCATGTGCCACACACATAGCCTCGACCTCTATCGCCTGTTGGGATGTCTTCACCAGTGAGATCACTTTTCTTTTGCTTGACAATGCTTGTAATGCCACACATCCATTGGTAAAGACGTCAACAACAACTTCATGTTCCCTACTACAATAGCACCTGATGCACTCCTTGATGATGCCATGCTTCACAACTGCCTCTTTTTCATACTCATCGTCCTCATCAGAATAAAGAATATTGTCCTCAATTATTATGTATGGCCTTGTGTTTTTTTACATGTGCTCAAATCCATCAAACCCATCATGTGAGCTTACAAATGACAAAAAATAGAAGGTCTCACACAAACCCTTTTGTGCACTCCGATTGATGGATAACACCCACAAACCTTCTATGCCAAAATCGAGCCTCTATCATTGCTTCCTTGAGATTTACCATCTCTGTCATTGTCATAAATGATAGCAATACATACTGTGATATAGTGGCAACGGTCTCCATCAAGCCACAGAGCAACTTCTTGAAGGCATCCTTATCCCAACACATGCCTTTGGCAGATCCCTCTGAGGTGTCAAGCACACACAAGCTGATTGGAAGTTGTCCCTTGGAGTGATGTGTTAGAAAGCTCTCCCCCTCCATCTCCATGTTCACTTGAATATATGTCCAAGGAAAACAAGACTGCGATGTAGACTTGTTACCCTCTATTGAACTAATCACCCAATCAACATAGATTGATGCGGCTTATGGGAAATCAGGTGTGGACTTGCCAACTTGCAGCTTCTCTTTGACCCATATCTATTGTAGCCAACGTTTGTATCCAATTATTGATGTCACTTTGTGTATCTCCTTCTATGGGCTTTAGAACCCTTGAAGCTCTGATAAACAATTGAATCAATTTTGAAGTAAGTTGCAAGGGCATCCCATGTTTGATGTTGGGGCGAAGGGTGACGTGAGTTGAACTCCTTGATGAGCGCTTCTTTTAGGGCTCTATTATGCTTAATCTCCATTGCTCGTTAAGACATTTCAATGGAGTCCTTGTCTTTGCTTGACTTGACCAAGACTATTTCTTTAGACTCAATCTCTGCTTGAAGTGCACGTACATCTTCATCTTCTAATCCTAGCAGAAACTAGCAGACACCTCATATATGTTATTGTGGGATTTCGACCCTCAAGATCACCCTGCTTCACCAATGTCAAAATCCTAATCCATTATTCGTAGATGTCATCATCGTATGTGACATGTGTGTGTCCTTGGTAGCAAAGTTTGTGCCCATCGATACGCTTGCAACTCCTACAAAATTCTATTTAAAAAGACCAAAATCATCTTAGACATTCTTCTAATCCAAATCATGTAATAGAGATAATAATGACACTAGTGCGATTCTCCCATTACCATGTCAAAAGCATGACTTGGTAACTAGAAGAGTGGCACTAGTGCCATTCTCACATCAGGGAATTGACACTACTATCATTTCTTTTACAAAGCCATAAACATTCTTGAAATAAAAAATGCATACAAAATAAAGTTTATTACTGACATCCCAACTTTGTCGATCTTTATGCCCTTTGACAAGGCCTTGGGCTGGTTTCTTTGGTCGTCCGAATGCAACCCACTGAGCCCTTAGGTGTTGTAAGATATTGATATATGGCTGATTTTTCAAAACGGTCTGTGCCTCCATGTTGGCCATTGATGATATCTTACAACTTGCTTCAACTGGTGCATTGACAACAATTCTCGCCTTCCTCTATGTATAGAAACATTTTGTTGATTGAAGGCTTCTCCACGTGCTTTAGTTATAAACATCCTTGCAGCATAAATCGAATGCTGCCCTGCAAGAATCCAATAATTATACTCCTTCAACTTTTCCACCTTTATCTCTTCCTTGCACATCGGAGTATTTGTGCCTATGTGGTAAGGCATAAGATATGCACATGTTGCAGGAGGTCGTGCATTCATTGCAAAACTCTTGACCAAGTGACTGACATAGCTGAGGGTCAATGTGTGTACACATATTGGCTTGGTTCTCTAAAGCAATTCATCACTAGGATCAACACCTCAAACTCCAAACCAAATGGGAAGTACTCTACGTACTCCATCAAGCCTTTCATACTTGTGTCCTTCCTTTCCAATTTCTTTTGTAGTGCCTTAAAGTCAACATCTGGCTGGATTTTCTTATACAGGATGATAGTTGCTTCAGATGACTTCTCACCATGTCCTGTTATATGTGTCTAGATTTTCTTATACAGGATGATAGTTGCTTCAGATGACTTCTCACCATGTCCTGTTATATGTGTCTCACCATTCCCCATTACATCACCTCCAGTTCCATTAGTGACTATTCCCGTACCTCCCTGTTTTCCTCCTAAAGTTGTCTCTTTATCTTTAGCTTCTTCATCCAGTTTATCCCCAATGCTTGTTTTTCCATCTGACCTTATTTCCTTCTCACCTGTTGTTTCCTCCTCACCAGTCTCTCTAGCCTTCTCTTTCAATGTGTTCTAAGACACTTGAGAGCTTGATCCCTCAACATCAATTTTCTTGGTTCTTTTTTAAACTTTTCTACTCTTTTTTATATCTTGCTTTATCCCTTTTGTTACCAAATCAAAGCTTTCTAATATCTGTTGGTTGGTATAATTTTCTGGCTCATTATTCCAACCCCTATATATCATCGTGTCCTCCCCAGTAGCATTCATCCTCGCATGATCAAAACAAGCAGGATCTAATTGATACACATTGCCACCCAATGTATGAATTTTGAGACAAGGAACATTGTCTTTCTCGATATCCTCCATCTCTTTAACTTGTCCAACATCTTCAAAAGTTGTTCCTTGGATGTTCACAAAACAATGCATTTATGGAGTTTTTGGAGTTCGTCATTGTATATATCCAAAAAACATCCTCTTCCAGAACTAACTCCATCATAAACTGACACCTCTCGAACCTTTCTCTTTCCCTTGCTAGCCATTCTTGTTATGTTACAACCAAGAACACAATGAAATGTATAATAGAAAATCATAAGTGTAGTAGGAAATATTACAACCACAATGCAACTTCTATTAACAAAATAACCAAGGCGAAGCAACTTATATATGCATTATGAAAAACTATACCCACATAGTAAGCAAATATAAACAATATCATAGTTAAGATGGTTATAATAAAGAATGGTATTCGTGCCATTATCCAACATAATATGATGTTATGAAGAGTGTCACAAATGCCATTGAACACATGGATTGTGAGTTTGTTCAGAATGGCACAAGTGCCATCCTCCGTGAGAGTTTGAGGATAATGCCACTGGTGCCATCCTCCATGATGTTAAGGAGAATGGCAGAAGTTTGATTCATCACATGGATTGCAGAGAATCAGAGAATGGCACCTCCTTATGTGAAGGTTATCACATGAGAGTTTTCTCACCTGACCTTCTAGAGAATTGTATTGATGCTAATAAGAATGAACATGTGATTTTAGGCTTCTCAATGCCATTTTCTATGGCCTAATAAGAGATTGGCACCACTGCCATTCTCCACTTGTACAAATGTTTACCCTACTATTCTAGGAGGGGTATTCTAGGAGAGTGGTGTCCAATTCCAATCCACATGTGAGTTTGATGATCTCAGTGTGATTATGTAGTTGCTAGCATGAGATTGGCATCATTACCATTCTCCACTAGTGGTAGTCTAGACATTCCACTAATTTTATTGGCCGCAGTAGGATAATGGCAAAAGTGCCAATGTACATGTGAGTTTAGGATTCCTTGTGCATGTTTTCAGGTCATGGTATGAGATTGGCACCACTGCCATTCTCCACTTGTACAAAGGTTTACCCTACTATTCTAGGAGGGGTATTCTAGTGATCATAGGAGAGTGGTTCCGATTCCATTCCACATGTGAGTTTGATGATCTCATTGTCATTATGTAGTTGCCAATATGAGACGGGCATCACTACCATTCTCAACTAGTGGTAGTCTAGACAAACTAAACCTATAGATTGACATTCCACTAATTTTATTGGCTGCAATAGGATAATGGCAAAAGTGCCAATGCACATGTGAGTTTAGGATTCCTTGTGCATGTTTTCAGGTCATGGTATGAGATTGGCATCACTACCATTCTCCACTGGTGGCATTCTCCATAGAGATTGACACAATTCCATATGATCTCTACACAGCGAAGGTAGTGATCACTACATAGAAGAATGCACATGTGAGTGTAGGCTTCTCAATGCCGTTTCTTAGGGCCTAATAAGAGATCGGCACCATTGCCATTCTCCACTTGTACAAATGTTCACCCTACTATTCTAGGAGGGGTATTCCAGTGATCATAGGAGAATGGTGTCCGATTCCAATCCAAATGTGAGTTTGCTTATCTGAGTGTCATTATGTAGTTGCCAGCATGAGATTGGCATCACTGCCATTCTCCACTAGTGGTAGTCTAGACAAACTAAACCTATAGATTGATATTCCACTAATTTTATTGGCTGCAGTAGGATAATGGCAAAAGAGCCAATGCACATGTGAGTTTAGGCTTCCTTGTGCATGTTTTCAGGTCATGGTATGAGATTGGCACCACTGCCATTCTCCACTGGTGGCATTCTCCATAGAGATTGATAGAATTCCATATGATCTCTACATACTGGAGAGTATGATCACTACATAGAAGAATGCACATGTGAGTTTAGGATTCTCAATGTGATTTCTTAAGGCCTAATAAGAGATTCAGACCCCTGCCATTCTCCACTTGTACAAATGTTTACCCTACTATTCTATGAGGGGTATTCTAGTGATCATAGGAGAGTGGTGTCAAATTCCATTCCACATGTGAGTTTGATGATCTCAGTGTCATTATGTAGTTGCCAGCATGGGATTGGCATCACTGCCATTCTCCACTAGTGGTAATCTAGACAAACTAAACCTATAGATTGACATTCCACTAATTTTATTGGCTGCAGTAGGATAATGGCAAAAGTGCCAATGCACATGTGAGTTTAGGATTCCTTCTGCATGTTTTCAAGTCATGGTATGAGATTGGATCGACTACCATTCTCCACAAGTGGCATTGTCCAAAAAGATTGACACAATTCCATATGATCTCTACAGAGCGAAGAGTGTGGTCACTACATAGAAGACTGCACATGTGAGTTTAGGCTTCTCAATGCCATTTCTTACGGCCTAGTAATAGATTGGCACCACTGCCATTCTCCACTTGTACAAATGTTTACCCCACTATTCTAGGAGGGGTATTCCAGTGATCATAGGAGAGTGGTGTCCGATTCCATTCCACATGTGAGTTTGATGATCTCAGTGTCATTATGTAGTTGCCAGCATGAGATTGGCATCACTACCATTCTCCACTAGTGGTAATCTAGACAAACTAAACCTATAGGTTGACATTCCACTAATTTTATTGGCTGTAGTATGATAATGGCAAAAGTGCTAATGCACATATGAGTTTAGGATTCCTTGTGCATGTTTTCACGTATTGGCACCACTACCATTCTCCACTGGTGCCATTCTCCACAGAGATTGACACAATTCCATATGATCTCTACACAGCAGAGACCGTGGTCACTACATATAAGAATGCACATGTGAGTTTAGGCTTCTCAATGCCATTTCTTAGGGCCTAATAAGAGATTGGCATCACTGCCATTCTCCACTTGTACAAATGTTTAGTGTACTATTCTAGGAGGGTTATTCCAGTGATCATAGGAGAGTGGTGTACGATTCCATTCCACATGTGAGTTTCATGATGTCAGTGTCATTATGTATTTGCCAGCATGAGATTGGCATCACTGCCATTCTCCACTAGTGGTAACCTAGACAAACTAAACCTATAGATTGACATTCCACTAATTTTATTGGCTGCAGTAGGATAATGGCAAAAGTGCCAATGCACATGTGAGTTTAGGATTCCTTGTGCATGTTTTCAGGTCATGGTATGAGATTGGCACCACTGTCATTCCCCACTAGTGGCATTCTCCACAGAGATTGACACAATTCTATATGATCTCTACACAGCGAAGACTGTGATCACTACATAGAAGAATGCACATGTGAGTTTAGGCTTCTCAATGTCATTCTCTAGGTCCTAATAAGAGATTGGCACTACTGCCATTCTCCACTTGTACAAATGTTTTCCCTACTATTCTAGGAGAGGTGTTCCAGTGATCATAGGAGTGGTGTCTGATTCCAATCCACATATGAGTTTGATGATCTCAGTGTCATTATGTAGGTGCCAGCATGAGTTTGGCATCACTGCCATTCTCCACTAGTGGTAATCTAGACAAACTAAACCTGTAGATTGACATTCCACTAATTTTGTTGTCTGCAGTAGGATAATGGCAAAAGTGCCAATGCACATGTGAGTTTATGATTCCTTGTGCATGTTTTCAGTCATGGTATGAGATAAGCACCACTACCATTCTCCCCTAGTGGCATTCTCCACAGAGATTGACACAATTTCATATGATCTCTACATAGCAAAGATAGTGGTCACTACATAGAAGAATGCACATGTGAGTTTAGGCTTCTCAATGCCATTTCTTAGGGCCTAATGATAGATTGGCACCACTACCATTCTCCACTTGTACAATGTTTACCGTACTATTCTAGCAGGGGTATTCCAGTGATCATAGGAGAGTGGTGTCCGATTCCATTCCACATGTGAGTTTGATGATCTCAGTGTCATTATGTAGGTGCCAGCATGAGATTGGCATCACTGCCATTCTCCACTAGTGGTAATCTAGACAAACTTAACCTGTAGCTTGACATTCCACTAATTTTATTGGTTGCAGTAGGATAATGGCAAAAGTGCCAATGACATGTGAGTTTAGGATTCCTTGTGCTAGTTCTCAAGTCATGGTATGATATTGGCACCACTACCATTCTCCACTAGTGGCATTCTCCACAGAGATTTACACAATTCCATATGATTTCTACACAGCGGAGGCAATGATCACTACATAGAAGAATGCACATGTGAGTTTAGGCTTCTCAATGCCATTTCTTAGGGCCTAATAAGAGATTGGCACCACTGCCATTCTCCACTTGCACAAATGTTTACCCTACTATTCTAGGATTGATTATAGGAGAATGGTGTCCGATTCCAATCCAAATGTGAGTATGATGATCTCAATGTCATTATGTAGTTGCCAGCATGAGATTGGCATCACTTCCATTCTCCACTAGTGGTAGTCTAGACAAACTAAACCTATAGATTGACATTCCAATAATTTTATTGGCTGTAGTAGGATAATGGCAAAAGTGCCAATGCACATGTGAGTTTAGGATTCCTTGTGCATGTTTTTAGGTCATGATATGAGATTGGCATGACTACCATTCTCCACTACTGGCATTGTCGATAGAGATTGACACAATTCGATATGATCTCTACACAGCGAAAACTGTGGTCACTACATAGAAGAATGCACATGTGAGTTTAGGCTTCTCAATGCTATTTCTTAGGGCATGGTAATAGATTGGCACCACTACCATTCTCCACCTGTACAAATTTTTACCCCACTATTCTAGGAGGGGTATTCTAGTGATCATAGGAGAGTGGTGTCCGATTCCATTTGACATGTGAGTTTGATGATCTCAGTGTATTTATGTAGTTGCCAGCATGAGATTGGCATCATTGCCATTCTCCACTAGTGGTAATCTAGACAAACTAAACCTATAGATTGACATTCCACTAATTTTATTGGCTACAATACGATAATGGCAAAGTGCCAATGCACATATGAGTTTAGGATTCCTTGTGCATGTTTCCAGGTCATGGTATGAGATTGGCACCACTACCATTCTCCACTAGTGGCATTCTCCACAGAAATTGACACAATTCCATATGATCTCTACATAGCACAGACTGTGTTCACTACATAGAAGAATGCACATGTGAGTTTAGGCTTCTCAATGCCATTTCTTAGGGCCTAACAAGAGATTGGACTCACTGCCATTCTCCACTTGTACAAATGTTTACCGTACTATTCTAGGAGGGTTATTCCAGTGATCATAGGAGAGTGGTGTACGATTCCATTCCACATGTGAGTTTCATGATGTAGGTGCCAGCATGAGTTTGATGATCTCAGATTGGCATGGCTACCATTCTCCACTGGTGGCATTCTCCACAGAGATTGACACAATTCCATATGATTTCTACATAGCGGAGACAGCTATCACTACATAGAAGAATGCACATGTGAGTTTAGGTTTCTCAATGCCATTTCTTAGGGCCTAATAAGAGATTCGCACCACTGCCATTCTCCACTTGTACAAATGTTTACCCTACTATTCTAGGACGGGTATTCTAGTGATCATAGGAGAATACTGTCCAATTCCAATCCAAATGTGAGTTTGATGATCTCAATGTCATTATGTAGTTGCCAACATGAGATTGGCATCACTTCCATTCTCCACTAGTGGTAGTCTAGACAAACTAAACCTATAAATTGACATTCCACTAATTTTATTGGCCGCATTAGGATAATGGCAAAAGTGCCAATGCACATCTGAGTTTAGGATTCCTTGTGCATGTTTTCAGGTCATGGTATGAGATTGGCACGACTACCATTCTCCAATAGTGGCATTGTCCATAGAGATTGACACAATTCGATATGATCTCTACACAGCGAAGACTGTGGTCACTACAAAGAAGAATGCACATGTGAGTTTAGGCTTCTCAATGCCATTTCTTAAGGCCTAGTAACACATTGGCACCACTGCCATTCTCCACTTGTACAAATGTTTACCCCACTATTCTAGGAGGGGTATTACAGTGATCATAGGAGAGTGGTGTCCGATTCCATTCCACATGTGAGTTTGATGATCTCAGTGTCATTATGTAGTTGCCAGCATGAGATTGGCATCACTACCATTCTCCACTAGTGATAACCTAGACAAACTAAACCTATAGATTGACATTCCACTAATTTTATTGGCTGCAGTAGTACGATAATGGAAAAACTGCCAATGCACGTGTGAGTTTAGGATTCCTTGTACATGTTTTCAGGTCATGGTATGAGATTGGCACGACTACCATTCTCCACTAGTGGCATTGTCCATAGAGATTGACACAATTCCATATGATCTATACACAGTGAAGACTATGGTCACTACATAGAAAAATGCACATGTGAGTTTAGGCTTCTCAATGCCATTTTTTAGGGCCTAGTAATAGATTGGCACCATTGCCATTGTCCACTTGTACAAATGTTTACCCCACTATTCTAGGAGGGGTATTCCAATGATCATCGGAGAGTGGTGCCCGATTCCATTCCACATGTGAGTTTGATGATCTCAGTGTCATTATGTAGTTGCTAGCATGAACTTGGCATCACTACCATTCTCCACTAGTGGTAATCTAGACAAACTAAACCTATAGATTGATATTCCACTAATTTTATTGGCTGCAGTATGATAATGGCAAAAGTGCCAATGCACATATGAATTTAGGATTCCTTGTGCATGTTTTCAGGTCATGGTATGAGATTGGCACCACTACCATTCTCCACTGGTGGCATTCTCCGCAAAGATTGACACAATTCCATATGATCTCTACACAGCAGAGACTTGGGTCACTACATAGAAGAATGCACATGTGAGTTTAGGCTTCTCAATGCCATTTCTTAGGGCCTAATAAGAGATTTGCATCACTGCCATTCTCCACTTGTACGAATGTTTACTGTAGTATTCTAGGAGGGTTATGATTGGCATCACTGCCATTCTCCACTAGTGGTAATCTAGACAAACTAAACCTATAGATTGACATTCCACTAATTTTATTGCCTACAATAGGATAATGGCAAAAGTGCCAATGCACATGTGAGTTTAGGATTCCTTGTGCATGTTTTCAGGTCATGGTATGAGATATGCACCACTGTCATTCCCCACTATTGGCATTCTCCATAGGGATTGACACAATTCTATATGATCTCTACACAGCGGAGACTGTGATCACTACATAGAAGAATGCACATGTGAGTTTAGGCTTCTCAATGCCATTCTCTAGGTCCTAATAAGAGATTGGCACTACTGCCATTCTCAACTTGTACAAATGTTTACCCTACTATTCTAGGAGAGGTATTCCAGTGATCATAGGAGAGTGGTGTCCGATTCCAATCCACATATGAGTTTGTTGATCTCAGTCTCATTATGTAGGTGCCAACATGAGTTTGACATCACTGCCATTCTCCACTAGTGGTAATCTAGACAAACTAAACCTGTAGATTGACATTAAACTAATTTTATTGTCTGCAGTAGGATAATGGCAAAAGTGCCAATACAAATGTGAGTTTACGATTCCTTGTGCATGTTTTCAGGTCATGGTGTGAGATTGGCACCACTACCATTCTCCCCTATTGGCGTTC
Organism: Dipteris shenzhenensis; assembly: GCF_047967505.1. Classification (NCBI taxonomy): domain Eukaryota; kingdom Viridiplantae; phylum Streptophyta; class Polypodiopsida; order Gleicheniales; family Dipteridaceae; genus Dipteris; species Dipteris shenzhenensis. The sequence continues at coordinate 38,269,577 of NC_141625.1, forward strand.
TCCATAGAGATTGACACAATTCCATATGATCTCTACACAGCGAAGACAGTGGTCACTACATAGAAGAATGCACATGTGACTTTAGGATTCTCAATGCCATTTCTTAGGGCCTAATAATAGATTGGCACCACTGCCATTCTCCACTTGTACAAATGTTTACTGTACTATTCTAGGAGGGGTATTCCAGTGATAATAGGAGAGTGGTGTCCGATTCCATTCCACATGTGAGTTTGATGATCTCAGTGTCATTATGTAGGTGCCAGCATGAGTTTGGCATCACTGCCATTCTCCACTAGTGGTAATCTCGACAAACTAATTTTATTGGTTGCAGTAGGATAATGGCAAAAGTGCCAATGCACATGTGAGTTTAGGATTCCTTGTGCAGTTTTTCAAGTCATGGTATGAGATTGGCACCACTACCATTCTCCATTGGTGGCATTCTCCACAGAGATTGACACAATTCTATATGATGTCTACATAGCAGAGACAGTGGCATTCTCCATAGAGATTGACACAATTCTCCCCTAGTTGCATTCTCCATAGAGATTGTTACAATTCCATATGATCTCTACATAGCGAAGACAATGGTCACTACATAGAAGAATCCACATGTGAGTTTAGGCTTCTGAAAGCCATTTCTTAGGGCCTAATAAGAGATTGGCACCACTACCATTCTCCACTTGTACAAATGTTTACCCTAGTATTGTAGGAGGGGTATTCCAGTGATCATAGGAGAATGGTGTCCGATTCCAATCCAAATGTCAGTTTGATGATCTCAATGTCATTATGTAGTTGCCAGCATGAGATTGGCATCACTGCCATTCTCCACTAGTGGTAGTCTAGACAAACTAAACCTATAGATTGACATTCAAGGGCCTAATAAGAGATTGGCACCACTGCCATTCTCCACTTGTGGCATTCTCCATAGAGATTGACACAATTCCATATGATCTCTACACAGTGGAGACTGTGGTCACTACATAGAAGAATGCACATGTGAGTTTAGGCTTCTCAATGCCATTCTCTAGGCCCTAATAAGAGATCGGCACCACTGCCATTTGCCACTTGTACAAATGTTTACCCTACTATTCTAGGAGGGGTATTCCAGTGATCATAGGAGAATGGTGTCCGATTCCAATCCACATGTGAGTTTGATGATCTCAGTGTCATTATGTAGTGGCCAGCATGAGATTGGCATCAACACCATTCTCCACTAGTGGTAGTGCCAATGCACATATGGGTTTAGGAATCCTTGTACATGTTTTCAGGTCATGGTATGAGATTGGCACCACTACCATTCTCCACTGGTGGCATTCTCCATAGAGATTCACACAATTCCATATGATCTCTACACAGTGAGACAGTGATCACTATATAGCTGAATGCACATGTGAGTTTAGGCTTCTCAATGCCATTTCTTAGGGACTAATAAGAGATTGGCACCACTGCCATTCTCCACCTGTACAAATGTTTACCCTACTATTCTAGGAGGGGTATTCTAGTGATCATAGGAGAATGGATCCTGATTCCAATCCACATGTGAGTTTGATGATCTCAGTGTCATTATGTAGTTGCCAGCCTTAGATTGGCATCACTGCCATTCTCCACTAGTGGTAATCTAGATAAACTAAACCTATAGATTGACATTCCACTAATTTTATTGGCTGCACCTGTGAGTTTAGGCTTCATAGTGCCATTTTCTAGGACCTAATAAGAGATTGGCACCATTGCCATTCTCCACTTGTAAAATGTTTACCCTAATATTCTAGGAATAGTATTCCAAGGATCATAGGGGTATTCCACATGTGCGATTGGCACCATTGCCATTTTCCACTGGTGGCTTTCTCCATAGAGATTGACACAATTACATATGATCTCTACACAGCGGAGACTGTGATCACTACATAGAAGAATGCACATGTGAGTTTAGGCTTCTCAATGCCATTTTCCAAGGGCCTAATAAGAGATTGCCACCACTGCCATTCTCCACTTGTACAAATGTTTACCGTACTATTCTAGGAGGGGTATTCCAGCGATCATAGGAGAGTGGTGTCCGATTCCATTCCACATGTGAGTTTGATGATCTGAGTGTCATTATGTAGGTGCCAGCATGAGATTGGCATCATTGCCATTCTCCACTAGTGGTAATCTAGACAAACTAAACCTATAGACTGACATTCCACTAATTTTATTGGCTAGAGTAGGATAATGGCAAAAGTGCCAATGCACATGTGAGTTTAGGATTCCTTGTGCATGTTTTCAGGTCATGGTATGAGATTGGCACCACTACCATTCTCCACTGGTGGCATTCTCCACAGAGATTGACACAATTCCATATGATCTCTACACAGTGAAGATAGTGATCACTACATAGAAGAATGCACATGTGAGTTTAGGCTTCTCAATGCCATTTCTTAGGGCCTAATAAGAGATCGGCACCATTGCCATTCTCCACTTATACAAATGTTTACCCTACTATTCTAGGAGGGGTATTCCAGTGATCATAGGATAATGGTGTCTGATTCCAATCCAAATGTGAGTTTGCTGATCTCAGTGTCATTATGTAGTTGCCAGCATGAGATTGGCATCAGTGCCGTTCTCCACTAGTGGTAGTCTAGACAAACTTAACCTATAGATTCCCACTCCACTAATTTTATTGGCTGCAGTAGGATAATGGCAAAAGTGCCAATGCACATGTGAGTCTAGGATTCCTTGTGCATGTTTTTAGGTCATGGTATGAGAATGGCACCACTGCCATTCTCCATTGGTGGCATTCTCCACAGAGATTGACAGAATTCCATATGATCTCTACACAGTGGAGAGTGTGATCATTACATAGAAGAATGCACATGTGGGTTTAGGATTCTCAATGTGATTTCTTAAGGCCTAATAAGACATTCAGACCGCTGCCATTCTCCACTTGTACAAATGTTTACCCTACTATTCTACGAGGGGTATTCTAGTGATCATAGAAGAGTGGTGTCCGATTCCATTCCACATGTGAGTTTGATGATCTCAGTGTCATTATGTAGTTGCCAGCAATATATTGGCATCACTGCCATTCTCAACTAGTGGTAGTCTAGAGAAACTAAACCTATAGACTGACATTCCACAAATTTTATTGGCTACAGTAGGATAATGGCAAAAGTGCCAATGCACATCTGAGTTTAAGATTCCTTGTGCATGTTTTCAGGTCATGGTATGACATAGGCACCACTACCATTCTCCATTGGTGGAATTCTCCACAGAGATTGACACAATTCCATATGATCTCTACATAGCGGAGACTGTGGTCACTATATAGAAGATTGCACATGTGAGTTTAGGCTTCTCAATGCCATTTCTTAGGGCCTAATAAGAGATTGGAACCACTCCCATTCTCCACTTGTACAAATGTTTACCGTACTATTCGAGGAGAGTGGTGTCTGATTCCATTCCACATGTGAACTTGATGATCTCAGTGTAATTATGTAGTTGCCAGCATGAGATTGGCATCACTGCCATTCTCCACTAGTGGTAATCTAGACAAACTAAACCTATAGATTGACATTCCACTAATTTTATTGGCTGCAGTAGGATAATGGCAAAAGTGCCAATGCACATGTGAGTATAGGATTCCTTGTGCATGTTTTGAGGTCATGGTATGAGATTGGATCGACTACCATTCTCCACTAGTGGCATTGTCCATAGAGATTGACACAATTCCATATGATCTCTACAGAGCGAAGACTGTGGTCACTACATAGAAGAATGCACATGTGAGTTTAGGCTTCTCAATGCCATTTCTTAGGGCCTAGTAATAGATTGGCACCACTGCCATTCTCCACTTGTACAAATGTTTACCCCACTATTCTAGGAGGGGTATTCGAGTGTTCATAGGAGAGTGGTGTCCGATTCCATTCCACATGTGAGTTTGATAATCTCAGTGTCATTATGTAGTTGCCAGCATGAGATTGGCATCACTACCATTCTCCACTAGTGGTAATCTAGACAAACTAAACCTATAGATTGACATTCCACTAATTTTATTGGTTGCGGTACGATAATGGCAAAAGTGCCAATGCACATATGAGTTTAAAATTCCTGGTGCATGTTTTCACAGCATGGTATGAGAGTGGCACCACTACCATTCTCCACTGGTGGCATTCTCCGTAGAGATTGAGACAATTCCATATGATCTCTACACAGCAGAGACCGTGGTCACTACATAGAAGAATGCACATGTGAGTTTAGGCTTCTCAATGCCATTCTCTAGGTCCTAATAAGAGATTGGCACTACTGCCATTCTCCACTTGTACAAATGTTTACCCTACTATTCTAGGAGAGGTATTCCAATGATCATAGGAGAGTGGTGTCCGATTCCAATCCACGTATGAGTTTGATGATCTCAGTGTCATTATGTAGGTGCCAGCATGAGTTTGGCATCACTGCCATTCTCCACTAGTGGTACTCTAGACAAACTAAACCTGTAGATTGAAATTCCACTAATTTTATTGTCTGCAGTAGGATAATGGCAAAAGTGCCAATGCACATGTGACTTTATGATTCCTTGTGCATGTTTTCAGGTTATGGTATGAGATTGGCACCACTACCATTCTCCCCTAGTGGCATTCTCCACAGAGATTGACACAATTCCACATGATCTCTACACAGCAGAGACAGTGATCACTACATAGAAGAATGCACATGTGAGTTTAGGCTTCTCAATGCCATTTCTTAGGGCCTAATAAGAGATTGGCACCACTTCCATTCTCCACTTGTACAAACTTTTACCCTAATATTCTAGGAGGGGTATTCTAGTGATCATAGGAGAATGGTGTCCGATTCCAAACCAAATGTGAGTTTGATTATGTCAATGTCATTATGTAGTTGCCAGCATGAGATTGGAATCACTTCCATTCTCCACTAGTGGTAGTCTAGATAAACTAACCCTATAGATTGACATTCCACTAATGTTATTGGCTACAGTAGGATAATGGCAAAAGTGCCAATGCACATGTGAGTTTAGGATACCTTGTGCATGTTTTCAGGTCATGGTATGAGATTGGCACGACTACCATTCTCCACTAGTGGCATTGTCCATAGAGATTCACACAATTCGATATGATCTCTACACAGCAAAGACTGTGGTCACTACATAGAAGAATGCGCATGTGAGTTTAGGCTTCTCAATGACATTTCCTAGGGCCTAGTAATAGATTGGCAACACTGCCATTCTCCACTTGTACAAATGTTTACCCCACTATTCTAGGAGGGGTATTCCAGTGATCATAGGAGAGTGGTGTCCGATTCCATTCCACATGTGAGTTTGATGATCTCAATGTCATTATGTACTTGCCAGCATGAGATTGGCATCACTGCCATTCTCCACTAGTGGTAATCTAGACAAACTAAACCTATAGATTGACATTCCACTAATTTTATTGGCTGTAGTACGATATTGGCAAAAGTGCCAATGGACATATGAGTTTAGGATTCCTTGTGCATGTTTTCACGTCATGGTATGAGATTGGGACCACTACCATTCTCCACTGGTGGCATTCTCCGCAGAGATTGACACAATTCCATATGATCTCTACACAGCAGCGACTGTGGTCACTACATAGAAGAATGCACATGTGAGTTTAGGCTTCTCAATGCCATTTCTTAGGGCCTAATAAGAGATTGGCATCACTCATTCTCTGCAAAGATTGACACAATTCTATATGATCTCTACATAGCAGAGACTGTGATCACTACATAGAAGAATGCACATGTGAGTTTAGGCTTCTCAATGCCATTTTCTAGGTCCTAATAAGAGATTGGCACCAGTGCCATTCTCCACTTGTACAAATGTTTTCCTTGCTATTCTAGGAGAGGTATTCCAGTGATCATACGAGAGTGGTGTCCGATTCCAATCCACATATAAGTTTGATGATCTCAGTGTCATTATGTAGTTGCCAGCATGAGTTTGGCATCACTGCCATTCTCCATTAGTGGTAATCTAGACAAACTAAACCTATAGATTGACATTCCACTAATTTTGTTGTCTACAGTAGGATAAAGGCAAAAGTGCCAATGCACATGTGAGTTTACGATTCCTTGTGTGCATGTTTTCAGGTCATGGTATGAGATTGGCACCACTACCATTCTCCCCTAGTGGCATTCTCCATACAGATTGACACAATTCCATATGATCTCTTACAGCGAAGACAGTGGTCACTACATAGAAGAATGCACATGTGAGTTTATGCTTCTCAATGCCATTTCTTAGGGCCTAATAATAGATTGGCACCACTGCCATTCTCCACTTGTACAAATGTTTACCGTACTATTCTAGGAGGGGTATTCCAGTGATCATAGGAGAGTGGTGTCCGATTCCATTCCACATGTGAGTTTGATGATCTCAGTGTCATTATGTAGGTGCGAGCATGAGTTTGACATCACTGCCATTCTCCACTAGTGGTAATCTCAACAAACTAAACCTATAGATTAACATTCCACTAATTTTATTGGTTGCAGTAGGATAATGGCAAAAGTGCCAATGCACATGTGAGTTTAGGATTCCTTGTGCAAGTTTTCAAGTCATGGTATGAGATTGGCACCACTACCATTGTCCACTGGTGGCATTCTCCACAGAGATTGACACAATTCCATATGATTTCTACACAGTGGAGACAGTGAGACAGTGATCACTACACAGTGGAGACAGTGATCACTACATAGAAGAATGCACATGTGAGTTTAGGCTTCTCAATGCCATTTCTTAGGGCCTAATAAGAGATTGTCACCACTGCCATTCTCCACTTGTACAAATGTTTACCCTACTATTCTAGGAGGGGTATTCGAGTGATCATAGGAGAATGGTGTCCGATTCCAATCCAAATGTGAGTTTGATGATCTCAATGTCATTATGTAGTTGCCATCATGAGATTGGAATCACTTCCATTCTCCACTAGTGGTAGTCTAGACAAACTAAACCTATAGATTGACATTCCACTAGTTTTATTGGCTGCAGTAGGATAATGGCAAAAGTGCCGATGCACATGTGAGTTTAGGATTCCTTGTGCATGTTTTTAGGTGAGATTGGCATGACTACCATTCTCCACTAGTGGCATTTTCCATAGAGATTGACACAATTCGATATGATCTCTAAACAGCGAAGACTGTGGTCACTACATAGAAGAATGCACTTGTGAGTTTAGGCTTCTCAATGCCACTTCTTAGGGCCTAGTAACAAATTGGCACCACTGCCATTCTCCACTTGTACAAATGTTTACCGTACTATTCTAGGAGGGGTATTCCAGTGATCATAGGAGAGTGGTGTCCGTTTCCATTCCACATGTGAGTTTGATGATCTCAGTGTCATTATGTAGTTGCCAGCATGAGATTGGCATCACTGCCATTCTCCACTAGTGGTAATCTAGACAAACTGAACCTATAGATTGACATTCCACTAATTTTATTGGCTGCAGTACGATAATGGCAAAAGTGCCAATGCACATATGAGTTTAGGATTCCTTGTGCATTTTTTCAGGTCATGGTATGAGATTCGCACCACTACCATTCTCCACTGGTGGAATTCTCCGTAGAGATTGACAAAATTCCATATGATCTCTACACAGCAGATGGTCACTACATAGAAGAATGCACATGTGAGTTTAGGCTTCTCAATGCCATTTCTTAGGGCCTAATAAGAGATTGGCATCACTGCCATTCTCCACTTGTACAAATGTTTACCGTACTATTCTAGGAGGGTTATTCCAGTGATCATAGGAGAGTGGTGTACGATTCCATTCCACATGTGAGTTTCATGATGTAGGTGCCAGCATGAGTTTGATGATCTCAGATTGGCATGACTACCATTCTCCACTGCTGGCATTCTCCACAGAGATTAACACAATTCCATATGATTTCTACACAGTGGAGACAGTGATTACTACATAGAAGAATGCACATGTGAGTTTAGGTTTCTCAATGCCATTTCTTAGGGCCTACTAAGAGATTCGCACCACTTCCATTCTCCACTTCTACAAATGTTTACCCTACTATTCTAGGAGGGGTATTCCAGTGATAATAGAAGAATGGTGTCCGATTCTAATCCAAATGTGAGTTTGATGATCTCAATGTCATTATGTAGTTGCCAGCATGAGATTGGCATCACTGCCATTCTCCACTAGTGGTAGTCTAGACGAACTAAACCTATAGATTGACATTCCACTAGTTTTATTGGCTACAGTAGGATAATGGCAAAAGTGCCAATGCACATGTGAGTTTAGGATTCCTTGTGCATGTTTTCAAGTCATGGTATGATATTGGCACCACTACCATTCTCCACTGGTGGCATTCTCCACAGAGATTGACACAATTCCATATGATCTCTACACAGTGGAGATAGTGATCACTACATAGAAGAATGCACATGTGAGTTTAGGCTTCTCAATGCCATTTCTTAGGGCCTAATAAGAGATTGGCACCACTGCCATTCTCCACTTGTACAAATGTTTACCCTACTATTCTAGGAGGGGTATGCTAGTGATCATAGGAGAATGGTGTCCGATGCCAATCCAAATGTGAGTTTGATGATGTCAGTGTCATTATATAGTTGCTAGCATGAGATTGGCATCATTGCCATTCTCCACTAGTGGTAGTCTAGACAAACTAAATCTATAGATTGACATTCCACTAATTCTATTGGCTGCAGTAGAATAATGGCAAAAGTGCCAATGCACATGTGAGTTTAGGATTCCTTGTGCATGTTTTTAGGTCATGGTATGAGATTGGCACCACTACCATTCTCCATTGGTGGCACTCTCCATAGAGATTGACACACTTCCATATGATCTCTACACAGCGGAGAAAGTGATCACTACATAGAAGAATGCACATGTGAGTTTAGGCTTCTCAATTCCATTGTCTAGGGCCTAATAAGAGATTGGCACCACTGCCATTCTCCACTTGTACAAATGTTTACCGTACTATTCTAGGAGGGGTATTCTAGTGATCATAGGAGAGTGGTGTTCAATTCCATTCCACATGTTAGTTTGATGATCTCAGTGTCATTATGTAGGTGCCAGCATGAGATTGGCATCATTGCCTTTTACCACTAGTGGTAATCTAGACAAACTAAACCTATAGATTGACATTCCACTAATTTTATTGGCTGCAGTAGGATAATGGCAAAAGTGCCAATGCACATGTGAGTTTAGGATTCCTTGTGCATGTTTTCAGGTCATGGTATGAGATTGGCACCACTGCCATTGTCCACTGGTGGCATTCTCCACAGAGATTGACACAATTCCATATGATCTCTACACAGCGGAGACTCTGATCACTACATAGAAGAATGCACATGTGAGTTAGGCTTCTCATTGCCATTTTCTAGGGCCTAATAAGAGATTGGCATCACTGCCATTCTCCACTTGTACAAATGTTTACCCTACTATTCTAGGAGAGGTATTCCATTGATCATAGGAGAGTGGTGTCCGATTCCAATCCACATGTGAGTTTGATGATCTCAGTGTCATTATGTAGGTGCCAGCATGATTTCGGCATCACTGCCTTTCTCCACTAGTGGTAATCTAGACAAACTAAACCTGTAGATTGACATTCCACTAATTTTATTGGCTGCAGTAGGATAATGGCAAAAGTGCCAATGCACATGTGAGTTTAGGATTCCTTGTGCATGTTTTCAAGTCATGGTATGAGATTGGCACCACTACCATTCTCCACTGGTGGCATTCTCCACAGAGATTGACACAATTCCATATGATCTCTACACAGCGAAGACTATGATCATTACATAGTGGAATGCACATGTGAGTTTAGGCTTCTCAATGCCATTTCTAGGTCCCAATAAGAGATTGGCACCACTGCCATTCTCCACTTGTACAAATGTTTACCCTACTATTCTAAGAGGGGTATTCCAGTGATCATAGGAGAATGGTGTCCGATTCTAATCCAAATGTGAGTTTGATGATCTTAGTGTCATTATGTAGTTGCTAGCATGAGATTGGCATCACTGCCATTCTCCACTAGTGATAGTCTAGACAAACTAAACCTATAGATTGACATTCTAGGGCCTAATAAGAGATTGGCCTAATGTGAGTTTGATGATCTCAGTGTCATTATGTAGTTGCTAGCATGAGTTTGGCGTCACTGCCAATCCCCACTAGTGGTAGTGCTAATGCACATGTGAGTTTAGGATTAATTGTGCATGTTTTCAAGTCATGGTATGAGATTGGCACCACTGCCATTCTCCACTGGTGGCATTCTCCATAGAGATTGACACAATTCCACATGATCTCTACATAGCGGAGACAGTGATCACTACATAAAAGAATGCACATGTGAGTTTAGGCTTTTGCACTAGTGGTAATCTAGACAAACTAAACCTATAGATTGACATTCCACTAATTTTATTGGCTGCACATGTGAGTTTAGGCTTCACAGTGCCATTTTCTAGGGCCTAATAAGAGATTGGCACCACTGCCATTCTCCACTTGTACAAATGTTTACCCTAATATTCTAGGAGGGGTATTTGAAGGATCATAGGAGAATGGTGCTTGATTCCAATCCACATGTGAGTTTGAGGATCTCAGTGTCATTATGTAGTTGCCTGCATTAGATTGGCATTACTACAATTCTCCACTGGTGGCTATCTAGATAAACTAAACCTGTAGATTGACATTCCACAAATTTTATTGGCTGCAGTAGTATAATGGCAAAAGTGCCAATGCACATGTGAGTTTAGTATTCCGTGTACCATTTTTAAGGTCTTGGTATGAGATTGGCACCACTGCCATTCTCCACTGGTGGCATTCTCCACAAAGATTGACACAATTTCATTCTCCAGTGGTGCCAATCTCTTATTAGGCCCTAGAAAATGGCATTGAGAAGCATGCACATGTGAGTTTAGGCTTCTCAATGCCATTTTCTAGGGCCTAATAATAGATTGGCACCACTGCCATTCTCCCCACTTGTACAAATGTTTACCCTACTATTCTAGGTGGGGTATTCCAGTGATCATAGGAGAATGGTGTCTGATTCCAATAAATCCACATGTGAGTTTGATCATCTTAGTGTCATTATGTAGGTGCCTGCATGAGATTGTCATCACTGCCATTCTCCACTAGTGGTAATCTAGACAAACTAAACCTATAGATTGACATTCCACTAATTTTATTGGCTGCAGTAGGATAATGGCAAAAGTACCAATGCACATGTGAGTTTAGGATTCCTTGTGCATGTTTTTAGGTCAGGATTCCTTGTGCCATTTTTTAGGTCTTGGTATGAGATTGGCACCATTGCCATTCTCCACTGGTGGCATTCTCCACAAAGATTGACACATATCCATATGATCTCTACACAAATGAGACTATGATCACTACATAGGAGTAAAGTTGAATTTCCCTAATCTACCCTATATTCTAGGAGGGGTATTCTAGTCATCATATGAGAATGGTGCCCCAGTCGCAATCCACATGTGAGTTTGAGGATATTATTGTTATTATGTAGGTCCTTGCATGACATTAGCATCACTTCCATTCTCCACTGGTGGCAATCTACCAAAACTAAGCATGTGGATTGACATTCCACTGATTTTATTCGTAGTAGGATAATGGAAAAAGTTCCAATGCACATGCAAGTTTAGGATTCCTTGTGCAGCACTGGTATGAGGTTGGCAGCACTGCCATTCTCCCACTGGTGGCATTCTCCACAAAGATTGACAGAAATCCATATGATCTCTACACAAATGAGACTATGATCACTACATAGGAGGAAAGTTGAATTTCCCTCATCTACCCTATACATTTCAAAGATGAAGTTACTCTACAATTGGAGATCTACAATTGGAGACTGGCATCTAAAAGAAGAATATCTTGCCGTAATCTACCCTATACATTTTGGGCCACTATGGTAGGTGGAGAATGGCATTTAAAAGTTGAATTTCACATTTTCGGCTATATTCTGCCATATGTATTGATCAAGATATCACTGAGAGAATGGAATTTCAAAGATGAATTTCAAGATATCACTGAGAGAGTCTTATAGGAAATCCAAGGCCACAACCTACATAAGCTCACATGGACATTGACACAATGTTGGAGAATGGCATACTCAAAGTTGCACTTCTTCACATGATCTATCCTATACATTGATCAGATGGGACTAGAAGAATGATGTTTTAGAGAATGGCACCACTGCCATTCTCCATCGGTGGAACATAGAAGAATGCATATTTGAGTTTAGGCTTCTTAGTGCCATTTTCTAGGGCCCAATAAGAGATTGGCACCACTTCCATTCTCCACTGGTAGAAATGTCTGCCCTAATATTCTAGGAGGGGTATTCTAGTCATCATAGGAGAATGATGTCAAATTCCAATCCATATGTATTGATCAAGATATCACTGAGAGAGTGGAATTTTAAAGATGAATTTTACATTTCTTGCAAGTCCACCAATGTGCAGTGTCAACATAACAATAGGGTTGTGGCATTCCAGTGGTCATATTGGCACTAGGAGAATGGCACAGGTGCCAATCTACATGTAAGTTTAGGGTTTACAGTGCTACTTTCCAGGTTCTAGCTTGAGATTGGCACCACTGCCATTCTCCACTAGTGGCCATCTCCACATACTCACATGTAGATTGGCACTTGTGCCATATGGCCACTACATAGGAGAGTCTTATGAGAAGTCCAAGGCCACAATCTCCATAAACTCACATGGATGGTGACACAATGTTGGAGAATGGCATACTCAAAGTTGCACTTCTTCACATGATTTATCCTATACATTGATTAGATGGGACTAGAAGAATGATATTTTAGAGAATGGCACCACTGCCATTCTCCATCGATGGAACATAGAAGAATGCACATGTGAGTTTAGGCTTCTCAGTGCCATTTTCTAGGGCCCAATAAGAGATTGGCACCACTACCATTCTCCCTTGGTATAGTTGTTTACCCTAATATTCTAGGAGGGGTATTCCAGTGATCATAGCAGAATGGTGCCACGTTCCAATTCACATGTGAGTTTGGGGACCTCAGTTCCATTATGTAGATCCCTGCATGATATTGGCATCACTGTCATTCCCCACTAGTGGAAATCTGCACAAACTCAACATGTAGATTGGCATTCCATTGATTTTATTGGTAGTGTATCATTGATATTTTTTATTTTGGTACCAAATCTTACACATAAATCTTGATCAGTGTTCCAAGTCTTTCACTTTATAACTAGAAAGTTTTAATTTTCAAATTTTATTTATCTCAAGGGATATTGGCACTAGTGCCACCCTCAAGGACTTCTTATGAGGTCTTGGAGAATGGCACTGGTGCCATTCACCATATAGAATTAGAATTTCAATCTTTAAATTTGCCATTCAATCATGCAAATCAAAATTGAGATTGAAGTTTAACTTGAAATCAAAATTTGAAAACTAGAATTTAGGTTTTGAAATACAATTTCAAACAGAATAATTTCAATTTGAAATACAAATTGAAATTAAAAATATCAATATGAATTTGAATTTAAATTTAATATTGGAGAAAATGGCATAAGTGCCACTCTATATATCCAAAATTCAAAAGGGAACAATGGCAGGAAGAGCTATATTTCAAAATTTGAATTATTTAGTAGTTTCAAACTATCACTTTTAACTTTCAAAGTCTACATTTCAGACAAATCAAGACCTTTCCTCTCATTTCAATTGATGCCTTTCCCCTCATTCACTTTCTATTTTATTTTGGTACCAAATCTTACACATAAATCTGGATCAGTGTTGGAAGTCTTTCACTTTATAACTAGAAATTTTTAATTTTTAAATTTTATTTATCTCAAGGGATATTGGCACTACTGCCAGTCTCAAGGACTTCTTATGAGGTCTTGGAGAATGGCACTGGTGCCATTCTCCATTTAGAATTAGAATTTCAATCTCTAAATTTGCCATTCAATCATGAAAATCAAAATTGAGATTGAAATTTAACTTGAAATCAAAATTTGAAAACTAGAATTTAGGTTTTGAAATACAATTTCAAACAGAATAATTTCAATTTAAAATACAAATTGAAATTAAAAATATCAATATGAATTTGAATTTAAATTTAATATTGGAGAGAATGGCATAAGTGCCACTCTATATATCCAAAATTCAAAAGGGAACTATGGCGGGAAGAGCTATATTTCAAAATTTGAATTATTTAGTAGTTTTAAACTATCACTTTTAACTTTCAAAATCTACATTTCAGACAAATCAAGACCTTTCCTCTCATTTCAATTGATGCCTTTCCCTCATTCACTTTTTATTCATTTCAAACAAATCAAGCCTTTAAATTCGAATGTTGTAAGCCTAACCTTTGTAGCCTACAGGGTTCTACGCTCTTCCCTCTGCATCCACAAACTTCAACTTGGCACTCTCACCAACGGGCACACTGCAAGATTGAAGGTTCACACACCCTCGATAGTCACACTCCCAAGATGCATAAAACACAGAATTGGAGAGGAGTCTCAGAGTCGAGAGAGTTTTACTCACCACAAAATTGAGGGGCTCGAGATGGTCACAGTGTCGCACAGAGAGTCTTGAGGCAGGGGCAAAATCGAGGAGGTCACATGGAGCTTGATGGTGGGCATGCTGCTTATAGTGCTATGGGTTCGAGATAGAGACAGCTGAGTGGCTCATATGGAGTGTAGGCAAAGCTTACATTTGTAAGTGAATTTGGCATGCATGAAGAACATGATCGCATCCATAAATTCACAACTTTGGTCAAAACTCTGCCACATTAGGAAGGAGTACGTTTATCTAGCCGATGCATGTCAGAAATGAGGAAATTCTAGATGGCAACCAATGGCTCGACAACCTAAATTCCACCGAAGCTACGAGCTAATCATGCTAGAAAGTTGTAGAGAAGTTAATGGAGCTGGAAGGAAACACAACAACTAATACTCAATCAGTTCGATAGTCTGAGAAATGTTCCCATAAATTGCAATCTTTGCCGGAGGAATGTTCTCCTCTGAGATATCTACTGCTTCGATTGCTTTCTTTTCTTGCAATTTGGCTTCCTCCTCCACCATCGATGCAACAAGATAAGCAGGTTGAGTAGATAGAGATGGAAAACAAAGAGGAACACTCTTGGAAGCCATCAGAGGATTATTGTTGTTGAAAGAAAGAGAGAAGAGAGATACCCCGATTTTGGGTGATGGACTCAGATGGAGAGTGGGCGGCTTTTCCTTGTGCATGTTGGAGATGTTGGAGATGTTCTTTTTTACAAAATCTTGCTACAAACGTAGGAGTCAGCACCGCAGTGAGGGAAGGCTGGCCATTGAGGGCTCCGACCAATGACGAGTCCACTCCCTGAGTCTCTGAGGACTCTGTGAGAGCCTTGAGGAGTCTCTATGCACGAGGAGATTGTGAGAGCCTTGAGGAGTCTATGTGCATGAGGAGATCCATAGCACGGCATACGAGGCGATCAACATAGGGAAATGAGAGAGATGAAAGAGAAGGTAGGTGGGTACTAGGGTTCTTCAATTTTTTACCCTTCATTAGTTCAACCTTTTGCATTTCTTTAAAAAACAAATTTAACAAGTTTAATATATTTAACCTATCCTATCTATGCACTTTCTTTTAATGTAACCTATTTAATCTATGAAGCTCCTTTTCTTCCCTTCATCCGCTCCTTTTCTATACATTATCTTAGCATATTGTGCATTTAGATGTCTAGACCATGGGTAGTAGTAGTTCATCTACATCAAGTTTGTCTTTTGGATCTATTTCTAATGCTACTAATGTTTTATAATATCTGAATCAATTTTGAATACAATTTTAAAAGTATAATTAAAAGCATCAAGGGACATTTTGGGGTCACAAAAGGTCCCCCTAAAGCTTTTCTTCCATCTATTTAATCTATGTCGCTCTTTTTCTTCCACCTATTTAATCTATGCCACTCCTTTTCTTCCACCTATGCACTCCTTTTATTTTAACCTATGCTTGTGATCTAATGCTTCCAAAAGCCGATATTTTTTTTAAATGTAGAGAAAAATCGGACACTCGTTAACTAATTCAGTCTGCAACTTAAAAATTTACTTTTATTGGACCTTTACTTCGGAAGCTTCCAAAGCATAACTAAGCTAACATGAATAAACTCACACAACTGAAGTAATATCGATCAAGGATTTAGCTTATGCTTGTCTTTTATTTAACATATTTCTTTTATTTAGCCTATGCATATATTTTGTTTAACATACTTAACCTATGTATTTCTCTTATTTAACATATTTCTTTTATTTAGCCTATGCATATATTTTGTTTAACATACTTAACCTATGAATTTCTTTTATTTAACATATCTAAACTATGCATCTCTTTTATTTAACATATTTTCCCTATGCATTTATTTTATTTCTTTCATTTAACATATCTAACGTATGCATTTCTTTTATTTCTAGTTTACATTGTCCACAGTCATTTTCTTCCTTTTTTACATTGTCCTCACGCCTTTTATTTAACCTATTCTCATCTTCCTTTAAAAAAATCCATAGCTTGCGATCTAATGATGAGCATGATTATAATTTTTTTTTAACATGGAGAAAAATCACATGCTCATCAACTAATTCAATCTACAACTTAAAATTTTACATTATTTGGACCTTGATCAAGAAAAACATACTCTAACATAAAAATTTGTATCTTAACCAACCTAGCATAACCAAACTAACGTGAATAAACTCACATAACGAGCTAGGTTTCATAAAGTAATATCGATCAACTTTACCACATATATGAATAAATGGAAGTAAAATAGTGTATGGTTTCAAATGAATACCACGTTCACACACACACACACACACACAAAGTCTATGGTCTCAAGTTCTGGCATTGTAATGGGAGAATGGCACTAGTGCCATCCTCCAATCTCCCCATTTTGCAAAGCTAAAAATTTTTAAATTTGCTCCACTTCCATTCTCCCATTGCAATGTCCCAATTCAAAACTTTGGCTTTGCAAAGGGGGAATGGCACCAGTGCCATTCTCCCATTGTGATTTCCTGATTCAAATCTTGGCTATGCAAAGGGGAAATGGCACTAGTGCCATTCTCCCAGATTCAAAGTTTTGGCTTCACAGAGTCAAAATGGCACCAGTGAAAATATGAATCAGCGTATTCCATTGGGAGAATGGCACCACTGCCATTCTCCCAATGGAATGTACTGATTCAAAATTTTGGCTTCACAAAGGTAGAAGGGCACCAGTGCCATTCTCCCATTGGAATGTCCTAAAGATAAAAATAGTGTATGGTTTCAAAGGAGTACCATGTTTATACACACACACAGTGTATGGTTTCAATTTTCGGCATTACAATGGGAGAATGGCACTAGTGCCATTCTCCATTTTCCTATTACAAAGCCAAAATTTTTAAATTTTAAATTTGCACCACTGCCATTCTCCCGTTGCAATGTCCTGATTCAAAACTTTGGCTGTGCCATTCTCCCCATGCAATGTCGTGATTCAAAATTTCTACTTCACAAAGATAGTATGGCACTAGTGCCATTATCCCATTGCAATGTCACGATTCAAAATCTTGGCTTTGTAAAGGGAAAATGGCACGAGTGCTAGTCTCCCAATGCAATGTCTTGATTCAAAGTTTGCCTTCGTAAAGGGTGCAATGTCCTAATATAAAATTTGGCACCATTGGCATTCTCCCAAGGCAAAGTCCCAAGTCAAAATTTTGTCTTCCAAAGGAAGAATGGCACTAGTTTGTTCTCCTCTTATGAAGACAAATGTTTTTCTCAAGTCAATGCATGGGGAGAATAGCACTGGTGCCATTCCCCTTTTCAAATAAATTTTTTTGAATTAGGACATCGCAATGCTAGAATGGCACTCATGCGATTCTCCCATCTCAAAGCCCAGACTTTTAATCATGACATTGCAGTGGGAGAATGGCACTAGTGCAATTCTCTGATTACAAAGCAAAAATTTAGGACATTGTAACAGGAGAATGGCACTAGTGCCACTCTCCCTCTGCAAATTTGAAAATTTGAGAGCTTTGTAATGGGAGAATGGCACCTAGGTCCATTCTCCCATTGCATTGTTGTAATTTAAAAGATTGGCTCTCTCATTTTATGAAGCTAGAATTTGTGCACTTGAATGTCATTAGACTAGGCTTGTGAATCCCTTTGGCTATAATATGCTCGCTTTCCTATTTTCTGTAATTGAAATAATAGGGAATGGCTACTAGATGTGGGGATAAGGTTAAGATTTTGGTGGGGAATGAAGTGGTTGCAACAGGTTAAATTTGTGTAATCGAATCAAATGGGTGATGTAGTGGTGTGAAGATTGGGGTAGGTAATGTATCAGTGATAGGGAAGATGGGATATGCAATTCTCCATAGGAAAGCCAAATTCACATGGAGAATGGCATCAATGCCATTCTCCACAATCCCACATGGAGAATGGCACTGGTGCGGCCATTCTCCCCCCGCTACAAGGACAACTTTGTTGGTCTTATGAAATTCTTTGGTTGTAGTTTGTTCATAATTAATTTCCTATCATCGTAATGAGAGGGGATGGCTACTATCAGATGCATGAATCAGGTCATGATGATGGTGAAAATAATTCATGCTTTAGAAAAAGTTTTATCAAATTGCTAAAATGTTTAGGGAAATAATTCATGCTTTCATGAAAATTTTGTATAGACCCATTCATGCATTCTAGAGATTTGCACCAATGCCATTCTTCCCCTCTAGAAGGACATATTTGATGGTCTTATGAAATTCTTTGGTTGTAATTTGTTCATAATTAATTCTCCGTAATCGTAATGACAGGGGATGGCTATTAGAAGCGGGGACAAGGTCATGATGATGGTGGGGAATGAAGTGGTTGGAATTGGTGGAGTGTGTTCAATAGATCCGGAGGCCTACTATAGTGGTGTGAAGATTGGGACAGAAAATGTATCGGTGATAGTGGAGAAGTCTATCAATAGTGAAATGCTCTTGCCATTTCCCACTATGGATGCAATGCTTCTTGGTGAGGCAATTTGGAGCATTGTCAAGTGGCCTAAGGGCTCTCTAAAACATGTTGGTGATTCTTTAGATGATGCGGTAACTGAAGAAGATGCACCAAGTGAGCCTGAGCGACCTTATGTTAAGGCAATGCCAATTTCTTCATTGGAAACTGACAATTTCATTCGTGAACCTTGGAAAGAGAAAAAGGTTGTCTTATGGGATGAGAGCAAAACAAAGAGCGTGGGGGAAGGTGTGATCTTATATGTTTTCCCGGGAGACTCTATAAACTTTGACCTATTGGGTAACAATTGCATTGGTGTGGGTATTGAAAAGAAAGAACAAATTAGAGGAAGTGACTTAGGGTCTTCTATGCAAGATGTCAGCTCTCTCAGCCTAGTAAAGTGGCCCATCAAGCAGATTACCTTACTTGAAGGAAGCCCATTGCAACAATATGTGCCCATGGACCACGTTGCTGGTATAGATGAGTTGGTCAATGATCAAATGTTGAAAAGGTATGATCCAACATCAAAGAAAAGAAGGTACACTTTCATTAACAGAGTGCCTAACAAAGAGAGCCTCCAACACCAATGTACAAAATGTCACTAGATTTGGTGCAGTAGGTTTCTTCCATCGATTGTTGTGGGAGTAGGTGTTGCCAACATGCAGAGCGAGATCTCTTAATGAATCTAAGGAAGAACTTTTGGGGCAGCTCCTTGGAGTCTCATACAAAGTTTATATACGATGTGTTGTCAACGGCTTGGCATCATGACTACACAGGGAGGATATGCTACAACTTTAGGATAAACACTCGGGATGTCTGTCATAGAGCATGGTATGAGATGCATGGAATTCAAGGACATCATTTTATTGATACAGGGAGCAATTTAAGAGTGGTGTGCAGCAATATGTGCATGGCAATTCAGGGATTATGAGGAGGAGCAAGGAGCACATAGGTATGGGAAGGGCTCTCATTCAACACTTTGTGGATAATAGCACAAAGCATATGCCTCACAAGAGTAGAACCATGCAGGATGGTTCTAGAGAGACACAACAAGTGATCCCTAAAGTGTATAAGAAGATAGATGTCCTACGTGAGGTCAACACTTCACTTAATTAACGTGGTTATCAGAGCCTACTATCCACATCCACATTTGGCAGGATTTGGGAATCAGACTTAAAAAATGTAGCCCTTGCTAAGACGAGTGAATTCTCTAAATGTAGCTTGTGCAGTCGGATCAAGGCTCAATTGGCAGCCACAAAAAGTCAAGATGAGCGCAATTCGCTGATGGAAGAGAGAAAGATGCATATGATACACCAACAAAGTTGTAGGAACTTATACTATGCATGGCATAGGTACTCCGAGATGGATCCAAAAAAGTATGTATGCATAATCCATGATAAGATGGACCAAAAAAAGACGGCAATTCCAAGACTTCGAGTGAGGTCCAAGGACATCAATTTTGAATGGCAATTATAGGTTTCACTCATTGGAATGATTACCCATGGGCATGGAAACGGTCATTATGGACACTTCACCCTCAATGGTTTGTGGCCATCTGATCCCAACCTGACGATTTGGATTGCTCTCAATTTGTTTGTGCAACCTCGAGAGGATGGATATGCATGACCTTGGAGACCTTGCTACCAATGGGATTCCTAGAAGCAATGCTCACCTTTTGAATGCTCTATGTTCAAGAAACACTTTGGACTCCCATTACAGTTCTAAAGGTGCACATGTTTCCACAAGTGGAGCTAGCTTGTCTGAAAATGTAGATGTCATGATCACAAATGCAAATCTAGAAACTGTATCAGAAAGTGACCCGAAGTCTGTCATGGAGGCCATGACAACTTCCATTGCAAGGGCTACAGACACATGTATGAATTTTTTTCCATCAAATACAAGAGAAAACCCACCCTCTTTAGAGGGGACTGTTGCTATTGAGCCACCATTCCAAAAGTTGCCAAAGAACTTGCTACTCCAACTAGATAATTGTGGGTCTGAGAACAAAAATAGATACTTGTTTGCATACCTTTCTCTTCTTGTAGCAAGGGGTATTTTCAAGACAGTTCAATTGGGCTTCTTGATGGTAGGGCACACACATGAAGACATTGATGCAATGTTCAGCAGGTTTTCTGAGAGCTTGCGGGTGGGACAAACATTCACTTTCCCGCATCTGATGGATACATTCAAAAAATGTACATCATCTTCACCGGCACCATTTGTTCTTACACAGGTTCCTAACTTCAAGGATTATGTGAATGGCTACCTATGTGATGGGCAAGAAATGCTAGTTGGACATGCAAAGCCATTACAATTTCAATTTGAAATGCAAGGTGACAGACCAATGGTGCAGTACAAGGTGCATCCAAAATCATCGAATTGGATGCCCATTGAAGGAAGAATTGAGCTATGGAAGAAAGATAGTGAGGGTCGATCATTGTTGCCAACAAGTTGTCCGGATATACTGCCAATGGCTGCATTTGTGAGAGATCACTTGCAAGTAATATCAGGGATAAAGGATTACATTAAGTTTTGGGAGAGGTGCAAGTGGAAAGAATGCATCATATGAGTCCTACATTAGGCCAGTGATAGACTATTGGAAAACCATGATCGGTGAGCTTGAACAGGAAAACATCTCAGAGATAGGAGTGTACAGAGAGTTTTGGCCAAGAACACAATCTTCTGATGAGGAGCTAACTCCTCTCAGATGTAGCACTACGACTACCCCTTGGGGAACTCCTTTGCTAGTAGCCCATGGCTTTGTCGAGAGTCCCGATGAGTTCGTAGCACAAATGTTCGATGAGGAGGCAGTGAGATTCTTCTCTCTACTATCTCAAAGGACCTCAGCAATTCCCTCTCCTACACCAATGGCTGGACCTACTACCCAGTCGTCCCCTCGTGCCCCTTTAACTGAGGGGTCATCACCTACGCATGCCTATCATAAGGGAAGGAAGATAGGAGGGGCTGCTTATGTTGTGCTAACTCGAGAGATGTAGATGAGTCAACACACTCACATCCCTACAGGTCTCCACTTGGTCTCGAGACACAGTATCAGTCAGCTCCCTTGCCCACTGCTACTCCTCGCTCCGGAAGTGCTCGCACAGCTTCCACTTGCTCTAACTCTACCACTACCATGAGTCCTCCTTACCCAGTCGAGGACCTCTCCTATCAAATCATGGCTGCCGGAGAGATAATAGAAGATAGAAAGGGCAAAGCAGTGATGGCCACCATGAGGCAGTTGATGAGCCACCACTTCAAGAGCAGCATTGCTATTGATTGGCAGTATCAAGATGACCAAAAGAAGCAGGCGACCATCGATGAATTAAAACAAAAATACCCTAAGCTACCAAATTGGGAGTTCAATGAGAATTAAATGCGAGAGCACACAGGTTTGGTCTTGAAGCATTGTAGATCAACCTTGCGTACTTCCATCGCAAAGGGGATGGCTAAACCCAGCCGAGCAGACAAAGCTGGTCATGAAGTCACACGCTAATGGAATATGAAGCTATCAAGGGATGACAACAACAAGTCGCTTCCAATAACTATGTGTTGATAAATTCAAGAAGATGGTTTAAATGATTCATAGTCACACACTAATGGAATATGAATCTATCATGGGATATGACAACAACAAGCTGTATCCAATGACTGTGTGCTGATAAATTCAAGAAGTTGATTTAAATGACTCCAAGGTATGAATCTACAATGGGTTAAATCAATGGTGGAGTTCCTACCTTTAATGGTTCGGGAACCCGTGCTTGGCTTTTTAGCCATAGCCTTTTAAAGCAAAGCAATAGTGTGCCATTTCTCCATCTCAACTTTCTTTATACTGTGCCGAGGATCAAGAATCCACTAAAGACCCTATCATGTGCAATATTATAATGAGGCTAGTGCTTGAAATATAAAGCTCAACCTAGACTCGAAAATGTGCAAGCCACATCGTAATAAAAATAGGAAGGAATTCACATCGATATCAGATTTTATGCATGGCATGGTCATGAAGTCACGCTGAATATGAAGCTATCAAGGGATGACAACAACAAGCTGCATCCAATAACTATGTGTTGATAAATTCAAGAAGATGGTTTAAATGATTCACAATATGAATCTACAATGGGTTAAATTAATGGTGGAGTTCCTACCTTTAATGGATCAAGAATCCACTAAAGACCCTATCATTTGAGGGTAGTGCTTGGAATATAAAGCTCAACCTAGACTCATCTACTTCATAAGGGTATCACAAAACTAGGTTAAAGAATACAATAGTTATTGTTGCACCACTTGCCATTATAGTCTTGTTGATTCTAAAGTGTTAAATGGTGAAGCAAGGATTCTATACTTTTATTAATGGTATGCATAAAAGGGGGAATTTTTTTGTATTAGGACCTACCAAGGGAGAAAAAATATGAAAACTATTTGGATAGAATTACAACATATGGAACTATAATCCTAATGAATATAAAGTGCAAAATTTATTTTGAGACTTGATTGAGCACTAAGAGAGGATGGTCTTCATTGATCTAAATCATGTGACTTAGTTCATTTTTCTTTGCTAATAATGCACTTGCTTTGCTAACATGCACTTGTGGTTCAAGGACTTTATTGTACATGGACTAGCTCTAAGTAGTGAGCTGCCCTTTCTTCTCCTTATTCTCATTGAATTTGTCCTTTTTTATGTAGTTTGTTTGGTAATTCCTCTCTAATGTTTTTTATGTAATTTCTCATTTAAATTGAGTTTCTTGGTCTGATTATAGGTTGCTTTAAATTATTTTTCTCTGTCTTCTTCTTCTTCTTCTTCTTCTTCTTCTTCTTCTTCTTCATCATCATAATCTCTATATTGCCTTCTCTTTTTTAATGATCATTACCTTCTAGTTTTGATCTTGAATTTTAAATGATTAAAATAATATAGTAATAATAAATAATACATTATAATTTGCATATTGCATTTTTGTAAATCAAATTTTTGAAGTTGCATGAATAAAACACATGGTTCGAAATACATTGAATAGTCTGTCCATCAAATAGTATGATCTATATTGATTTGGAATATAAAAATAACTCCTTTAAATTTATAATTATCAAGTGAAAATGTATGATTTTGACCAATGATGGCAATTCAAAATACTACTAATATAACTTCGTACATTTTGAATATAACCCTACTTGGAAAAAATGTTGGAAAAGAGATTATAGAAAAACTATTAGAAGACCTATGTTCAGCAACTAAGTATTCTTTGTCAGTGTCAACCATTAATTCCAAGTTTACTTCTGCCCTTTCCATTATTTTAGTAGGAATTTTCATGGCCTTTAACAAAATTTTGGGATGTAATATTGAAGGCATATGTACCCTTCAATAAAGGTTTTGAAGCTTTTACATCAAATATGGCACCCAGAGCAAAGCATGAGCTCTCAATGAAGGCATCCATTAGTTGTTAGCAAAGAGGAAACATAAACCTAATGAACATTGCATCAGCATGTGTCTGGCCAACCATTAGGAATCCCCGATGCAAAATCTCAAATGTGCCCCTTGAAGGGACAGCAATGCAAATGCTCTTGGTTTTTATTTTCAAAACTAAAATTGTCAAGTTGCAAGGACCAAAACCCTTGGTCGGATATTAAAATTACCATTTTGGAGTTGACTACAGTATTGCACATTCATAGTCACATTATCAATTTGTACCAAATCTAGGCTTCTTGAACTTTCATAAATACATTTCCAATGTCAACCACAGGATAACTAGAAATGGCCTTTCACAAAGGGGATGGCTAAACCCAGCTTGGGCAAACAAAGATGATTGGAAGTCCTTCAAGAAGCAGAATAGGGACCATCCCAACATGTTTGAGGGTCATAGGAGGGCTGCAAGGAGATGGCTGGATGCCGTAGGTACTTCACACTTTGGTGCAAGCGGATGGTTGGCATTTGAGGCAACCGTGGTAAGTCTACTTCTTCTCATTTAATGTATTGTTCTATTTTTTTTACTACATATTACATGCACTTTATCTAACTCTCGTAAATTGGATCCACAACAAGCTTTAGTTTATCTACATCACATCTGCCTTTGTGAGCCCCCAAATGAGGAGAGCATGGGGGAGGTGTATCAACAAAGGGGCCATGTGGGTAGCCATGGGGGTTGAACTGGGAAGGAATGTAGGCTACCACATGGGTAGCATAAGGAACCTCCACCTCTATTTTCTAACATCGATCACCCAATCACTTGAATATCCAAAGGGCTTAAGAGTGCGAGTGAGACCTCCTAGAGGTAGAATGAGATTGGGTTGTGACTGACCACCTCTGCAGGTGTAGTTCAAAATAAGTTGGATTGGAACCAAAATCATGTTCACCTTCAATAAGTATGTCTTGTATGGGCATCTGAACTGGGGATTGGAATATAAGTATTCCTTTGCTTTATCACCTTTGTTGACCTCGAGTATTCATCACCTGGCCTAAGCCTCTCCTTGGCCATTCTTCCTTCTTTGCTCCTCTCTTTTCTCCCCCTGTTTCCTTTGTTAACCCACGTTTGAAAATTTTATCACTCGGTCTGGGTTCGCAAATGCAGTTCGGTCACTTAGGGTGATGGATGCTGGAAGAGATTGGGATTCACCTTCCTGAATGGGTTTGAAAATTGTTGGGTCATTGGTCTATAAAGGTGAGTACATTGGATCCTGGTACAATTTTAGCATTAGCAGTGAAAGTTACAGGAGATTCTAGAACTTGTAACAGTATTTGCAAGCTAGGAAACATCATTCCTATCTCTGTGTATGATCAGTAAAGCTGATTGCTTGAACATAATAAATTTAGAAGCACCACAATTGTGATTGAGACTCTAGATACTCTTAAATATAGAGGTGCTGAAGAGCGTGAGTGCTGTATTTCTCTCATCAAGTTCAGTAGTCTTTTGTAAAGTCTCCATACAATGTTGAGTTTTTTCTACAAGCTATGCATGTTGATTACGCCTTTTCCATTTTTTATAGGGATCTATGTTCAGAGTTCACTTAGTGGTGTTGTTCTTGAGAAGCTTTCCAAGTATCTGTCGAGGTAATAATATCATAGTGTGTCCAGAATGACATTAATTTTCTTGGTGTGCAGACTACATGTGACAGTAAAAGAACAGGTGATTTGAGAATTGTCTATGGACAATGAGAAGGTAGGAGATGATTGAGCTCAAAAGCGAGTCCAGACTCCCATTACTTCACTAAGTTCTTTACACTTCCAGTTGTGTGCTATAATGATAAGCCTCGATGCCATTTTTCTTCATGCATTGGAATTTAATATATGGTGTCCAATACATGATGTTCTCTCCTGCTCTTTCCCAATGCTCGATTATTTAACTGATGTGCTCCGCAAATCATTAATGGTGTGTTACTTTTCTTCAGTGAGGTATAGTTTCAGAACAAAAGCTATGGGTTGTTATTTGTTATCTTTCCAATTCCATAGATATGCAGTTTTCTTGAACCAATAATGTCAGGGTTAAATAATAACTGTAGTCAGTGCCTCAACATCTTAGTTGATGAAGGTGTTAAGTTATTTGGGAAGTTGAAGTTTAAACACTGGCCCTTAGACCTGTTGTCCCCCCATAAAACAAAAGAAAGGAGGAGTTTTGATTTGGGTGGTTTTGTTTTCTGTGATGCTCATGTTGATGAAAGTAGAGAAAGCTTGTATCTACTTGACAGTCTACATTTTGCAGTGAGATTAATAATGTTAACAGGTATATGTGGCCTTAGTTTGAGCAAAATGTGTCTTAGTTCGAGCAAAATGTGTTTGTTGTAGCTTGACCTTCTACTATTTAACTTGTGTATCCTGAAGTATTTTAAGTGCTGTGTGGGTCCGACCAGGGTGCCATTGGGAGCATCTATGGTGCATAGCACAATTGCATAATCATCTATGGGCAATAGTTTTATCTTGGAGTGCTTTGGTCATATATGTTTATCAACCTACCACGATGATAGGAGTTCTGATTTGCAGATTTTTATTAAGTTGCTCTGTGGAGAACTCTACGTCACTTTGTTGTATGTTGAACTAGATTTTTTCATGAGTTGCTTTGTGCAAGGGATTCCATTATTTATGCTCACGTCAAGCTTGACTAATGGGCACCTTGTTGAAATGCCCCTAATGTCAAGCGAAGAGGGGCATAGGTTTTCTTATTCCTCTCCCTTATATTTGAGGGGGATTGTGGAGTTGAATAATAGGAGTTTCCATTTTGCATGGCAGAGGACATGATAGAAGTAGCAAGTTATAAACTTACTAAAAGTAAATATGAATACCAACCAAGCATATTATGATAACTTTCATGAAGTGCAATGGAAAAATGATGCCCATAAAGTGTAGAGTCTCAAGGAAAATTGGACCAATCCAATTCATGTAAATATGTGAATGCACGAGAGAGAGAGAGAGCTCTAAAGTTTGCGGAAGATGTCACTGGTCTATGAGACAAAGTACAAAAAGTGACCTAGTACGTTTGAATAACTAGAGAATTGGGAGGGTGCACAGAGGTAGCTTCTTATAGGACATAGCTACATTCTAATACTATCATAGTGGCCTTTATAACATCAATTTAAGATTGAGAGTCTTTGGGTTTGCATTTGAAGTTCCTAATTAAGGCTTGACCATCTCGATGAACCACCCATTTGCTTGCTTAATGTGCTTGCTGTACTTTGGTGAGTTCATTGTTTCTTTGTTTGGAGTTGAATTAGAGTGAGCTCCTTAGATATCCAAATCTTTTGTACCTTTCAACTTATGTGTTTGTTGAAGGATCTTAACTCTTACTATTAAGCCAATCTGCATTGAAACTTACATGTTTTTCCTAATTTGTTCAAGGACTCTAACCTACATCCTTATATGTAAATACAATAGTTAGAATAAAAATCAATCCTCCCCCCCACCCCCACAACATTGCACCCTATCCCCCTCTCTACCCTCTCTCCAAATTTTTTCATTGTCCAATCAATAAGACAAGTTGAATAAATTTAAATGGAAGATATTTAAAGTGTAAAATTATGCTCCAACAATGATTAAAGCATATTTAAATATCTAAACATAGCAAGCTATTAGTTGAACAAGATTTACTTTTTGTATTCAAAACTTCACCAATCTGTACAAAGAATTATTTAGAATTATTTGATAAAGATGCAAAGAAATTTTAATTTAAAGTTATGTTCTTAGTTCTTTGACTTGTTCTTAAAATAATGATTTTGATAGAGTAATGATTTGCTTAATCAATTGTTAGGATGCATTAGAATTGATCATTTTGGGATGCAAGCTTTGGGTCAAGGACAATGTTCTTTGAATGGATGTGTCATTGTGTTGTCATTTTTAAAGGCTAATAACCTTCTAGTGAATTGGAAAGCTAGCCATTGTAAAGTCTCATAAGGACATTCTAGGATTACCATGGAGAAATTGCTCAAAAATTATGGAAGGGTTTCTCCCTTGTGGAGTCATATGCCAAGCACTATACATAATCTATGACAATTGAATTCATGACTACAATCGAGCATCTCTTATGGTGAGTCTTAACTTTGCTATAAATCAAGAAATTGTATATCCAATGTGCATGGATGCTAAATGCTTTCATTCAATGAGTATTGTTATTTGCTTTTCTTTAATAACCAAGGAACGTTTTTCTACAACAATGTATATCAATATTTCTGTTCTATATTTTATCATATTAATGCTTTAAAAATGTGCCACTCTTTTTTACATAGAATGGAAGTTGACGACTTGGATATGAGAACATTGTTCTTTGAATGGAAGAGTCCATATACATTGGTGATATGGAATACACCACGTAATGTTTCTTTGCATTAGTGGGTATCTGTTTTTCCCTCTATAATTTATGGTATTAATGCTTTGGAAGTGTCCTACTCTTTGATATCATTTCTATTTAGTTGTCTAGGTTGAGTATTTATTACGTTTAATAACTTTGGATGCTATCAAATATAAGAAGTGATATTACATTTTAATATGCATTAACATACATTCTTAGCTACATCATGTAAATCATATAGCTTCTTTAAAAGATCTTATTCAAACGGACCAAAAAATTTTCTTGAATTTAAAAGGTTCAAAATCTTTAGATATAATAACACAATGCATCAATTATAGATTCAAAATTATGTGGCAAACCAGCCTGCAAAGCTTTAGTAAGAAGATAGGAGAATGGTGGGAAAAAAGTTGGTAAATGTCTCATTTAAAGAAGTGAAAAATACGGTGTATAAGTTTGGTATATAAGTTTTTTAAGGTTTAGAGCTAACATAAGTATATAACATGACAAGTTTTTGACATCTAAAAGAAGTGACACATGCAGAGTGATTGCACATAAGTATAGAACATGTACATGCATACCAGTTCTATGCACATATATTAGAAAATGAGGTACAAGGAGGTAATTATGGTCATACATATGTTATTTCCTTAAGGATTATGTTATGTAAATAATATTAATGATGATTGTATAAGGATAACACATTTATAATAATAAAAAGTCTCTAAAAGTTTAAGGGTGACATTTGTTCTTATAAGTTTTAATGACACATGTAGATGCTAAAAAAGTAATTGGAAAAGGGAATAATAGATAGGAAATGAATTTTGTTGTTTTTATTTAAAAGATCAACCTTGTAGGGTATCATGTGTATACATTTCATGAATAACGATGCATCAAATGTGAAATGAATGCACATGGGATATGCATAACTATGAATTGAAAAATAAGTATTTGTATAGTCTACATCTATGAGGATACATAAGAAGTGAAAACAAGCATTTAAGTTTAACAATGAAAACAAAATAACTAGCAATGAACATAGCATAAAATAGATTCCATGCATATACTATAGTTCTATGTGTCATTTACCATACAAATTATGTACATCATTCACATAATATATTGATGACAAACACTTTGCAAAAATTGAGATGAAATCTATCTTCTATCTACACCATGTCATAGCTCACCTCATTTCCATCGCAACACCATAAGAAACATCCAAAACATAGTTGGGGAGCAAAAGTTATGAATGATTTAGTGTTGGGAAAAAATCGGATACTTGAAGAGGAGAAAGGGGACCATAATTCAATGATAGACTTTACTTTTAGCCCAAAATATCACTTATTACCTTGCCATGTCTAAGCTCATCTCACTCGCATTGCAACAACGTAATAGGTGTTCAACTCACAATTTGGGAGAAAAAGTTATGATTGATTTAGTTTTGAGGTGAAGTGAGACACCTAGAGAGAAAAATCAGACAAAAGCCTAAAAATAATAAATAATAAAATCGGGATGTGTGAGTAGGCATGCATTTGGCTAGGAGGGGACAACCATTTGGCCAAATGTGTGCTTGCTCGCACCCCCAATATTTCTTTTAATTCTATTTGTTCCCTTTTTCCTCTTCGGGTGGCCGACTTTACCCCAACACTCAATCCACAATAACTTTTGCTCCTAAAATCCTATTTGGATGTTTCTTATGCCGTTGCAAGGGGAGCTAGATAGCTACAACATGGTAGGGTAATAAATGATATTTTGGGCTAATATTAAAAGTTACATTGATTATGTTGTTCTCAAGAGAAGTCCTTCATGATGGCTTCATGTAGACCTTGACT
Source organism: Dipteris shenzhenensis (assembly GCF_047967505.1). Classification (NCBI taxonomy): domain Eukaryota; kingdom Viridiplantae; phylum Streptophyta; class Polypodiopsida; order Gleicheniales; family Dipteridaceae; genus Dipteris; species Dipteris shenzhenensis. The sequence continues at coordinate 38,300,141 of NC_141625.1, forward strand.
AATCTCAACACAATATATGTAAATGGTGCAAGAATCTTTCACACAAGCCATATATTGAATAACTAAATGTCATCAACGTTAATCCAAACATTAACTTAGACTAATTTGAACACACATTGTATCCAAATGATGTAAAAAATATTTCATACTAAATTGTGTGTGTGTGGGTGTTAGGGGGCCTTGTGCACCCGCACACACATAGGACAAAGAGGCCCTTTTTTAAAAAGAAAACTAGAACAAAACCATGCCCCCCCCTCCCCCCTCCCTACATACACACTTTCCTTTTTTGAACATATCACATTTAGACTCACACACACACACTTCCCACCCCTTCCTTCTTTTGAACATATCACATTTAGACTCACACACACACACTTCCCACCTCTTGTCTACTATCCCCCCCCCCCCCCTACCGTGTTCCCCTTCCCCTTCCTCCCTTCTCTTTCATTTTTCTTCCTTTTACTTTTAATTCTCTTGATTATTTACACTTACTCTCCTTTAATTTTTTCTATTTTTCTTCCTTTTATTCAAATATTTAAATTAAATTCCAAATGTCTTTTTCCTTTATTTTATCTCTTTTATCTTTCAAACCCATACCCCACCCCCCTCCCCCCCATTTTTAATTTTCCTAACTTTCAAGCTCTCTGCTTCTTTATATCTCTTAAAACTCAAAGCTTACACTAATTTCCGCGTATTTTTCTTTATAAACTCAAATTTTACACTAATTTAAGCTATCATCCTAAACTCTTTCTAATTTAATGCTTTTGTTTTTTTCCTAAAGAACTTTTCCTAACCTCACCCTTATTATAACTCAACTACCCTACACGCCCCCTAAACTACATGGTTTTCAAAAAAACTGCACCCCCCACTACTCTTTCACTCCTGGCCTTCCCGCTTTCTGCATGCCTTCCTAAATCCCTTGTCCCTCTACTCGACTACTCCCCTCATGGATCTATTTCAAACCCCCCCCCCTTACGTACCCCCTCACAATCCTCTCAAGCTTCTCTACCCTGTCAGTACATCATGCGATGCCTTCTCCCGATGATCCTATGTACTCTATTACTCTTTACCCTATGGAACATACCCGCCATCTCCCTAGTACGTTGTACCTCTGCTCTGCCATCTCCATCCCTCCGTAGCCGCTTCCCCCACCAATCGCCCCTCACTGTTTGTGCCTCTTCTACTGCCAAACCTATAGTTTGCCATGCCGTACGCTTTCCTTGCTCCTGTATGAACATGATCCTAGTAGCGCATCGCCATCGAATTGCTCCCTCCTTCCTCAAAATGGATGCACAGGTCCCATTTCTTCTCCTCTGTTATCAATTTCTCTTTTTTAACTTTAACACCCCCCTCTTCCTTTCATGTCTCTCGCTCATTACTTTTTTTAATTTATTTTTCTTTAATCTTTCTTAATTTCATGGGTTTAGCACCTTTCTATATTTCTCTCCTTTTATTCTCCCCCCCCCTTTCCCCTACTTCATTCATTAAATTCACCTTGTCTCTCTTTTTTCATTAAAATCAAACCCCCCCTCTCTATTTATAAGAAGTTCCTTTATAAATTGTTTTGCCCCCCTCCCACTACTTCATTCATAAAACCCACTCTTGATCTCTCTAAGCCCCTCTCTATTTATATAATTTCTCTCTATATTTCCCCTCTTTCCCCTCTTAATTCCCTCCCCCCCCTCCCTTCTTTTTATATACATATGCCTTCTTTCTCCCTTCTCTATACACATATCTTTCCCCTTCTCTATATATATACTCTTTTCTTTTCTTCCCCCTTCTTTATATATTTATCTTCCCTCCCTCTTCTCTATTTCCTCATTGTCTTTCCCCCTTCTCCCTACTCTATAAACATAATTTCTTCTACATCTTCCTTGTTTTTTTCCCCTTCTCTTTATTAAATTACCTCAAAATTTCCCTATATTTTTCCCATTATAATTTCCCTTTACATTATCCCTTTATAATCGCCCTTTAATAGCCTCGTTTCAGTTCCACTATTCATGTACTTCTATCCTTAAGGTTCTCTTTCTTTCTCTTGTTTGTTTTTTCCTCCCTCTTCCCTCTATTATTCTCCCTTTCCCTTTTTCTCTCCTTCTCATCCATTTTTAATCTCCCTTTATGGTTCCCCCTGGATCGTCCTTATATATATCCCCATAAAAATTTCCCCCCCTTTACTATTTCCCGCAAACCAAAATTTTCCCACCTTCCATACTCTCGTTGTTTATAACCAATATTCTCCTATACATTTCCACACCTAACCTTTACCTACTCACTCAACCTAACCTTTTACCTAAACACTCAACCTAATCCACATTCAAATAACCCATCTTTTACACTTAATATTTTACATTGTGCTGGTTAAGTTTATGGCTAAGCTTCTAATTTATTGTGACCTCGAAAACAAGGGAGGAGTGTTTATGACACTTGTCTTCCCAACTTAAGTTAAGATGGTTCTTATCATGTTTTCTTATTAGATGGTGGAAGGTATGCAGATTCTCCTCTTCAATAAAAGAGATGCTTGGCAAGACTTCACCGGCTTAAATTCCTTTTTTTTGCAAAAATACTTTTTGCTTAAGCATTATTGGCACTCCTTATCAAATAAACTCTTACATAATTTCTTATAGAATTCGTAGGTGTTTTACCTACTCAATCAAGCACTTCCTTTACTCTATAATGGTCTCTTTCTATCCTTTTCCCTGACTCCTTTGTCTTTTAACTATGCAAAGGGGTTGTTGTCTTGTCTATCACACACACACACACACACACATACACACACACACATACTTACTATTCTCCTTTTTCTTTTGCATCCAGTTAATTTCTAAATTTTCCATTTCCTATTTTTTCTAATTCCTTTTCCTTCTATCTCACAAACACTACCTAATTTTTCCTAATTTCTCTGCTTTTTTTTTCAATTTCTTTCTTACAGCTCTAAATCTCGTGCTCTCTCTCTCTCTCTCTCTCTCTCTCTCCCCCGTATCTTTAACCAATTTTCTCCAATTTTCTTCCCTATTTTTTCCTCTTCCTTCCCCATAATTTTCCCTAATTTCACTTGATTTCCCCCAATTATTTTTATTAATTTTAAAAGCTAACTTTCTAAATCCTTTTTTCTTTTTTTCAAATTCTCTCTAGGCCCCTTTTTTAACATCTTGAAAGTCTACATCAAGCTGTTTAAGTCTGTGTTCAAGCCACTATTTTATTGTGACCTTAATAAAACAAGGGAGGGGTGTTTATGACACTTGTCTTTTATATTAAAGTTAAGCTGGTTCTTACCATGTTTTCTTATTGGATGGTGCTAGGTATGCAGACTCTCCTCTTCAATAAAAGAGATGTTTATCAGGTGTTCACCAAGCTCTAATTTTTTTTTGAAAAAATGTTCTTGGCAAAAACATTATTGTCATTTCTTATAAAAGCTCTTATATACTTTTCATGCAATTTCATAGGTGCTTTACCTACATACTCAAACTCTTCCTTAATTCTATAATGTTCTCTTTCTATCCTTTACCTTGACTCTGTTGTCTTTTCACTATGCTAAAAGGGTTGTTGTCTTGTCTTTCACACACATGTCCTTTCCATTGCAATGCTGGATAGTTGCACATAGTACACTTAAGTCATTAACTTGTGTCTCATGGGATGTTTTGCTCCAATCAAAAGATCTCAACAACCCTCTTTCAGATCCATCTCCCTCTTCCCAAGAATCTTTGGATGGTTGCACTTAATACATTTAAGTCATCATGGCATTGCCTTTCGAATCACTTCATTGCTTGTTGAGCAATTTTCTCTTTCTTTTGGTTTATTCTTCTTTCTAAGAAGTCTTCCATCCTAAACAATTCCTAGACTGGCCCACTCATCCCTATTATGGCTATCATATAAACTCTTTTTTCCCCCCTGGTTACTTGCAAAACCAATAGCTCCTATTACTCCAAAATGGCATGTCTTGCTCAAGCACTTCTCTTACTCTTTTTCCACTGCTTATTGACACTTCTAAAACATTACTAGTCCTTTTCAGGTTGACAGTAGGTCAGGTGGGCACACACACACACACACACACACACACACACACACACGCACACACACACACACACACACTATTCTCCCTTTTCTTTTGCATCCACTTAATTTCTTAAATTTTCATTTTCCTATTTTTTCTAATTCCTTTTCCTTCTATCTCACAAACACTTCCTAATTTTTGCTAATTCCTACTAGTTATTTTTAAATTTCTTTCTTAAAGCTTTAAATCTCTCTCTCTCTCTCTCTCTCTCTCTCTCTCTCTCTCTCTCTCTCTCTCTCTCTCTCTCTCTCTCTCTTTCTCATCTTTGACCAATTTTCTCCTAATTTCTTTCCTATTTTTTCCTCTTCCTTTCCCATAATTTTCCCTAATTTCACTTGATTTCCCTATAATTATTTTTATTAATTTTTAAATCTAAAAATTTAAATTATTTTTCCTTTTTTTCAAATTCTCTCTAGGCCCCTTTTTTTACACCTTTAAAGTCTACATTGAGTTGTTTAAGTTTGTGTTTAAGCCACTATTTGATTGTGACCCTGATATCAAGGGAGGTGTGTTTATGACGCCTATCTAAGTACCCTTGATGTCCCTAAATGGGCTTCTTTATATTAAATAATGCAATATGACTTATGAAAATAAGGTCATAAATTTCAAAGATAATGCCCCCCAACCAACCTTTTTATTTTTACAAGTTGCCCCCTCCCCCCCCCGTGTGCCTGCTCACCCTACCTAGCTTTTTTGTGGCTCCCTCATATTACTTTTATTAAATTTCACCACCCTTCCCCTCTATTTATTCTATAACAACATTTTATTCATTTATCTCCCCCCCTCTTTTTTTCTCTAGTAAATTATTAGTTTTAATGGCCCTTTCCCCCCCCCCTTCACTTACCTCCTTGTTTTTGCACTGTCCCCCCTTTTTTTCTCCCCCTCTTTGCCTTCCTAACCCAACCTACCCCTCAACCTAAATAATACCCCTTCTTTACCCTACCAACCCCCAACCTAACCTCATCCCCTGTCTTTGTTTTGGTGTTTTCCACCACCACCTCTTCTTCTTAATGCTCCTCCCTCCTACTCTCTCTTATACCTTACTCTTCCTCCTATTTAACTCATCGTGCCTTGCTCCAACTCCTTGCGACTCACCATTAGGTCTTGTCTTGGTTCTTTCTACAAAGTCTCTATGGCTACCCTTCAAGCTTGGCTTCGATTGTTCTAGAAGGAAATGATTCTGTCTTCGTTGCCATATAAGCTGCATCCATGGCAACTAATAGACTGCCATTCTCCTTGCTCACTTACTCGGTTTCGTCTTCCATGGCTTACCTCTTCTCACTGGATTACTCACAGGTCCTCCTGTCCTTCCCACTCTTACTATAGATTCACTAGGTACTTGGCTGCTTTTCTCTTTGGGCGTCGCCGTGCCACCAGGTACTTGGCTACTTTTCTCTTTGGGCGCCGTCGTGCTTGGCTTTTGCCTCCTTTCAATTCTTTTACTAGGCTACATGGCTGCCTAATTTTGTGTTGCTGAGCTCCTTGTATGATCACGAGGTGGTTAGACCTTGACAACCCTTCAAGTTCGTGTGTTCCTTGCTTGCTCCCTTCATAGCACCCTCACTTTCTACCTTCTTGCTCTGCCCTTATTTCCACCCTTCAGGTTCCCCTTTGCATATTAGGATTGGAAAAAAATGTCTGCATATGCGTCCTTCTCGTCTAGCACTATGACTACATCCTTATGTCTCTGGTTTTCGTCAGCATAGCCCAAGCCTTCCACCTTTTCTTGGTGACACACAACTCACCCACAGCTCGTAGAAAACCCCTTCCTTGACTGTAGTCATTGAACGTTCCCTTACACAACACGGAGTCTACCTCTACATTCACCGGGTGCTATGGTGACTTTGCCAGCTTGCTCACAGCCAAAAATAAATCGTAATGCTACATACAATGCTGTTGCACTAGATCTCATACGTAGCTCTCATACACTACATATTATCCGGCTCTCTTTTATGGTTCCATATCTCACAAGGTGCCTTTTTTGTTTAGATTGTGTATGTTTGTGTGGATGTTTTATGCCACTTGATGCCTTCTGCGACCTCGGCTAATATGTGCTCCTGTTTACAGGCTTGGTCCTTCCTCACTAAGATTGCATGGTAACTCTTGATTCAACATGACTCCTTTTTGCCTCATTTTCAATGACACACACACTCTCTCTTGTGGACCACCTTCTAGCTTTGAAGGCTGTTCGCATGGCATCCTCAGCAAGTCAAGCCCACAATTCCCTTGTTTTCTTGTTGCTTGGTAGTCTTTCACATGGAAAATTGCTCGGTTGTATTGCCTCTCTATGATTGCGCTCTTGCACAGGCTTTTTCCTCGTTCTTAGTGTATACTCTTAGCTCTTCCCTTCTAGTTGCATAAACAATGATTCTTTTGCTCAGTGGTTTCTTACGTTCTTACTCTGCATCCTTCATTTCCACTAGTTGATTCTCTTGCTAGGTGCATGGCCTTTCCTTCTTCTCACCTTGCTTTCTTGTTGGTCTCCCTGACCCGACTAGCTTCCTTCATTGTATGTATTCACTCTGTTTCTAGTTCCCTTAGCAAGGGGTCTGTTACCCTCTATATATATATATGTATGTATGTATGTATGTATGTATGTATGTATGCCTATCTATATATCTATACATACATACATACACACACACACACACACACACACATATATATATATAATTAAAAATTTTTATTATATATGTTACTTTTTACTTTCTTTTCTCTCCTCAAAATTTTTCTCTTTTATGAGGCTAATTCTTGTAACTTAAACCGAATTTCCATAGAGTAATTTTTACTTACTCACCTTGGACTAAATTTATAGTCTTAGGTATGTACTAGGTGCCTAGGTTGCTAATTTCTTTTGAAATTAGTTATTAATTTTTAGTGCCTTTATTCTCGGATTTTCAATTATGGTTATATGCAAAAAATATTTAATCAATTTACTAATTTATTTTAAACCATGTAGTTCCCTTAAATCCTTATTTTCCTTATGTTAATCTTCCTCAACCCCCCCTTTTTTTAAATAATTAAGTAATATAATTTGGGTCAAAAAAACTTAGACTCTTGTAAATTTTCCTAAAGCAATTATTAACACTTGTTTATGATTCTCATTGCCTTGACTCCCTCTTTTAATTGATTTATTTTTTTTGAATTTATTGTTGAAATACAAACTTTTTTGTTTATTTTTTACCTTTTAGTTACCTTAAATCCTTCTTGTCATGCATCGATTAATTTCACCTTCCTCAACTCCTATTTTTTAATTATTTAATTAATGTAATATTCATCATTTTCCATTGTTGGTCTTAATGGTGTGGATTACTCACCCTAATTGTTGTGTCAAAAAAAAGTTAGTCCTTTTGGCTCATTATCACCTTCTCCTTCCCCTTCTTTTAAAAAGAAAAAGAGAAGAAACAAGAGAATACGAAAAAGATACGCTTCCCAAGGGTGAGGACTACCCCCCTTGTTGGTCTAAAAGAGATGTGATTCCCAAGGATGAGGACTACCCCCCTTGAATGTGAGAAATGTATGGGTGTGGATTAACCCTATGTGTCCTTGGTTTGGTGTCATATGCCCCCCTTATATTATCTCTATAAACTGTGATGATTACTTTAGAATCCAATTGGATGTCTTGGTCTTTGGTATAAGTCCTAACAAGCTCGGGTGCACAGGCATCGCCTGTCTTCCCTCACAAATCTATGATGTTCTAACACCAGGGGTTTCCATTTTCCGAGCAAAAACCCCCGAGCGACGAGCGGACAAAAGGTGGGAGGGGTCAAAATATATAGGCTCAAGTCATTTTTGGGGAGCAAAGAATATGTAAGTAAATATGAAAGATTGATAAATAGATATAGATATAAATATACCTTTATATAATATACATATATAATGTCCAAGTGGTGACTTATTTTATGACTTTTAAAAATCCTTTCTTTTCCTTTCACCATTGCTTGGATCATGAAATTTTGAGCAAATATCCTCTTTACGTTTCTCGAGATGACCTAAGAAAAATAATAGTATCTTTTTAATAGACCCTCTAAGTGTATTTTGCCAGGGGAATATGGTTTGAAGAGCTTGCCCCAACCCTATTCCACCGGCGAAATACCCTTGGATAGCCTACGCAGAAGGGGTCATAACTTTTGCTCCTTAGCTCAGATTGAGGAGCTGTAAAAAGGAAAAATGTTCAAAATTTAATGATCTATGCAATGGTAGGCTTAAAATTATACTTTTTATAGTTATAAAATAGAAAAGTTAAAAATTTCAAGATGTATATGAGAGTTACAACTTCTCCCTAATTCATATTATGGTAGAAAGGAGTTCAGTAGAGACCACATTTCCTTAAAAGTACTTAGGTTTAGAAGATTGGGAATATTTTTAAAATCCCTACCTTGCCTTCCCATATTTGATAATGTATTAGAGATTAATTTATGATCGATTATAATGGCTTCAAGTATGAGGTTTCTAATATCTTTTTCCTACTCATCCAAGGAATATGGTATACATTGTTATATGAGAGCTTCAAATATGGGATTGCTAAAGATTAGGGAAAGTCTTTTAAATTAATTGAATTACCATAATACTCAAAAGAGAGTATGGTAGGGAGGCATTTATAGGAGTTTCTAAAGTGTTCACTATTTGTTCATATATAGATGATGTTCTCTAAAATGAGGGTTATAATGAAAAATAAGTAAGTATATGGTTCCATAAATGAGAAATTAAGAAAGAATTGTATATTCCTTTGAGAAATATACAAGCATGGTTGGTGTCAAAAACTATCACTCGGACTTTTTTGCTCGTAGGTTTTTGCTCGGAAATTGTGCACATCCTCTAACACCTAGGTTTGTTTGGATGGTGATAGGTAAGTGGACCCTGACCTCGGAGCCTAGACTACTTGATGGATTCGACACTTTTGTACCAACTTTAATTTTATGTACACCCATATAATAATAAAATTTTATCCACCCTTATTTGAGCTTTGTGTGCCGTGTTGTTAAAAGGTTTTATTTTTTACACACACAAGCACACACACACACATACACACACACTTTCTACCCCTTAAAACCTTTTTTCCTTGCTTTCTCCTCCCCCCCCGCTCCCCCGCTTTAATTCTTTTCCCTATTTACTTCTATTTTTCCTATTTCTCCCCAATTTTTTCTCTCTATTTTCCCTAAATTTTCATACTCTTTCCCTACTGTTCTCAAATTCTTTTTTGTCTCCACCTCCCTAATTTCCCTCTTTTCTTCTCTTATTCTCCCTTATTTTCTCTCCTAGCTCTTCTCTAATTTCCTTCTTCTTTCTTTCTTTTTTCCTAGCTCCCCCTGAATTTTCCCCAAATTTTCTTATTTTTTTTCAAAATCTTATTCATTTTTTCTTAATTTTTTCCTCTTTTTCTCTAATCCAAACCAAAACAACCCCCCCCCTTCCCCAAACTTTCCCCTCTTTCCCTAATTTTCCCCTTTTTCCCCACTTTCTCTTCCTTCTCCTAATTTTCTAACTCCTATTTTATCTATTTTTTGTTATCCTTTCCATTCTCCCCTTAACCTACCCCACCTAACGTTAACCCTTCCCTAACCCAACCCAAAATAACCCCCTCGATTAATATTTTCCCTTCCCAAACTCTAACGACTCAATTACTCCCTCGTCGACAGTTTGCCTCCATTCAACTGTTTTGCCTCCCAACTAACCAAGTCTCATATAAGAAACCCCGTCCTCCTCTCAATCATACCTTCGCCTCTCAACTAACATTAGGAAAAAGCGGAGCTCATTTTGGGCCTTGTAAGAAATTCATGATTTTATAAATTTCTTGGCTCAAAATTATTAATTTCTAGAGTGAGAAGCACAAATCTATATGATCGAGCATTTAATTTTAGATATAAATTGTGATATAGATAGATTGACATTTTGAAATTCCCACTTGAGCATTTTTTAGTGTGTCATAAATGCTATGTCCAAGGACCCAAATGGCTTTCTACTATTTTGGTGTGGAATTTTGTGGGTTTGGCATCACCATTGTGTCCGGAGCAAGATAAAACCCCCAAAATGACTTTTGAATCACTAAATTTAGCCTCTCGAAGGGGTTAGAATGACTAGACTAGGCGCATGACAAGAGCTGCTTAAGAAAGCAACTTGGGCACTTGGCTTGGGGCCAAGTGCCCAAATAGCTTTCTTAAGCACATTTCTATCGAGCGCCTATTTTGATCATTTTGACCTCTCTGGAGAGACATTTATGACGCACTAAAAAATGCTCGAGTGGGAACTTCAAAATGTTACTTTATCTCTTTTGGGATTTGGACTTCATTCATAAAATCCACTCTTCTTTTCTTAAACCCCCCTCTCTATTTATATAAAGTCCCTTATATTTTCTTTCTTTTCTGTACATATATTTTCCCCTTCTTTCCCTCTTTATATATCTTCATATATATTTCCCCCCCTTATATATATATATATATATATATATATATATATATATGTATGTATGTATGTATGTATGTATGTATGTATGTATGTATGTATGTATGTATGTATGTATGTATGTATGTATGTATGTATACATTTCCCCTCCTTCTCTACACATATATTTTTCTCCCTTCTCTATATATATACTTTTTTCTTGTCTTCCCCCTTCTCTATATATTCTATATCTCTCCCCCTTTGATATCTATCATTTCCCTTTAAATTTATTTTGAATTTCTCGTTGATTCTTTAATTGTGTTTTTTTCTCCTATTCTTTTTTATTTTTCATCACCTTTACACTATACTTTGGCAACTTTTCTTAGCTTTATTTTTTCCTATACTTATTTCTTTACAACTAATTTCATCCCTCTCTTATTTTCTCTTTCTAGCTAGTTGCTTGAGATCTCATCAGACCACTCCCGCAATATGTCAATGGAAAGGCAAAATGATGCTGCAATTTATGCAGGGTTCTTAGCCATGGGCTACCATGATGCATCATTTGCTCTCTCAACTTACTACCCCTACCTTTAATTATTAGCAGCCCACTCCCTGGGACTTTATTTTAGGTTCTATTGACGGAAAAATAAAAGGCTGCCCACTGGTCTCCAAAATGTTGATCGATTGGAAACATATTCTATCTCACTTGGAATGGAATGGAAGGGATTCTTTACAGGGCACTTCAGACCTTGCCTTGGGTTTCACAACAGGCAAACAACCTTTGGCATATGAATCATCCTGCAAAATGGTGGCGATCGATGGAGATTGCACGGGATTTGGAAATCTAAAATTCCTTTCGATAACAGGTTTTTGTATGGAGAATATTGCTAGGATATCTTCCATTTGGATAGTTTTTGTTACACAGACATGTTTCTCCACTTGTTTGTCATAGATGCTTGGCTCCACAAGATTCAGTGCCTCTTCTTTGGCATTTCTCTCACACTCATGAATTTTTGGGAATGTTGCTCCAGTGTTTACAAACCAGATTTCCTAGTGTAGCTTTTGGAAAATATTTTGGGTTATTTGGGATTCACCCACACCGACAAGGTTTTGATTTGTTTTCTGTATGGGTTCGGTATTGGGCACTATGGACTCTCTGGAAAGATAGAAATCATAGAGTCTTTGGTGATCCCTTTTTCTCCCTATACTCCCTTCTTTAGGCACTCTTTGCAGCAATATTTTTTTGATTGCTTGCAAACAGGGACTTTTGATCATGATGTATATTTGTCATATCTTGAAGTCTTCTCTTGATGTACTTGAGCACATCTTGCTTTGGGATTGTAACTTTGTAATATAAAAAATAATTCTTTTCACCAAAAAAATGTGTGTGTGTGTGTGCGTGTGAGTGCATGTGTGCGCTCACATGCACACACGTGTGTGTGTGTGTGTGTTGGGCCCTTACTTTTCTTTCTTTTAGAAAAAGTTTGGAAAAAACACGCTCGTGTGTGTGGGGGGGGGGGGGGTTGGGCCCTTAATTTTCTTTCTTTTGAAAAAAGTTTGGAAAAAATGCCATCTAGCCCTAACGTATGCATGGGCATGCATTTGGGATGCATAGACATTCCCATTAGGCCCAAATGTATGCCCATGTTTGGGGCCAGATTGCATTATATATATATATATATATATATATATATATATTTTAGTAAATACAAATTCCCATCACTACAAAAACACACACACAACTAGTTTACCATAAGAATGGATTCAAGAATGTTTTCCAAAAAGAACAAGTATTGTATAAACAAAGGAAGGCAACCACTTCACTCTCACTACTAGAGTTACTGGTACAACAACCCCCAATAAACAGACCCACAAAATGTTTTTTAAAAATCTTAAATTTAGTTCTATAATTTCAAAGGTTGTGCCTATCTCTATGTGTGCATGTGTGTGTGTGTGTGTGTGTGTGTGTGTGTGTGTGTGTGTGTGTGTGTGTGTGTGTGTGTGTGTGTGTGTGCGTGTGTGTGTGTGTGTGTGTGTGTGCGCATGTGTGCATGTTAGAGAGAGAGAGAGAGAGAGAGAGAGGTATTTGTGTTTATTTAATTGATTTTTTGTACCTGCCATCTGGCCCCAATGTGAATGCAAGTGAGTCCTTGTCGACATTGAGTCTAGATGGCATTTAAAATAAATAGAAATACCCATCAATACAGACAAACATGTGTGCATGTGTGCATGCACATGGATGCACACACATGTCGACAAATTACAAGGAGAATACATTTAAGAATATCTAGATTTAGCCACCATGCGACATTAGATTGCACCCCATACTTCTTGCTTTACCACTTAGTCTAGCTCCCAAGCACTCAATCAATCACATGTGCTTGTAGCCAAGGTAGTACCAAAGGGAGCACTTATACTTCTTGTTGGTAGCATCTTGAAATGGAACTACGAGAAGATGTGAGAAACAAGATTGGAGTTAGGGAGTTAAAGCAACATAAAATTTACATTACAAAATAGTATTACGATGAGCATGCTCCATGTAGCTTACACTCAGGCTCTGTTCTTGCATACCACTAGCTATCAAGCACCCCATCAATCACTTATGCTTGTAACAAAGGGATCTTTTCTTTTTTAGGGTAACATCTTGATTACCATGGGAGGATGTCAAAAATAGGATTTGAGTTAGGGAATTGAACCACACAAAATAGCAATACTTTGAGAGGAAGATAGGATATGGGACACACACTATGTAGCTTGCACCCTACACTTCCCTTCTCCACCAAGCACTCCAATGGTCACATATGCTTGGAAGCTGAGGGACCATTTTTTCTTGTTGGTAACATCCTAAAAGGAAATCTTGAGTAGAGATGTGAGCAATAGGATTGTTGCAAGGGATGGCAATATGATGGAAAGAAAATGGATTTTGAGGAGTGAAAATGTGCTTGTTGTATAGGAATAATGGTTAACATATTCTCCAACATGCAGCCATGATAAGGTTAAGAAGAGTTGAAGTAAAAAGGATTTAAGACTTGAAAAACAGCGATAGGGTGATTTAAAAATGGCAATGGAAAACCAAAATTGGTTTTGATAAATAGGTATGGATTAGGGGAAGGTTTGAAAGGGTTTCCAATTTGTTTTGAAGTTTTTTTTTTTTAATTTCAAATTTTGAGTGGGATGCTGTACATTTGATAGATTTTGGCAAAAGGAACCCTCCAAGTGAGTAAAGAGGAGCACTTTTTGGGAATAGGAAAGTTGCACTTTTGGGGCTCAATGATGCCAAGGGAAGTGCACTTTGTAAGAGAGTTGGGACCCATCCTAGGTCTTCTTAGTCCCTAATCCATTTTCTTAATCCACTGCTTATGAGGCCCTTTTTGAATCCAAAATTCCCCTAATCTAAGTCATCTGTAAACAAGATTGGCTTGGAATGAACTGCACTTTTTCAGTTTGTCTTGAAGTCAGAAAATACCAACTAATGTAATCATAAGCCTTTTCAACATTTATTTGAGCCATAATGGCCACTTGGCATAGAGAGTGAGAGAGAGAAAGAGAGAGAGAGAGAGAGAGAGAGAGAGAGAGAGAGTTTATTAGAGTCTTCCGAAGACCGATGGGTCTATGAGCCTGTGAAAAACCTGATACAAACGAGTTATCGTAGTGGAGCTACTAAACGAGCATCCACACCAATGCAAAATGCAAAAATGCAGAATGATAGCACTAAGTCCTAAGTACAACATAGTCATGCCAATGGTCGACTATAAATCAATCTCAACATCATCATCACATCATTAGCAGCAGCATGACATCATCATCCTCACATCATTAGCAGCAACAGGACATCAGGGTGGATGAGGCAATGGGGACGTGAAATTAGTAATAGAGTACTGTTGGCCACTCAAACATGTAGTCTTGGCACGTCTCCTGCATGGATGATTTTTTTAAGTTAGTTTCATTAAGAATCTAAATTTTTATATTTGCAACTAAAGTTTGTATGCCTTAATAAAAATAAATGTTTGGAACATTCGCTAACATTTGAAACTTTTATGTAAAAAAATTTAAAGTTTTGCCAAGATTTACATTTTTTCCTTTAAAATTTAAAAGAAAATCTATTAAAAAAGTACTGCATTCTACCAATATTATGAAAGTACAAAAAATGAGCCTTATAACTTTCGCCAAGATTTTATATTAATATATAAGCATAGCTTCAATAAAAACATCCCTGGTCTCCTAGAATATTTTTGGACATGGTTAACATACAATAGGAAGATAGATAGATAGATAGATAGGTAGGTAGGTAGAGAGAGAGAGAGAGAGAGAGAGAGAGAGAGAGAGAGAGAGAGAGAGAGAGAGAAGAGGAGGGGCAAGGAGGGGGAGGGAGAGGGGGAGAGGGAGGGGGGGGCGAGAGAGAGAGAGAGGTAGGGAGGGAGGGAGAGAGAGAGAGAGAGAGAGAGAGAGAGAGAGATCCCATAGTATGAAGAAAGGGATAGTACTCAAAGAGTAGAGGAGAATAGGCTATTTGGTAATCATTTATCGATCTTGAAGCAAGATAGAATGTGTAAAGTTAGTCCATCACCTTTGTGACATCTTTTATTTTACTTCTAGGGGTAAGGATTGTGTCATTTCTCAACTATCAATTGATTAAGTGAGAACCATCAATCAAGTCAATAGCTAGTTTGACCATAACCTCATTTTTTATAAGGCATCCTAGAGTGTCTACATCAATGACAAAAAGAAGAGGGGAAAGAGCACAACTATGAGCCACCCATTAGTTTCTTTGAAATTTTGATACGGTCTTTTGAACATTGGTAACATCTACAAAAGTGGAAAGTAGAAGCAAGAGTCAAATTAAGTAGCAGGAGAGACAAATTCTCTCTTTGCAATATTTTTAGGGAAGATCATTCTGCAACTGTAAGCAAAGCCATGGCAGCATACCAATAATGTGCATCAGCAGCCGAGTCTCAGAATTCCCAAAGATACAGTCACAAGAATCCAAAGTAATGCGAGAAAGAACCTCTATAGCTGATGCATGGCTAACGGTTGACATAAGTCCCTTCAGAACAAGTGGCTGCACTCCCTCAAACATTGGGGCTTCTCTCTGTCTGTACTACTTTCATCTTCCTTCCTGCCTACATCAAATCCCCTAGAATCAAGCCGGCCTAAATTCCTTTACTTTCATATTCATCCTTTGACATATTTGACAACAAAACATTCTCTGCTGTGCGGTCACGAAATGACACACGATCAATTACTCGAGCAAAAAGCTCCAGGACTTGGGTATAAACATGAACAAAATCAGTATGCAGCATTGCCACACAACCCCACAATTATTTGAGAATAAAGAATCACTTTCTCCGGTCCCATGATCTCCACTATGACCTGCAAAGACAACAAAATTTCCATGATAAAGACAAGCACAGGCGCTGAAGGATTACTTAGGCAACGATGCAAGCACCGGAGAAGAGATACACATGTGTCACTGGTAACGCTGGGACGCAGGGCCTCAAAAATTTGATGTGATCTACATGCCAGATGACGAGAAGTGCATTCCATGGCCCACTTAAGAGCTTCCTCACCCCACCTCTCTCGAAGGTCTCCCTGAAAGAAAATGGCATCAACAACACTCTGAACAAGAGCAGAAAGCAAGACTGCACTTGGAAGATCAACACGTGTCAAAGTCATGTCCTCATGCTCCCACATCACACTGCCCTTCCGTGACTCTACATATTTCATTAAGCTCTCAACCTGCTGCTTATATTCACCATCACCATATTCTCCAACACTATAAGATTCTAAAGGTCTTCCAGCAAGTGAGTAGAGCAGATTCACAAGAAGCTGCCTGGCAGTGCTGAAGTACTATATCCTCTGAGCTGTCCATTGAAACAAAAGTTACGTGAAAAAGCAAAGGAAGATAACCACGAAAGTCCTCATCGTTTTCATAGGCTATCTCTGCAAGAAGAATCAATGCAATATCTGCCTTAGAAAGCCAGTGGTGATGACCCTGCAACGCTGATTGCAGCTCTCCTGTCCCAGCAGGTGTGCTAGATCGGATTTCCTCGGTGGAGTTGAGTGTTTCAAAGAATTAATCACCACTGTCTCTTGACAAATGCCGGCTTTTAAGGCTTCCTGTAGAACTTCGTACTCCCATCAGAGGACCTGATACACTCAATGGTCCTGATCCAGTAAATAGATGTCCTGATCTTCCACCATGGTATTTAAAGGACCTGACATACTCCCTCCTGTTGCAGTCCGCCAGCTTAAGTTGCCACTTGTATTTAATAACTGACCTTCCAAAGAGCTCCTCACAAGCAAAGGGGACATAGGTGGAGGAGGGTCCAAGAGCTGGACCTGCAGTGGCCCCTGCGAGAACTCAAGGACAGGATTCAAGCTATCAACCTCAAAAGCAGTGTCCATTGCTTGTTTAACTTGTTCTGGTTGGTCATCAATCATACGCTGTGCTAGCTCACAAACTACATGATCAATCGTCCGTTGGGGAGAGACTCTTGCTAGGTAGAAACTGATTCTCTTAGCTACATGCGATGAGAATTAACATATGCAATATAGACAAGGTTGATGTTTCTTTGTGATGCAAGGACTCGATATGTAGCCACAACTTCGAGAGAAACCATTGACAAGAAGCATACCTTGAATGTGAACTAATCTTCGATCAGGAAGGCTACATATCATAGGGAAATCCACGATTTATGCACACAATATGAGAGACTTATGGAAGGAGGCAAGGTGGGAGCTAGGGAGACTACACCTCCTCATCATCTGCTCGCCTTCGATGGAGTCGTCCCTGATCCACGGTCACGAAGCCAAAGCTATCAAACCACCAGCAAGCCGACCTAAAATGACGTCAAGCGTGGAAAGCTTAGGTTCGGAGCTCACGCACGTGAATCTGGCGGGAGCGTGGGAGAACCACGTTTGAACTTGTATGATACGAGGAGGGGGAGACTCCTCGCATACGTGCATGCATGCTTGTGTTTGCATGTTGACACAAGTGGAGCCCTCCAAATGGGCAGGGGGAGATTCCTCCCATATGTGCATGCATGCTTGTGTTTGCATGTTGACACAAGTGGCGCCCTTCATGCACCACTCCATGCATGTACCAAAAATAGCTCCGCCACTAGGCTCGCCGCCTGCTAAGAAAAATGCCGCCGGGCAGCTCTGCAAAACACTGGCCAAATCCACGCAATAGGTGCTAGCCACACGATCACCCACGCCTCACCATAGCCATCGATCAGCTTATCTAGCAGATGATCCGGAGGATGAGGAGGAGAAGAAGAATTTGTTTAACATCAAGCCACAAGGCAGGACCCTCACGGGATCATCAGACGTTGATCCGGGGATCGAACTCAACACTTCCAACACTAAATCCGAGCAGGCAGCTATATTGAGAAAGAAATTGCATTATGTTCTTTGGTTATAGGATTTGTACAATGATTCTATTCAAATTTCAAAAGAATGAGAGTGAGCTTGAAATTGAATATTGACAATGAGAGTAGATGTTATTATGTTTGTTAATTGAAAAGAATTCTGCATTCTACTAATAGCACTTTGCATTCAATAATAAGAACATATTTGTGTGAGGGGAGAGTTTGCATGCTTACTCTCCAAAGTTTATAAGACCAAAGAGCATGCCCTTCCTTGGGCACTTATCAATTCACATTCAACATATAGCACTTTGAGAGTAGATGTTGTATTAAATAATTGGAAAGCATTTTGCACTCCACACATAGCACTTTGCTTTTAGCACATAACCACACATTTTGTGTGGGGGGAGAGTTGGCACACTTCCTCTCCAAAAATTATAAGACCAAGGACGGTGCCTTTCCTTGGGTTTATAGCACATTCATAGTAATTTGCATTCATAGTATATGCATAGCACATACGAATTTGCATTTTGCACATAGCACATTGCAATTTAACTTCATGATAGTCACCCACAAGGTTAAAAACCATAGCAAGGGTCGTCTATCATTGGACATATGCTCTCACATGTCATACACACATCACCATCCATCTATACAAAGGCTACATGGATCGTGAGTGTTTATTAAAAGTGAAGAGCAAACACATGACAAAGGCTTTAAAAGTGAAGAGCACACACAACAAAGGCTAATCAAAACGTAGTCCTTACTCTCTTCATCGAAGCTAGTTGAGTCTCTCCCAAACAAGCATTGAATGAAAGCTTTGAAAGAATTTACCATGTCTGTTACCACTGTCGCATGGATGGACAGTTTTAGCTTCTGGAAGCATGATCCAAGAAGGATCATAATGCGGATTATCCATCTCTTAATACGGAATATCTAGCATATGCCCTCTGGATCTTTTGGTAGATTTGGTTTTTGGGGCAACGGTCAAGCCTATTTTTAGTGGTGGGCGATTATGCTAAGATGATGGAAGGTTTGTTTGCAATTTTTGATTGAAAGTCTTCCACGAACGACATTGTGTAAACCCTCGACTACAATATTTGTGAAGATGTGAAGTGGCGCTCAAGACAGGGATTTCATCAGCATCAATCTGCCTCAAGTCCCAAAATTGCTGCTCCATCCTTTAATGAAGGCAAAGAGTTTCTCAATATGATAAATTCCCAAGCTGTTGTTTATTCTCCGTATGCACCTCAAATAAAAAAGATCATTGAAATCAAGACTGGAGAGAAATGATCGCTGGCCTTGAAATTAAGCAATCTATATTATAAACAAATTGGGGAAGGGCAGGGCCTCATCAACATCCACTATGCCATCTATACTTCTATTAAGGCTAAGTTTTGAAATGGAGCTCTAGGGAGCTTTGGAAGGGGAGGCTCGAGAAGAGAGGAGGGAGGTTCGGAGCTCTCACGAACTTGCCACATGGTACATGAATGGAGGTTCAAAGTCGAGCGTCTTTTATCTTTTATGAAAGGCAACTTTCACGTGGCAATCAAATGGGAGACATGCATATTGTCTTTAAGAAGCACCTGTGTTGCCAAGCTCTAGCTCATGAGTCTCAATCCTGAAACTTGAAATTCCAATTGCTCTCTGCATTAATCTACCCATTGCCACTATATGTCTGCTACTCCTTGCCCGTTGAGACCCAGTTACCGTGGAAGCTGCATCTATTGGAGGCTGTCATTATTTTGTCACTTTTATTGATGACTACAGCAGAAAAGTTTGGGTGTGTTTTATGAAAAAGAAAAGTGAAGTGTTTGGGCATTTCAAAGCTTTTAAAGCTATGGTTGAAAAAGAAACAGGCCTGCAAATAAAATGCCTAAGGTGAGATGGAGGGGGAGAGTACCTCTCAAATGAGTTTGCAAGGTTTTTGCAGGAGCATGGCATAAAGCAGCAATATTCATGTAGTCATACTCCACAACAAAACGGACTTGCAGAAAGGAAAAACAGGCATATTGGAGAGGTATCTCGTGCCATGCTCAATGAAAAAGACCTGCCAGATTTTTATTGGGCTGAAGCAGTTGCTACAACAGTTTACATAATGAACAGGACTCCCACTGCAGCAATACATGGCATGATGCCAGAGGAGATGTATACTGGTAGGAAACCAGATATTTCTCATTTGAAAATTTTTGGTTGCATTGCCTATGTTCATGTGCCAGATGAGTTGAGGTCCAAGTTGGATTCAAAAGCTGAAAAGTGCATCTTTATTGGTTATTCTCTGCAGCAGAAAGGGTATAGATGCTACAACCCTTCTACTCGTAAGTTTATAGTGAGCAGAGATGTTGTTTTTTATGAGATGAGCAGCTAGTATAAACCAGTAAATGTGATGATTGATGTAGATGCACAAAATGGTAATGCTGCACAGAATTCGCAGCAGCAATCACAAAATATTAGTGGACCTGGAGTGTCCTCTAGCAGTGGTTCACATACTTCGCCATGGACAAGCAGATTGAGATCAGGAGAATCTCCTCAAAGCAATGCAGATAGTGGTATGCAGGTATCACGAAAAGGAAAAGAGAAGGTAGATCAGCCCATGTTTGATGTGAATGCAGGTCACTCTTATGTGGATGGTGAATCCAGTGGCTCAGAATAGAGCATTGATGATGAGTTGGGTATTCCTTCTGTTGTTACACCTGGAGTAAGGAAGACCAGGGATGTTTTGAGAGCACTTGGAAGTGAGCCTATTTTGCACAGGTCTACCAGAGCTAGGTATCCTATGGATAGGCTGAAATATGATGGATTTACAGCCATTCACTATGCCTATATGGTCAAAGTGATACAGGAACTAGAACCCACTTCTTTTGAGCAAGCCATGGGAAAAGAAAAATGGGATAAAGCCATGGATGAAGAAATGGATGCCTTGGATGCAAATGCAACATGGGAATTGGTGCCTTTGCCTAAAGACAAGAATGCAATTGGCTATAAATGGGTTTATAAGGTGAAGCACAATGCAGATGGTTTTGTGAATAGATACAAGGCAAGATTAGTTGTCAAGGGGTATGCACAGACATATGGCATTGATTATGAAGAAACATTCAGTCCGGTTGCAAGAATGGCAACTGTAAGAGTAGTCATTGCTATGGTTGCATCGAAAGGATGGTCTTTACATCAGATGGATGTAAAGAATGCCTTCTTGCATGGTGATTTGCAAGAAGAGGTCTATATGGAGTAGCCACCAGATTATGTGCATGCTGTTCATCCTGAGTTTGTCTCAGGTTGAAGAAAGCGTTGTATGGCTTGAAGCAAGCACCTAGAGCATGGTCTGACAAGATAGGACAGTATCTTGTCACTATTCGCTTTCAGATTTCCAAGGCAGATTTCTCACTTTATGTGAGAAAAACAGAGAAAGGTATTATGCTACTTGTCATTTATGTTGATGATTTGATCATCACAGGTGATAGTGATGAAGACATCCTTCATGTGAAAATGCTATTGAAGCAGAAGTTTGAGATGAAGGATTTGGGAGAGCTGCGTTATTTCTTGGGCATTGAGGTGATTAGGTCACCAAGTGGGATACAGCTCTTGCAGAGGCAGTATGGATTGGACATGCTATCCAAATATGGGATGACAGGCTGTAAGCCTATTTCAGTTCCTTTGGAGCAGAATGTGAAGTTGAGTGCAGATGCAGGTGAGCTTCTGGAAGACCCTACTATGTACAGATGCATAGTAGGAAGTTTGATTTACATGACTATTACCAGGCCAAATTTGAGCTATGTTGTTGGATTGGTAAGTCAGTTTATGCAAATTCCAAGGAAACCACATTTGGATGCGGCTAGACACATACTCAGGTATGTGAAGTCCACATTGCAGTATGGACTATTTTATGAGGCTGGGGTTCAGATACAGTTGCATGGATACACTGATGCTGATTGGATTGGTAGTATTTCTGATAGACGATCTACCAGTGGATATGTGTTCTCTTTTGGGAGTGCTGCAGTCACTTGGAGTAGCAAGAAACAGCCTACAGTTGCCTTGTCGAGCACAGAGGCTGAGTATAGGGGTGCAGCAATGGCTACATGTGAGGTAGCTTGGTTGCATAAGCTACTTTATGATATGCATCAGTCTACAGATGGGCCAGTTGTCATTTATTGTGACAACATGAGCAGTATACACTTGGCAAATAACCCAGTCTATCATGCTAGAACAAAGCACATTGAGGTGCATTATCACTATGTGCGAGAGAAGGTTTTACTAGGTCTTTTTGATCTAGTTTATGTCAGCACAGAGGATCAGGTGGCTGACATATTCACGAAGGCATTGGGCGCAGAGAAGCTGCGCAAGTTCAGAGACCTGCTTGGTGTGCAGGAATTGGGATTGAGCTCGAGGGGGAGTGTTGAGATATTGAGCTCCACTCGTGATATGCCAGGGTGACCGTTGTGCATTTATGTCACCGACTTGTTAGCTGCAAATGCGGTTGGTACACCGCCCATGAATAATAGCTATATGATAGCTATCCTTATGCACTCTAGTTCGTGGCTCAGTTAGTATGCCACCTTAGTTAGTTGAGTTTGGTTTGAGACCCACATATAGGGTTCTTCTATTTCTTTGTACTAGAGTTCTTTTGGCTTTCACAACTAAGAAGAGGAAAACTGTTTTCAGCCTCCACATTTGTGTGTATTCCCCCATTGTGCTTGTGAGAAAGCCTCAAGTGAGACTCCTTCCCTCTCTCCCACTATCTTCACAGAGGGGCAGAGCAATGTTGGGGGGGGGCCAGAAGCAGTGCTAGTGGTGCCAGGAAGGAGGCAGCAGAGCAGAGTAGAGAGAGAGAGAGAGAGAGAGAGAGAGAGAGCCTTGCTGTTGTCATCCGCAGGACAGCCCACGGCCTTTGCCTAGGATCCTAGCCCCTAGACGGAGCTAGGTCCTTCAAGAAACAGGCCGGGGGGGCCTTTTCTCAGCCCTCGCCTAGCCCACAAGCCCTTGCCATGGGCTGCCATCCAACCTATACATCCCCCTCCCCCCCCCGGCCTACCCCTACACTTGCTCCAGCCCTCGGTCCTGCAAAACCCCAAGAAGAACCAGCAAGGATCAAGATTCAAGTTTAGAAATTCGAGTCACTACACAATGCAGCATTGAAAAGACAAGGAAGGACAGGGAAGAAGACACTAGCATGCTTGAAGAGCACCCAGGGCAATAAACATGTGAGGAATCTCTTTACTCTGCATTACTTCTGCAAACAACACACCAAGGATATGCTCTAAAAACAACAAGGAAAAAAGGGTTTTCAATTGAGTGGTTTTACACAATGCCTACACGGGGATGTGTAGAGGATACATGGGGGAAGCAAGCTCTAGAAAATGCAGTGACAACATATATGGTAGGGACACCATCTAAGACTAGATCTGATGTCATCACCCAAGTCAACAAATCTACCCGGTCTTGATTGAAAAGATAGAGAAACTAGAAGCTAGAAACGACAGCTTATGCTTGGTACTGATGAGAACATAAGCATAGCTTTGCTTACTAAGTTATTATTATTATTATTATTATTTTCCTTATTTACTCTTAATTTTGTCTAATTTTCCTTTGTTCTTTTGGTTGTTCTATAAAATTTTATATATATATATTCGAGTCTTATGAAGGTATACAAATGTGACACTGTTAGCTAAGAAATCACAAGTAGACAAGGTACTGAAATGAATAAGCAGGGAGGAAAGATACAAGAAGAATGGAAGAAGGAGAAGGCAAAAAGAGAGGGATGGAAAAAAGAGAAAACATGGGAAGCAGAAAGGATCTACCTTAAGATAAAATGCAAGCCATGTCTACTGAAATACAATAGCTCAAGGACACCAAGGGCACACCAAAAGGAGGATGCAAGATTATTGATGAGCTGAAATCTAAGAATGAGAAGGTCAGGAAAGAAATGACAGATTTACAAACCATCATGCAAGGTAAACATGCTGAACTCACGCAGCAAATTACCAAGGGAAAGGCCGACATGCTAGAATGGAAAGATGTAGTTAAAAAGGGCACAGCAGTCCCTAAAAAGGTGCTCATATCTGATGCATTGGAGGAGGACAAGAGATGGGGCAGCAAGGCCCTAAATGTCCTAGTTAGAGGGATGACAGTAGGGGACACCCCTATGGCTGATGTTGCAGCTTATTCACCAAGATGGGTGTTAACTTGACGTGTGAGATAGCTTGGAGAGTGGGCAAGGCCGATGCACCAACTAGGACACTGATTATGAGGTTCCAGGCAGCGGCGGATAGACTCACCCTCATGAGCATGAGAACAACATTAAAGGGTATCAGACATTCTTACATAAGCTAGCCTCGACCTTGAGTGCTTCTACTATGAAACTAGAACAAATAGCAACAAGCTCACAGTCTTATAGTCGGAACGCCTCTAGTCTCCTCAGCAAGTGGCTCCAAAAACTCCTGAGCTAGTCACCAGGCAACATCTTCCTGAGCAACCACGGGCTACTTATCCAAGACGAACTGCACTTTGCCCCAATGCTCACGGAATCAACTGCTTCTCCATGGCCCTCCAAGGGAATAGTTGGCTCGACGGACGTCCCCCTCCAAATGGCGGCTCTACAACAGACGCCAACAGCCATAGTGCCATTGCTAGCTAGGCTCTCCATCTAGCCATAGCTAGGCACTTGCTTCTCCTGAACTCCGGGTGCACCTCTACAATGAGTGTACAACTCAGTCTGGGTACACTCCAAAAAACATGCACCATGCTCATGACCTCATGGAGGGTGATGTCGTGTTCCTCTATAGCATCCACAACACCAAACGTAAGCTTAAATACCAAGGCATGGGTCCCTACCATGTGGTGGAGATCACTCCACAAGGGGCGTGTCGGATAGCCACCCTGGATGGAGTAGAAATGGAAGGCTACCTTAACCAGAGAAAATTCAAAAGATATTATGAACTGCTCACGCTGCCTACCCTTCAAGCCATCCATATAGAAAAAGAGCTCAAGGCTGAGGTAGCTCGAATGAAACGCTAGGCCATCAAGGAAGCTAGGGCACATAACGCCAAAATCAGACAATGTAAGCAAATAGCATTGCTTAAGGCGCAATGCTTGAACACCCACGTTTAACTAATGAGCTAACAATAGAACCATCCAGGTTGAATGTCCAACTGCAAGGTCCGGGATTACGCATCCAAGCACTCGTAGATTCGGGAGCGAGCCACAACTTCAACTCTCACGATGTATGGGAGAAGCTACAGGTACCCCTAAACCTCACTGTCGCTTTAGTATGGGCTATCAACAGTCAACTCTTAAGTACATTAGGGTATGTGGACTTGAGTCTAACGGTTGTTCGCCACAAGAAGTAGAGATGCTCTTTTATATTCTCCCCATAGAAGCGACTAATGAACATATAATATTGGGAAGGACCTGGTGTTATGCCGTGAATTGTCAAATTGACTGGAGGGCCAGAACAGCATCCCTCACGAATAGTGGGAGGACTGCGGTAGTTCCGCTTTGTGAACCATATCCCGCTCCCCCTATTGCACCAGCGCCGGCCCGAGCAAAAGAAGTTCTAAGTGAGGGCAGACCTAAGGCCCCTTCCACCTCTAAGACTCAGAATCCTGACCCAGTGAAGAAAGTCCGACCCCGGAAGGAACAAAGAACCAACCGCGGTGGCGGCCAAGTACGATCGCAAATTACTCCACCATTGCTTTTGCCCACTCAGGAATGCCATGAACAGTAGGTACAAGAAGCTATTATATGCACTCAACGCTAGTTCAATAGCAACTGACGGCCCGAAAAGATCCAAGTGGAGTATGGCTCCCTGATCACTCTTGGGATGACTCTAATGGGGGCAACCCCACCTAGGAGGACATGATGCCATCCATCTCCTCAGCTCCCAAGACCTAATCCACCTCTCCAACTGTAGCATCCCCACAAGCGTTGGGTCACCACCAAGCTCTTGGAAAACCAAGATAGTTACAAAGGCAAGTCGGTCGTCTAGATACCAAAGTTCAAATCCCAACCCACAGAAGTTTCGAAGGGAGTAACACAAGAACCTGTGTCAACCATGGATGCAGTACCACAAGAACCTACCGTCGAACTTGCTGCCACAGACAAACCCTCGAGTATTGAATTTGCCCTAGTACCATCAATTGTACAACTCAACGTAGGATCGCTTAGGACAACAAGGAAGCAGCACAAGAATTGACCCCTATAATGGGGGGAGTTATACAAGAACCTTCCTCCAAGTCTAAAGGCGAGCCGTCAAAAGATGTTCCGCTCATACCATCACTAATGGCATTACTCGAACCACGAGAGCAAGTTTCCATGTTGACTGCGATCACACAAGATCTCGCTTATCCCATGATGAAAAAAGATCTCCCCATAAAGGATCGTCACTGCACCAATGCACGTCTGGGAACCCCAGAATGAGACACAAGTTAGACACGTGCTCTACATGGTTGTTAACATGCTATGCAGTGGCACGACATTCATCTCCACCACATTCCACATGATCATTGAGTCTAGGTCTAGGTGAGTCTGTATGGTAGGCATTTCACCACGATGCACCCATAGCTCCCAAGTCACCTCCATGCACATACACCCACACATATTCATGATCAGCACTAGGTGATTATGGTTAGTATGTCCATTCTGCATTTTTTGTATTCTCGCATGCTGACCTCATAGTCCACCACATGTCTCATCCGTACACCTCACATTCACAACCACCCCTTTATAACCTTGTTCCCCCCCACCTCTCTCTCTCTCTCTCTCTCTCTCTCTCCAGTCAGCCGCCCCATTCAACCGAACCGTGGTTAGCTGCTTGCCCAATATGAGGACCATTAGGTGCAAGCGTTCTTACACTGATAGTACTGCCTCAAGCACTCGAATGCCCAAGCCAAGGGCAAGGGTGTACAACAGGAGCCCATCCCAGTCGACAATCTCTCGGGAGACGAGATGCTCACCATTGGCCTCCACCTAAGAGCTCAAGCTATTCAAGCAACCCCCTCTGCACCTCAGGTCTTGGCTTCAGCCACAGCCCACCCACAGGAGACCACCTAGCCTCACCAAAGCCCTATAGTTCTACAATGTGCCCCATTATCAGGCACCAAGTGGGTACAGCCACATGACGGCCGAGCAGCTCTCTCGTGCCGATCAAATGGAGCAGCAATTATTCGAGGCAATGGCCCACCTCCCAAATGGCACACACAATTCAACAGAGACCGCAGGAACATGCCTCTCAACTCTCCTTGACTCTCCTTCAGGCACAGCTCTCTGCACGCGACAGCCACACATTAATGGTCGCCGCCCAAGCCACAGGGTAGACTGCCCTCGATCGAGCAGAGGAGTAACAAGGAGTAGCTTGGAGTGGAGGCTCCATCGGCATTCCTTCAAGATCCCCATGACATGTGAGTCACCGTTGAGACTACACAGTGTCCCCTTTCTTTTGTGAGAGATTGTAGAGAGGGAGAAGTTGACATGTAGTTTCTTTTAGCATGCCAATCATAGGAATGGAGAATCAACTTACTTTGAATCAAAATCCTTTATGGAGAGCTTCTAGCCTAGAGTAGTCTATGCAAACAATTCTATGCAAACAATACATAGGTTTCTTAATAGTGCACCCCCTAGGTCTATGAAATGAAATAGGCAATACATTTTTCAATACTGATAATAACATTGTGCAAAATATGGAATCAAGAGGTGGGTGGAACATTCAAGGCATACCAAAACTACATATGCTATCAATGATGCCCTGATCAACAAATTGGAACCGCATCCAAGATGAAGAAGAAAGAAGCTCTTCAAACAAGACTGCCTATAAGAATACCTAATGACCCCTCCATGTTAGATGATCTCATCGACAAGATGAAGCTATACCAAGAAGCCATCATTGAGATTCAAAAACCCATCTACTTTGTTAGAAATATTTATATTTCCTAAGGCAATTGCCAATGTTATGTAATAAGGGGCTAGGGGCACTTTTTTCCTTTATTAAGGTTTTCTACCACTAACCTTAGTTAGAGGTTGAGTTTGTGGGTGAGTTAGTCACCACACATCCTTTGACTCCGGTTAGGGCTCATTCTAGGGTTTCATCTCTATGACTACCCTAGCTTTGTAGTTCATTGTTATTGCTGCAATTTCATTCCAGCTTGCTTTAGCTCCATTCTCTCACATTCTCTCGCTTCCGTTTCCAACATTTGCTATCAGAGTAGGTTCCCCCTCACTCTCACACCTCTCCCCATGCCTCCCACACCTCTAGCTTCAATTCTGTCATGAAAAACTTCACTTTTGTCGTAAAGAACTTGGCCATTTTTGCTAGTAGCCACCTCCTATAGGGTCCTCTTGCTTGGACCACTTCTAGAGAAGTTTTGCTATTGTTCTATACTAATATCAACTTGGTTAGGACTAGCCATCGCCTCTACTGCAAGTTTAAGGTTGGGCACCTCTTTTTGAGCACTGTGGGAGCTTCTTATGGGCTAGGCGACCTCATTTTGGATCTTTTTTTTTTTTAATGACCAACTAAACCTATTTTTTGTGGGATTTATTGCTGTTTTAAAGTGTAGTAGTCATTCCTAGGCTGGGCACCTATTTCTTGAGGGCTAGACATGCTTTTTGAGGTGTTTTTCAGATTGGTTTTGCTGTTTTGAAGATTTCTACCACTCACAAAGCTATTTTGGGGCTTCTAGAGATCTCTCCTTATTGTTTCGAACCTATCTCAGAAACCAATATTATGCAAGGATAGCCATATTTTACATTTTCGATCCTTTCAATTTGGGACTTGCTATTTTTTTCAAAACAAAGACAAAAATCAGTCATTTATTACTTGCTAAGGCAAGCTTACTCAAAGAAAAGCACGTATAGCTCATGGGATATCATTTTCAATTCATCTCATAACTCTTTTTGAAGGCATTTTGTAGACCATTTGCTTGAGTTTTGGCTTTCTTAACTTTCAATTTTGTTACTACTTGCATTGGGAGTTCTTTTTTTGTTCCATTGCTTGAATTTGGTGGCCCTTGTGTTGGTGGGGTTTTCTTTGTAGGTATAATCAAGCATTCAGTTGGGTATATGCCTTGTTGAGCCAAGATTTGGTTAGTTTTTGAGGGGAAATTTTGAGATTGTACCACATATCCCAACATGAGACCTTTCTGGCATATTTGAGGGGCATCCTCAAGACTAGTATAGGATTTTGTCTTGGCAGTGATTTATCAGAAAGTGAACTTTGTTGAGATTTCTTTACCTATTTTTGTTTGCTCAAATGGCACAGCAAAATCCAAATGATGTGTTTCAATTGCTTGCCCAAGAGGATCGGTTGGATGGCACCAAGTATCCTCTTTGGAGTTTCTAATTCGCAATCTATTAGTTGCCAACGCCGTCTAGGATTATGCTTCAGGTGATGAGGCATGTCCCAACCCTATAGCACCAAAGACTCCTCCACGGAAAGGAGGGTTGTTGCAGTGGTGCAAGTTGTGTGCAACAAGGACAACAAACTACCTTGGTTGGGCAAGCACAAGCATAAGCACTTGTAGATATTACTCTTGAGCAAAGGAGGTGGGATACATATAATGCTCAAGACTTTTCTTTAAGGTTCATTGTCCCTCATATCAAGCCCTGCCAGATTGCTAAAGATGCCTAAGATATTTTGGGAAATATGTGTCAAGCTCGTAATGAGGTGAGAATCTCATATTTGTGTAGAGAGCTTGATAGCATGCACATGGATGAGGGTGTTAAAGATATTATAAATTGCACTATCCATATAGGGCATAGGGGCAAACCCTAACCCTAACCCTAAGGGGTTCACATGTATATCTTCATGTTCATTGTCAATACACTTAGTGTACAGGTAGCTATATCATGTGCACTCCTCTCTCTCTCTCTCCCTCTCTCACTTTCGCTATCATGGTATCAGAGCCGATGATGATCCACTCCCTTCATGAGTGTCAAGAGTGAGGCATCTTCCATTGAGAGATATTTCTATCAGAGAGAGTGAAAGCCCTTTCTTTGTCAAGGCGTTAAGCCCTTGCTCCGTCAAGGCACAAGCCCTCTCTGTGAGGCACCTTAATCTTTTCTCTACCTCTCTTCATGTAGAGCTCCTTCTCCTCTCTGTTTTGGATCAAAAAGCTTCCAATTCCGTCATTCTTTGAGTTCTCGAGTTCATTCTTTGAGAGGTTCCTTGAGTAATTTCTTGAGTATTCTATGAGCAAGAGACTCTATTCTCTGATTTTATGAGAGATAGAAGAGAAAGAAAGGCTGAGTGTTGAGATATGAGAGTCTTTAGTTTTCAGCTTGAGAGGAGTCACAAAGAAGGAGACGACCTTCTACAAGCCTAGAATATTCTCCAGGCGCATGCAACCCTTGCAACTCAGCTGCTTCTTCCGCGGTCCAAATGCAAAGACAAAGGCCTCCACTCAACGAACTCCAATCAGTATCCAAGGCCAGCTCCTGGCATACAATGCCTCTACAGCTAAGCTTTCAACCTCTTGGTCGCAGCACCTCCCAGCAAAACAGTTCGTTTGCTCGACATCTTCTAGCACTAGCCTAAGGCTCATGGGCTTCACACAATCCCCAGCTAGGGCCTCAGCTGCTTCTACAACAAGGCCCCAACCTCAGCACTACTGACTCCCACAAACCATCAACATCTTGGGAAGCTCCACCATCTTCCTCGTCACCAATGAATGCTAGCCAGTAGTGCTCCAAATGGCCAAATGACTCCTCATCACGACCTCCACGGTTCCCAACACAGATATTGTTGAGACCACACTCCAATGCCATCTTCAAGTGTTGGCTTTGTGGAAGATATCGGTGCTTCTCCCGTGAAGACCGCCGAAGGCTGCAACAACACTCCTTAGTCAAGTAAACGGCTCCATAGCCCCAGTTGACCTAACTCTCCTGATTCATGCAATGAGCCACGACTCCATTGATCCTTTATAGCCTCCACGGCCCAAAGAACAAGCCTCACAAACGGAAGCTACTTCGAGTCCATGCAGTGCCTTCTAAATGCTCGGCTCCAACGAGGAGCTCTCTTGCAAAAAGACTCTCCAACCTTCATAGCGGCTCCAGCTTCTCAGCCCGCGGCTTATGCCATAAGCTTTCATTGTGCCAATAGAAGTCTCCCTCGTCGCCACTGTGCCATCGATGCGACAGAAATTCATTTCCGTCTCTCTCTTCCAAGGATCTCTATTCATTGACACATCGCATCTGGGTTTTCTAGCCACAATTAGGTATATTTTACCTTGGGTCAAATAAGGATAAGGTTGGTTAGCTTGAGCTACCTTGGTCAGGTTCAACCATGGTCATGTTTTTTTAACCATGAGTTAGGGTAGTTGGTAAAGTTTGTGCCACTTGACATCCTCATCCACATGTGCCATGTCGTCTGTGTGAAGATAGTGGGAGAGAGGGAAGGAGTCTCACTTACGGCTTTCTCACATGCACAAATGGGGGAATACACACAAAGGTGGAGGCTGAAAACAGTTTTTCCTCTTCTTAGTTGTGAAAGCCAAAAGAACTCAAGTACAAAGAAATAGAAGAACCCTATATGTGGGTCTCAAACCAAACTCAACTAACTAAGGTGGCATACTAACTGAGACACGAACTAGTGTAGATAAGGATAGCTGTCATCCAGCTATTATTTGTGGGCGGTGTACCAACCGCATCTCCAGCTAACAAGTCGGTGACATAAATGCACAACAGTCACCCTGGCATATCGCGAGTGGAGCTCGACATCTCAACACTCCCCCTCGAGCTCAATCCCAAATCCTACACACCAAGCAGGTCTCTGAACTTGCGCAGCTTCTCTGCACCCAATGCTTTCGTGAATATGTCAGCTACCTGATCCTCTGTGCTGACATAAACTAGATCAATAAGACCTAGTAAAACCTTCTCCCGCACATAGTGATAATGCACCTCAATGTGCTTTGTTCTAGCATGAAAGACTGGGTTCTTTGCCAAATGTATACTGCTCATGTTGTCATAATAAATGACAACCGGCCCATCTGTAGACTGATGCATATCATAAAGTAGCTTATGCAACCAAGCTACCTCGCATGCAGCCATTGCTGCACCCCTGTACTCAGCCTCTGTGCTCGACAAGGCAACTGTAGGCTGTTTCTTGCTGCTCCAAGTGACTGTAGCACTCCCAAAAGAGAACACATATCCACTAGTAGATCGTCTATCTGAAATGCTACCAGCCCAATCAGCATCAGTGTATCCATGCAACTGTATCTGAACCCCAGCCTCATAAAATAGTGCATACTGCAATGTGGACTTCACATACCTGAGTATGCATCTAGCCGCATCCAAATGCGGTTTCCTTGGAGCCTGCATAAACTGACTTACCAACCCAACAGCATAGCTCAAATCTGGCCTGGTAATAGTCATGTAAATCAAACTTCCTACTATGCGTCTGTACATAGTAGCGTCCTCCAGAAGCTCACCTGCATCTGCGCTCAGCTTCACATTCTGCTCCAAAGGAACTGAAATAGGCTTACAGCCTGTCATCCCATATTTGGACAGCATGTCCAATCCATACTGCCTCTGCAAGAGCTGTATCCCACTTGGTGATCTAATCACCTCAATGCCCAAGAAATAACGCAGCTCTCCCAAATCCTTCATCTCAAACTTCTGCCTCAATAGCATTTTCACATGAAGGATATCTTCACCACTATCACCTGTGATGATCAAATCATCAACATAAATGACCAGCAGCATAATCCCTTTCTCTGTTTTCTCACATAGAGTGAGAAATCTGCCTTGGAAATCTGAAAGCCAATAGTGACAAGATACTATCCTATCTTGTCAGACCATGCTCTAGGTGCTTGCTTCAAGCCATACAAGGCTTTCTTCAACCTGCAAACAAACTCAGGATGAATAGCATGAACATAACCTGCTGGCTGCTCCATAAAGACCTCTTCTTGCAAATCACCATGCAAGAAGGCATTCTTTACATCCATCTGATGTAAAGACCATCCCTTTGATGCAGCCATAGCAATGGCTGCTCTTACGGTTGCCATCCTTGCAACCGGGCTGAAAGTTTCTTCATAATCAATGCCATATGTCTGTGCATACCCCTTGACAACTAATCTTGCCTTGTATCTATTCACAGAACCATCTGCATTGTGCTTGATCTTATAAACCCACTTACAACCAATTGCATTCTTGCCTTTAGGCAAAGGCACCAATTCCCATGTAGCATTAGCATCCAAGGCATCCATTTCTTCATCCATGGCTTTCTCCCATTTTTCATTTCCCATGGCTTGCTCAAAAGAAGTGGGTTCTGGTTCCTGTATCACTTTGACCATATAGGCATAGTGAATGGCTGTAAATCCATCATATTTCAGCCTATCCACAGGATACCTAACCCTGGTAGACCTGCGCAAAATAGGCTCACTTCCAGGTGCTCTCAAAACATCCCCGGTCTTCCTTACTCCAGGTGTAACAACAAAAGGAATACCCAACTCATCATCAATGCTCTGTTCTGAGCCACTGGATTCACCATCCACACAAGAGTGACCTGCATTCACATCATACATGGGCTGATCTACCTTCTCTTTTCCTTTTCGTGATACCTGCGTACCACTCTCTGCATTGCTTTGAGGGGATTCTCCTGATCTCAATCTGCCTGTCCATGGCGAAGTATGTGAACCACTGGTAGAGGACACTCCAGGTCCACTGATATTTTGTGATTGCTGCTGTGCATTCTGTGCAGCATTACCATTTTGTGCATCTACATCAATCATCACATTTACTGGTTTATACCAGCTACTCATCTCATCAAAAACAACATCTCTGCTCACTGTGAACTTACGTGTAGAAGGGTTATAGCATCTATACCCTTTCTGCTACAGAGAATAACCAATAAAGACGCACTTCTCAACTTTTGGATCCAACTTGGACCTCAACTCATCTGGCACATGGACATAGGCAATGCAACCAAAAATCTTCAAATGAGAAATATCTGGTTTCCTACCAGTATACATCTCCTCTGGTGTCATGCCATGTATTGCTGCAGTGGGAGTCTTGTTCATTATATAGACTGCTGTAGCAACTGCTTCAGCCCAATAATAATCTGGTAGATCTTTTTCATTTAGCATAGCCCGAGATACCTCTCCAATATGCCTGTTTTTTCTTTCTGCAATTCCATTTTGCTGTGGGGTATGACTGCATGAATATTGCTGCTTTATACCATGCTCCTGCAAGAACCTTGCAAACTCATTTGAGAGGTACTCTCCCCCTCCATCTGACCTTAGGCATTTTATTTGCAGGCCTGTTTCTTTTTCAACCATAGCTTTGAAAGCTTTGAAGTGCCCAAACACTTCACTTTTCTTTTTCATAAAATACACCCACAGTTTTCTGCTGAAGTCATCAATAAATGTGACAAAATAGTGACAGCCTCCAATAGATGCAGCTTTTGTAGTCCACACATCAGAGTGGATTAATTCCAATGGCTTTTTACTCTCTTGAACATGCCTAGGAAAAGGTTTCCTTGCCTGTTTCCCAAATTGACAGGCGTCACAAACCTTGTGCATTTCTGTAACCTTGAATTTAGGCAATCCTACAACAATATTTTGGGCTTGCATTGATTTAAGTCACTGTATATTAACATGACCAATGCGTTTGTGCCAGATATCAATATCTGCAACTACACCGGTCCCATGTGCAAACATTGCTGCACTCAATTCAGGCATGTCTGCATCCAACGTAAACATCCTGCCCTTCTTCTTTCCTTTTGCTATCAAGCGACCATTATTTTTCATATCCTCAACAAAGCATCCATGAGGATTAAATCTGACCTGCAAGCCCTGTTCAACCATCTGACCAACAGAAACCAGGTTCTTGGTGATGTTCGGGACATGAAATACATCAGACAAGTATTTCTTTTTCCCATCCTGCATAGACAAAGGAATTTTGCCAATCTGCACAATAGGATGTGCAGTATCATCACCAGTCTCCACAAATCCTGGTTTTTCCATTTTTCTTGCATCCTGCATCCATTCAGCATGACCTGTCATGTGGTTTGATGCACCTGAGTCAACATACCACACATCATTTTGTTCTTCTACACTTGTCACAGAATTGGTCATATGCTGCACCATAAATAGATGCTCATTTCTGTCATCACCTTGCCTGCTAGAAGATGCATAATTGCCTTGCTGCAATTTTCCATTCATAATGTCATTCTGCTTTTTATAGCAGTCCTTAGCCATATGACCCATTTTGCCACAATAGTAGCATTCAATATTGCTGTTTGCATTTTGGCCTCTCTGCCATCCACCACGGCCTCTTTGGCTCCCCCTGCCTCTAGAGTTACCATGTCCTCCTGGATAGGACTGGTTTTCTGTGTTTGCTGCATATTCTGATTTCTACCATGGCCTGCAGATCGGCCTCCTCTACCTCTACCTCTACCTCTGCCAGCATTTGAGTAGAAGACATTTTCTTTTGAAGTTCCTGCTGAAGAAGATGCACCCCCATTTCTGTGCTCTTCGGAAATTAGAAGAGCAATCAACTCCTCAAAATCAGGAAATTTTTCACGGACGGCAATGGATGTCCGGAACTGTGCATAATCCTTTCCTAGACCATTCAAGGTCACAGAGACCAAATCGTCATCATCCACTGGCGACCCAATGGAAGCAAGTGCATCTGCAATTTTCTTCACTTTCATGTGGTAGTCATTTATGCTCAAATTTTCTCTCTGCACATTGTGCAACTCCTATTTGAGTTGCATTTTCCTGGCTTGCGTATTTGTGCTGTACATTTTTGCCAAAGTATCCCATGCCTCCTTTGGCGTATTTGCATCCTGAATATGCACAATCATGGAGTCTGAAATACTGATAGACAACCAGTACATAACTTTCCTGGCTCTCTCATGCCATCCTTTAAATGCCTACATTTCCTGTTGACTGGGAACATTAGGAAGAATAGGTTCTTCTTCATTTCCTGTAATGAATTCCCAATAGCCTTTTCCCATCAAGAAATTCGTCATTCTAAACTTCCATGCCTGGAAGTTGTTCTTGTCAAGCTTTTCAGTGACAATCTGTGAAAGAGAATCAGATGCCATTACAGAACACTGCAAAATATTCTGTCACTGCAAAAAACACAGCTTTTGCCTCACACGAGCAGATCTGCAAAACTGACGAAAGTGGTATTTCACCACACAGTCACTTCCTAGTGACGATTTTGCATCAACAGGCAATAGGCATGAATCTGCAACTCCCAATATCTCTACACACAGGCATACGATGCAATTTCTGCGGCACCTTTCCACTGACTAGCCGTGTAGTGGTCGCACAGCAAAAAACAGGGCCTTTTTTTGAGTGCCTGCGAAGAACTTCCGCCTTCAAAACGGGCCCCGAAACGGCCTCAAATCAGAAATGGCCACACCACGAAGGGCGTCTCAATCTGAGACAGTGCACTCTTGCACTTCTGGTTGTGCTATCTGCAGAGATTTGCTCCCAAACTCGAAATAGGAAAGCAACACTGGTCCTCTTACCAGGACACCACGAACTGGGCTTGCTTCCTTGAGCTCCTTACCACGAACAAGGCTCTGATACCATGTGAAGATAGTGGGAGAGAGGGAAGGAGTCTCACTTACGGCTTTCTCACATGCACAAATGGGGGAATACACACAAAGGTGGAGGCTGAAAACAGTTTTTCCTCTTCTTAGTTGTGAAAGCCAAAAGAACTCAAGTACAAAGAAATAGAAGAACCCTATATGTGGGTCTCAAACCAAACTCAACTAACTAAGGTGGCATACTAACTGAGCCACGAACTAGTGTAGATAAGGATAGCTGTCATCCAGCTATTATTCGTGGGCGGTGTACCAACCGCATCTCCAGCTAACAAGTCGGTGACATAAATGCACAACAGTCACCCTGGCATATCGCGAGTGGAGCTCGATATCTCAACAGTCTGCCCATGTGGCAATGCCACATTAGCATTTGGCTTCTAAGCACAGTGCCACATAGGCACATTGTATGTGACCTCCACGGCCACATCATCAATTTGGACCCCTCCTTGAATCAAAATTTGGCCATCTTTCCGAGAGCCATAACTTTTGATACAGGGGGGATTTGGAGGTGATCCAAAAAGCAAAAATGCTCGCCATCTTGTGCTCTACGCACTGAGCACCTCAGATCTACCTTTTGACAATTCCACAAGTCAGCATCATTAAAACCTCTTCATCGAAACCACCTCCTGATCCACTGTAGCATACCCAGCACTTAAAATGAATCAAGATAAAATTCATTTGCTGCATTTTGCGACTCGTCACTCGACGTGCAGTAGTCTAGCTGTAGACTAGCACCACCATAGAGGAGACCCAACTCCACCAAGCCAAGAAAGCCATTGCCACATTACCCGATTAGTTCCCAAGGGCGTCACTCCCATCGGATCTATCATCGGTGTACACACTCATACAACTAACCAGCTCAGTCTCTTGGCATTTGGCACTTCAGCACCTCAGTGTGACACGTGGCAGAGTTCTCCCTCTTGGATACAAGATTGTTGCATACTTCTTGCACGCACATATGCCACCCATGTACAATCACATTTGTTGACTATTTTTGGCATTGGTTTCTGCACACATACATCAGCCTTGTCTAGCCTCTTGGCTATGCCCGAGACTCAGTTGTCATCTTCATTTTACAAGCTTGATCCTTGGCATACAAACGTTCTCACATGACTTGGTTTTGACCGTTTAGCATAAGCCCCCCAGTGGCAGCTCACACACAATGTTCTCATGAGTAGACACTCTCATTGGTACACGGGTAAGCCTCTTACACAAAGCACTAGACTGCCTCCATCATGGAGTTATCCACATCACACAATTGATGATACACTAGTCATGACTTTGGACGAGATCCGTGAGTGGAAAGAGAACCTTCTTTGACGATTCATTGCCACAGGATATGTACCAATGTATGATGCTGACTCGATCCTCATTGGACTTGACAGATCAGATGCAGATGCTCCACATGTTAGCATGGATTAGCCCATAGTTTTTGCTCATGCACACTCCTCAGTAAGCCCTCAGCACAAGGCACATTCCTAGGTAAGCCCTCAGCACAAGCCACATTCAATAGTAAGCCCTCAACACCAGGCATATTTGATGGTAAGTCCTCAGTTTGAGGCAGTCCCATCTACATCAGCACAGATTGATTCTAGTGATGTACAGCCATTACTCTCATGCATGGATCCGATGCCATATTTTGCCACAAATGCATATACTCATCAGGAGTTCACCTATGATTGTGCAGTTGTTCAGCAAGTAAGTCCTCAGTACGAGGCACTCACATCTTCTGCCACATGCAGAGATTTATGCTATAGCGCATTCTACTCCTTGGGTGATTTCATTCCAACATCCATCACTAATGCTTTCACCTCTGACATGGGGCATATCATGGACACAGTTTCCACCTTCAGTTCAGATCAGCAAATCAATCTTCAGGACATTTCAACATTGGTTCAGTTATGCCGCATTGCACCCTTACATCTAGTGATCACCACCTTTGCACGCCCTTATAGCTGTAATATACAGTCCATAAGTGATGTAGATTAGTGCTTGGATCCAAGATTATAGATCAGTCCCTTCATCTGCATTCGGCACCTCATATGCCTCAGGGATATCTTATGCATTCTCAGTTCTATTTCAGGCTTCTAGGCCTTTATACTCCTAGCTCCTTCTCGACAAGCCTATGATAGATGCTACATCCTATGCCAATGGATGTTTAGCCATGCACATAGCAGACGACCTCCAGCTCATGACAGTTGAGCATACAAGTTGGACAGGTTCCTATACCTTGTCATTTGTACGGACCTCTTCATCAACAAAGTAGTGTATCATACCTACACATTCGGGCCCAGTTTTCAGCCCCTGGATTTCTTTGTCCACACTAACTATGCGGTCTTCTTCGGCCCTAGATCATTCGATAGAGATTACATTATTGCAGCATACCTCGCACATTGCTGTCAATCCTTTTGGGTTGGTGACACTCTCGTATGTCACAACCTATCGGATTCCTTCTCCATCGCTACATAGACTAGCCTCACATCTAGATGCCTCTTCTACAGAGCACTTGTACAGTCCACGGTGACTTATGACATGTTCAACCTAGACATGTTCAGCACACAGCCATTCACACAGTCATCTTTTGATCGACCAGTCTTTGATCTAGGTGGACTTGACTTTCTACATATTTCCTTCCTCTTCCTTTCGGCCTATTTTTTGGGTCTCATTCCCAAAGGCGAAGGATGACCCACAACTTAAGAGGGGGAAATCCACGATATGTAAAGGAGCACATAAGTTGTACTTATTGTACATGCTTCCGCTATGTAGTCACTGTGCTCACATATGCACATACTACTCTGATTTCTTTTCAGTTTTGGATGCTATCATATGCACCAAACGAAATCCACAAATAGGTCTTGTACATGCACCCTACCCAGTGCAATTTAAGAGGGGGTGTTAAAGATAGTGTAAATTGCACTATCCATATAGGGCATAGGGGCAAATGCTAACCCTAACCCTAAGGGTTTCACATGTATATCTTTATGTTAGGCACACATATTGCCTTGTAGCAAAGGGCTATGCATAAAAAAAAGGCATAGGTTATGATGAAACCTTTGCTCCCACTTCTTGTATGACCAGTTTAGGTGTGTGGTTACATTGGTCGCATGTCATGGATGGAAGATCTATTAGCTAGACATTAAAACTACATTCTTGAATGGGGACCTTCAAGAGGAGGTCTATATTTCTCAACCCATTGGATTTGTGGAACTTGGCAAGGAAAGCAAAGTATGCAAACTAAGAAGGGCCTTATATGGATTGAAGCAAGCTCCTCGAGCTTGGTATGCAAAGATGGATGCCTTTTTTTTGAGCTAGGGAATGTAGAATAGGCCACATAAGAGCACCCTCTATGTCAGGATGGAAGAGAGGGATTTGCTCATCATTGGTCTCTATGTCGATGACATGTTGCTCGGTGGTACTAATGCTGCAAAAGGTCCAGATTTCAACTATTATTATTTGGGCATCCAATTTATACAGGATGATAGAGGTATTGGGCTATTGCAATCCAAGTACATTGGTAAGCTCCTGAAAGAGCAATTCAGACTTCAGAATTGCAAACCCATCCCTAGTCCTATGGAGTTGGGGCTTAAGGTGTCCATTCACAATGCCAATGAACCTTTTTTATGCCCCTATTTACAACCAGGCTATGGGATGCCTTATTTATTTATACAACACAAGTTCTAACATTCAATATGATGCGTCCCAGTTGAGTTGGTTTATGCCGAGCCCAAAGACTTCACATGGGCATGCTATGAACAGTGTTCTCTGGTATCTATAGAGTAGCCAACTCTTGGTTTGCTCTTTCCTAGGGGGGTGACTTCCACTTACATCTTACAGCAATTCAGATTACACTGGTGATTTTAATACTTGGCAGTCCACTATTAGTGAGAGTTTCTTTCTTGGGCACTCGTGCATTT
Source organism: Dipteris shenzhenensis (assembly GCF_047967505.1). Lineage (NCBI taxonomy): Eukaryota > Viridiplantae > Streptophyta > Polypodiopsida > Gleicheniales > Dipteridaceae > Dipteris > Dipteris shenzhenensis. The sequence goes on from NC_141625.1 coordinate 38,340,398, forward strand.
CTTGGTTAAGCAAGAAACAGTCTATAGTGGCTACCTCTTCATGTGAGGTTGAGTACAAGGCAACCTTCATGACCACAGTCGAGTGTAGTTGGCTGAGGTGTTTGTTGGGTGATCTTCATGCATCATTGGAGGAGCCTACTCCAATACTCACTTACAATCAAAGTGCCATTGCAGTGGCTTGGAATCCTATGTTTCATGCTCGTACAAAACACATTGAAATTCATTATCATTATGTCAGGGAGTGGCTACATGCATGCAACTTGGTATTCTGCCCTACACTCCAGAATGTGGTAGGTCTCTTCACCAAAGCAATACCTTGTCCAAAGTTTGAGGCATTTCACACAGCTTTAAGCTTATATCCATTGTTTACCTTGTACATTGTGACATTGTCTCTATCGGGGGGTGTTAGAAATATTTATATTTCTTGAGGCAGTGGCCAATGTCATGCAATGAGGGGCTAGGGGCACTTTTTTCCTTTATTAAGGTTTTTGACCCCTAGCCTCAGTTAGAGGTCGGTGAGTTAGTAGTTAGGATTCACTCTAGGGTTTCATCTCTATGACTACCCTGGCTTTGTAGTCTTTTAATGTTATTGCTGCAATTTTATTTCAGCTCCATTCTCTCGCTTCCATTTCCGACATACTTGATCCAAAACCAAGGATTAAGTGGCCTAGGAATGACAAATATTCCAATTGTCAAATGCTCGAATCACTAATTAAGGGGCACCAAGATACATGCCAAAAGATGAGTCCAATTCTTCTCTAACAAGTTTGATATAAATGTAAGCAATAGATCCAATTTTAAATGATAGTTGCCTTTTAGATATACTTGCACTTAGTTTCGAGCCCCTAAAGATAGGCAATGACTACTCTTGGGTATTATCAAAAGCCGTATGTATGTTAATTTGGAGCAAAATGCTCAAGGTCTTAAGTAGAGTGCCCACATCTCCGCCAACACGTCATGTAATTTGGAGCAAAATGCTCAAGGTCTTAAGTAGAGTGCCCACATCGCCGCCAACACGTCATGTTGTAATGGAGTCCAGAATGCAGTCATCAGAACTGGACATCTGTTTTGTTAGTACCATAGCTTCACGTGTGTCGTTAGCAAATCTGAGAGCCGAGACGGAGACGGGGGTTCCGACAGGAATCTAGCCACTAGTGATTGGCTTCAACAGTTTTGGCCATTCCTCACGAATTCCGACTAAATCTTGCCGTGAACGCAAATGCGCTCGCAGCACTCCGCTGGGTTTTCAACATCCGCTCTATGGATGCAAAATTCACCGCTCTTCGGGCTTAGGAAACGATGCTGTAGCAGCTGGGTTATCTGACTCTGCAGCTTCGGAAGTGGCAACGCGATTCTCTCAGGAACGCTCAGAGTCTCGATGAACTCTTCTGCCAATTCGATTTCTTCTGCCAATTTAGCATTCTGCATAGCCAACTTGCGTCGAGCGTAGGCATCAGCCAAAGCATTATCAGGGAAAGACATTGTATTGGGTTGCGAAGATGGAAGAAGAGAACTGAGCCAAATTGCGAACGATTTCTCTCAAATTTGCTTGCACCCTCGAAGATGGAAGAAGAGAACTAAGCCAAATTGCGAACGATTTCTCTCGGGTGCTCTCCCTCGGTCGAGATGATCTGTTTCTAGGAGTGACTCTGTGCCGAGCACGAAATCGAGGCGTGTTGGTTTCCACAATTTGGTAGTCAGACACGTTTTTATGGTCAACTTTGGCCGCTAAGGGAAGTGGGGACTCATGACTTCATTTGTAGACCGGATTTCCAAGGGATGTCGGAGACCTCTCTACCTTCCGGCATTTAACTTTTTGACCTAGCATTTTCATTTTCAGCACTTCAATACATAATCTTAGACGTCCTTTTCCATTCCAAGCCAAAAGAATTGCCTCTTAAGAAGGGCATATTTTTTGAATTCCGAGGTGTCTAACACTCTATCATGACACTCAAAAAGAATTTGGCATCTAATGTCATTATTATCTAGGACACAACATACTCTACCCTTGTAGATAAGGTAACCATATTCAATACTATATTTTTTAAACTCGGGTCCTTAACCACTAACCTATGGTGTATCACCATTTCCATGTGGCTCCTTAGTGATTTGTTAGTAGATAAATTGACCCAACAAATCAAGGGGCAACACATTGTATAAACGGTAATCCAAAAATAAAATCCACGGAAGTTCTTTCAAATTTTCTAGCCGAGATTGCCAAGGGATGTAGGAGACCTCCTACCTTAATTAATCTTGGACGTCTTGATCTATAGCAAGCCAAAAGAATTGCCTCTTCAAAAGGCATACCTCTTCTGAATTCTTGGCTATCCAACACTTGGAATATCATGACACTCAAAAATAATTTGGCACTTAATGTCATTATTATTTGAGATACATACTCTAGCCTTGTAGAGTACGTAGCCGTCTTTAGTACTATATTTCCCCCTCTGGAGTCCTTTATCACCAACCTATGGCGTGTCACCATTTCCATGTTGCTTCTCAGTGAAATCCCTTTAATTTGTTGCATCAACCAATCCAAAAAATTGAGGGGAAACACAGAGTCATGTCCCCTCTATATCCTAGGTAATCCAATAATAAAATCCATCGAGATGCTTTTCCGTTTTCCACATGAGATCTCAAGGGTTGTAGGAGACCTCCTACCTTAAGGCGTTTAGCCCTATTGACCTGGAATTTTTGGCACTTCAGTACATACTCTTGGGCATCCTTATTGAGTTGGCATTTTTGGAACATCAATACATAATCCTTATTGACCTAGGAATTTGGGAACTTCAATACATTATCTCAGATATTTTTTTCAATAAAAAGAATTTGGCATCTAATGTCATTATTATCCATGACACATACTCTGCCATTGTAAAGCAACAAGTAGCCATATTAAATACTATATTTTTTTCACTTGAGTCCTTTACCACTAGCCTGTGGTGTGCCACCATGTCCATGTGGTTCCTCAGTGAAATCCTCTCTATTGGGTTGGATCAATTGACCCAAAAAATCAAGGGGCAACACAAAGTTGTGCCCTCATTGTATCCTAGGTAATCCAATAATAAAATCCACTAAGGTGCTTTTAAATTTTCTAGATAGGATCCCCAAGGGATGTAAGAGACCTCCTACCTTAAGGCGTTTAGCCTTATTGGCATGGCATTTTTGGCGCTTCAATACATAATCTTAGATGTCCTTACCTATAGAAGGCCAAAAAGAAATGCCTCTTCAAAAGGCATATGTCTTTTGAATTCTTGGGTGTCCAACTCTCGAACTATCATGACACTAAAAAAGAGTTTAGCACTTAATGTCATTATTATTTAGGACACATACTCTTCTAGCCTTGTAGAGAAGGTAGCCATCTTCAATACCATATTTTTTTCACTTGCGTCTTTTATCACCGACCTATGGTGTGTCACCATTTCCATATGGCTCCTCATTGAAAGCCCCTTGATTTATTGGATCAACCAATCAAACATATTGAGGGGTAATGTAGAGTTGTGCCCCCTTTGTGCTCTACATAATCCAATGATAAATTCTATGGAGATGCTTGTCCATGTGCCAAATAAGATATCCAAGGGATGTAGGAGACTCCTACCTTAAAGCACTCAGCCTTATTGACCTAGCATTTTTGGCACTTCAATACATAATCTTGGACGTCGTTAACTTTGTGTTTTAGCAATGGTATGGTTGTTTCTTCATTGCTTTGGATGTGACTCCCTTTGGTTGACCCTGCCTTGATTTGGTTGTAGGTCTCCTTGGGTTTGGTCAGTTGTACATTGAGATTTTTCCACAGGGTTTTCCCACAGGGGTTTTTCCACGGGGGGACATTGGAGGTGGTAGCATTCACCCCTCATTTGGCTAGTGGAGTAGACTCAAGTGCAGTAGACACATGGCATAAAGGATTTGGGAGTAATCCCATAAGCAAATGTGACTATTGAGGGACCTTAGATATAAAGGGCCTCATTGAACACTCCTCATATCTCTGTAAAAAAGAAACACTCCTTATATCCCTCTTGGAAACTTTTGTGAGGTGAGGAGGCTTAGAAACTGGCTATGGTATAGGGAATGGGACCCCCACACCTAGTGTTATTACTGAGATGCCACATGGCATCCCAAGAGAGAGAGAGAGCAAGAGAGAGAGAGAGAGATTGTGGAGACCAACTTTACCAAGGCCTTTGCAACAGTCTGCACAACCAGACCTAGAGTTGGAGATATGAACTCAAGCTTTGGCTATGGCAACAATATTTGAAAGTTTGGCTATGGTGATAGGATCTCAAGCTCTACTACATAAGGCAAATCAATACTACACAATCTATGGTGATAGGATCTAAAGCTCTACTACACAAGGAAAATCAACACTAGCACCACTTGACTCTATTATCCAGCTTGGATTGAAAGGAATTTTGCAAGGAGAATTTGAGTTGAAATGGGTGAAGGGGGGGTGAAGGGGAGGTAGCAAAGAATAAAGGATGCGATGTAGTGGAATGAGGTGCTCCTCTTGCTCTTGATGCTCCTAGGGGGAGGAGGAGGGGGCTCCATACCTTCTTAGGTGCTACCTCGGTGCAACAAAGTAGCTATTTCTATGCTACAAAAATTTGTTGTTGCCTATAAGAAATAAGCTTTCAATACTAAGTCACAACTCCAAATTATCCTTCCCATGTAACTAACATGTAAACCAACTCACTACATTCAAATGGACATAACTTTTTGCCAACTTTTTAAAGATATCTTTTTTTTTTTTGGCAAGAGAAAACATGGAAATTATGTTAAATTAAAATTATAAATAGAGGTTTGGCTTTATAAACACAATACTCATATGCTTTAGGTATGTAAAACTCAAGGATTCAAAGAATATGGCATTGAGGATCAGGGATCACATGTCTCGGGGCTTTGGCACCATGAAACACAATATCATTCCTAGCTTTCCAGATTTTAGAGATAGAACAAGGTTCTAAATTTTGTGTTGTACTTCATTCATAGACCATTTATCATCCAAGAGTGCAATTTTCCATGTAAGACAAAATAACTAGAATGAAATCTCTTCTACATGTACATATTTCATTATGGCAAGTTGCCTAGAGAGAAGTTTGCCTTTTTTAAGCCCTCAGTGATGCCAAGTGTCACAATCCAAAACACCATCCTCCTTAAGATCTAAGGGTTGAAATCTCTTACTTTGATTTAAGTTATTTTTGGATGTCTAACTTTTTTTTAAAGGTGGTTGCAGCACCAGGTCTTACATGAACTCTTCCTTTACATGGACCAGCTCCACACTGGTGCCAATCTCTATGGAGGATCTTTTGAGAACTCTACCCAACAAACATCCAATCGAGAAAGCTCTATCCTCGATGCCATGAGACCTGAGGTAAACGCCCTTCCTGTAGGTCCATTGTTACTTCTATATGAGAATCATGAGTTGAACAGGAACTTTCAAACGAAGGAGAAAGCTGCCTTATGTGACTGACATTTGGGAGTTTTGTGCCTCTACATAAGGAAAGCCAATCTACTACCCAAGGGCTTCTTAGGTTGCATAGAGAGAGAGGCATGCTGGTGAACTAGGCTCCGTGGTCAAAGGAGGAAGGTGAGGGGTGAGCTCAGCTATGGTGAATCATGATGGCATCCCCCCCCTTAGCTCCTTTCGCATCCATGGCTATGGCACTTCCCTCCCTTGGCACATTACCTCATCCATCTCTCCTATATCCTTGCTTTCTCTACCATTCCCATCGCCTTCACCACCACCTCTCCTCCCTCCACTTTGTCTCCGCCTCCTTTCTCTCCCACCATTCCCTCCTCATCCACGTACTCTCCCACCATTCCCTCATCCACGTACTCTCCCTCATTGATCCCTCCACCCTTCACAAATGCCCCTTTTGGGTTGACTTTGAAGCCAAGCTCCATATTACAATGGATGTGCATTAGGTTGTGATAGATTCATTCATATGGAGGCTACTCTCACTGAGTGTTGAATGTGGAACTAGAGAAAGCCAACGCCCACCAATACACTTATAAACACACCTGCATTGAAGGACATCACTACTAGCATGTGCAAGTAGCATGTGGCTACCCTAGCATGATCAAGATCATGTGAATGCTCCTATACTTCAACAATATTTTTGAGATCTAGTAGATTCCCTTCCATGGCTCGCCCAAAGACAAATGATTCAGCAGCTTCAAGGATCGGCACTTTATGAGAATCACCAACAGGAGAACGTATATGCTAGCAACTCTTCGAAGTTCGAGTCTTTATTGGAATCCATCAACTCAAGCCCTCCTCAAGGTTGCTCTTGCTACACTCGAACTCACAAGTTTGTTCAAGAAGAAGCTACATGAAGGTCTATGTTTTTGAAAATTTTTGGTAGACTTTATGGGGCTGTGGTTGTTGCCTACATTGGGCGTACTACCGTAAGGACTACTCTAGGACTGCTAAGCATCACTGAGTGTTGGGGGATATCCAATACGAGTGTCAAATACTTTAACATAAAGGTGCCCTCGCTATCAAAAGATGATGTGCCTTACGTTATGAAAGTGATGGATGAAGGAGACCTGATCATCATGGAAGGCCTCAAGATGAATCTAGTTTGTGTTGCCAGAGTCTGCAAGGGCGGCATATAAATGCCATGAAGGTTTTGAATAAGATAGTTGGGAAGACTAGCAAGAGGTGAAGCCCCGGCTAAAAGAAATTAAAGTTGCCAACGAGATAGATTCTGGTGAAAGCAAACCTTCAGGCGGAGACGAGGATAAAGAAAGGGAAGCACTGGTAGAAGAAATGGTTGCCATGTTGGGAAATAATCTTTTGTGTCTACGATGATTTATGAGCTCTCCCATGTTGAAGAGGTATGTGGTGGCACTAGGCATCAACTCCTTTTCTTAAGCACCAGGATTTGGTTCAATGATGTACTACATCCCGAGGCTGGTGTTGGCATCGACAGTCTTCAGTCAAGTGGAAAGAAAGAAGCTACTGCTACCACTGAGCGTGGGGGATAATAGGCAATAACTAAGCAGAGGCTGATGCTTGGCTTCAACTTAGAAGAGGGTGATTCATTGGTATCAACAGCAAACAAATCGGTGTCACATACATCAGGACTATGCATTGCCATCACCGTGGCTGCCATTTGTGCCTATGTCACCTTCTTCCCAATGGGCAATTGTTTTCACTACGTAATCACAAGATAAAGCAATAGCTATGACATTGTATACTGTAAAGCAATAACTATGGCATTGTTGTGATGGACTTAGGGTGTGGAACATGCATATTAAGGTGGGAAATGTTTGGCCCTTTCATCATGTTTCTTTGGTACTCTAGATAGGTGAAGATTGGGAGAGTTGGCCCCAAGCTATTTTCTCACCTTGATGGTTCCATTTTGTTTACAACAAAAGCTCAAGCAACGAAAGTATTAGCAGTCACTCGAGGTGATTTTACCAGCATTCGATTACAACTACAACTATTGACATTCTTCATGAGACTTATTCTCAGCGTTTAAATTCTTAACACTTATATTCTTGGTGCATGGGGAAGGGATTGTTCCCTCGAATTATAACTCTATGGGAAAGGAAGTGCGCCGCCTCTCTTCCCACTCTATTTGTGGTATAATAATCATTATATTATATATTATCATACAAATATTTTCAATTGTTCATCCATTCAAAATTGCTTGTTTTCAATCTGAATTCTTACAACATTCCTCTCTTTTGATACATGTTCTCGATGCGAGGGAGTAAAGAAATCTAAATTGCATGCAAGATCAAAAGATATCAACACTTGTATTCATATGATTGTAGTCCATGTGACAATATTGTATAGACTACAAATGAGGATCAATCATGAGCTCTTGTGAACGTCGCCTTATTATTATTATTATTAGCACAAAAAAATAAAAATATATTAATATGAAGAAAAAATATTATATAGCACACTTGATGATCTGCAAAACAACATGAAATTCCACACTCCTTTCAGCATAATAGCCAAATTTACTAGCAAGCTCAACTCGCAAATCTTCATATAGCATAGACAGCACTCTTTGATGAACAAAAATGATGTTATTCCGCATTCGCCAAACGAATTGGATAACTATGGCATGCGTCAGACTCCAAACCATGTACTGTGATTGAGACGTGGGTGCATGATCACCTAAGAGTGCGACTTTCCACAACCATGGAATAATCAACTGCCCTTTACGAAACATAAGAAAGGTGAAACACCAAATAGCTCGAGAGGTAAGGCAATCCCAAAACAAATGGTGGTGTGTCTCCAATGCAATGTTGCAAAACACACAAATAGGTGATATCCCACACCACTTAGTTAAACAATCTTTCGTGGCAAACTTACAAGTTATGAGACTCCAAAGAAAGAAATTCAATCTATGAGAGGTTGTAGTTGCCCACACCCTTTTGACTCGCATTCCCTAGATATCTATAGAATCAAGTAGCGTGAATTTGTGCCAAGAGAGGCGAATAGAACATGGGATAACTGGAGGGCTAAGAATATGAAAGCCTTGAATCCCCACTTTAGTCAAGGGTTTAAAGTGTTGTTTAAGATCATTAGGCCAATTAAGCACACCACTAATGGGCCATCTCTGCATTAGAACCTGCAAAGTTGATTCTGTGAATCTTGCTTCTCTCAATGTTTATTGAAATTTATGTGTTAAATGTTGAATGGAGTGCCACTAATGCCTTATTGATGTATTTGTTGTGCTTCAAGTCCCAAAACTCATAAACAATATAGCTAAGTGAGAGTGCTCTCAACGGAAGCAAGAACGGAAGAAGGAGAGAGAGAGACAGAGAGCCACACAAGTTTTGGTGGGTGCAGAACCACCCTAATCTTCTTTTTCATTCATTTATATATGTGTTTGAGTATTGTACATAACTGGGGTTAAGGCACAGTGACCTTTAACCCCCACAACCTCCCACTTAAAGGACAATGTGCCTTTAAGGGAGAACAACCAGTGAGCATACTATCCAATGCCCATCAATACACGACAATACTCAAACCGCTGACTAGGTAGACTCTTCGTCAGCATATCTGCAGGGTTATCATCTGTATGAACCTTGACAAGCTCTATGCGCTTGTCCTCAAGTACCTCCCTGATGAAATGGTACCTGACCTCAATGTGTTTGGTCTTTGCATGAAAGACCGGATTCCGTGCTAGCTGAATAGCACTCATGGAATCACTATGCAATGTCGGTACACCTGTATGAATCCCCAAATCTCCCACTAGCCGATCAAGCCATATAGCCTCCTTGCAACCCTCTGTGGCTGCAACATACTCAGCCTCTGTGGTAGACAAAGCCACGCACTTCTGTGCACGAGACATCCACGACACTGCACCACCTGCAAAGGTGAACACATAACCAGAAGTGGATCTCCTACTATCCACATGCCCTGCATAGTCTGAATCTGTGTACCCAAGTACACGCATGTCTCCTTTACCAAAGCAAATGCACATCTCCTTGGTACCCTTCATGTACCTCATGATGCACTTAACTGCCTCCCAATGCCTCTTTCCTGGATTAGCCATATACCGGCTAACAACTCCCACTGCAAATGCAATGTCTGGTCTAGTAGCTATCATAGCATACATAAGACTCCCAACTGCTGATGCATAAGGAACCTTGGCCATCATGGCCCTCTCCTCATCTGATTTGGGACTATCTGTATGACTCAGTTTCACATATGGAGGCAATGGAGTACTCACTGCCTTCCCCCCCTCCATATTGAAACGCTGTAATACTTTTGTAACATACTCTTTTTGTGAAAGCCAAAGGAGTTTCCTACTCCGATCACGCGTGATGCGCATACCAAGAATATGACCTGCAAATCCCAAATCCTTCATATCAAAGGCCTCATGCAACTTGGCCTTTAATGCATCTAGCTCATAAGTATTCTTGCTAGCCAATAGCATATCATCCACATATAGTGCCAGGATTATCAGGCTACTATCCTTAGCCCTTTTAGTGTAGAGGCAGTGATCAATTTCACTCCTTCTAAAACCCTGGGACCGAATGAAAGCATCAAACTTCTGATACCATTCTCTAGGTGCTTGCTTAAGACCATAGAGACTCTTTTTCAGCTTGCAAACTAAATGCTCTTTGCCCTTTTCTTCAAAGCCTTCCGGCTGCACCATGTAGATGTCCTCATGCAAATCCCCATGCAAGAAAGCTGTCTTGACATCCATTTGCATAAGCTCCATATCCTCTACTGCCACTAGTCCAAGCATGCATCTAAGTGTGGTCATCTTCACAACCGGAGAGAATATCTCATCAAAGTCCACACCCTTCTCTTGCTTGAACCCTTTAGCAACCAAACGGGCCTTGTATCTAGGCACATCATCACCTGTGACCTTCATTTTGTAGACCCATTTACATGGCAATGCTTTCTTTCCATGTGGCAAAGAAACCAAGTCCCAAGTCTTATTCTTCATAAGTGAACTCATCTCTGATTGCATAGCATACTCCCACTTGCGTTGATCCTCACGCATCATAGCCTCTCTGTAGCAAGAAGGCTCCCCGCAATCAGTAAGCATCACATAATCTACCCCTGGAACAAACCTATCAGGCGGTCTAGACACTCTAGATGATCTTCTCAAGGGCATTTCAGCTTGCTGTCCCACTTGCATATCAGCCACATTTGGCTCATCATTTCCACCAATAGATGATCCATCATCTACCCTTGATTGTATACCTGTGGGAGTACTTGGTTGTACCATTTCTTGCACATTTGGTGCATGGACAGCTTGCTGTCTATCAACATAGGTAGGTGGATTCACATCCTGGAAAGTGATTCTCCTCATTTCCACATCCCTCATGGGTGCCTTATGCATCTTCTTCTCATTGAAGACCACATCATGGCTGCGTATGATCTTCTTTGCTTCTGGATCCCAGAGATGATAGCCCATCTCTCCACTTTCACCATAACCTAGAAAGATGCATTTCCTAGACTTAGGATCTAGCTTCTTTCGAAGCTCTTTTGGCACATGTGCATATGCCTCACACCCAAATATACGCAAATGAGAGTAAGAGGGCTTCTTGCCACTCCATGCCTCTTCAGGAATACCACCATCCAAACTCTTACTAGGTGATCTATTGATCACATGCACTGCAGTCTTCATTGCCTCAGCCCAAAAACCACCAGAAAGACTTGCATTGGAAAGCATGCATTGCAACCTTTCTTGAATGGTACGGTTCATCTTTTCTGCAACTGGATTTTGCTCTGGAGTATGAGGGGATGTGAGCTCCCTCTTAATCCCACGTGTATCACAGAAATGCTGAAAGTCATGAGAGAGATACTCTCCACCATTGTCAGTCCGTAGGCATTTAAGCGTTCTACCTGACTGATTCTCAACCAAGGCCAGCCATTTTTGAAATACCTGGAACACATCACTCTTCCGAGCTATAGCATAAGCCCACACTTTCCTAGTTGCATCATCAATGAATGTCACATAGTATTCAGCCCCGCCTAATGACCGTGTAGGCATGGGACCACATACGTCTGAATGCACCAAATCAAGCATTTCAAACTCTTTCTTTCCCCTTCTTTTATGGGCTGATTTAGTCTGCTTCCCATAGAGACAATGCTCACAAAATTCAAAATTAGAGAAACTCAAATGCGGTACATAACCCAAACGGCATAAGAGTTTCATTCCATTCTGGCTCATGTGCCCCAACCTGCAATGCCACAAAGAAGTGCTTGGCTGCTTGGTTATTGCAACAACATGATCAAATACCCCTGATACATGTAAGGGATACAAAGTCCCACACTTGGCACCCCTGGCCAAAAGCATAGAGCCCTTCTGAATTTTCCAACTCTGAAAGCCAAAAGTGGTGTGAAAACCAGCATCATCTAGCTGACCCACTGAAATAAGACTCTTGGTCAGCTTAGGCACATGTCTCACATGTTTCAAAACAAATGCAGACCCATTTGCAAAAGAAAACTTTATGTCACCTGCTCCCACTATGTCACATGCATAGTCATTTCCAAGATGCACACAACCTGTCTTTCCACTATCATAAGTGGAGAACCATTCCCTATGGGGAGTAACATGGAATGAAGCACCAGAATCCAAAATCCAATCCTGGGAATATGCATCATCTGAAGTGGCAAGCAACTCTGCAGATAAACTAGACATGAAGAGGACGTCATTGTCACTATCATGTGTGACTGCATTGATCTCCTCGATCTTCACTTTTCCTTTGTCCTCCCTTGGACTCTCTTCCTTTTGATTTGCACCCCAATTTGCATTCTTTTTCTTATCCTTTTGCTCTCTTTTCAGCTTGTAGCAATCCTTTTTCATATGGCCCTTCTTGCCACAATGGTAACACTCAATGTTCCGTGCCCTGGATTTGCTACGAGACTTCCCTCTTTCTTGGGACTTCCCCCTGAACTGTGATCTGCCCCTTTGCACATTCAAGGCTGCATCCTGCTTGTTGCCATCCATAGACTTCCGTCTAATCTCCTCGGCCAACAAGCTACCCACAACATCATCAAATTTCAGTACTCCACCAGGTGCAGAGTTACTAACAGCTGTACGGAAGGTATCCCATGAGGATGGCAATGAACATAAGAGAAATATTGCCTTAGTCTCCGCATCAAAATTCATTTTCTGAGCCTGAAGCTGGCTGAAAATAATATTGAATTCATTCAAGTGAGAAGCAATGGAGACCCCTTCCTTCATCTGCAGCTCAAACAACCTCTTCATGAGGTAAACTTTATTAGAGGCAGTTTCCTTTTCATAAGTGGCACACAGTTTCTTCCACAAATCTTCCGTAGTCTGCTCATTTACTACTGTGAAATAAACTGACTCTGCAAGATGAAGTCTAATAGTAGACTTTGCTAATGCATCCAACTCATTCCAATCATCCTCAGACATATTTGCAGGCTTAGCTTCAATCCCTGCCAAGGGTTTAATCTGCTTCTTTTGAATAAGCACATCCCTTATCTGTTCTTTCCACAAAGAAAAGTTTCTCCCATCAAACTTTTTAATGCTGAAAAACTCCTTTTCAGGCATGGAAGAGGATGCCATGATGCAAATAAAGCAAAATCCCAAATGCTAGTGCCTGCAAGAGAGAATCACACCAAATACCAGGTGCACCCAAATGTGTATGCCACAATAGAGTGAAATATCACCAAAAATTCAAAGCTCAAAGCATCAAAAGATGCATCTGACTCATGTGCATATACTATGCATCCATATGAGCAAATCTGGCCCAAAAGAAAATGCCAATAAGTGCCAAATGACTCAAGCATAAACACTGTCCACTAGTATATGCATCAATAATGTCTCATCCAAGAGAGCATAGCACTATCAGTGCATCACCTGCAATGTGTCAAAGCTGTCCCTCAGCTTAAAATAGCATCCATGTGCAAAGCGTCCATAAAAAATAGCATCCCACAAGGCAATTTGGGCCTATCAGCGCATCCAACAAGGACCGCAATGCATCCAAATGGCCTATAAATCATCCACTGCAACCCAATGCATACCACGAATGAGCGCACACTGCTCAAACACTGCTCAAACTGCAACCAGAGTGATCTGCATAAGGTATGCTCAAGAAATCATAGTCCCACGGTAATGAGCGCTACTGAAAATAGAACCTGAGATGCTTCAAAACATGGGCGCCATTGCATAATCGGACTCAGTAAGAAAATCTGCAAATATCTCTCTTCTGCCAGAACTCCAAAATCCCAACCGATGAGTGAGAAATGGGAGTCAACACTTATCCACTGCCATGTGGCATAAATCTAAGGTTTCAAATCCTTAGCATGAAAAATGCATAACAGAGAGACGAAATCGAATACACAGAGATTTATAACTCTGAAAATCCTCCACCGAATCACGCAAGAACTGATAGGTAGGGGTTTTTGGGCATCCGGAATGCAATGGGACAGACGGTTTTGGAAACCGTGGCCTCAATCACTGGGTCCAACACACGGACTGGAAAACGTTTTTGGAAACAGAGCTATCTGTAAACTCCACCGGAGTGCGAATGATGAGCAACATAGAAGTTTTAGGACCTCCTGAGTCCACCGGAACTGACAGATCTGCAAATGGTTGCTCCAAACTTGAGTTCCAACACCCGGGCAAAAAACGCAGGAATTGACACAGTGAGTCAGAAATCCACTGAAATGATCTCAGATTCAAGAATGAAGGTGTTTCCAAGCTCCTAAAGTAATGTGGACACCAAAAGCAAGCAATAGTTGCCTCCACAAGTCAATACGGAGTCTCTGTCATCGAACGGAACAGGGAAAAGCTCAAAAAACGACTTTTTCTTTGAAAGCTCTTAACAGGCTCTCAAAACCACTTCGCAAAGCCAAAGTGACTTTTCCAAAGGTTCCTCCAAGGTCTCTGCACACTCGGATGCAAGTAAAGTCACCCACAAAGCTTCCCACAGAGCTTCTCCTTCCTCCCACAGAGCTGCTGAGCTTCAAGCATTCACGCACGCTCAGCTAGATCACCCGGGCTCTGATACCAGTTGAGAGTGCTCTCAACGGAAGCAAGAACGGAAGAAGGAGAGAGAGAGAGAGAGAGAGACAGAGAGCCACACAAGTTTGGTGGGTGCAGAACCACCCTAATCTTCTTTTTCATTCATTTATATATGTGTTTGAGTATTGTACATAACTGGGGTTAAGGCACAGTGACCTTTAACCCCCACACTAAGTCAATAATAAATCACCACCTCTAACATTTGAAGGGAGGATCCAGACCTAATGGACCCTGTCTCGTGTCTCATGTCCACATTTTAACTCATTCGCTTTTCCCCTTTAAATTTTTGATAAAATGCTAGGATTCAAATTCAATTATGATTTAATAGTGATGTGCTCGATGAAGAAAAGGCTGCTTGCAACCCAGTTAGGACACACAGGGAGCACAACTCTATGTGGGTAATTGTGGATCGGTTGACCAAGATGGATCATTTTATTCCATCTAATCAATAGTTTAAAATTTTAGAAATAAGAAGGCACTTTATGGAGCATATCTATAGCTTTATGGGCTACCACCTAGTATTGTTAGTGATCAGAATAGTAAATTTAATAGCCACTTCTATAGGCTTGTGTTCATAAGGTCGGCAACTACTTTGAATATGAGCATCTCAGATCATCCATAGAGTGATAGTCAAACTAAAAGCTTCAATCAAGTCATTGAGGATATGCTTCGATCATATATAAATAAACTAAAAACTAATTGGAAACAATATTTTCCATAAAATTTTTGCATATAACAGTGCCAAGCATTCAGCTGTAGGTCTTAGTCCATTCATTATGATGTATGGATTTCAACCTATAGCCCCAATTGCAGTGGGACTCAAAAAACAAGAAGATTCAATAATTTCTTGAGGATAATGTTGGAGTTTGAAGCAAATGATAAATTCTACCTTAGAGTGCTTGAACCTTTATAATTCCCAAAGTTAGGTAAATGTCCTTACTTGTCTCCTAGGTATCGTGAATCATTCATAATGCTTAAGAGAATTGGAGACATTACAAAAAAATTGGACCAAAAAAGGGGCCCTTTGGAGAATTACTAAAATATTAGAGGCTTGGATAAGGGAATATGGTATCCATGAAGGAGATTATGCCATGTGGACTTCTCTGTAATAGAGGCTCCCCAAATCTAGGGGAAATTTCATTTTTTTTTAAAATACCCCAAAATTCGTCATTGGTGGTTCACAATAAAAAATTATCTTTGGCAAGCCTTCCCTGACCATGTCAGGTTTCCTTGTTTTCCTCCCATGGCAAACTATCCCCTAGCTAGAACTGTGCTCATGTTTTCCATTTGGTTCAACCATTTGGCCCAAAATTTGACTTCCTAACCAGCTCTCTCCCTATTCTCTCTCTTCTAAAATGTTTCAAACATTCATTCCTGCCACTTTCTAGCAGCTGGTTTCAAAATTTCTTCTTTCCACTCTTGCTTAGTCATTCTCTCTCCTCTTTGCTCACGTTTTTCTTCCACATTCAAAAATCTCTCAAAGAAACTTGTGTCTAAGCTCTGTTCTTCCCTCTTCTCTTCCATTCATTCTCTACTTATTTCACTCTCTTAGAAACCAAAGTTGCGACCTAAATCTGCTTGGAAGGAGTGAGAAAAACGAGTGTTCTCTCATTTTCGGTTCTTTCCTCACCTTTTTGGAGTATAGAGAGTCAAATCCTGAAGTTGTGACCTAAATCTGCTTGGAAGGAGTGAGAAAAACAGATGTTCTATCATTTTTAGCTCTTTCTCTACCTTTTTGGAGTATATAGAGTCAACTCGAGAAGAAGGAAGACATACTTTCCAGGTGATGAAGTGATTTTGCCTTGAAAGTTTTGTTTGTATTAAGCAGATATGTTTTTGTATCACACTTTGTCTATATGTTTGTTACAAGAGACAAGGAAGAGGGAGAGATTGAGGTAGATGATATTTAAAACTACAAGATGATTTTCATCATTTTTTTCTTCACTAGTATAGGAGGAATATATAGAGGAAGGGAAAGAGAGAGAGAGACAGAGAGAGAGAGAGAGAGAGAGAGAGTATTTTGAACTGCTACGTTTTTTTCTATTTTAGCGGGTGAGTGAGGGAGAGAGACATAAAATTGTCATCTTTGGAAGTAGAAAGAGCTAATTTTAATCATATGGTATAGGGGCAGAAACTATGGAAGTAGAAAATGATATATATAGAAGTAGTTTACAATTTGTTGTATTAAAGAATGTTAAGGATGAGCATGGGGAATGGATTCCTTAGCTATATAGGACGCAATGGACATCGCCAAACATTGGAAGGGAAGGATCTTAGATTTTGAAATTTCTCCTGGCAGTAATAGAGTGGCACAAGTATATATTCAGCATGTCTTTACCCATGCAAACATATACATGCATCCAAATGCAGGACTTCCATATTGTAGGCCCAATTGTAAGTTTTTCAAAGTGTACTAGTACTTCATTTTCTTTTTAGAGTATTTTCATTTATTTGGGGACTTTGACACAATTGTCTTATGCCTTGTATTTGTTTTACAAACTTATATCCATCTACTTTATAAAGAGGGGGAACTTGCAGCATGTGTAATTGGGGTGTTGCATGTCCTCCATGTTGAGATCAAGAGTCTTCAGTATGAAGGTCGAACACCATCATAATTAAAAAAGGACAGGATCTTCTTCTATGAATCAATGTTCATTGTGCTAGATGAAGAAGGACAATATGGTAGATTAGAATCTCTTCCCTTGCCCTCTTTTGATAGTACAAAATGGCCGCTTCCAAGCATGGAGATAAGTGAATCATATAGAAATAGAATGTTTAATGATGTGAGAAATGCTATGAAGCCAACTACTAGTAGAAGAAATGCTAGTTTGAGCTGGTTTCTTCCATTTCCATGCTTTATTGATTTCTTTGCAAGTTGTGGAAAACAAAGATTACATACACTTGGAAGAGCTTAGAAATGGCTGGCTGTCTGAGCTATTTGACAATGGATGGACAACAAGAACATGTCATGCTGAAGATTTAGTACAATGTTGATTGGACACTTCAGATGTGACATTTCAATGAGCAAATCTTACAATTCTTGTTTGTATAAAAAATGATCAAGATACTATGTATTAATAGATCCCAAATTTTGCAAGTATTTCATTGGAAGGCAAAATCTCTGCGTGACTTTCACATATAGAAGTTTTAGATGGAAGAACCTTCAATGGGAAGCAATGGATAATGATCTACATGATGGGACTCATAGTCCTATTATCAAGGTATCAATTTATCAGCAACGACATCCTCATCTATGTTGAGGTATCGAGCTCCACTCGTGATATGCCAGAGTGACCATTGTGCATTTATGTCACCGACTTGTTAGTTGCAGATGCAGTTGGTACACCGCCCATGAATAATAGCTGGATGAGAGCTATCTTTATATACTCTAGTTAGTGGCTCAGTTAGTATGCCACCTAGAGTGAGCTAAGTTTGGTTTGAGACGCACATATAGGGTTCATCTATTCCTTTTGTACTAAGAGAGAGAGTTCTTTTGGCTTTCACAACTAAGAAGAGGAAAATTGTTTTCAACTTTCACCTTTGTGTGTATTCCCCATTTTGTATGTGAGAAAGCAGACTCCTTACCTCTCTCCCACTCTCTTCACATGGTATGAGAGCTCAGTTCGTGGTAAGGAGCTCAAGGAAGCAAACCAAGTTTGCAGCGTCTTGGTAAGAGGATCAGTGTTGCTTTCCTTTTCCAAGTTTGGGAGTAAATCTCTACAGGTAGCATAGCCAGAAAGTGCAAGAGTGCACTGTCTCAGATTGAGACGCCCTTCACGGTGCAGCGAGAGGGTAGTATATGCAACAGGCATTTTAGGGCCCATTTTGGTGGCGGAAGTTTTCCACAGGCACTCAAAAAAGTGCCATGTTTTGGCTATGCGACCATCGTTCTATAGGTCGGTGAAAAGTTACGCAGAAATTGCATCGTATGCCTATGCACAGAGATATTGGGAGTGACAGAATCATTCTTATTGCCTGTTGATGCAAAATTGTCACTAGGAAGTGACTGTGTGGTCAAATACCACTTTTGTCACTTTTACATATCTGCCCTTGTGAGACAAAAGTTGTGTTTCTTGCAGTGACAGAATATTTGTTCTAAAATGGCGTCTGATGCTCTTTCACAGTTAGTCACAGTTAGTCACTGAAAAGCTTGACAAGAACAACTTCCAAGCGTGGAAGTTTAGAATGACAAATTTCCTTAAGGGAAAAGGCTATTGGGAGCTCATTATTGGAGCTGAATAAGAACCAGTTATTCCTAATGTTCCCAATCAACAGGAGTTGCAGGTATTTAAAGGATGGCATGAGAGAGCCAGAAACGTTATGTATTGGCTGTCTATCAGTATTTGCATATTCAGGATGCAAGCACACCGAAGGAGGCATGGGATACTTTGACAAAAATGTACAACACAAATATGCAAGCCAGGAAAATGTAGCTCAAGCAGGAGTTGCATAATGTGCAGAGAGAAAATATGAGCACCAATGACTACCACATGAAGGTGAAGAAGATTGTAGATGCACTTGCTTCCATTAGGTTGCCAGTGGAAGATGATGATTTAGTTTCTGTGACCTTGAATGGTCTAGGAAAGCATTATGCATAGTTCCAGACATCTATTGCCGTCCGTGAAAAATTTCCTGATTTTGAGGAGTTGATTGCTCTTCTAATTTCTAAAGAGCAGAGAAATGGTGGTGCATCTTCTTCAGGAGAAACTTCAAAAGAAACTATCTTCTACTCAAATGCTGGAAGAGGTAGAGGCAAAGGTAGAGCAGGCCAATCTGGAGGCCGTGGCAGAAATCAAAATATGCAGCAAATTCAAGAAAACTAGTCCTATGGAGGAGGACGTGGTAACCTTACAGGCAGGGGGAGCCAAAGAGGTCATGGTGGATGGCGGAGAGGCCAAAATGCAAATAGCAAAGTTGAATGCTACTACTGTGGTAAAATGGGTCATATGGCTAAAGATTGCTATAAAAAGCAGAATGACATTATGAATGGAAAATTGCAGAAAGGCAATTAAGCATCCTCTAGTAGACAAGGTGATGATAGAAATGAGCATTTGTTTATGGTGCAGCACATGACCAATTCTGTGACAAGTGCAGAAGAAAGCAATGATGTGTGGTATGTTGACTCAGGTGCGTCAAACCACATGACAGGTCATGCAGAATGGATGTAGGATGCAAGGAAAATGGAAAAACCATGATTTGTGGAGACTGGTGATGATACTACACATCCTATTGTGCAGATTGGTAAAATTCCTTTGTTTATGCAGGATGGGAAAAAGAAATACCTGTTTGATGTATTTCATGTCCCGAACATCACCAAGAACCTAGTTTCTGTTGGTCAAATGGTTGAGCAGGGCTTGCAGGTCAAATTTAATCCTCATGGATGCTTTGTTGAGGATATGAAAAATGAAGGCCGCTTGATAGCAAAAGGGAAGAAGAAGGGCAGGATGTTTACGTTGGATGCGGACATGCCTGAATTGAGTGCAGCAATGTTTGCACATGGGACTAGTGTAGTTGCAAATATTGATATCTGGCATAAACACATTGGTCATGTCAATGTATAGCAACTTAAATTAATGCAAGTGCAAAATATTATTGTAGGATTGCCTGAGTTCAAGGTTGTAGAAATGCATGAGGTATGTGAAGCCTATCAATTTGGAAAACATGCAAGGAAACCATTTCCTAGACATGTTCAAAAGAGTAAGAGGCCATTGTAATTAATCCACTCTGATGTGTGGACTACTAAAGTTGCATCTATTGGAGGCTGTCATTATTTTGTCACTTTTATTAATGACTACAGCAGAAAAGTTTGGGTGTATTTTATGAAAAAGAAAAGTGAAATGCTTGGGCATTTCAAAGCTTAAGCTATGGTTGAAAAAGAAACAAACTTGCAAAATAAAATGCCTAAGGTCAGATGGAGGGGGAGAGTACCTCTCAAATGAGTTTGCAAGGTTCCTGCAAGAGCATGGCATAAAGCAACAATATTCATGCAGTCATACCCCACAACAAAATGGACTTGTAGAAAGTAAAAATAGGCATATTGGAGAGGTATCTCATGCCATTCTCAACGAAAAAGACCTGCCAGATTTTATTGGGCTGAAGCAATTGCTACAGCAGTCTACATAATGAACAAGACTCCCACTGCAGCAATACATGGCATGATGCCAAAGGAGAGGTATACTAGTACGAAACCAGATATTTCTCATTTGAAAGTTTTTGGTTGCATTGCCTATGTTCATGTTCCAGATGAGTTGAGATCCAAGTTGGATCCGAAAGCTAAGAAGTGCATCTTTATTGGATATTCTCTGCAACAGAAAGGGTATAGATGCTATAATCCTTCTACTTGTAAGTTTATAGTGAGCAGAGATGTTTTTGATGAGATGAGCAGCTGGTATAAACGAGTAAATGTGATTGATGATGTAGATGCACAAAATAGTAATGCTGCACAGAATTCATAGTAGCAATCACAAAATATTATTGGACCTATAGTGTCCTCTAGTAGTGATTCACATACTTCACCATGGATAGGCAGATTGAGATTAGAGGAATCTCCTCCAAGAAATGCAGATAGTGGTATGCAAGTATCACAAAAAGGAAAAGAGAAAGTAGATTATCCCATGGTTGATGTGAATGCACGTCATTCTTATGTGGATGATGAATCTAGTGTCTCAGAACAGAGCCTTGATGGGGAAGTAGCAAGCTAAGGGTGTCCACTTTTTGTTCACTCCCCAATCCTCAGGAGGTGGAAAAACAAGCTTTTTAGCACACAAAAATGCAAATCTCACGTACTTCCCTATGGATCTAGTCTTTGAAGTCTTCAGACACAACATCACACATGCTATTGTGCACACAATGGTATAGTCTGATCGAAAATTTGATGCACACACAAAAAATTTCTTTGTGTTACACGGCATGGTTCCAGGGTAGTCACACCTTTGTCATGAATAGAGAGTGTCATATTAAATTCTACATTTGTCACTCATTTTAGATTAAATGTTATTAACACTTTGTAGGTGGTCTCTTTACATTATGTAGAGCTTAACTTGATTTATTGGTAATTATTTCAAGGATTTATCTAATTATAAATAATTATTTATAATAAAT
Source organism: Dipteris shenzhenensis (assembly GCF_047967505.1). Classification (NCBI taxonomy): domain Eukaryota; kingdom Viridiplantae; phylum Streptophyta; class Polypodiopsida; order Gleicheniales; family Dipteridaceae; genus Dipteris; species Dipteris shenzhenensis. The sequence continues at coordinate 38,361,979 of NC_141625.1, forward strand.
AAAGTCATAAAATACATGCATTTTAGTAGCACACCACATTTTTTTAGTATTTTGAATAATTAAGCAAATCCAATTGAGTGGAAGGTTAGTAGGCACATAAGGGTGTGTGGTTCAATCATCAAATCCCAAATCCAATGGTTAGATTTAGGAATATTGAAGTTTTATTTTTACTTTTACTCCTTAGAGGATCAACAAAGAATATTAAAAATAAATCTAGTAATTCTCAAACATGACCAAACATTTCAAAAATGTCAATATTTTTAGTCCTCCACATGATGAATAAGAGGGAAAAATTTTTGGTTAAATCTGAGTAAGGGAAACATACAATGTGGCCTCCAAGAGTGAAATCTCCCTTTTGTGGGGGAAAAAGGGCCACCCAAGCCTAATACCAAGACAAGGTAGGCTTGGTATTAGGCTTGGTGAGGTAGGCTAGGAGCATCACCAACCCTAGTGGCAAGCCATTAGAGTGTGCATCCTGCCCATGTGGAAGGCTGAGTCATCTATTTTTGCCTTGCAACCATGCCACGTTGTTAGACCACATGGTGCCATGTCATCAAGGAGATGTGACATCACTCCTTGCCATGTCACCTTAGATTGCCACACGTGCTGCCACATGTGCCACCTCATCATTCCACATCATAGGAACTCTTGGAGCCATGTCATCACACCTTGCCACCTTGGCATACCTTGTTAACATTGCCACATCACCAATCCCTCCACCTCAATTTGCCATGTCAATCTACCACCTCATGAATGCCAACTCATCATGCCACATCACATTTCCACATCATGGAAGAGACTCATATATTCTTACCATATTGCCACATCATCACCATGCATGGTGCCACATCAGCCACATGTATACACATCATGATGATGGCGAGCCACATCATCAACATGCATGGTAAGTTATACATGCATGTGATTTGAGTGCATGAGGCATAGAATACCACGATCGAGGTTTATGACCACGATGTGCGTGAGGCATACAATACCACAATCGAGGTTTATGACCACGATGTGTGTGAGGCATAAAATACATCGATCGAGGTTTATGACCGCAATGTGCATGAGGCATAGAATACCTCGATCAAGGTTTATGACCACGGTGTGCATGAGGCATAGAATACCTCGATCGAGGTTTGTGATCGAAGCATAGAATACCTCAATCGAGGTTTATGACCACGATTGAGGTATTTGGAGTAACCATAAAAATTAGTTTTAAAACAAAATCCAATGTAATTTAGTAGCCAATTATTTTCAATCTTAGCACCTTCTCCACCAATAATAATCAAGAGCAATCTAGTGGTAGAGATGAGGCTCTCTATAAGACACCACGTTTTGGTTCATTTCACCCATTCTTAGCCATTCTTGCCTCCCCATCACTTTGTCACACCTTCCATCCTACTTTCATTGAGAATGGGCTCTCAAAGCCATAGAGCTAGTAGACGTGAAAGATGTAGGAACCCCCCCCAAATCTCATTGACGAGGAGCGCAAGCGGAAGGCTCGTGAGTGCAAGAGAGCCTCTAGAGCTAGAGCTCGTGCTGCCACCACTGATCCACCTCTACCTCTACATCCCACCTCCACCCCCACCCCCACCCCCACCTCCATTGTCCCCCCTCCACATCCTCATTCGCTCCCCTACCTCTAGCCTCCGCGCTTCACCTAGCCACCTACATTTTGCCCTCCACCTCTACCTCTTCCCCCTCCACCCTCCCCCGTCCACCTCCCCCTCCCCCTCCCCCCCTTCCCCTTGGTGCCTCCCTTCCCCCCTCCACCCTACCATCTCCCATTGATCCCCTTGCCCCACCTTGTAGCAACAGTGTTGCTTCATGACATGACTTGCTGAAGTCCACTATCCGTCGTCGTACTAACAAGATCGTGCAGTCTTTTTTTAGTGACCTCACACCAGATTCGTAGTCTGCTCTTCTCACATCCCTGATTGATCACCCTAACTTGGTAGAGTGTAGGAGGCTTGCTGGTCTTGGTGCACATAGAGATAGGGTTGTATGTAGCGAGGTCGTTAGCAGTGTTTGATGTTCCTATGCTTCTATTAAGCATAGGAACTCTAGTGATGCCTTGGCAACATGTCGTGCTATTGTGGCTGCCATTACTAGACCTCATATGATAGGCCATGTGCGTACCACTTCAATCTTCTTCAGATTGCACCACCCACATTGCGAGCAGGCATGATTAGGAGGTAGAGTCTAGAGGATAGTGAGACTGATGCACTTTGGGCTTTGAGTGGTCATGCACCTCGTAGCGATCGATTGTTGGATGATTCCAGTAGGTACTTCATACAACAGTTTTGGGAGGAGCATTGTAGAGCATCCCCGGTGTTCAAGAAGGCATTGTGGAAGAGGGTGTCATGCAGTGTGTACATTGAGCATGGTGCATGTTTTTTGGAGTGTACCCAGAGTGATTTGTACACTCAGTTTGTAGAGGTGCACCCGAAGTTTAGGATTGGGCAGAGGTCATTTGAACAATGCAGGCCATGGTTTGTGCGATGCTCTCAAAAGTGTGACACATGCTGTTGTCGCTACCATGTGGATTTTGGATTGATGTATGATGTATTTCGTTCCCTTGATGGTCATAGGGGAGTGGTTCCTACTAGCCCTCATGACTTCATTCATTCCATATTGTGTACACAAGATGGTGATGCTTTATTCCACTCCCTTGATTGTGTGGAAGGCAGGTGTACTTTGTGTGGTGACTTTGCTAGAGTGCCACGAGTTGCACTAGATACTTGTGACGTGCAGATGGTTCGTTGGCAATAGTACGAGTACAATGCCCTAACATTAGATGGTGGTGCACGATCGAGGAGGTTGCAACTTGTGGGGAAGGAGACACCATGTGTTGTATTCATTGATAGTTTTTGAGGGAAGCTGTACTGCTACATATGCCACTCGCACACTATGAAGTGGAAGGATCGTCAGTTCCATGCATGTTTGAGGACATTTCCTATAGGGGTGGTTGTCTTAGTGGTGGACTTTACGGAGAATTATACCTTTACACCACAGCATGAGATCCAATCGGAGTATTATTTCTTGGAATAGGTGACGTGTGATTGAGTTATTGGTTTTTTTATGGCCTCATTATATTGAATTATTTCAATAGTCATATTTTTTTTCAATGCCATATTGCAAGTTGCTATATTTGTGCACATTAGCTATCGTCATGCACATGCTCATGTGGATGAAATTGATAGCACCATGGACTCACGCGTCATTGTGCGAGAGTATCACTTCTACATTAGTGATGATCGATCGCATGATGCCCATTTTGTGCAGCATTGCTTCACTTTACATGATAGCTTCTTGAGGGATCATGGTGTCACATCGCAGTGGTGCTAGATCTGGTCAGACGGCTGTGGTGGTCAATTCAAATCTGCTAGACAGTTTTATTGGTTCTGCTGATGGCACTGTGAGATAGGCATTTTGATCACATGGAGCTACTTCGAGACAGGGCACGATGGTGCAGGTGCTTACGTGAAGTGTGCTTTGCGTCGATACCAGTTGCGTCACAGTGCCAATCGCTTCAAGGATGCACATGATGTGGTGCGGTGGTGCAGCCAACACTTATCCACCAACACTTATCCACTAGTGCTATGTCCTTGTTTCAGTCACATGACAATAGGGTGGTGATCTGATATTTTTGGTGCGTGGACATTGGGAGTCTTGATTGGTCTAGGCCTTTTGATTGTCATTCAGTGTCTAGCACTCTTGATTTCCATTCCATCAGGAGCATAGGTGAGTCTCACCCCATGATCTTTTCTCGACGGTTTGCATGTTTTTGCTCCGCGTGCATTGATGATGATTGGGGAGGGTGATCCATGATACCATGGGCTGATCCATGGTCATAGCGAGTGCTTTCTCCCTTACAGCCTTGGGAGGAGGTACATGATGATTAGGATGTGGGATTGAGTTCCTCTAGAGATTATGACCAGCTTAAAGATATTTTGTGTATTGGTGATATCTTCGCGGTCATTGCTTCGGAAGGCAATGAGGAGGGTGTGGATTATTACTTGTTGCGATGCTCTATGGTGAAGAGTGTTTGAATGAGGATACGGTGTATGGGCATGGGATGCACTTCAATGCTCATAGCATGATCGTAGGTGGCCACTATTTTCAGCAGATACAGAGGCGTGGTCGCTATATTGAGTTCCACGAGTACATGGTGGATCAGGAGGCATACATGTATTCTCATCTTGTTGTTGTGATCAAGATTACTTTGAGTCATGTTCGCACTCGCAAGGCGACGTCCACTCCATGTGATGCCTTGCAGTGGAGGATCACGAGATGGAGGATCACGAGAGCATACTTGCAACTATTGGCATGAGAACCGATCTTGAGGAGTAGCACATTACATATCATAGTTTTGGGATCATCAGTTGATCAGATAGATTTTTTTTGGGTATCACTAGTTGATTATATATTTTTGTATTCGATATGTATAGGCTCACTGTGTGACCGTACCATTGTAATTTTCATGGACTCATATTTTGTATTTCACTATGATGGTTTTATACACATTCATACACATCATTGTATTAGATTCTATTTTATACATGATGTCCATTGTCTTCTCAATGGGATTTGTTGTTTTTGTAAAACAAAAAATTGTTTATTAGTAGTAATGTTGTAATTGTGTTTTGTGCTTCACGACATTTTAAAAATGTGACTAAGAAAATTCGCACATGTACTAACCAAATATGCAAGTGGACTTATCTGTTGGGGATGAAACTTTGCATGGCTCTTAGGCTACCCTAGACCTACATCCATGCAAGATTTGGTCTCCAATTGATTTGGTATGTGCCACATGGAAGGTATAATGCGTACATTTTTATAATCCCTCCCTACTAGTGACTATGCATGAAAAATGGCGCACGTACTAACCATATATGCACGTGGACTTATCTATTGGGGATGAAACTCTACACGGCTCTTAGGCTACCCTAGACATACATCCATGCAAGATTTGGTCTCCAACTGATTTGGTATGTGCCACGTGGAAGGTATAATGCGTAGATTTTACAATCCCTACTAGTGACTATGCATGAACAATGGTGCACGTACTAACCAAATACACACGTGGACTTATCTGTTGGGGATGAAACTTTGCACGGCTCTTAGGCTACCCTAGACATACATCCATGCAAGATTTGGTCTCCAACTGATTTGGTATGTGCCATGGAAGGTATAATGCGTACATTTTTACAATCCCTACTAGTGACTACGTATGAAAAATGGCGCACGTACTAACCAAATATGCATGTGGACTTATCTATTGGGGATGACGGCTCTTAGGCTACCCTAGACATACATCCACACAAGATTTGGTCTCCAACTGATTTGGTATGTGCCACGTGGAAGGTATAATGCATACATTTTTACAATCCCTACTAGTGACTACGCATGAAAAATGGTGCATGTACTAACCAAATACGCACATGGACTTATCTGCTGGGGATGAAACTTTGCACAACTCTTAGGCTACCCTAGACCTAGATCCATGCAAGATTTGGTCTCCAACTGATTTGGTATGTGCCACATGGAAGGTATAATGCGTACATTTTTACAATCCCTACTAGTGACTATGTATGAAAAATGGCGCACATACTAACCAAATACACACGTGGACTTATCTGTTGGGGATGAGACTTTGCACAGCTCTTAGGCTACCATAGGCGTACATCCACACAAGATTTGGTCTCCAACTGATTTGGTATGTGCCATGTGGAAGGTATAATGCGTACATTTTTACAATCCCTACTAGTGACTACGCATGAAAAATGGTACACGTACTAACCAAATATGCACATGGACTTATCTATCGGGGATGAAACTTCGCACAGCTCTTAGGCTACCCTAGACCTAGATCCATGCAAGATTTGGTCTCTAACTAATTTGGTATGTGCCACGTGGAAGGTATAATGCGTACATTTTTACAATCCCTACCAATGAGTACGCATGAAAAATGGTGCACGTACTAACCAAATATGCATGTGGACTTATCTGTTGGGGATGAAGCTTTGCACAGCTCTTAGGCTACCCTGGACCTACATCCATGCAAGAATTGGTCTCCAACTGATTTGGTATGTGCCACGTGGAAGGTATAATGCGTACATTTTTACAATCCCTACTAGTGGCTATGCATGAAAAATGGTGCACATACTAACCAAATACGCACGTGGACTTATCTGTTGGGGATGAAACTTTGCACGGCTCTTAGGCTACCCTAGACATACATGCATGCAAGATTTGGTCTTCAATTGATTTGATATGTGCCACGTGGAAGGTATGATGCGTACATTTTTACAATCCCTACTAGTGACTACGTATGAAAAATGATGCACGTACTGACCAAATACGCACGTGGACTTATCTGTTGGGGATGAAACTCTGCACGGCTCTTAGGCTACCCTAGACGTACATCCGTGCAAGATTTGGTCTCCAACTGATTTGGTATGTGCCATGTGGAAGGTATAATGTGTACATTTTTACAATCCCTACTAGTGACTGCATGAAAAATGGTGCACGTACTAACCAAATACACATGTGGACTTAGCTATTGGGGATGAAACTTCGCACGGCTCTTAGGCTACCCTAGACCTACATCCATGCAAGATTTGGTGTCCAACTGATTTGGTATGTGCCACGTGGGAAGGTATAATGCGTACATTTTTACAATCCCTACTAGTGACTATGCATGAAAAATGGTGCACGTACTAACCAGATACGCACGTCGACTTATCTGTCAGGGATGAAACTTCGCACTACTCTTAGGCTACCCTAGACCTAGATCCATGCAAGAATTGGTCTCCAACTGATTTGGTATGTGCCACATGGAAGGTATAATGCGTACATTTTTACAATCCCTACTAGTGACTACGTATGAAAAATGGTGCATGTACTAACCAAATACGCATGTGGACTTATCTATTGGAGATGAAACTTTGCACGACTGTTAGGCTACCCTAGACGTACATCCATGCAAGATTTGGTCTCCAACTGATTTGGTATGTGCCACGTGGAAGGTATAATGCGTACATTTTTACAATCCCTACTAGTGACTGCATGAAAAATGGTGCACGTACTAACCAAATATGCACGTGGACTTATCTGTTGAGGATGAAACTCTGCACGGCTCTTATGCTACCCTAGATGTACATCCATGCAAGATTTGGTCTCCAACTAATTTGGTATGTGTCACGTGGAAGGTATAATGCGTACATTTTTACAATCCCTACTAGTGACTACGTATGAAAAATGGCGCACGTACTAACCAAATATGCATGTGGACTTATCTATTGGGGATGAAACTTTGCACACTCTCAGGCTACCCTAGACAAACATCCATGCAAGATTTGGTCTCCAACTGATTTGGTATGTGCAGTGTGGAAGGTATAATCCCTGCTAGTGACTATGTATGAAAAATGGCACACGTACTAACCAAATACACATGTGGACTTATCTATTGGGGATGATTTTGGATCAATCGTACATAATCATGTATTAATGTTTGACACGTTACTACCAATGAGCACCATTCCATGCTAAACATTGACATTTTTATCTTAATCTCTACAATTTACAAAAATTAGTGACAATATTAGTATAATAATTACAAGCATTGATATATACGAAATTCAATATGATATTCAAAATGATAAAGTTCATAGCAAGAGAGAGAGAGACCTTATACTTGAACACCTTTTCAATGCTTAATGTTTAGAATTACTTCACATGGCATTATTTTTAAAATACCTTATGTATTAAATGTGTGAATTGAGATATCTGAAATTCAAAATCATACTCCTAATTTTAAATGTTTATGTTAGATTTGAACAAACTATAAACTGAGATAAACAAAGTAAGAAGAAGATCATGAAAGTACCAAAATGCTCATACATCATAAAAGTAAGAACAATATCATGAAAGTACCAAAATGAATGTGTACATCATCATCATCATCGTGCAGAAGTGCATCCCTAAACAAGATATGTGTGAAGCCTAAACAATCATCCTAAGTCAGAATTTGATAACTCCACATATGATCCTCTAGTCATCCTTTGACGTGGCTCCTGTATGACCCGCTACCCAAGCGTCCGCCGCCGTTGTGTGTCCTCTGGCAAAGCAGTATCAAATGGGCAAGCCTCATCTCCTACATGAGATGGACCAGCTCATCCTGATGAAGAGGAGGGCATGCTGCATGAGCCACCACTGCCATCTCTGCCTCCCTTTTCTCCTCTATGTATGTGCGCCTTAGCTCCCAAAGTTGTGCATCTGTGAATACTCGTGCCTCAAATCCAGTGCGAGTAATCGCCTCTACATGTAGAAGATGTTGGTCTCGACCCCGCCCAAGCTGCTGCTCCACCCATTGCTACAATGATATCTGAAGCTTTGCCTCTCGCTCAATACGGCGTGCCTCCTCTACTCATGCCTCATCACCTAGCATGAAATCACCATATGAGAAGCGTCGCGGAACACACGCTGCAACCATTGAAGTATCAGCACCCTCCTGCTGCAGCAAAGCTCTTTGTGCCTCCTCCCTGTAGTGCTCTGTCAAGACCACACAGGCAAATGGATCAATGGCTTGACGATGACCAGGATACAGATCATCCATGCCTAGTCCTCTGTATGTGGCCACATCAATGTCAGTAAAGCATACAAGGCACACTAATCGTGCCACCATGTGGTGGGTCATGCAATGGAGATGTGCGATGTGGCCACACCCTAGTCCAAACCACCCTACGGTGTCAAAATCCTTGTGGCAAAGGATGCAAGTGGCGGTGGGAAGCTTGGCTATGACTGGTGCATCTATGGGTGTCCTAGTCAGCACATCTATAGGAGGAGCGGGGTATAGGGCCACACTAGGGTCGATCCTATGGCGAGATGGGTCACGACTAATATGTCTCAACTACAAAATATAGTGCTCCGCTCGACACAGTAGGCTATGCATGTCCGAATCCTATGCTCCTCCAAATTTGCCTCCAACAGTCGTACACGAGACTCCATATCTTATCGCAATAGATGTGCCTGCAATGCAAACATGTCACGTACATGGTGAGAATTAACCAAAAAACTTCAGTTCAAAACACGCAAAAAAATAATCAGAATAACTAACCTCATCCCTAGACTCAGCCAACAATGCCTCTAACTCTGTAATCCATGCGTCTCGAGTCTCCAACTCATGCTGAGGTGGTGTAGATGTGGGAGGTGGTGTAGATGTGGGAGGCTCCATAAATGTGGGAGGTGGGGGAGGTAGAATCAAAAGTGATCTCGATAGGGCAGAGACCATGTCGTGCAAGGATGAGGCCACTGAATGAACATCGCCCCTAATCCATGCTCCAACAGCTCGCAATGCCAGTGCAAGGATAGTGTGCAGCTCTGGTCAGTCTAACGCTCTTGATGCGCCATCCTACCATGTCCCACTCATGATCCTGGACATGTACTAAGGTAGTATACCCGATGACCAAGCACAAACTCGGCATATAGCTGCATGGCAAATGACCTGGCTATCTGATGGTTGTGAGGCAATCGACCACCATTCGCAGCAAGATATCTCGGATAAATGTGTGCTGTTATGACGAGGTGCCTACAACGTAAAATATAAAAGGGCTGCCCTGATCATGGTCGCATCGCCTTAGTGTGACCATCCCAAAACATATCCTCTAAGGTCTGGCTGTGAGGTGACTCACGCTCAAGCAACTCTCGAATGGCTCTCCAATCCAAGCCATGACCACTGACTCAGCCTGTGCCTGAAAGGTATCCAAAAGGTCCTCAACTATGTCTAATCAACCTAGAGCATCAATGACTGAATCTAGACTCGCAACCACGTGAGGGCGTGACCTAGCATCCTGCAGTGCCCTCATCTCAGCTCTCAAAATCGCTATCTGCATATAAACATTGGTGCCAGAACCTGCATGGACCTGCACGGCGGCTGGCGCATGCACAAAAAAACACATGGAAATTAATATTCTATTTGGGCAATGAAAATTAATATTCTATTCAATGGGACTTAATAATCTATTTGCGTAATGAAAACTTTTAGCTAGCCAATTTTGATTGAATTTTTACAAAAGCTCATGACAAGATTTCATGGAATCACATAAGTCTTTGTATTTGTCTATGTAACTATATCCATACATAGATCTACAACCTTCCCTAGTTCCCTATTTCTATAGTTTCACGTGCCACCTAAAGGGATTGCTAGCCACATAATCTACCCTCTCCTTGCATCAACCTCTCACACCATATGATTTGAAAATGATGTGTACAAGAATGTGTTGTTCAAATCATCCTATTTGTTTGATTGATTACACTTAGTCACGTACTCCTTGATGAGGTACGATGTCGTTGGGATTTGGATGTTATTGAAAAAGGGATTTAGATGTGCATCCTTGGTCTTATTTCATTTTCAAAGAAATTTTAAACTTTGTGTTAAAGATGCTACACTTTCCTAATTTGAAAAATAATATAAAAACTACTTTAATCTCTTTTTTAAAATAAACGAAATAGATGATTTTAAAAAACAAAATATATATGTTTTGACATTTTATAGATGATTTCTAAAAATAAAATTTAAACGTTTTTATATTTAATTCAAAACTTCACTAATTTAAAAGCTAACATAAAAACTACTTTAATCTCCTTTTTTTTTTAATAGATGATTTTAAAAGATAAAATATATACGTTTTTTACATTTAAATAAAAACTTTACTAACTTAAATAATATAAAAGCTACCTTAAACTCTTATTTTCTTTTTTTCTTAAAGATGATTTTAAAAAATAAAATTTAAACATTTTTTTATTGAAATAAGAAAAGCACTAATTTGAAAATAACATAAAAACTACTTTAATCTCTTTTTTTTTTAATAGATTCAATTTAAAAAAACAAAATATATACATTTTTTACATTTAAATAAAAACTTCACTAATTTAAATAATATAAAAGCTACCTTAAACTCATATTTTCTTTTTTTCTTAAAGATGATTTTTTAAAATAAAATTTAAATGTTTTTTTATTGAAATAAAAAAAAGACTCATTTGAAAAATAACATAAAAACTACTTTATCTCTTTTTTTTTTAATAGATGATTTTAAAAATAAAATATATACGTTTTTTATATTTAAATAAAAACTTCACTAACTTAAATAATATAAAAGCTACCTTAAACTCTTATTTTCTTTTTTTCTTAAAGATGATTTTTAAAAATAAAATTTAAATGTTTAAAAAAAAAGCTAACATAAAAACTACTTTAATCTCTTTTTTTTTAAATAGATGATTTTAAAAAACAAAATAAATATGTTTTTTACATTTAAATAAAAACTTCGCTAACTTAAATAATATAAAACCTACCTTAAACTCTAATTTTCTTTTTTTCTTAAAGATGATTTTTAAAAATAAAATTTAAATATTTTTTTATCTAAATAAAAAAAGCTAACAAAAAAACTACTTTAATCTCTTTTTTTTTTAATAGACAAATTTAAAAACAAATATTATGCATTTTTTACATTTAAATAAAAACTTCACTAACTTAAATAATATAAAAGCTACCTTAAACTCTTGTTTTCTTTTTTTCTTAAAGATGATTTTTAAAAATAAAATTTAAACGTTTTTAATTTAAATAAAAAAAGCACTAATTTAAAAAATAACATAAAAACTACTCTAATCTTTTTTTTTTTAAAGATGATTTTAAAAAATAAAATATATACATTTTCAGATTTTAAATAAACACTTACGTAATTAAAATTTTAATTTAAAAAAAGTTTAAAACGCATTTTAAATTTTGAAATATTTTATAAATAAATTACATATTCCTATAAACTAAATTTTAAATAAATTATCGCAAAAAAAATGCTACATTAAAAAAACCTTACCTAGAATCTCCTGCTCTGTCCATCTCCATCGCTCCATCGTTGTCGATTGGTCCTTGTCCGTCGCTCCCACAGGTGAGGAAAACTCTCAGAACTCTGAAACCAGACACCCACACAATGACGAGCAATGACCATGAGAAATAAGCTCGGCAGCTCCTTGCTTTTATAGATGGCGAAGCTCCATCCTCTTTTTCACATAACCTTTCTTTTTCATGCAAATCTTTTCATTTCCATGGCCCCTTTACATTAATGATTGAGAGCCCAACGTTTATGCTACATGGTCTCCTTTTTATCCACCTCCTTTGCTTTCTTTCCTCCAATCACTCCTCATATTTTTGACCCCCTCTCAAGCCACTATCCATCTGCCTCAAAAAATTACCAACCAACATGGAGTTGCAGGATTAACAACATGATAGTTTTTTTCTTACAATCGGGCACATGCAAATTGGAAAGAGTTGGTCTTTCTAAATCAATAATGCAACATAGGTAAACATGATTCGGTCTAAAGATGAACTTCAACATTGTGTATTTAACATATGCGCACAGTTTTCAAAGCAACAAATTCTAACCCTCAATTTGTCTCCTTCTAGGGGGTATAAGTAGAATCTCTTTTTGGCCTTTCCCTTTCCGACATCACTCTCTTTTAGACGGATCTTGTGTTCTATCCAATGCCTTGAACTAATCCTTTTCAAAACTTATGGGAACAGATGATGCACCATATATTGAAATTGGAGTATCATCTTGCCAAACTTAGTGAAACCAATACATGCCTTGTAAAGTATGTTCTTTCTTCAGGCTACTCTTGTTGAACTGCAATATGGAGACAAGATGGAAAACATATGCTTCTCCGATATACTCTTCTTCAAGAGAGGCTAGTCAATAACGGTTTTAAAATTCATGGAACTGAAATCTTCTTCCTGTTACCAATGTTACAAGCACATGCATAATTAAAGATGATGGAACATTAGTTTCTTTCTCGTGTGTGTTAATGAGGGTGATATGTGCAATTAAGCTAATACAAATGTGCATCTTGCATTTTATAGTATTATCTGACCTTGCGTTGAATATTCTAAGGATTTGAACATGTATCATTTTATATGAATGATGTTTTTGGTTTTTCTTGTTTGCCCCCTTAACTAACATATTTTTTACCATCTTCCCCCTTATTTAAGTGATTTAAATATATATAATTAATATAATAAAGGACAAATGTTTCTTATGGATTTTTAGGTAGACGTTTGAAGAAAAAATGGTAGCTGCAAACGAAGAGTATGAAAATACAATGGGAAAAGCCATAAGTGAGGTAAAGATAAGCAAGCAGTGTAATAAGTAATCAGAATATTATGTATACATAGTTGAAAGATAATTGTTTAGAGAGAAAGTGATGGAGAACATTAGTTTCTTTGAAATTTTGATATGGTCTTTTGAACATTGGTAACATCTACAAAAGTGGAAAGTAGAAGCAAGAGTCAAATTATGTAGTAGGAGAGACAAATTTTCTCTTTGGAATATTTTTAGGGAAGAAATGGATACTATTTAATGTTGGAGATTATTATAACAGAATATCAACACAAAGTTATGTATTTTTCTTAGCACGATGAACAATATGGAATGTGATCCTTAATAATATATTTGCTCAACAAAAGCATAAGCTATAACTTTTTAAATTTTCAATAACTATGTAATGTTTTGGTTGTTGCATGTATTCTTCATATTATAGGTCTCACTCCAATTTTAAGAATGCCTTACCCACATGCACCTTGCTCTTATTAATGGTTGCTAATAGTTTAAAGAATTGTCTTTATGCCATTTGGGCTACTATTACTTATGATATTCTTTGTATTGATGTGTAAATATTTTTGCAACCATTCTATCTCCTCATCCATGGTAGCTAGCAAATATAATGTCTTTTTTGCATCTTTAAAATGTGTAGTTCTTCAATTGGTATTAGAATTTGTTGTTTCAATGTGTTTGCCCCTGCTCATATACCAATCTTGTGGTTGTTCTTTCTCTCTTTTAGATATTCTAGATTTTTGACAATCTTCTACTATGTCTCTTTGTGAGTCTCCACTCTCAATGATACATTTGATCAATGTGTGCCCCTTACTTTTCCCATTATATGTAACCATTATGCACTTTCAAGATTTTATATCTATGTTCTTTGATTGTCACTAATGTGTCCATATTCAATACATCCAAATACTTTGAAATGTCTTATGATCTAGTGAATGTCCTATATGTATGCACTTTTGCACTTCATTCCCATGTATTTTTCTTAAATTCTACTATATGATTACGTTGTTTGTATTTGCACATGTAAGAAAGGCTTTGATTTCATTCCCTCTACAAAATACAAGCAATTTATTTAACATGTATTGGACACCTCTATCTACCATTTACATTCTTATATTTTTCTTGGTCTATTTTTCCAACTTTTCAAACTTTTCTAGTTTTTTTCAAAATTAGAAATATAATTGTCTACTATCACTATCAATGTTGAACCACTTTTTATATGTATGCAGATCCATTATGGTCCTTAATTACTTGGAGGTGGTGCATGTATAATCACTTTCTTTTCTTTGAATGGATAGATGCCTTTTAGCCATTCTTTGGGATTAGACTTGTAGGGTGATGTTGCAATAATCAATCCACATAGGATCTTTATTCTTCTTCTATTTTACATATGGCACAAATTTATTACATATTGATTGGGCATTTGTTTGCATAGGTTGGTATCTTTTTTTATTCCCAGTGAAAAAGACTTCTATTAAGTATGAAGAAAGGCCCAAGAGTAGTCTTTAGGCAAGAGTACATCATGAATAGCATGTGAAAAACTAGAGAGGATCAAGATGGGCACCTCCCCATTTGTAAGCCCCCATATGAGGAGAGTGGGGGAGGTGGACCAGGGGAGGATGGGGCTGCCACATGGATAGCACATTGGCTGTCATGTGGGTAGTATACATTCAAAGAAGATGCTTAAAAAGGGGGTGCACATGGGCAACACATAGGATGCCATGTGGGTTGCATACACAGGAAAAACCGTGGCATGGTAGAGCTCTCTTGGAGGACAAAACTGGTATGGGACTACCACATGACATTCAGGAACAAGGGGAGTAGATCTACACAGGTGTTCCAATGTTGAAGGTGACATCAGCATCCCAAAATTCGGCAAGTATTGTACGGATGGCATGTGCCGGAGTGTTTGTAGCTATTGTATGGAGGTGCAGTAAGGGTTTCTAGGCAGGGAAACGTCCAAGGGCAAGCTGGTATGCAGGGCGGCTATTCTAGCCAAGAAAGGAGCTGGAGAAGACCTCGACTAGGGACTGTAAAGGGCATGGGCCACTAGTCAACTGCCACATGGCCATGCAAGACATGGAGCATAGTCAATTGGCTACATGTGGGGTTGTGCCCACAGACTAGCAAATTGGGCCCATAGATTATTGGGTCGGCTTGTTTGGGTTAGTTATTTTAGGGGCCCTATGGGCCTATAAAAGGAGAGCTCTTAGGGCTCATTACTCATCCATTCAAAGAGCAGGGTGGAGAAGCATCTTAGTAGGGTTTGAGGCTTCATCTAGGAGGACTTGGAGCAACAAAGCATTAAGCTAAGTGCAGTAGAAAAAGCTCAAGGGAGTCCACCATTTGGTTGTCTACTAGGGTAGCAGGAAGACGGATCAAAGGGGGATCTTGTGCCTTGCCTTACTTGTGGTTCTCTAGCAAGGTCAAGTTGAAGGTGTGTTTGTGGGGCACGATGATGAGGCCCACCTAAGCTCATAGGTAGCATGCAACCAAAGTGTTTTGGGAGTGCCACAAAGGTAGGAGAATAACTATTGTTTATGTATTCGGGTTCACATTTAGATAGCACTCTACTACTAGATGGTGACACATTAGACATTACTTTTGTATTGTGTGCATTGTCCATTTAATTGCTGCACTCATATGCTAAGTACACATAAGGAAAGAAGTTTTGGAGTCCATATTGCACCATTTTGTGAGTTCCTGGGCTAGATAATCGACCCTCCAGGATAAGTTTCCATTGCGCTATCATTTCTAACAACCTCAAACAACATTGCCACTCTATGAGGAAAGCAGTCCTCTTAGAAGAGGCAACCTTTGAAGACCCCTACATAACCAAATGACCATCAAAGTCCGTATAGTATATGTCCAAAGACTAGCCAATGTGTGAGAGGGGTGGAGGGAACTTGTGCACTTAGATCTCCACATATACCAAATTGAAATGATTGCTATGATCTCCCAACATGTGTCCATTGAAGCATGTGCAGGTTTGTAGGAGGGAGGAATAGAATCCAAAGAGCATGGCTCAAGCAAATGAGATCAAAACAAAAAATACTACGAGGAGTTATGCATCTCATGCAACACCTGATTCATTGATAGAGAAAGAAAAGCCACTAAGCCTTGGGTAATGTAGAGTGGAGGGAGCGCAAAAGTCTCACGATCCATTTTGAGGTAACCTTTGCTTGTCTGCAACCCCATGAACAATGATGAATGGAGTCCTTAGGAGAGAGGCAATGTGAGCAAGTAGAGTGTATTACAAACTTGGACCTTCACTGATTTATTGCAATCCTAAAGCGCATGTTTATTTCCTATGGGCATCCCTACAAAGTTCAAGCTACAAGGTCTATCCTCATGCAAAGTAGACAAGGACATGAGAGAGTCATACATCATGTTTCTCATATTCTAGATTTGACTTAGAATTTACTGTCGGTTGGACAAATGGTTGACAATGACTATGATGTGTTGTTGAAAAAAAGGGGTGTCTCAATCATAGAAGATAAAGCAATACACAATCTTCTTGATAGAGGCATAAAAGTCGGAAGGCTACTTATTATACGTACAGATTTGCTAGAGGCATTAAAGTGGAAGGCTATTTATTATACATACAGATTTGCTAGCTCACCAAGCTAACAACTCATATCAAGGAAGCATGCATGCAGTGAGCATCCTATGGCACAAAAGATTTGGGCATTTAAATTACAAGAGTCTTGCTTCCCTGAAGCAGAAAACATAGTTACCGGATTACCTCCATCACAAGATCCTCATCACATTTGAGAGTTGGTTGTATGGGCAAACAACATTGATATAATTTTCCAACTTTTGAATCCAAGTCAACATGTTCGACAACTTCTTCAAGCATCATGGTATTAGAAGAAAGTTAACATGCAGGCCACCCAAAAAAATGGTGGTGTTGAAAAGAAAAATAGATTTATTTCTAAAATAGTCCAATGTACGATGGCTGAGAAGATTCTCACACATGGTTATTGGGATGAAGCATGTAACACAATAGGGTACCTCATGAACAAGTCTCCAACTATTGCTTTACGGAATGTTACGATGGATGAGAAGCTTCTCACACATGGTTATTGGGATGAAGCATGTAACACAATATGTACCTCATGAACAGGTCTCCAACTACTGCTTTGTGGAATGTTACAATTGAAGAGGAGTTTACATGTAAAAAGCCTAGAATTTTTCATCTTAGGACTTTTGGCTCTCTATCTTATGCTCATGTTCTAGATTAGTTGAGACAAAAGCTAGATCCCCAGTCTCAAAAGTATATTCTCACTGGCTATAGTGATGAAAGCAAAGCCTACACGTTGTGGGATCCTCCTAAAAAGTAGTTTTGTCTCTCTAGAGATGTTGTCGTTGATGAAACCAATATCTACTATTGTAGTTTTGCCTACTCCGATGCCCATGGAGCCTTTTAGAAGTGTGTCTTATGACTAGCTAGCCGTGAACAATCCAAAATTACTCCAACAAACTCTTTACCAATCCAACAATTGCATCATGAAAAGGAAAGGTTCTTATGTAGACAATAGTTATTGATACATATTTTATAGATAGCTCTTTTGCATAGCTCAGAGCCATGACAAGAAAGTTCTTGACAGGTGGACTACTACCACCAACTATTCTTGTATGACAAAGGTCATGGATATCCATGAATCTACATCTTTTCAAGAGGTTGTAAAATAGCTTGAATGATAGGCTACCATCGATAAAGAGTATCAAGTAATCATGGAAAACCACACAAGGACACTTGACGATTTGCCTCAAGGAAAACACAACATTGGTTATAAATGGGTTTACAAGATTCCATAGATGATCAAAGGATCAAGTACAAGGCTAGACTTGTTTCTAAGGGTTACTCTTAGGAGTATGATACAAATTACAAGGAGACATTTGTTCCCATTGCTAAAATGACAACAGTGAGGACTATTATTACCATAGCAACCCATTTTCAATTGCCCATGTATAATATGAATATCAAAAATGCCTTCCTTAATGGGTACCTAAATGGTTTGAAGTAGGTTTCTATGCAATGGAATGCATCTGTTGATCCATCTCTCAACATCCTTCAGAATTGTAGTAATAATCATCCATGTGGATGATTTACTGATTATAGGTACATGTAGATAGTTGCATACTGATGTCAAAGCAAAGTTGACATCAAAATTTTCCATGAAATATTTGGCCGAGTTGCATTATTTTCTTGGTAAAGAAATATGGAGGTCTAATTTCCATATTATGTGTACTTAGTTCAAGCATGCAAAGAAACTTTCACAATAGCTTTAGATGATGGATGCCAAGGTGATGCTCTTATGGAGAGCAACATGAAGTTGTCATATATATATATATATATATACATAAAACTATATATAACCCCGATATATAATTGAGTAAAGGTGCCATCACTCGCCTAAATTGTGAGAAGTACTAAAAGATTTGCACCTGCTCGCTTGCCTAGGTTTGTTTTCCAAACTGCAACTGTTTGCCTAAAATTTTCACTCATTTGTATGATGCTATTATGTATGAAAGTCTTCTAAATAGTCTTGGATTTTTGCATAGCACATGCCATTTTTAAGGTTTCTCTACACTCTATTCTATTCTTTTCTAGTCTTTTTAATGCTAGTTTCTGTATTATTGTTTTACATATGAATGCGACAGTATTTTGGGATTTGTTCATGTGATTGTGATCCTCTTCTTTAACTTGTGCCAAAGAACTAATTAGATAACCTTGAATTCTAATTTCAAGGCTTTTACCCAAAAAAATAGTAATTTCAAGGTTAAGCGAGGGCTCTAAAAAATACTACCTATAGAAATCTACTTGCCAAGAGTAAACATGGCCATCACCAAAGTATGACCATGCAAGTAACTTGTGATCTATTTTGGGAATCAATGATGCATAATGTGAAATGCAATAAGCATCGTGAGAAGAGTCAAAGAAAGTTTGAGGTTGTAAGAGAGTGACTAACATAGTGAGGAAAATATGTTGCCCAAAGTTTATAAATTAACGTATTCTCTTGTTGCATTGACTAATTAGAATGGTATTCAAATAGTTGCATCTTTTCGTAGTATTCTTTATGCGTAGTATGTTGCCCAAAGTTTATAAATTAACTTATTCTCTTGTCACACTGACTAATCACAATGGTATTCAAATAGTTGCATCTTTTCGTAGTATTCTCTATTCATATTTTTTGTGTATCATTTTGTGTGGCATTTTTATAATAGGTCATGGTAATGTATTTATTTTGAACATGTTATAATTGTTTACACTTTGACCCATGGGTACATATGTAATCTTAAGGGAAGTGCAAAGCAAGATAACCTCTAGTATGTCTATCCCAAATTATTCTTAGACTTCTCAAAGTATGTGTGGAATAACTAAATAAAATTTTATTACTTATAATGGTTGTCTAGAAGAGAACGTGATGATGTCAATGATGGCACATGAGGTAGATCCTTGGTTATACCTTTTTGGGAATTAAAATAATTCTCAATCAATTCCATATTTTCCAATATATATGAGGACACATGAGGTAGATACTTTGTTACACCTTTTTGGGATTTAAAATAATTCTCAAAGAAGATGCAAGACTAGATGTAGGTACAATACACAACCTAACTCTTATTACTATTTTTTGGGGGGCAAAAACTCTTACTACTATTATAAGAGCAAATGGAGCTACAAAGTATGCTCACAACATAGGACATCAAAATTATGCTTGAAGATAGACCTAGATATCTAGAAGGTAAGGCCAACCATATTAGATAACAAAAAGGAGCACATGGCAACAACCCCCAACTATCTTCTTAAACCCTTTAGAGTAGACACGAGATTGCCCTATAGTATACACAAACAGTGAGAGTTGGATTTGGGTCCTTGCTACTATTAGGTACTACAAGGTGGAATGGTGGGACAAGAAAATAAAGGCATAAAGAATCTAAGAATAAAATTAGTCTCTAGTATTGGATAAATTGTTCGAGAAGTCCGTCCTTAGAAAATTACATTATATTCAAACACTTTTTCTACTAACTCTCAAGTTTTGATTCTGAAGTCCCTATTTATCTTTTTCATGGTATTAAAAAACTTTTTTAATGTACACATGGCACTAAAGTTTGAATTTTTTTTTGTATCTTTGCTTCTTCTATTTAAGCTTAGGAGATTGATCTTTACAAGAATTCCATTTGGTTAGATTTGTGTATGGCCATCTAAGGCCAAAAAATGGCCTCCCTTGAAAGCATACATAATCTTCTTCCACAAGGAAAGGTAGCAATGTAGAAACAAGTGCCAGATGGAACAACAAACACAACCATATGCACATCCTTCTTGGTAGAGGCCCAATCCTCATTTGGCTGTGAAAGATATATTGACATCTTCAAAAGCCCCCAAGGGTCCATATGACCAAAAGTAATCTAGTGTTCCATGAGAGGAGAGAAAGAAAGAAAAACATATTACGTCTTCAAAAGAATGAAGGGGTCTAAAATACAATGAGTCCATAGGAAATTGAGCCATTAAAAAAAAATGGTCACTTGCCTCTTTGGTACTTCGCTAGTAGATTCCTTGGTGGGCGGATGCTGTGTGAGCCTAGGAGTGCCACATGTCAAGGTGGCGGTGGAGGACATTTCCTTGTCACCATAGATGTTAGAGATCAATACATGTACAAGCTTGGTCTCCCAATGCATAATTGTCACAGGGCAGCCTAACCGTTGCTTGAGATGTCACAATTTCTAGCATTTACGCAGCCTTGACCTTGTTTTTGGTGACATGACTGACGCGGTCCCTACCTCACCACCTCCAGTGTAAAGCTCAAATGGGGCACTAGTGGCAAAGGAGGAGGTTTGCTCAAGCTGTAAAAATCAAGAGAAGGCATGCAAGTCGACGTGACCATGCCTGATGTGGAGTCTGACTAGAAACATCTTTCCCATGAATGAACATCTCTAAGTGCTCCTACTTGAGAACAACATAAGGCAAGACTGATCATATAAGGTAGAGTAGATTAATAAATTGACTTCAGCCTTCCTTTGATGAAGGTGCCGCAAGGTTGCCACCACATGCACCGAAGTTCCCAAGAGTGCTTCAATTTTTTCATGATGGCAAGAGATGTAATCTAGCCACCATAATTGAGCCGACCCCGTGAACTTGGTGCCAACCTCTACCACACAATATGCCCCATGCCATTGTAACCTATTGAATGTGGTTTGGCATGTGCAATTCCATGTGAGGGTAATGTATCCATCAATCCTACAATGGCTGGCTAAGCTCAACCCTCACAATCAGCTACAACCTCCTGAGGGAGGTCAAAACAGGGCGAAAATACAGCATCAAAGTGCCTGCCACTCAAGACAAAGGAGCAGCCAAACATGAACCAAGAGAGGGCCCGAGACATGGGCTAGGACCAGCCTAGAAGGCTGACCAAAAGTGGTCAATCGGCCCTCTAGAAAGGGCCGACCAGTTAATTCAGGTCAGCCGACCACCTACCATCGTACCCCCCTTGTTCACCTATGAATAGGCCCTCCTACCTCCTCATTCATCATCTCCCAGAGCTGCAAGGGCTTCCAGCAATTGGTTGCCTGCACCCCCTGCCTCGTCCCTCATTAGATCTGCTCTCCTCCTGCATCCTCCAGCAGCAGTGCAGCCCTCCCTTGGAGGCACCTACCTGCAACAGCATGGTATAGTTAAGATCTGGACATCAAGAACAGATCCAGCCATCTTCTAGTCAGATCTACTGTAGATCTGGGAACAACAGTAGCTAGTATACAACATTCAGTGGGTAGTCATCTGCCTCAGTTCCAACATGGAGATCAGGGCACATCTACCGTGGCCATCATCCCACATCAGCAGTATATCAGTCGCATGATACATTGATTTGTATCCATTTTTGTATCCATGTACAATCAGTTAGTCAGGCATTTATGCCAACACTTGTAATTATATGAAGATATCTGGTGTTCCTTTATGCATGCATTCAACATATGCTTCGGCACTGCAGCACAGTAGTTCGGCCCACACCACATGCAACATATCACTTCTTCATCTCTTTCTTCAAAGAGTGACATCCTCAAAAAACAACATATATGTGAGGAGAAGAAACATAAAAAGCAGGACTGGGTGACCGCTGCTTCAGTATCTTAGAGTCCAATTTGTCCGTTGTGCAATGGTATCTTCCGTTCCTGGGACATATCTCCATACGCATCACGGCATTGTGAGGTTTGTCACTATTTGTGGAAGGACCCTTGTTGTCCTTTGTACCTGCTTGTCACATCCCGAGCTCTAGAAGTAGAGGGTTGAGGACTCGGGACTTTGGCTTGAGCCTAGGCTTGAATCTAGACCTAAATCTGACTCACTTGGAGTTGAACCAAAGCCTACATTGTGCTTTAGATACCTGCAAGGAACTCCGTAAAATTTTGCTGCTCCATCCTTGTTTGGAAATGAGTTTTCAAACACACCTCTCTCCGATTGCATTGCTATTATTTTCTTAGGAAAAAGAAAGAAATTTAAGTTCAAACAGCTCAAACCAAATCAGGCTACAATTGTAAGTTCAAGATTGCACAAGTTGTTGTGTGTAACTTGGGAGAAATGGATTGGTGTGTAGAATCATGCAATATGCTGCCGCATCACCTTCCTATGTTTCAGGAGTTGAACGAAAGCCTACAATCTGCTCTGGATACTTACAAGGATCTCCAGTTTTAACAGACCTCTCTCTTCAGTTGTGTTGCTACTTCTTTTCTTTGGAGAAAAGGAAACAAATTATGCTCAAACAGTACAATTATAAGCTGCAAGGTTGGAACAAGTTGTCACTTTGGAGTTAGTAATTGGTGGGGAGAATCGTGTGACATGCCACGGAGTCGAACTTCCTGTGTTCCAGAACACAACTGTTGGGCTTGAACAAAGCACGGATACCGCTGTGATTACTAGCATTCTTCCAGTTGTCTTCACACCTCAGCTTCTTCTGTAAAGCTCAATCTATAGGGAGGTCTATTTACAGGTTCTGCCCCTGGGATAAGCTCAATTTTATGTTAAACATTCCGCTCTGGAGGTAACCCATAAGGTAACTCATCCCTAAAACAATCAGAGAACTTCTCCAATATCTCTTTAGCCAACTCGGCCATTTCCCCATCTTGGGTAGCCTCAATGCTAGCCGATGCATCATCAATCGACTCTACCGATGCTATACACAGACACAGAAACTCTTTCGGAGTCTTCTGAATTTTCATGGCTGAAATCAATGGTCCTCGAGGTAAATTCTTTTCACCTCGCAAAACATATTCTACCCCGTTCATCTTGAACTAGTAAATATGCTTTTTCCAATCAATGGCTGGATTTTTCCAAAAATGCCAAGCCATACCTAGGGCTATATCTGCGTGAGCAAGCTTGGCTGAATTAAAGTGCAGGAAATTACTCTCAAATGACTAGCAGACAGAGAATTATAATCTAAACCTGAGATAGAGAGGAGAGAAGGAGAAAAGTGGTCATTGGCTTAGTAGAACAACACTGAAATACAATGCAGCAGCGTGCTGTTGTTACCACCCCTGGATCTGATCTGAACCAAGGTGCCTCTGCTGTGGACTGTTGCTGCCCTGGTTTGTAGAGAATTCAGCAACCAAAGGAGAGACAAACTGAAGAGGAAGTGGGAGGACAGATGTAGGCTACTGATGCCTACATATTGATGCTATATTAAGAGCTGGTGCATCAAAGTCACTATGGAAAAGAATGAGCACGCTTCCAACCTGTCATGATGACTCATGACTTTCGGTCATCTCGAGTGTGTTCATATAGCAGTCATAAAAGGGCCTTTGCCGTGGGTGTATTAGTGATTGCTACCACCATAAGCATCGCCAAGTTTGTACTTGTGCCACTGTCCAAGCTCCAACCTGTCTGAAGAAAAATATTAAGCAATGAAAATGTCCAGTGTAATATACTTATACTCAATTACAGTTTTAAGGATACTCGTATGAAGCTGACTAATTCTGTCATTCACCATGTTTTTGATAGCACCAGAAACACCTACAACATAGCTTTATTTAGAATGAAATTCCAAAATCATTTCTATATGCAGGCTACAGATTCTGTGTGTTATGCTCTAGCCGAGATAGCATGACCTCGGAAAGATCGGTGGGCATTTTCTCTTAGATGACCGACTTCTGTAATATTTAATGTGTGTAATTAAAATGGTCAAGAGAAGCAACTGCCAAGGTCCTAGGTGAGGGTGAAATGGCATTGACTAGGTGGTTCTGAGTGCTAAGGCCTAGGTACACCTAAATATGTAATAATGCCAAGGGCCAAATGGTTTAATTGTGCCCCAAGAGAGGGGTAAAAGGTGTAACAAGTAGAAAGGGCTAAAATGATGACATGTGGCAAGGGGAACCATCTAGGGAGATGTGGGTCTTGTGGATATGCATGAGGAAAAAGATAATATGTATTTGTTGGAAATTGTGATCCACGAGAGTAAGAGTGCCATCGCCCGTGATAGAAAATACAAGACGAGAATTAGGTTACATTGTTTCAATTGGTATCAGAGCGCAAGGGAAGAGAGACGATTTGGGTGACGGAAGAAAGGCTTGGAGCACAGAGGTGACGCAGGGTGGAGCGCTATTCGACGAATAGCAGGCGTGAAGAAGGAATGTGGCTGCTCGTAACGTGCGATGGATGGGAGGGTCGTTACCCGTGACGATGACCTCTGTGGTGGCAGGGGATTTCGATGAGGTGTAGGAAAGTCGACGGAGCAGGTTGGCAACGTGCAGTGTAGGTGTGGCTATCAAGCTTGAGAACGAGGAGGGGAATTAGCGAAGCAGGCTGACGGTGTTCTCTGAGTGAACGAGTTGGTGGTCCGACAATTTGCTGGTAGTGCTCAATGTGGCAGCCATGGCAATGCAACAAAACAGAAATTTGGGCTAGGCAGAACCAGAACCACGTAAAAGCGAAAGGCACACGCACAGAGGTTTCTGGGAAGCGCGACGCCGGCCAGCCAATTTCAGACCCCGAATAGTGACGAGCGGAACTTTGTCCCGATTCCTTTTAAAACCTGCGTAGAGATTCCAGGGAGCAGTCCTTTTCTTTTTTTTTGTCAAAATCTGAGTTTGCAGTCGAGTTGTTCTGTACAGCAGAGGCTGTCGTTTATTTTTCCTGCATAACAAAAGGGAAATCTGAAATAATAATAATAATAATAATAATAATAAATAAATAAAATCTATTTTCCCTTTTGAAACAATGGAGGCAGAAGGACAAAATTCTAGAGTGAATCCTAGTGAGTCTAGAGCACGGTCTACACAACAATGTCCCATCACACAACACCTACTCTGGTGGGTAGGATTTCGGTATTAGAAGATGCTTTATAGCAAATTATGAACCAACAGCTCCAAAGTGAATGCTGGTCAGAATGAGATTAGGGAGATGGTGCAAGCCTTGTCGGCTAGACCATCTAGAATTGATAAGGGCAAAGCTCCAACAGAGCCAAAGCCCAGTATACATTCATCAGAGCGTGCGAGGGTCAAGGTGCCTAATATTGCTAACTATAGACCGGAGAAGTACGCTGGTCGGCGGATGACCGAGCGCAGTTCTGATGTGATCGAGGTTTGGTTACACAAGTGGGAAGAAGCCTTCGCCATTTGTGAAATCAGATCTGATCTAAAGAAAATCCGTGAGGCCACTCACCTGTTTATTGAGGCAGCGGATAGATGGTGGATAAAGCAATAGAAGGATCAAGTTGCTCCTACCACCTGGAAGGGTTTAAAGCTGAATTTAAGAAACACTTTCTTCCACCTGACGAAGAGTCCCAAGCTTGGGATGCTTATAGAAACCTTTGTCAGAGGAGTCTGTCGGTGGCAGAGTACACTGACAAGTTCAGGGAATGTGTCATGAAAATAACAGATCCTCTCCCTATGTCGGTTCAGTTAAAAGACTATATTTATGGACTGAACGACAAGATTAAAATGGAAGTTCGGGCTAAATATGTGACTACATTAGATGAATCTATTGCAGTAGCCCTGAACTATGAGGATGCCAGAGGCAGATCTAGTGGATTTGTGCAGGCAGGGACTCAGTATGAGTACTCGAGAAAAGGGGAATTTCAGAGGAAATGGACTTCAAAGACAAGTGTCTCGCAGCCCAGTGGCCAAACCAAGCAGCTAAAGCCGATTGAGGGACCAGCAAAAACAAGTACCACCGTTGGGGTGAAAAGGAAAATAACTCCAATGGCAGCCCGAGCTTGGTCAAAGTCCTCGTTGACCCCTGAACAAAAAGAGAAAGCTAGAAAAGAAGGATTGTGCTTTGGCTGCCTTCAGCGACATCAGTGGAAAGATTGTCCATTGAATAAAGACCGTCGCACGGCTAATATGATAATATCTGAATGTATCTGAATGCGACGCGGAAATGCAGGAGAGTCCCAATGCGAAACATATGCAGATGCAATTGGCAAGACCTTCTCAAAGGTTAGTACCTGTGTTGTTAAGTGTGTCTGTTACTAAGTTAGTAAGCGGTGCACCTGATAACATCCTTTCAAAGCCCGCAGCAACGGGATACACGGTTTTCGATGAGCCCGAGTTGATTAAAATGAAAGGGCAAGTAGCCAGTCATGATGTGATTGTGTTGTTTAACTCAGCGTCAACACACAATGTAATCAACTCGAAGCTTATTAAGAGGCTCAAGTTGAAAACTAGTCCGTCTGACTATGCTTATACGGTCAGGATGGCGGACGAAAGTTCAACTGAAGTATGGGACCAAAGGGTTACCCAGTTGGAACTTCGAATTCATGACTATGGTGAGAAGCTGGACTTTGAACTGACCAGACTTGCTCACGCAGATATAGCCCTA
The DNA here is from genome assembly GCF_047967505.1 of Dipteris shenzhenensis. Taxonomy (NCBI): domain Eukaryota; kingdom Viridiplantae; phylum Streptophyta; class Polypodiopsida; order Gleicheniales; family Dipteridaceae; genus Dipteris; species Dipteris shenzhenensis. Next base: position 38,388,964 of record NC_141625.1, read on the forward strand.
GGCATGGCTTGGCATTTTTGAAAAAATCCAACCATTGATTGGAAAAAGCATATTTACCAATTCAAGATGAACGGGGTAGAATATGTTTTCCGAGGTGAAAAGGATTTACCTCGAGGACCACTGATTTCAGCCATGGAAATTCGGAGGACTCCGAAAGAGTTTCTGTATCTGTGTATAGCATCAGTAGAGTCGATTGATGATGCATCGACTAGCACTGAGGCTACCCAAGATGGGAAGATAGCCGAGTTGGCTAAAGAGATATCAGAGAAGTTCTCTGAATGTTTTAGGGATGAACTACCTTATGGGTTACCTCCAGAGCAGAAAGTTCAGCATAAGATTGAACTGATCCCGGAGGCAGAACCTGTGAATAGACCTCCCTATAGAATGAGTTTTACTGAAGAGGCGGAGATGCGTAGACAACTGGAAGAATACCTCAAGTTGGGGCAGATTCAACCAAGTTTCTCACCTTTTGCTTCGCCAGTGATATTAATAAAGAAGAAAAAGGATGATATGTTTCGCCTCTGTATAGATTACAGAGCATTGAATAATATCATTGTTAAGCACAGGTATCCGATGGCTCGGATTGATGATTTGCTGGATGCATTACATGGAGCCGTGATTTTCAGCAAGATAGATCTTAAGTGTGGCTACCATCAGATCCGGATTAGAGCCGAGGATGTGCATAAAACCGCTTTCAGAAGCAGGTTTGGTCATTATGAGTTTTTGGTAATGCCCTTCAGACTTACCAATGCTCCAGCGACATTCGTCATGCTTATGAACGATTTACTACGTCCGTATATCGGAAAGTTCATAGTACATTTTATTGACGATATTTTGATATTCAGTAAAAGTATTACTGAGCATCGTGAACACTTAAGAATAGTGTTCAGTACTTTGAGGAAAGCCAATCTTTATGTAAATAAAAAAGAAAACTATACTGTGTATGGTTAGGCTTGAATATTTAGGATTCATAATTACTCCACAATGGGTAGAAATGGATCCGAAGAAAGTGGCTGCGATACTAACTTGGCCAATCCCTCAGAGTCTGACCGCGTTGCGATCATTCTTGGGATTTGTCCAGTTTTATAGAAGGCATATCAAAGGATATTCCGGAATAGTATCGCCATTGACTGATCTGACCTCAGATAAAGTACCTTTAATTTGGGGACAAAATCAACAAGAAAGTTTTAACACCATAAAACAAGCTGTGGTCACAGGACCGGTGTTAAAAATAGTTGATCCCCAGAAACCGTTGTTCCTGAAAACCGATGCAAGTGGCATTGCAGTAGGAGCAGTTCTCCTTCAAGAGGGAAGGCCAGTAGCCTTTGAAAGCAAGAAGCTTTCTCCCTCTCAAAGGAATTGGCCAACTCATGAATTGGAGTTGTATGCTATTATCCATGCTTTGAAAACATGGAGGCATTATTTGTATGGTTCAGAGTTTTATGTAGATGTGGATCATGATACTCTAAAGCATTTTAGTAAACAGCCTGACTTGAGGGGCCGCCAAGCTAGGTGGGCAAAGCTCATGCAGGAGTTTAATTTAACGATTCGGTACCGAAGAGGAAAAGATAATAAGGTGGCTGATGCGTTGTCTCGCATTATGCACAACCTGAGTTTCACGATATTAGAGAGTGCTCTAATGACCGAGATTAGAGAAACTCAAAAGGTGGACGAGTTTGTCCAGAGCTTATGGCCTAAGGCTCATGTGTTAAAACCCGAGGAAAATGAAAAGGATGACCTGGCATCCAGAAAAGACCAAACATATGCAAGATATACCATAAGGGATGGTATGCTAGAAAGAAATGGCAAGGTCGTAGTACCTAGTCAGAATGATCTCAGGCAGAGAGTCATTCGACAATGCCATGATAGCCCGTGTGCGGGACATCCAGGAGTCGAGAAGACATATGATCTCGTGAAGCGAGATTTCTTTTGGCCAAAGATAAAAAAGCATATTCATGAATATGTGACGCGGTGTTTCTCATGTCAGGTAAGCAAGGCCGAGCGGGTGAAGCCAGTACTTTTACAACCCTTGGAGATACCACTAAGTAAGTGGGAGAGCATTTCCATGGACTTCTACGACACAAGGAGGGTATGATTCTATCCTTGTGGTGGTTGATCGTCTAACCAAGATGGCTCACTTCATTCCGACTAGAGAGTCTGTTAGTGCCCCCCAAGTGGCGGATTTATTCATTAGACATATATTTCGTCTGCATGGATTGCCTAGATCCATAGTGTCAGACAGAGATGTCATATTTACCGGTCATTTTTCGACAACGGTATTTGAGACACTAAGGACTAAGTTGGGAATGAGTAGTGGGAATCATCCTGAGACGGATGGTCAGACAAAGAGAGTCAACCAAACTTTAGAGGATATGCTGAGGGCATATGTGTCATTGAGGCAACATACATGGGACAAGTGGTTACCATTGTTGGAGTTTGCCTACAATGATAGAAAACATTCCTCTACAGAGTTCAGTCCGTTTGAGCTGAACTATGGTTATAGACCAACCAATCTAACTATAGTTGGAGTATCTCAGAAAGTACCTAGTGCTACGAACTTTGTAGTTCAGATGCGGGAGATGCTAGCACTTGCGAGAGCTAATATCCGCTAGGCTATGGATAGAGCCAAGGTGTATGCGGATGAAAATCGGTCTATAAGAGTATTTAAGGAAGGAGAAAAAGTTTTTCTTAGAGTTCCTTCGCACTCGAAGTCGTTGATTTCACGAGAGTGTGCTAAGTTATCACCTCGATACTGTGGGCCGTGGTTAATTCTAAAAAGAATAGGCAAGGTAGCCTATAAATTAGAGTTGCCACCAGGGTGTAAGGTGCTCTCAGTGTTTCATGTTTCTCGTTTAAAGAAATTTTTGCATATTGGTGACTCACTAATTGAAGGTGTGGTTTTGTTTCAGGGGATAGAGGATAATGCAAGACGCAAACCAGCAAGAATCCTGGACCAAGAAACAATGCAAATACGAAATCGGAAGATACCCACGGTGTTGGTTGCATGGCATGGTTAGCCTCTATCGGAAGCTACCTGGGAATCCGTATACCAGTTACGAAGAGTGTTCCCAGATTTCATCATCGAGGACGCTGATGCTTGAAGAGGGAAGGAATGTTATGCTCTAGCCGAGATAGCATGACCTCACAAAGATCGGTGGGCATTTTCTCTTAGATGACCGACTTCTGTAATATTTAATGTGCGTAATTAAAATGGTCAAGAGAAGTAACTGCCAAGGTCCTAGGTGAGGGTGAAATGGCATTGACTAGGTGGTTTTGAGTGCTAAGGCCTAGGTACACCTAAATATGTAATAATGCCAAGGGGCAAATGGTTTAATTATGCCCCAAGAGAGGGGTAAAAGGTGTACCAAGTAAAAAGGGCTAAAATGATGACATGTGGCAAGGGGAACCATCTAGGGAGATGTGGGTCTTGTGGATATGCATGAGGAAAAAGAAAATACGTATCTGTTGGAAATTGCGATCCACGAGAGTAAGGCTGGGTGGAATAACCAGTGCCATCGCCCGTGATAGAAAATGCGAGACAAGAGAATTAGGTTAGGTTGTTTCACTATGTGCCGGTTCGATTACAAACCACTCTGTAGAGTATATAGCCACACTAAGAGTATATAGCCGCACTATAAAAGCCGTTGGTGTCAAGACAATGTTCATCACTAGAACCGAGCCTTCTCTCATAACTCATAATTCAGAAGATCTTCAATTTTGAACATCTCTTGCAGCTTGCATTCTTGGAGAGAGAGTAACTTGCTGTGCAGATCATTCTCGGGGTCATGGAAAAATGGAGTTCTGGAAGCCTTGACAACTTCTTTAAGCTGATCCTGCAGGCTGGCCTCCAGTTTAAAAGCATTCAAGCCCTTCACAACCATAGCAGTTTGAAGCTCTCTCTCTGCTTTGAACCAAGCTTTCCACGCCTGAACAGCTGGTCTCTTCTTTTCCACTTTTTCCCCTTGATCTACTTGAATCTCCATAGGATCATCCACAGGCTGCTCACTGCTTTCATTCTCAATCTCCTCCAGAGCAGCTTGGATGGGCTTGGAAGCAGATTTCTTCACAGAGGATTCAATCTTCTGCGAATCCACCAGATAGGCCCTTGCTTTCTTGCGTTCATCCGACGTCACATTCATATACAAGCTCAGATATGGCAACTTCAATGCTACAGCAAACCCTGCATATTGAGGAGAAATTTTGGCGAGACATATGTCTGTGCCATCCTGTTTCCTCAACTTCACCTGACAATAGATAACCGTTAGATTGTCCATTGTCACCTCCTCATTCTCACCACCAGTAAAGGCAAAGATCAATAAATCAACTCCCCATGTGTGTTTACCACATATGACTGCACAGTGGCGCTCAAAGCACTTCAGAGCATCATCAACTGTCAGATCAGAGGTCTTCTTATAAATCCTGTGAAATGAGTTGAAATGCAATCGAGCTTTGGTTAGCAGCCTTTCCTTCTCAGTCAGCTCCCGCTTTCCTTTCCGAATCAGCTCCGACAATGACTCTCCAACCAAGTGCTTGCAGAAATCATCCACGTTGCACCAGCCATCACCCTGATCTGCTTCACTCATGGCATTTAGCAGGATGATCCTAGCTACAAGCTCCCCTGTATATCCTCTATCAATCCAGCCAGCTGCAAGCCCAGTCACTAATGCACCATAAAGTTCTCGACTCCTTTCCTTTCTATGCAGATAGCTCATGGCCTCAGCTGCAGCCTTTGCAACTATTGGCTCAATGCTCCATGCCGTCCACACGAGTTCACGAGATGGAGAAACAGAAACAACTGTGAGGAGATTGTTGGCCACCAGTTTTGAGGCTAGTTTAGAACGGGGATCAACATCAAGCCCAATGCTGGCTCCTAGCAAAGCCAGTGCAGCATCTCCTGGGATGACGGTACCTGGAGTTGGCCTAATGATGTACTCAGCCCATTTACCAGCACCTCCCAACAGCTTATCGCGAGCAAGTTGGTACACCTCCTTGAAGGCAGACTGCTTCATATCTTCATCCTGTTCTTTCCCTGTAGGCAAATAAGACCAGAAAGTTGCCCACCACAAAGGCCGTCCATATCTCACAACCCAGTAGGGTCTAACAATGTTGTTGAACATTCTACTAGTGGAGAAGAGCGGCTGCAAATCCTTCTCCAAGACATCTGCTGAGAAGCACCCCCAGATCGGAGGTGCTAGCATATATTTACCGGCAGATACACGGTCAGATGGATCAGCCCAGTCTGGAGCTGCAAAATTTGTTATTTCAGAGGATGTATCCATGAACAGCGATAGAACTCCACATTCTGACATGGAACGGGCTGATCTTCTGATGGAAGGGAAGGAGTTTTGGTCATCAAGATTTCTCACCAGATGGCTAGCTTCATCAAAAACAAATAAAACCTGCAACTTGCCATCTTGTGGGAAAATACCTTTTGGAAAATGCTCAAGAAATATCATTTTAGCCTCCTTTTCCCAGCTGGCCCATATAAGCTCCTCCTTATCCTGGCTTCCTGCCACATCTTTGAGACGGGGTGCTATCCCTTCCAGAAGTTGCTTCATCGTCCCTTTCACTTTCTCCCAATAGTCCTGGCCGTATTTCCTCATCTTCGTCACAAATCCTTGTTTGGTTTCCCCATTCCTGACCATGTCTGACAATACTGTAAGGCATGCAATGAAGTAAGCCAAAGAGAAGTTCATGCACTCCAGCTGCCCTGGTACGCCCTCAAAAGTGCGGAGACGCTGGTTTGCTTCTTGACAGAACCAATCTGCAATCCAGGACCTTTTGGGATAGCCACTCCCAGATGCAAACGAACAATACACAACCCATACCCCTTGCCGCCACAATTCACACACCGTCCTGGTCTTCCCCCAGCCACTAGACTGGAAGAGGCGGGCAACTGGAGCATAACCTTCCCCCTCCAATATGTACGTCAACGCCTGATGCAAAGTGTGGACATTGTCCAGGTTCCGGTATTCCAGCTCGAATGCCCTTTCTGACGGACCACAAGAAAGGGAAATGAGAGCTAGAGTCGGAAATCTTTACCTTTCAATAACAAGTGAGATCCAAAGACCGATCTCACAAGCAAACAACCAGAAGAGAGTTAAAAACCACGATACCTTGCGATTTCTCCGGTGCGCGAGCATGCACGATGCCAGCGTACATGTAATCGATCAATGAATCGAGCGTCTCAACCGGATACCACTTCAACTTCTCCGAACGCCCTCTCCTCGGAACACCAAGCACATCCTCGGCACCAAGCACGTCGACTAGCCAATCGAAGAAGCGCTGCGTATCTGCAACGACTGTGTGTGGCACAAACATGCGATTCACTCCCGACCTGCTGGCAAGAATGAGAGCATCTGTGGCTGTCTCACGCGACGGATGCACAAACACTTGCACTTCCATCGTGGGGATTCGTTTGGGTTGTGGAAGCATATATCAAAGGGGGTTGTGGAAGTATATATCAATGGGGGTTGTATATAGCCTGAATGTTCTACATTCAAACTATCATTAGGGATTTCTTATTTTGAATTGTTCATCATTACGGAATTTTGGCCCTCTTGTTTCTTGTTGAAGAAGGACAATGACGGGTGAGAAAAAGTTATCTTAACTGATGCTCTCATGCCAAGGCATGGTTAGTGACCATAGCCATTTTAAATAAGGATTCTCAGGTGTTTCTAGTTCAAGAAAGCTAATGATGAGCAAGAAGTTGTCTTGGCTAATGCTCACCTATTTCTCACCTCTACACCTAGGCACCCACACTTACCTTTGGATTGTTGTACTGCCACTATCAGCATTTCCCATACACTCATAGTTGAAGCCAGAATCAGATGCAAGCATTTAACATGGTGCTTTACAATACGCAAATTGCCTCTAGGAACCTTGACTTTGGGACCCCTACAGAAAGGAGACAAGGAAGGGGATTATAGAAGGAAACCCTTTGCAAAATTGTGTGCCATCTATTTGATGCACATAGTACCACACCCTTCTTTGCCCATAGCCTCCATGATCACTTCTCCCCCTCATCATAACCATTGTAGCTTTTGTCAACACGTGTTTTCAATTGATTAATCCCTTGTTGGCCATTAGCTATCTTGTTAGACTTGGGACATAAGTTGTATTCCAACAACCACCTAGAGTTTGTTAAGACTGAATAGAATGTGTTCTAAATGAGTTTTCTTTTATACTTTCCTCAATCAAGCCTCCTTTCTTGCACTAATGGAGTTTGCGGATGTCACATGCAGCTTTACAATAGGCAAAAGTCTCAAAGATCCTTGGATTTGGGTGACTTGCACAAAGAAAGGGATTATAGAAGGAAATCCATTGCAAAAAGAGTGTATCATCTCTTTACTCAAGGTGCACCACACCCTTTGCCAACCTTAGCCTCCTTGATCATAGTTCCTTGCCCTCACCATTGTCCCTTCTATCGACATGCATTTCAGCTGCCCGATATGAGCATCCATGGACCAAACTTTCCTTCAATAATTCTCGCCATCCTCTAGTCACTCTATTAAAACTTTTCGATTTCATGCCACGTAGCTCGTCTCTCAAAACCAACATGTTGTTGGGTCTTCGACGGAAGAATCCCCAATTTGATTTCCTCTCACTTCATCGTCATCTCTACACCATGACTCCAACTTCTGTTAGCCAATGATTCTACCTAGATGCCAAATCCATCATCAAAATAGTGGCTCGTTACACTTCTTCCTTGTCTACTACGATTGTGTTCAAGGGTGCAATGCTTTCCTTTTGCTTGAGAGCATCAACAATGCCTTTTCAAATTTACCTTTGTCATCTTCTTGCTACAATTGAATGTTCTCCTAATTGACTCGTGTGTCAAAATGGAAGCCCAAGTTCTATCTTGAAATTTTGGCGGATTGGACTACATTAATAATACCCCATCAATCTTGGCATAACCACTTGATCTTTATAAACTCTTCACTTATATCTTTCCTAATGTACCACATTCGTAGGTTGAGTAACTCTATCAACTTAATTGGTGTAAAATAGATGGAGCCCTTATTTGTCCTCCTAATGGTGCAAACATCTTATCGCCAGCAATAGTATTTTTCCAGTTGCTTTTTAGTTTTTTTTTCCACATTGTAATCATGTGAACATCTATTTTTGCTCAGGTTTTTCTCCAATCTAGCTTCCTCACCAACATGGAAATGGGCTCAAAGGAGATGGCCCCTCCACCACGTGTTAATCAAAACCATCGCAAGGATCTTCTGGTAGGAGATGGGGCATGGTAGATTCGTCTACAACATTGATTGTTGTCAATGTCAAGCATCAACAAATGAAATCACGCTTTTTAATCTCTGACATTTTTACAATCACATTCTTTCATGGAGAACTTGGCCTCTCCTTGTATCTCGTCCATTTGATCTTGGGCCCCCATAGCTCATACATTTCACCATCCCCCAACCCCCAGCATCAATGCATGGCATTTGTCATCACAACATAGCTACCCCCATCCTCGTACCCCTTCCTAGCTTGCACTATTGGTGCTAACATGAATTATGAGTCCTAAATACTTACAAAGCTCATGTGGTGAGCATCAAAATTGTTGTCAATAAAAGCAACATGATAATCAAAGTATATAGGCCTCCATCACCATGGAACAATTCAAACCTTGGAGATGCTCTAAGCACTAGTTTTTGTAAATCTTTGGTGTCATTGCATTAATGTAGCAACTATTCACAATTTTTTCCTCATGTATACCATTTGTAAATGTCCACAAAAAGAAAAGGCATCACAACTTAAGTACACCACTTCTTCAACACTTTGGAACCCCATTTCATTAATAAATTTGCAAGCTCCAAATTAACAAAAAAAGAAAAGCATGGCACAAAGGAGATGGGTGTCAACACTTGAAAGATGGCAAGGCAATGCCATCATGAAAAGAAAATGCAAACCAATTGGTGAGCCAATGTGATGTAATCTAGATTAATGCTTGAGAGAGAGAGAGAGAGAGAGAGAGAGAGAGAGAGAGAGAGAGAGATCTCATGATGGACAAAATCAGCTTTTATTGAAGAAGCATATAAGCATGTATCTACAAAGGTGGATGTGGAGAAGCATCGAGTGGTAGTGATCAACTATGATGACTCTACTTCCCTTGAAGATTTGGCTCTTTGGACAATCCTTTCTTCAATCAAAGGTCGTCAATGCATGACTCCATCAACTTCCTGCATTTCATTACTTCAATGTAAACATTGCATACATCATGATCAAGGACACTATCATCAAGGAAGGAATTCAACTTTCGTCAATGAGCAAATCTTCACCGACTTCAACTCCCCTACCTACATCAATGAACATGACAAAAGCATTAGTGCATCTAAGGAGCTCATTCGATTATGTTGTCATTAGGGGCTTATCCCACTTAGCTCTAGAAAAATGATTTCAGCCCAATTACAAAGACTCCGATGTCCTCTAGCTCTTTTTATTATTCACAACCCCAAGGAATGTCCATTCGTTACTTAACTTTAAATTAACATAAGCATTGCCAAGAGCTGCATTGTGGTTTCATTAATGCTTGTATCATGGATGACCTATTATTCAGCTCCACTTCATATCCAATTATTGCACGCTCCAACATCGCATGTAAGTGCTGTGTAGAGCAAAATTAACCTTGAGAACATATTCATATATCAATCGAAACCGTTTTAGTCATGTGCAGGCTTGCATGCATTCTTAGCCCAGAATCTACTTGGCTTCTATTTGGCCTGGCCCTTGAGCGAAGGAAAAAGATGAATGATCCCGTTCTTTTTTATTAGTTATTTGCTATGCACTTCGTTTCTAAATTGACATACCAAATACTCCTACACTTCCGACCTGACCACCATAAGAATATTTGTGAAGAGCAAAACAAACTACCATCCTGCGAGTGGGTGGCCGGTAGTTGGTAAACTAAATGGAGGCTACTCTTTTGAAGGCTAAGGAAGGGTTCTCAACAGGAATGCAACACAAACTTTGTTCCAAAAAATGATAACACAGGCTGGCCATTAGATTTATCGAGATAAATTTGCACAGTTAAGAAAAGAAATATACAAAATCAAAATGCAATAAAAGCCATCCACGCTTTTGAATTTTGGGTTCACTGTATGGGCAAGGGATTATCTCAGAGAGAGAGAGAGAGAGAGAGAGAGACAGAGAGAGAGAGAGAGAGATTACATCAAGGGGAAGGAAGCTTTATGCTTGAAGGTGACCAACGTTGCACAGACAATCTAGGAACAAAAAGTGATGGATCTCGAATCTCCGCAATAGCTTTTCTTACTGTCTTTGAAGCTCTGATTGAGGTTGACCTTGCTAAATCCTCCCTACAACTCCCTCCCTCCTCTCCTCCCCCCACTTGAGCCCCTCCTCTGCCACACCTTCCCTATTCAAAAATCCCATCCTTTTCTCAAACTCTGCAAATGTTCCTTGAGTAGCCCACCTAGTCAACACTCCATTTGCATCTGAACAAACATTCAATGAAACATTGTCGGAGAAAATTGGATTGATGTCTAGCAATAGCTCCCATAAGGCTTTATACATATCCTGAATCTTTAAGAGCTTCTCTGGTGGCCTCCTACGTATGGATATGGCCTCCCCAAAGCTTAGTAGATACTTCATGCTGCCCTTCGCTAGGTCCCATTCTCCCGCCATGGATTCATGCCTGCAAAACCAAATTTACAGTGATGATGCCCTTGATCTCAAAAATTTCGACATACCTGATACATTGACTCTCAAGTGGATGTGAGAGGAAGCTTTATTGGCAAGCGTTGAAAATACGTTGCTCTTGACAACATTCTCGACACCCTCCCTCCTTTGGCTCCCAGAGTAAGCACCACTTAACAAAATGTATAAAGCATGCAAGGTATAATATTGTGTTTTTGAGTACGTCATGGAAATGTGCATGGGGACAAAAGCCAATTGAAATGCCACAATGTGCCAACCTAGTTACACCACCGATAATATGATGCCCATCAAGTAACTTGTTTAGAGTGAAATGAAGAAACAACCACCGTTGTTGAATGATCATGATGATGACATGATGAGGCAACACTTTTGCTTCTTCAGGAGATGAGATGTCTTTGCAATGCTATAGTAGAAGTAGCCATGGATCATCTAAGATATTCAAGGAGTGGAGCCGAGCTCAAGAAGCAAAAGTCTTGACATCTGACCTTTGCTGCTGCTACATGACTCGTTTTGAAAATGGTGGCTCGGTTCTGAAGTGCGTTCTTCATCCTCTATAGCCATAAAGGTTTCGACAGCTTTCGAACTCGATTTGAAGCCTAGAGGAAACCGACCTCCAATTGGGTCTTGTGTAAGAAAACAATACAACATCTATGCTCAACGGATAAGAGGATCTCGTATCCAAGAGAGAAAAGCAGATAGTATGGAGAATCAAAATTTTAATTTCTGTAAAACTGATACAATAGACGGTGCTGCGTCCCAACCGTGCGCTCCTGTGTGAGAAGCTTCGATGGCATGCTGGAAACAATAGAGGACGGAGGCTAGATGCTAAGGAATCAGGGTTGCTATAGCTAGTGATAAATATGGGCTTCACGGGCTTGCTCTTATATAGCCACCAGTCGTAGTCGGTTAGACCCAATGCGGAGACCGGACCCAGTCGGCCCAAAACGGCCGATTGTTGGTCGGTCCCGAAATAGGCCACCGACCACACGTTAGAACCGTGGCACAGAATAGAGCAACTGACCTATGGTTGCCGTTCGGCCCAAAGCCATATGGGATCATCTGGGGCTCCACTACAACCCGAGAGTGGGCTACCCTAGGAAATGCTCCGTCTACCCTCAGTGCGGTTAGTCATGGGATGCCTTTCCACATTTGCATGTAGCCTAGTTGGCAGTGTGCCAACTCTATCTGAAGTCATCTAGCCATCAAGCCACACATGGCCCCCATTTGGTGTCCAAACTAGGACCTACCGGATAACCAAGCTACTCAAATGCCTTCTCCTCATATGGGGGGCTTACAAGTAGAGTTAGCTAGTTCCCGTGTAGTTACATGAGAGTGGAGCATTGATATCTAACATCTCACCCTCCTAATCCCTTGCATTCCTCTCATGTGAAAATGGGTGATCGCCCTCGAGCTCATGGCTACTCTTTGGTGCAAGCCGCTACCAAAGATGATGTGCCTGAGAAGCGGCTGTCAGAAGTTCCTTGGCAAGCCTAATTCTTACTGAACATGGAAGGTATTCGTGCTCCATTCACCATGGATTTTCCCAAGCTATAGGCATGTTTGACCAAGAAAGAGCTCGATGCTTCCAGGTATGCAATCTTCAATGGTTATCCAGTCATCGCCTCATCATAGGCACGCTTCACTCCATGCAGAAACGGTATACTCATGGATAAATTCAGAATGGCTCCTATGAAGGAATGGCAAGGCCACATCCACCTGACCAAATCCTTGTAGCAGTAGCAAAATCCAAAGTGGAAGTGAATCACTTGCTTTAGCAAAGGTTGCACAGAGGACAAGGTTGCAAGCAGGGACGGAGGGAAGTTTTTTCCACAGCAATCGGGTCTTAACGGGCAAGGAGTAGCAGACATATAATGGCAATGGGTAGATTAATGTAGAGAGCAATTGGAATTTTAGGTTTCAGTTTTAAGACTCATGAGCTAGAGCCTGGCAACACAGGTGCTTCTTAAAGACAATATGCATGTCTCCCATTTGATTGCCATGTGAAAGTTGCCTTTCATAAAAGATAAAAGACGCTTGATTCCAAACCTCCATTCATGTACCATGTGGCAAGTTCGTGAGAGCTCTAAACCTCCCTCCTCTCTTCTCGATCCTCCCCTTCCAAAGCTCCCTAGAGCTCCATTTCAAAACTCAGCCTTAATAGAAGTATAGATGGCATAGTGGATGTTGATTTCCCCAATTTGTTTATAATACAGATTGCTCAATTTCAAGGCCAGCGATCATTTCTCTCCAGTCTTGATTTTGATGATGTTTTTTATTCAAGGTGCATACAGAGAATAAACAACAGCTTGCCACTTTGTCATATTGAGAAAGTCTTTGCCTTCATTAAAGGATGGAGCAACAATTTCGGGACTTGAGGCAGATTGATGCTGATGAAATCCCTGTCTTGAGTGCCACTTCACATCTTCACAACTATTGTAGCCGAGGGTTTATACAATGTTGTTGCTGTAAGATTTTTAATCAAAAATTGCGAACAGACCTTCCATCATCTTAGCATAATCGAAAACAGGCTTGACCGTTGCCCCAAAAATCTACCAAAAGAGCCAAAGGGCATATGCCAGACATTCCATATCAAGAGAGCCATAGTCTGTATCAAGAGATGGATAGTCCGCATTATGCTCCTTCTTGGATCGTGCTTCCAGAAGCTAAAACTATCCATCCATGCGACAGTGGTAATGGAATGGTAAATTCTTTGAAAGCTTTCATACTTTAATTTTCACTTTTCTAAACGGGGGATTCATGTGTAACTCTGGTTCAACATCCTTACATTTTAGACCTTTCATCTCAATTTTTTATTTCTTTGAGAATTTGTGTGCTTGTTCCTTCCCTCAGGTAGTAAATCGTGATTATTATTTAGGGTTTGTCTCTTTGATTCTGTAACTCACACAATGTTGTATATACATGCCTTTATATTCCCATAACTGTTGGGAGATCATTCAATGCAAAGTTTTGTCTCATATTATCATTACCTCAATATCTAAAAAGAATGCAGTTTTGATAGCATTTATAGAGTAAGATGATCATAGGCAATCAAATTGTTTTTGGATATGTGGTCACGCAAGAGTTATTTGCTATCAATCTCAAAAGCAGCATTATCTCAAAGCTCAATGCTTGTTTGGGAGAGACTCAACTGGCTTCGATGAAGAAAATAAGGACTACGTTTTGATTAGCCTTTGTTGTGTATGCTCTTCACTTTTAAAGCCTTTGTCATGTGTTTGCTCTTCACTTTTAATAAACACTCAGGATCCATCTAGCCTTTGTATAGATGGATGGTGATGTGTGTATGACACGTGAGAGCATATGTCCAATGATGGACGACCCTTGCTATGGTTTTTAACCTTGTGGGTGATTATCATGAAGTTAAATTGCAATGTGCTATGTGCAAAATGCAAATTCCTATGTGCTATGCATATAATATGAATGCAAATTACTATGTGTTGAATGCAATGTGCTACAAACCCAAGGAAAGGCACATTCCTTGGTCTTGTAATTTTTGGAGAGGAAGTGTACCAACTCTCCCCCCACAGAAAATGTGTGGTTATGTGCTAAAAGCAAAGTGCTATGTGTGGAGTGCAAAATGCTTTCCAATTATTTAACACAACATCTACTGTCAAAGTGCTATATGTTAAATGTGAATTGATAAGTGCCCAAGGAAGGGGATGCTCTTTGGTCTTATAAATTTTGGAGAGTAAGCATGCAAACTCTCCCCTCACACAAATATGTTCTTATTATTGAATGCAAAGTGCTATTAGTAGAATGTAGAATTCTTTTCAATTAACAAACACAACATTTACTCTCATTTTCAATATCCAATTTCAAGCTCACTCTCATTATTTTGAAATTTGAATAGAATCATTGTACAAATCCTATAATCAAAGAACATAATGCAATTTCTTTCTCAATATAGCTGCTTGCTTGGATCTAGTGTTGAAAGTGTTAAGTTCGATCCTCGGATCAATGTCTAATGACCCCATGAGGGTCCTACCTTGTGGCCTGATGTTAAACAAATTCTTCTTCCCCTCCTCCGGATCATTTGCTAGATAAGTTGATCGACAGCTGTGGTGAGGCGTGGACGATCGTGCAGCTAGAACCTATCACGTGGATTGGGCCAGTGTTTTGCAGAGCTACCCGGTGGCATTTTTCTTAGCAGGGGACGGCCCTAGTGGCGGAGCTATTTTTGGTACATGCATGGAGTGGTGCATGGAGGCATGCATGGAGTGGTGCATGGATGCACGTATGGGAGGAATCTCCCCTTGCCCATTGGCATTTTTCTTAGCAGGGGCAGGCCTAGTGGTGGAGCTATTTTTGGTGCATGCATGGAGGGCTGCACTTGTGTCAACATGCAAACACAAGCATGCATGCACGTATTCAAGGAGTCTCGCCCTCCTCGTATGATACAAGTTCAAACGTGGTTCTCCCACGCTCCCGCCAGATTCACATGCGCAAGCTCCCAAACCTAAGCTTTCCATGCTTGATGTCATTTTAGGTTGGCCTGCTGGTGGTTTGATAGCTTCCTTATCGCCTGCCCACCTTCGATGTAGTCATCCCTGATCCACCGTCACAAAGCTAAGGTGCAATCTCCCTAGCTCCCACCTTGCCTCCTTCAATAAGTCTTCCCATATTGTGTGCATAAATCCTGGAAGATAGTCATTTCCCTATGATCTGTAGCCTTCCTGATCCAAGATCCAATTCACATTCAAGGTATGCTTCTTGTCAATGGTTTCTCTCGAAGTTGTGGCTAGATATCTAGTCCTTGCATCACAAAGAAACATCAACCTTGTCTAATATTGCATATGTTAATTCTCATCGCATGAATAGGTAGATTTTCGAGTGCATGCATTGATTGACTCAAATGACTTGAATATATTGTGGCTTATCCACATCTCACTTACATTGAGAGAAGACTTCATTTAAAACAGCAAGTTGTGCTCCTACGATGCACATTCAGTGCACCAATATCACACTCTCTATTGTTGCCCAACGATTGTCTATGAAGGCTTTTTGAATTAGTTCAAGATGGTCCTTAATCTCTCTCTCGAGGAACCAAAGCTATAGCACTGTCAGGATCCTTGAAAGGAATAGCGGGAGCAAGTTGAATACCATTGGAGAGTGGATGAATAATGTGGGAGGAGAGGGACCATTGTTCTTATGCTAGACAGAATGAGGGTAGAAGGTGTAAAACTAGATAGGATCACATTCCTTAGCATTCTTACTGTAAGTAGTCACACAGGTCCAGTGGATAAGGGCCAAACATACTTGGAGGCCATGAGTAAAGATTATGGCATCACTCCAACAATTCCATTGACCACTACGCTTGCAAAGGTGTAAAACAAGATAGGATCACATTCCTTAGCATTCTTATTGTATGCAGTCACACAGGTCCAGTGGATAAGGGCCAGACATACGTGGAGGCCATGAGCAAAGACTATGGCATCACTCCAACAATTCCATTGACCACTATGCTTGCATGGTGGACTACCCATTTAGGTCCTTGGCATTTTCACAATTTCCTTAGCGTTGTTGATCCTTCTCACAGTATAACTTTGTGTTGCCTTTTGTCCAGCTTTGGAGGTTACGGCATTTAATTGAGGCTTTATGATGGGAGTTTGAATGCTTACAAGTACCGCATCAGGTCCTTGTTCTTATTTTTCATATTTTTCAAATAGAAATAATCCTCTAAGAGTTTCAAGGCCTATGACCACCCAGGTGAGACCCTGAGTCTCTTGGAGAATCATTCATGCCTCTGTCTCATAAGGTGTTGATTTTAGGGGATTTTTATGAAAGTGAGGGCCCTGGTGTGGATAGTACATTGGGTGTTGATGTATGCAGTGAGTTGGGGTCTGACAAGCATTAGTTGGCCAGTACTAAGCACAAATCATCCTCAATTCAATCCTCATGTAGTAGGTCATAGACTCATGTTGGGGTCAGAGATTGGGATCTACCCTACAATTCACAAGCTCTTCTGGGTAGTCGAATTCAAGCTTCCCAGGGGCACCTGAAGTCCCATGGATTGTGTGACATTCCTCTTTGTTCTACATTAGAAGTAAAGTAAGAACATGTATTTTTTTGTGGCATTTTACGTCTTTTATCGACAATATATGGTGCATGACAATGCAGGGTTTGTATTCATGGAATCTTAGGATGAAACCATAAACAGAGAGAAGCTGACATTGCGGTCAGGGGTGTGATTGGTCGTGTTGTTTTTCAAAGTACATGATTGACTTTATTGTTTGGAATTATCTTTTTTTGTTATAAGATTTCTCTATTGATGGCAGCCTCAATGAAGAAAGCTGCCAAGACCTTGTGCATCAAGGATTACATGTGTGGATGAACAAGTAGAGGCTACCCATGACAATGCAGGGTTTGTATTCATGGAATCTCAAGATGAAACCACAGTCAAGTGTGTGATTGGTCGTGTTGTTTTGCAAAGTACATGATTGAATTTATCATTTTTCATTATCTCTCTTTGTTATAAGATCTCTCTATTGATGGATAAAGAAAGCTGCCAAGACCTATACATCAAGGACTACATGTGACCATGGAATTTTTTGGTAAACATTACATGACACTGTCCCACAAATTTAGATATTCAAGGTTTATTTGTGATCACATTCTCATGATTTTTTGAATGGTTGTAGGTGTTCAACATGAACTCCAATCAGCCATCAAAAAATTCAGCTCAAAAGAGGGAGCCGATTGGGTTTGTGGTGCACCTGGGTGCTTCCAAGAGGGGGATGTTCCACCCATCTCCATCACGTGTCACTTTAAAGTCACACATTAGTTCAACCCCGACAGCTACAAGAAACTGTTCCAAAATCCTACAATACTTTAAAATTTCAAGTTATTTACACACACATTCAGCTTTTCTAAATTGTGCCCTAGGACAACTCATGGTGTTGATTAGTTATCACATTGCAATAGGGAAAGTTGGTATTGTTGTTGCTTTTGAGGTTCGAGATCCAAGTGGATGTGCAAGTTGGAAATGCTTCTTACACAGTTGCTCCAAAGTGTATAAAGAAAGAAGAAAGCTGGAAGCACACCCACAAAATACCCACTATTGGTTGGTGATTTTTTGAGGTAGTGGATCAAAGGCTTGGGATATGATGATATGGATTTTGCAGTCACTCTTGGTGATAGGATGCCCAAAGATGCTCAAATGTGAAGCTTGGACCTTAGCCTTGGCACATAGGTATCTTAAATTCCTTGGAGAAGAGAATTGCTTGGATAATGGTTTGAGAGGGGTTAAAAAATATGAGGAGGTGATTGTAGGAAAGAAAGCCAAGGAGGTGGATAAAAGAAGCCCATGTAGCATAAAGGTAGGACTCTCAATCATTAATGAAAAGGGGCCATGGAAATGAAAAGTTTTGCATGAAAAAGCAAAGGCTACGTGAAAAAGAGAATGGAGCCTCACCATCTATAAAAGCAAGTAGCCTCCTAGCCTATTGCTCATGGTTTTGTGTTCACCATCAAGTTCTTGAGGAGTGTTTTGAGATTAAGGAGTTTCTGATCGTTTTCAAGAGTCTTTGCTTGTGGCAAAGTTGTGGATGATTCTGAGAGCAGAATAGAGATCATGAGCAACCAACCTTCTATGTGAAGTAGAAGTCCATCTTTATTTAGTGTCACTTCAATTTTGTATGCCAACAAGTGTAGTAGCACTGAGGCCTTTCATCTAAGTCAATTTTCTTGAGTCCTCTAATCATCAGAGATTGGAATATAGTTCTGATTGCTGGTATTTAGTCTAATGTTAAGAGATTAAGAGAGAGGGAGAGCTTCTGTAGTGTTATCCCTATTATCTCATGTATGAAGAGGCCATATTTTATGTGAAAAAGACCACGGCAGCAGGCGTATGGGCTTGGTTCACTCTTTGTTGTTGAGTGTTGGCATAAGTTCACTTGCAAAGGAACATAAGCTCGTGGACAGTCATCGGTTCAAGGGCCATGTTTTGTTTTCAAATAGTCACATGTGATCATGAAGTTTTTTCCAAGTATGCGCATCAATTTGTGGGTACGCCGTTCCATTGTGTGAAAGAGGTTTTACGTCTAGAGAGAAAGTGAGCCGCGAGTCTGAACTCTATAGCAAGTGGATCAGAGGTGATTCACTTGTTAGTTGGTGTTGCCAAATCGTAGAGAAGTGTGTTGGGTCTGTAACGTGGTACTCGTGAAGACTGATTGTCTGCATAGAGAGTCTTGGTTGAGCTTCCAATGGTTGATTGAGCCTTTGATTGCATGTGGCGTAGCTGAAGCATATGGGTGATTGTATTGAGAGATGATCATATGAGCAATAATATGAGGGTGTCGGTTTGCCAATTGCTGCCCTTCTAGCCGTTTTGACATGTGTGGCAAAATACTTTGACTGTTTGCACTAATCTGGAGGAAAGAGTAGTAGATTCTAGTAGGCACGAGTGTAATAGTTTCACTGATGATTGATGATTGTAGGCACATGCTTAGGCAGGGGCTGTTCACGTTTTTGGTTTCATTCAGGATTGTTGGAGCAATTTCATAGCTTGAGTAGAGCTCGTGTGTGCTCCTAGTCTGTGTAATTTCTCAGGCTCTAAATTTCGGTTTGCTTTGTTACGGGTGCTGCAACTATTTGCAAAACTGCTGCCCAGAAGCACTTTGAACAAGCAAGTTAGTGTTTATGAGGAGAGGCCATTTGTATAAGAAAGCATGGAAAGAGCTTTCTGAGTCAGTGAGCTTCAAGTTGAAGGAGGTGTATTATTCCTAGAGGTTGATTGCATTGATTGGCATCAAGAGGCTTTGAGTGATCAAAGGGTTTAGTGGCATCTAGTTGATTCACTAGGAGTGGTGATTTGAATTGCAGGCAATTTGCTCACTTTGTGGAAGGTTATTACTAGTCACATTGGTTTTCTAGGTGTTGAGTGCCTAGCTGAGTGTGCTCTTGTTAGCCATCTCCATAAGTGGTGCTTTCATTGAGAGCTTAGGCCGATTGTGGGTTGATTGGTTGTGTTGGGGAGCAGTACCTATCCCTTGCACACTCAAGCCATTTGGAAGCCATGAGTTACTAACCTTTCCTCGGATATCAGGGAGAAGATGTTGAAGTCCTGATTCAAATAATAAATTAGATGGCCTACGATAGAGGCCGAGACATCGATGAAGACCTTTTATGCATGTTGGGCATGCTATTGGCAAGATCAGCCCATCTATGGTGGGAGGGTATTCTGACAAGAGAGCGGGATACTTGGCCATGAGCTAGGGAGGTTTTCTGACAGTGTTTTGGAAGACAAAATACCATGGAGGAGTTATGGCGTGTATTGGCACACACTCATATGAAGGAGAAGATGTGTCTCAATTTGTTGCTGTATTTGAAGAAAAGTGGATTTTAGTAGAGAGGAGGATGCAAGCCCAAAATGGTCAAGTGCTTGCTGACTTCTTCAAGAAGGACAAGTTTATTTCCTTGCTCACTCCTGTCCTCAAGGAGAAAGTGGAGCTAAAGGACTTCGACACTATACTACAGCTGTGTGGATAGCAAAGGAGAAGTATGAAAGATTCATGTGGTACATCAGCCCCAACTGTTTCAGGTGAAAGAAGCTCCCCCAAATCTGTTGCTACCCAGTGGATCCTCATCCAAATCAGCCCCCTCCTATTCCCAACAACCCTGTTTAACCCATGGCAGCTAGGGGTCTTTCCAAAAAAGATATTCAAGCATTAGCACAAGGCATCACCAATATGTCTTTAGCTATGTTGCAGTAGCGTGCACTGGCTCCTCGTTCGAGGGGTGGCGAGAGACCAAGGAATCAGTGGCAAGCAACTGCCACTTGCTTCAATTTTTACAAGCGTGGCCACATCGCCCCCGACTGTCCACACCCCAAAAGGAGGGGAGGAGAGATGTATCCAATCCTTCCTCCACAACCACTCGGGAGAGAGCTAGAAGAAAGGGTGGGAGAAGTTCGAAGAGAAGTTGAACCAGTGAGGCATGAGCTGGAGAGGTGTCCCACGGAGGTAGATAATGTTACTTTGATTGGAATAAGTAATTCAGGTGATGAGACGGCCCAAGAAGGCAATTGCAGGTATGATTCATATAACTCATGTGCATGATATACCACCCATTTTGGAAGTATGGTTGCAAGGTCATCTTGTCAAGATGGAGGTGCAGAGGTTTGTATCCTCATAGAAGACACCATGTGGGATCTCAATTTAAAGATGAATGTGACATCTTATCTGAGGGTAAAGATGGCCAACAATTCTAAGGTACATTGTCTTGGTTGCATAGAAGATCTAAAAGTGAATGTAGGTGGGCAAAGAGCTACCATGGATTTCCACATGATGCCTGCTAAGTTCAAAGCCTATCCGATTATGTTGGGCTACTGGCTTATGTTGGGTTGGCCTTGGCTCATTAGTATGAAGACTTGGCAGGATTGGCACAATGGCCTTCTCAAATTATACATGGACGACCACCCAAGGAGAGGGTGATATTCGATATGAAGATTGGTGAGGTGATCCAAGGAGCAACAAAAGAAGAAGCAGAGAGTGAACAAGAGTCTTATACCTCTTTGTCTGAATTGATAGATGATGATGGTGATGACACACAGTGGGAATCCAACTTCCTATCGAGAGATGCGGATCTGTTTGGCTTATCTTTGATTAAAGTAGGAGATAAAGAAGTATGGATCAACCAATTAGACATGGCGAAAAGGTGGATGAATTGTTTGGCAGGCTGAATAGGGATGGAGGGAAACTCAATCCCTCTAAGTGCAAGGTAGCAAGGACAAAGGTAATTCTTTTGGGTCATGAGGTATCAGCCAACAACATCTCACCTGATCCAAGGAAGGTGGAGGCTCTTCTTCTTCAAGATCCTCCCACAAGTATGAAGGCCAATCTCAACTTTGTTTATAAGTTCAGATATTTGTCTAGGTCTTTCGACATGTTGGCATAATACATCCATCCTTTGTAGAAGGCAACACAGGTGGATCCATTCAGATGGATGAAGGTCAAGGATGACGCTTTTCAAAAAATCAAAGAGAAGCTAAGTACGTTGCCTATATTGATGTCTCCTGATATGGGTCAACCTTTCTATGTTAGTTTGAGTATTGGCAGGAATGCAGTGGGAGCCATCCTTATGCAAAAGGGGAAAGGAAGTTCCTACATGAGACCCGTTTACTACATCAGCCGACCGATGGGAGCAATGGAGATGGCAAGGCATGAGGGCGAGCAATTGGTATGGTGTCTTGTGTTTGCAGCTAAGAGATGGAATTCATACTTATTGGCCAAACCCTTTGTGGTTTTGACTAGTAATCAACTTTTTCCCCAAGTAATGAAGATGTCTGATGCAATAAGGATCACCAAGTGGATGCTGAGTACTGAAGGAGCCAATGTCGACTTTGCAAAAGAAAATCATACCACATGTAGGAATTCAACAAGAGATGCTTGATAAAGAGGTAACTTTGTTTTTTGATGGTAGCCTTAGGAGGGGTTTGGGAGAAGGAAGTATTGAATATGTGATATATGATGTGGAAGGGAAGGAAGTATGTGCTCAACATGTGTAGGGTGGACAAGTGTAGAGCAACAATGAGGCAAAATATTATGGTCTATATTTGGGACTACAAAGACGTGTGGAGATGGGATATCAGAAGGTGGTCACCAACAAGGGAGACACCATGTTGATAGTACGACAAGTGCAAGGAATATGGAAGGCAACCAAGGAGGAGTTGAAGCATTGGCTCTTCAAGGTCAAAGGTTTGATCCAAAAGCTGTCCAAATTTGAGGTATGGCATGTAAGAAGAGAAGAGAACAAGAGGGCTCATGAGTTGGCAGAGTCCCAGGGGAAGAGGGGAGCAGTTGCTGCAATCCACTTTGAAGGGCCTCAATACAAAGGAAGAGAGACTCTCAATGATATTGAGACATGGTTGGTGATGGGAGAATTTGATCCAAGCTTGGAGCAACAATGAACGTATGCTTTAATTCATAAAGCAAAGAGATATTGTATGTCCAATGGTGATTTGTATATGAGATGTTCAGATGTTGTAATGAGGAAGGTGCTAAAGTATGAAGAGATTGGAGCTTGTTTGGTGGCTTGTCATGAAGAGGGCTATAGAAGCCACTTTGGGGCTGATCGGACAAAGAAGAAGATTTTACTTGCTAGGCTGATATGGCCTAGTATGCATAAGGATGTTGCGCATTGGTGTAGAAGTTGTCCTCAATGCCAAGCTTTGTGCCCTTGAATGGGTATTTTTTACCAACAACCTGGTGGTTTTGCGGCTCCCTAGTCATCCCTTCAAAGCTTTGATCCTTGGCTCTCATGCTGGTGCCTCTACTCTTACACCTTTCAGCCTTTGGTGACCGCTCTCCTTTCAGGGACTTCTACAGGTGACCCAGCCTCTTCACCCCTCTGGCCTCTTCCATCCCCCCTCCCCCCCCTTCCTATGTTTTAGAGGGGGGCCCCCGTGTTTACACAAAATACTCCTCTACCTTTTTGGTTCTACTTTAACAGGTGGTCCTTTCAATTCTGAGGGGGACACTTTCTCCATTTTTTGCCCAAGTCTTGGTAGCCCCTGGTGAGCTTAGCATAGCTTCTTTGACATAGCTTAGGGTCTCACATGGTTCTTCTCCAACATGCTGCTCCTGCCTTGCAGCCCCTAGTGTGCTTCATGTAGCTCCATCAATGCACCTTTGGTGCACCCATGTTCTCCATCAACGGTTTCATACTCCTCTAGTTGTTTTAGAAGGGGATCTACATCGACACTCTCTCCTCTCCTTGTTTCAGAGGGGGATCTACATTGTCACTCTCTCGTCTCCTTCTCGTTAGATGGTTCTTGCAACACACCTAGCTCCCTGCCCCATCCAGGAGGGGGTGTTGAGATATTATCTCCTGTTTAGAGTGAGGGCCTATGTTGTGGGTGTGCTTGCCCAAAGTGAGAGAGTGAGGGCCTCTATTGTGGGTGTTTCCGCCCAACTGTGAGAGCAACAGTTGACTTGCTACACACCTACCCAAATCTATGTCCAATATAGCCAGATATGTAGCCCTGATTGTTGCCCTGAGAGAGTCCAAACAGGAGCCTAGTCGGCCTACCCAAGGGCCCAATCGGCAATCATGGTCAGCCCAAGCAATCAGCCCAAGGATGACCACCTACCAGTCGGTTGTGACTGGTAAAGCTGACTAGTTCAGAGCTGACCCCCTACCTAGTACCTGCCTCCACCTTGGCCTATATATACTTGCCTCTACCATGCTCACTGTCACTCATTCTTTCTAGTGTTAAGCCTCTTCTTCCTGCCTCTTACATCCTGCATCTAGGTGCCTCTTGCCCAACCTCTGCCTTGCTTCTTGCCAGTGTATCCTACTTCTTGTCCATAGGTGCCTCCTCCACAGCCTCTTGCTTAGCCTCTACCTATAGTGCAACCAGTCTATCCCTCCATCATGTGCTCATCTCTTGCAATGATGGTGACCCTAGAGACTCCTCTACATCAACTTGGTGTCACCTGTTTCCCACATGGAGGAGGATTTAGTGTTGACTATATTATGGGGTCCCTTGACTTCACCTCGTATATCACTGACTTCACACTAGCACCTCTCCCCCCCCACAAAGGAGGGTTCACCTGTTTCGTGCACGGAGGAGGATCTAGTGTTGTTGACTATATTATGGGGTCCCCTGACTTCACCTTGTATATCACTGACTTCAAACTAGCATCTCTCCCCCCTGGAGTTGATCACACCTATCTCTTTTTTTGCCTCACCATACCTCATCTGTTAGTACTCCCCCCCCTTCCAAAGAAATTCTGGAATCTTTTGAAACCCAGATGGCAACTTATGCTTGGGTACTGATAAGACCATAAGCACAGCTTTCTCACTAAGTTGTTGTTTTTTGGAATTTTAATTTTTTCTCATTTACTCATAATTTTGTCTAAAGTCTCTTACAAACTCCCTTCTTTCATTTGTTTTTCACTTGTTCTATTAAAAAAGATTAATTTGTAAGGTTGAATATATTCTAGTCTTATGAAAAAATATATATATATCTCAAAACTTCACAATGTTCCAAGAATTAGACTTCTTTTGAGCTTGTCAAAGTTTACTTCAGTGATCATGCTTGATTGTGCAACATGTTCCGTATTCTCCTTCACCAACAAATGTGTGGAATGTCCTTTTCTTCACACTGGTTAATTGTTCAATAGTATTGTCTACTGAATATTGCTATTTTGTGTGTTTGGTTTGATGACTGAACGGTTATCCCCAAGGCAGTAGGAAACATCATAAACATTGTATGAAATAATGTTGTGCTTTTCATGATAATGATTGGAATTTCTAAACAAGACTATTGAACCTGAGCTTCTTTTAATTGGAAATTCAAATCTCAACTTGAGACCATCAACTTGAGACCATGAGGAGCTGTCTCAACACCTAGAAAACCAAGACAAACTACACTTTTTCTCCCACTCAATCTCTAAAAATCAAAAACCCCACAACAGAAAACCACTCCATCACCAATCAATACTTCAAACATAAAGAAGACACCAATCACCTCAATACCCAAAGAATTCAAGGCTGATTATACACACAAGAGAACATATCACTTCATTTTTTAAGAAGAAGACCAACACTATCACTGTGAACATGGATTGCAAGAGTCACTTTTGCTGACAAACCCAAATCAGCTACCCACGGACTCAAGTAGGACTTCCACGAGCCTCTTCTACATACAAGATGTATTATGAAATGCTAATGACTCAAACCAACCAATAATGAACATCTTCTTGGAAACCTTGTGATCATCCGCAATTTGGAAGTGAACAAAAGCTCTTGAAATAAGGTTCGCTTTCCTCCGCTACTTACAGTGTCACATGTAGAGCCCAAAATCCCAATGTGACTAACAACAACCTCCCACAAAGCGAGCAAATATCCTGCAACTCAAATCACCACTCACAAGCTGGTGGTACTACAATGAACCAAAACAGCCTCTCCTACAGTCACTGGAGTAAGGAGAAGCTATAAACGAAGATGAGTAGCCCCTTTGAATTCATGGGATGTACAAGAGCTTGTGAACTGAAAACCACCACACACAATCTACTCAAATGAGCAAAAGCAAAGCTACTCATGTACCAAGATTGACCTCTCTTGCTAATGGTAGACCCACTATCAACTATAGCAAACAACAAGCTAATGCAAACATCCATGATCTCCTTGAATCAATCAAGAACCTTTGGAAACAAGCAAGACCTGGGACTCTGCAGAAATGAGCAATAGGCTAGTGTACAAGAATCGTTTGCCCTCCTCTACTCACACCCATAGCTCGATTGTAGTAATCAGAGACCCCGACAAATCAAATCAGATATCATCATGCTCTTCTGATGAACCTAGCTGCTCTATGTCCTCCCGCAATCCTAGAGCCTGGTGAAACAAAAACCAGCTACCCTCTACAACTAATGACACATCCAAAACAAATTGAAGCAAACAAAGAGCTTTCTTGTGATCTCTCAAATGAGCTAGATTCCCTCAGATGAAATCAGCAACTACCTCTTACTTTTGCCACACTTACAACTCTATGGTCACAACTTGATTGTCCA
Organism: Dipteris shenzhenensis; assembly: GCF_047967505.1. Taxonomy (NCBI): domain Eukaryota; kingdom Viridiplantae; phylum Streptophyta; class Polypodiopsida; order Gleicheniales; family Dipteridaceae; genus Dipteris; species Dipteris shenzhenensis. Next base: position 38,415,174 of record NC_141625.1, read on the forward strand.
AAGATGCCCATAAACCCACAAATAGCTGCCCACAAACACTGGTGCAACTCTTGTATAATGAGAAAAAGCTCTAAATTAAATTACTAGCGGCAACTTTCTTTGCTTATGGTGCACCTTGCAAAACTGAAAACAAACAAAAGCTCCACGAGCCACCCATGACACTACTAGTGCAAGCAACAAGCTACCAGGAACAAAATTAGCAGCTTTATGATCTTCCACACTCTATAGAGCGGGCAAAAAAATTCCTCCCATGAACTCCACAATGAGCAAAAGACTCCTACAATCACCAATGAACTTACTGAAACAAGTCACCAGCTCCTTCAATTGAGTCGACCACCATACAACTGTAGCAAGCTAGAAGCTTGCGAACTATTGAAAATATGGTAGCTTCCACCATGAACTAGAATGAGCACTAATCTCCACCAATGATGACTACTTAAGTGAGCCAGAAGCTCCATAATGAAATCAGTAGCTCCCTGCTACAAACTGAGGTGAGGAAAACTCTCACGAACTCTGAAACTAGACACCCACACAATGATGAGCAATGACCATGAGAAATAGGCTCGGTGGCTCGTTGCTTTTATAGATGGCGAAGCTCCATCCTCTTTTTCGTGTAGCCTTTCTTTTTCATGCAAATCTTTTCATTTCCATGGCCCCTTTACATTAATGATTGAGAGCCCTATGGTCTCCTTTTTATCCACCTCCTTTGCTTTCTTTCCTCCAATCACTCCTCATATTTTTGACCCTCTCTCAAGCCACTATCCATCTGCCTCAAAAAATCACCAACCAACATGGAGTTGTAGGATTACCAAAATGACAGTTTTTCTCTTGCAATCAGGCACATGCAATTCGAAAAGAGTTGGTCTTTCTAAATCAATAATGCAACATAGGTAAATATGATTCAATCTGAAGATGAACTTCAACATTGTGTATTTAACATATGCGCATAGTTTTCAAAGCAACAAATTCTAACCCTCAATTTGTCTCCTTCTAGGGGGTATAAGTAGAATCTCTTTTTGGCCTTTCCCTTTCCGATATCACTCCCTTTCAGACGGATCTTGTGTTCTATCCAGTGCCTTGAACTAATCCTTTTCAAAACTTATGGGAACAGATGATGCACCATATATTGAAATTGGAGTATCTTCTTGCCAAACTTATGGAAACCAATACATGCCTTGTATAGTATGTTCTTTCTTTAGGCTACTCTTGTTGAACTGTAATATGAAGACAAGATGGAAAACATATGCTTCTCCTATATACTCTTCTTCAAGAGAGGCTGGTCAATAATGGTTTTAAAATTTATGGAAGTGAAATCTTCTTCCTATTCCAATGTTACAAGCACATGCACAATCAAAGATGATGGAACATTAGTTTCTTTATCGTGTGTGTTAATGAGGGTGATATGTGCAATTAAGCTAATACAAATGTTCATCTTGCATTTTATAGTATTATCTGACCTTGCGTTGGAATTTTCTAAGGATTTGGACATGTATCATTTTATATGAATGATGTATTGGGTTTTTCTTGTTTGCCCCCTTGTGTATTCTTAGAACTAACATATTTTTGACTAGCTTTCCCCTTATTTAAGTGATTTAAATATATATACATATTTTGATATTAATATAGTAAAGGACAAATGTTTCTGATGGATTTTTAGGTAGACGTTTGAAGAAAAATGGTAGATGCAAACGAAGAGTATGAAAATACAATGGGAAAAGCCATAAGTGAGGTAAAGATAAGCAAGCAATGTGTAATAAGTAATTAGAATATTAAGTATACATAGTTGAAAGATAATTGCTTAAAGGGAATAAAATCAATCCTTTACAAAGAAAATACTTCTAGTCTTCAATTATACCACCACGCCACCCTCATACTCTACCTCCACCAATATCTCAATAACAATCACAATCTCAATCAGAGGTAGAAATGAATCTCAATCCAAATCTTAATTTGGAACTTGAAATATAACCCTGGAACCTTGATCTGTATCTTAGTCGATTCTGAGTCTTTTTGAAGTCACCTCAAAATCCATACACGTAGAGATTTTGCAAAAAATTGTTTAGTATGAATGTTGATCTATCTTTTTGAAGTGTGACCTACTTTTTTACATAAATAGCCTTGCTTTCCAAAAATAAAACCATCATTGTGATCTAACACTAGAAAAACAACCTTGTTCAAATCCCCATATCTCCCAAACGGGGTAGAAACTGGAAATAATCCATAACATGACTTTGAACTGCCTTTTGATTCCCTACAACTTTGGTCATCATCAATTTTTACCACAATTTGCCATCTTAGGAGTATGTGAGAATTAAGGAGGAATTCTTGCCTCAATAGTGTGCATAGAACACTCATACATTTTGAGCACCTCAAATAAAATTGCATGAATATAAGCTCCAAGATAAATTGTTTAAGTGCACAATCATGACACCCTCTCCTAAAGCATTATGGAAGGCAAAGAGTAAAATATATTAACGCTTGCAAAAGAAACATGTGTTATTGGCACATGGTATGCTATCTAAAAGCACCTAATCCATGTACTAAAATGCTAGGATAAAGAGATCATGACATGATAGAAAAAAAAGAGCTTCAAAACCACTACCAAAGCGTCTTTGTGTCAAAAACCACATCCTCAACACTAACATCCATATCTATGTGAACCACTTGAAGAGCAATAAAGTCAGGAGTCACCCCAATGTATGTTAGCCCTAAAAGAAAAACCTAGAATGGTGGTAGTAGACATAGAGATTTATAAGGAAATGCATCATGCAAGTCAAGGACAGTCAACCTCATGCTCAGAGAGGATCTAGAGTTAGGAGAACTACAATTATATTGTCAACCACCATTCAAGATGAAGATCATGGTGACTCTGACATCCGAGGTAGGTAAAGGATAGCAATACATTTCCATTTGTATGGCCAAGAGTCTCCATGTGTAACATGTCAAAAGATGCCCACACATTCTTGGACACTCATACATTTTGAGAAAATATTTAAAGTTTCGCCAAGATTTACATCTTTTCTTCAAAATTCAAAAGAAAAAATATACAATTATACTATTTTTTATCAAGATTGTAAAACTGAAAAAGACAACTCGATAGACCTTCGCCATGATTTTATATTCATATATAAGTATAGCTTCGATAAAAACATCCATGACTAGAATAATTTTGTGAGAAGATGTAATCCCTCTAGCGTACACCGATATGGAAAAATACATTACTCAATTCATAATGTTATATCAAAGGATGGAGTCGTGGGGAAATTAATATGGCATAATGATACATAATCAAAAGTTTGTTCATATCTACATGGGTAGATCAATATTGTAGAATGGTACCAAATTCTCAAAATTCAAAATTGGTTCCCACTTGGAACAAAGTCACAATGTGAGGAGAAATGACATGATATGATCCTAGATCTAGTATGCAAAGATGCAACCTTTGTGATAAAAATACTATACCACTAGGAAATAAGGAAACAATTCATATTTGTAAAACTATGACACTACAGGCACAAGGTGCAAGATTGGGCTAACTCTTGACAAGCATTGCTCCCCATTGTAGCACTCCCCTTGATTCTATATATCTTGTAAGCAATATATTTTACACTGTATCTTCCATGTGAGTATTGTGTATTGTATATTGTAGCAAGGGACTTGTCAGCCAAATCAAGGTGTTTATGAAATAGTTGTTTCAATTGTGCCTCATGTTCTTGCATCCACAATAGATACCTATGCTTCTTTTCCATTGGAAGCAAAGGGGTGAGTGACCATGGCTATTCGGACTCATTAATATGAGGATGTGACTCTTTCATGTTGTGCTTATGCCCACCTTAAAGACCTCAAATAGCTTGAACCCCATCAAAGGACATCAAAGTGAATGAGTGTTTGAACACATGAGCAAATGGGTTAGGCAATCATGTAGCAATGCACACAAAGTTGAAGGCTTGAGAATGAGACTTTCCAAATCATGCTTGAACAAAGCATTTTCTTATGTGTGGCTACATCTCATAGTAGTGAGGTGGTGCCATGGTGTCATAATAGAGGCAGATGGCATTGAGATATCACTAGAGAGTATATGGAGCAAGGATTCATAAGAAAATACTGGGTAAAGTTCTAGCAAGTAAATAAGAAAATCAATATTAGAGGGATGTCTTTTGTTGAATCCCTTGCTCTTTTCAAGGTTGAGCAACTAAAGACGATCTTGCACAGCCATGAAGAAAATGCAATTACAAGAGATGGACTAAAAAATGGTTGTTTGGCCATGGTTTAAGAGAGTTTGTTCAAGAGAAATGTTTCATGGCATCAAAACGATACAAAGCTTGAACATGAAGTTGCTCAAAATGCAACCTGAAGTGATGATAATTGCTCCTATGGACATGCATAATATTGACCTTAAAAAATGTTGGTCATGAAACCTTAGGCTTTTTGGAATGCAAAATTTGAGAACATAGTTCAGTTGAAGGTTGAATCTAATCCAGATAATCGTACAAAAGTCATATTGATTCCTCAAGGAGAGAAGTCAAATACATTACCAACACACTTTAGGCAATATCAAGACCACATTACGATCAAGCATTCTCTTTGAATGCCATAATGAAGCCAGATGGTAAAGGGGCCAAAAGGTTTACCCTCTATCAACATGTTCTCATGGGAACCAAGTTGCAAGAATGGAGCTCAATGAAAGAGCAATCCACCAGTAGACTATCCACATGATTACCTATGAACTATCCCATAGTAGCAAGACCTGAGTCTTTAATGAGGCCACACAAAGAATAACCTAAGCACCATTGCAAGAGTAGAAAAAAGGTCTTCCAAAGCCATGGCCAACAACTCTGAGCCCTGCACATGCCTCACATTGCTATTCTATCAATAGCATGTTGAGGTTTATAAATTGAAGTACTCCAAAATCCTGCCAATTGACAAGGAAACTTTAGCATAGATTTTATGATTCTAAACATAGAGGGATTTCTTGCAAATTAACCTCCCATCCCATGATTTCCCTATGTTGAGATCTTCTCTCCTCCCACCTTCTAGAATCACATGAAATCATTTTTGTTTGAACCTCCTTCCAAGTGGAGCTCCATAATTTTGGAACCCTCCCCCATGCTTGATGCCTAGTATGTGGATCCCTCAAGGTGGGAAGTGTCCATGATGGACCCTTCATTATACCTATCTAAAGGGTATTCCCAAAAGCACCTTCAATTAGTGCCTAGGCCTATCTAAAGGGCATTCCAAAATGCCTATCTAAAGGGAATTCCCAAATGCACCTTCATTATACCTATCTAAAGGCCATTCCAAGTTGCAGCTTCTATGATTATGGCTGATGTGACATTCCCTTCCCCTTAAGAATTATTTACATCCTTGAAACAACATTGGGAAACCTCCTGTAGATATTTCTTATCTTTCCCATGTCAAACTCTCTTCAAAGGATATCTTTCCAGTTAACTATACATTCTTGATCTATTGTATGTCTTGTTCTTTTTTCTTGTCTATCTTAAAATCTTTTTGATTCATGTGATAAAGATGCAAGTTCAATGAGCTCATTCCCAATGAGATTGTCATGGTTTTCTAACTCATTTTTTAGCCTACTTACATGAAAAATTGGATGTACTCTACATTCCTTTGGTAAGGCTAATTTGTAAGCAAGTCATTACAAAATATTTAGACTTTTAGGCACTAGCCAATGTAATGTAATAAGCGAGTTAGGGGCACTTTTCCCTCTTAGAGGTTTTTCCCTATAACCACAGCCTAATCTCTAACTATGGTTAGTGATTAGATAGGGTTTTGTCTAAGTGACAAAACCCTCATCTCTTTTATTATACTTCACTTCATTCAGTACACTTTTGGGAGTGACCTCACTCTCCATCTTGCTCTCTTCCATTTTTCTCACATTTGGTATCAGAGCAGCTTAAGTTCTTGGACCTGCCCCTAGCTCTCGGATTTGCTCTTAGCTCCCAGCTCCCGTCTGTACAGTGCATTCCATACAAACTTGTGCTTAGCCTGCATGTAGCCTGAGCTGCACATTTTGCACCAGATCTGCACTGCTACCTCCTCCCATCCATACGCTTTTGTTTGTACACAGGAAATAATCACCATCCGTACAAGCGTATGGCATTGTACAGCTTGTTGTACTACCATACTATAGTATGGTCATCTGTACCGTGCTGCAAGCTCCGATGGACATTCCATATTGCTAGCTCGCTGCACATGTGATGCTGCCATCTATTTAGTAGCTCCTTTTAAGCTCCAAACACCCTGCATCATTCATGGGCTTGCTCAGCACATTGATTGCCTTGTCTTCTTGAATGAAATGGTTTCAGATCGTGGGAGAATCTAAGATGAAAGAGGAAGTGGTGAGATTTGAAGGAGAAGCACCCAAAATAGAGAAAGAAGAAGGTAGGTTGAATCTCATACAAAAATTTTGAATGTTTTAAAGAATAAGAGTGAAATTGGAGGGAACTATAGGTAGAGAAGAGAAGTGATAAGATTTTGGTGTGAGATTCCATCCCATGAGAGGAATAATAGAGAAAGAAGCTTCCCACTCAAGAGCCAGCAAAAAATTTGAAAAGAGGGCTGGAGCAAAGAAAAATTCAAAATGGTGCTTAGGAATGAGGGGGAAGCAAAAGGAATGAGAGAGAATGAAAGGAGTGTGGTAGTTGGATGGGAGGATTTGGTTTCAGGTCAAATGGTACGAGTTTGGTTGAGAAACTAGGTTTCTTAGTTTGGTTACAGTTAAAAAACGTGATGGGAGAGTTGAGGTAGCAAGTGGGTGCTCCACATCATTATTTGGGCCATTGAATAAATAAATAGAGAAGTCAGGCCACCTCCAATATTCTATTTCCCTCCACCATCAATCTTTCTTTTGCCCATCTCTCAATACTAGCTACTTTTCCCACTGCAATCTCTAAGGGTCCATGATTTTGAACCATTTGTGAAGGTTTGGGGTCCATTCAGATAGCTTTGTATAGAGGTTCAGGTGAGGTAATCTTTGGAACAATGCAACACAGTGATTATAAAGATATTTGCTTGTTAATGATGTAACTTTGAAGAAACAGGTAGTTCGTAGTTCATTTTGTGTAGTTGTGTTGTTTTGTTTTATTTCATGGTTTGAAAACATTTTTTTTTTTTTTGTAAGAAATTTAATGAGAAATGACTCTTTTCCACTCTTATATTAATGGTTTTCTACAGAATATTGCTTGACATAGATTTCAAGATGTTTGGGAGCATATAATTTGTTTTGAAGCAAGAACCATTAACTTCATCAACCCTCGAACACATTTGGGACCACTGGGAGGGACAAGTTTGATCACATTTTTCTTTCAAAGAACCTTGCTCTAAGAATCAGGTACTATTCATTCATGTAGTTTTAGAATGTTTTTAGTTTTCAACTCAAATCAGGGTCTATTAGAGAAACTTGCATGGAGATTCAGGTGAGAAAACCTTTAGAACAATGCAAGACAATGAAAATAATGAGATTTTATAATGCTACTTTGAAGAAGCAGTTAATTTGTAGTTTGTTTTGGTAATTGTATTGTTTTCTTTTAATACATGATTTGAAGAGGAAGAAAAATTTTTTTGTTTTAAAAGATACACTCTTACTATTGAGGTTTTTTATAGAAGAAGGTTTGAAATAGATTTGGAGTTGTTTAGAAGCATATAATTAGTATTGGAGAAAAATCCATCAACTTTAGCATCTTGGATTACAAGAGGGACCATTAAGGAGGACAAGTTTGATCACATTTTTTCTTTAAAGATCGTTGTGAGGTATTGTTCATTCACATAGTTTAACAGTGTTTGATGATAAGTAAACGTTTTTTTCAATTTGTAGATTTCAATTGTTAGATTTTGCATGCACTTGGGGTTTTCATTTTTGCTTGGTTTGATACTTTTCTGAAACATGTCATGTTTGTATATTGTTTGTTGATGTCAATGTAATATTATATTAGGTGGAAAGTGGATGAAATCATGCAAGCCGCTCAGAATTCAAAAAAGGTGGATATCCATTTTCAAATAGATGCATAGAGAATGCACCATTTTTAAAGAGGAATGAATCCTCCTTAGCAAGTGAAAGTGATTTGGTAGCTCTTCGAAATCAAGGAAAAGCACATATGGATTTGTGGCTAGAAGGGATAATATATCCACTAGATCCACAAACTGTCAGACTCCTCAATTCCATAAATTGAGTAGCTTAATAAAGTTCCTACATAAGGGTGAGAATAGTTTGTTAGGATATTGTTGAAGGTTGATTGGTCATGGAGCAAGTAGCCTCACAACCAATATCAATCTTTGCTTAATGAAAGAGACAAAAGGATTGTAATGTTGGAGGCTTGGAATCAACATTTGGTATCACCTATGCAAGGTACAAGTGTTTAAATGTCTGCATATGATGGCATAGAGAAGAAAAATTAGGAATTACAGGTAAAGGTTCAAACATTAGATGCTCAATTAGGAGAGAGCTCTATAAATGCAATTCACTTACAGATGCAAAACATAGCTCTAAAGGATGAGATCAAGAAGTTAGAAAAAACTTTATCATTTATGAAGGATACTCCAATGGGTCCAAGACTACGTAAGAGGAAATTGCATCCAATGGATGAAATATCCAAGAAAAGTGGTCACTGGAAGCATCAAGTGAGAGCTTGTAGGAGTGTTTCATAACTCGTGTATCCATGATGAACATTATGATGCTATGGGTGAAGTGTTTATGAATTTTTCTTTGGGGTCTGTCCTACAACATCCAAAATTCAAAAGTCTAAAATTAGAGATAACATCTGAGTCAATGAACAAAGTTGTGGAGCATTTCAATGCAACTAGTGCACAAAAGTTTATGATACTGCAGGGATAGGTACAAGGGCATATTGACTCGTATGTAAGAGCTTAAAAACAACATGTCTTTCTGGGGAGCAAAAGTTAAAGCCACGCTTCCTAAATCGACTGATATTGATAAGGCTAGGTAGGCACTCAATTTGGGTGTACTTGATTTAGTTGATGAGCTCCAGCATGTATATAGTACATGATGAGGCAGAAAAGATATGTAGCTTTGCGAGCTTCATCATTTAATTCTAGGTTCCATTTTAGCAACAAAAATCATTGCTTTTTCTTCAATTGGTAGGGAGTTAAAAAAAGGGCTTAGGGTTTAGAGTACAAAACCCAACCAAATTTGATGATTTTAAACCCGACATCCTTTCTTTGAAAAAAAAAAAACCTAGGACATTCTCACTGCCACTTGCCCCTGCCACTCCATTTTTGGAAATAATTAGGGTTATGGTTTTGTAATTTAGAAAAATAATATTAAAAAAAACAAACTTGGGAGGCCACTGAGACCCTAGCAACTAGTCCAATGATGTTAGATTTAGGGTTTTCAGGGTCTGTTTTGCTTGAAAATGATGTACATGGTTGCTAGGGTCTTAATGGCCTCCCAAATTTGATTTAGGGAATAAAAAATAGGGTCAAGGATTTAGGGTACAAGACCCAACCAAATTTTATGACTTTAAACCCAGGACATCCTACCACTACCACTTGCCCTTGCCACTCCATTTGTGGAAAAAATTAGGGTTATGGTTTTGAAACATAGGGAAAATAACATGTTTGTGGTTATATTCAGGCCACATGGAATACAATTGTTTTTAGGGAATAAAAATTAGGGTTTAGGGTTTAGAGTACAAAACCCAACAAAATTTTATGATTTTAAACCCAGGACATTGCCAATGCCACTTGCCCATGCCACTCCATTTGTGGAAATAATTAGGGTTATGGTTTTTTCACATATGAAAAATAATATGTTTAAAAGATCGTATTTGGGAGGCCATTGAGACCCTAGCAACCATGTGAATCAATTTTATGTAAAAAAAACCCTTGCAAGCCCAAAATCTGACATTGTGTGGCCAGAGCCTAGTTTTTGTAAAAATTGGTCGCACGATGTGCAAAAACTGGGCTCTCGTTGCACAATGTCAGATTTTGGGCTTGCATGGGTTTTTTGTGCATAAAATTTATGCACATGGTTGCTAGGGTCTCAGTGGCCTCCCAAATATGATTTTTTAAAGATATTATTTTCCATTTGTGAAAAACCCTTATTCTTATTAATTCTTGAAAAATGTTGTTTTATTAATTTATATAATCTTTGGGTTTCGATGTAATATGTTGGTTGTAGGATATCTTATGGGTTGATGAATATACTGGAAGCAAGGGTGGAACAAAAGGGTCTTATGCTAGGGGGATGGCTTCGATCGACCACTACATCAATAGATTGGCTCAACAAATTTTGGTGTTCCATCGACAATTATCGCCAAATGGAAAGATGAATATAATGAAGTTCAAGGTCCTCAATTGGATGGTGAAGATGAGGCCCATCCGTCCTACTACAGATCGTGTTGTTCTAGTTAGCATAGTGTAGCTTTATTTTTGTTCTTGGACACACAATTTGGTCCTCTCCATAGTATCATAGCTATTGCAAGGCTAGCTGTCACTATAGATCCCCAGGCTATAGAGAATGAAACTGTGCAACCCTCTCTACTTTAGCAAGCAAAAAAGGGACCTGAGCCAAGTAGGAAGAAGTGTATACTAGAGTAGTTTGTGTGTTCAAGAGGGTGATCTTTGTAATACTACTCTATGTCAATAAAGAATACCATTTTCAAATTATTTTCTCTTCCCGCTACAAAACATTGTTTCCTTTTCCATGATAAGTAAAATTGAGTACTATTTCCTTTTGCATGTCCTATTGAGATTTGATGTTTATTTCATTTTGCTTTTGTATACATCATGAGAAAGTCTTTTGTAAGTAAATTGAGATTGCACGTAAGTAAATTAATAGATTGCAAATACACTAAAAATCAACTTGAGATTGCACATACAAAGACAATCCAAAAAAGACATTTTATTATATTGAAAAGAGGATGATACAAGATAGATACCTGTAGGTAGAGTACATGAACTCTAACTATGGCCCAAGGTGGGGAATAAAAAATTCCTAAATGCCCTGGGCTTCCTAAGATGGACAATAAACTACATGTTTGCGGTGGTCACTGTGACCCTTTTCCTATGGATGGAGCCTCCACAACTCCGCGCCTGTAAAACCAAGCTATTGAGCTAAGGTTGAGGCCTTGCATGACCTCGTGTACCACCCTTGCAAAGCTCACCATCGGGATGAGTAGATTGATGGACTTTTGAAACTTTCTGATCTCCCAAAGTGCCACCATCCTTGGCTTGAATCTGTATCACCTCATTGGAGGAGGGCCTCTTTGCCCTTGATGTGGAGGGCCTCTTTGCCCTATACCTGGAGCTTGGGAACCTCTCCCCTGTTGGCGTGGATTGTGATTCTCTGTTCTTGCCTTGGTCTTCTACTCCATCCTTCATTGTTCCTCTTCCTTGTGCTCATCCTCTATGCTCTCTGAGTCATCAGTCTCTACATAAGGATCTTCTTGTGCCTTCCTCTATCCCTCTTGTGCCTTCCTCTGTCCCTCTTCTTGTGCCTTTCTGGCATACTCCATAACTTTTTCTTGATTTGTTGAAAACCAAAATGGATTGAAAATTTGGAATCCAAACTAGTGGGACTACTGCATAGTGGTCTTAAAACATTGATAGTTGGTGATATTGGGCGAAGCGCAGCGACCGAAGCAAGCGATCCTTGCCCAAGGCCTTGGTTGAAACAAGTTATTGAGATTCACCCTAGAATGGAACAATTTGAAAATATGCAATTTATCTATGTGCAAAGATCTTTTAATAAATTCAACAATGTTTACAATTTTGTATTGCTTCCTTTTCCATAGACTCTTGCTTGCTATATGGCTCACAATCATGTTAAACGGCATTGCATTTCATAATCTACAACATCAAACCTGATAGCATGCCCTTTGGCCTATTTGTATTTTGAAGCAACTTGGGCCACATTGCACTTGCTTGAGGGCACCCAGTAGGTAAGGTATTCCTCACCCTCAATCCTGATTGGATCAACCGAAGCAAGGTGTGGCTTGGTTGCTGCCTCATCTAGATTATAGGTAGAGGATAGATATGCACGAGTTGGATATGAAGATAAGATGACCTCGCTTTCAACTTGCTCCTCATCTAGGCTAATAGTATGCTCCTCAAGCTCCAAGTCTAGGTTTAGGTCATCTCCTCCACCACTTGTTGATGGACCTGCTCCACCACTTGTGGATGCATGACCCTTAGGCTACTTGCCAACATCCTCATCAAACTTGCTAGTCACAAGGACAAAGAAGGGGAGGAAGAAACCATATCATTGTAACTGCGGGGTTAACAGAGGTGGTGCCCGAGGTGGATGGAATTTGAGAAGTAGAATGGGGTTCAGGAGGTCATTGGAGAACTTCCAGGGCTAATGCAGCTTCCTGCTCCTCAGCTGCTTCATCTATGGGCTCTTCATTGTAGATGTTGGGCTCATCTACAAAAATAAGAGGATCGGAAAGGGCAGGTGCATGGTTTGAGCTTGAGGTCGAGGCCTCCTCTTCCATTTGTCCCTCTTGGAGAAGAAAAATAAAGGTCATTTCCTCTTGCACAAGTGCTATTTCAAAATACAAGTTCAAACTGACTCATTACACTAGTTCTATTTTAAAATACAATTTCAAACTGACTCATTACACTTCAAAATCTTACACAAAATGCAAACTTACAATGCGATGGTATTGACGGAGGAAGGCGCATGTCCTTCCCCATGTAGATGTGTTGCACCTTTGTGAGCCATCCTTTCTTCCCAAGCTTGAACTTCATGATGCCGCCCTCCATTCATCCAAAAGATCACCTCTTTTGCTCTTGGGAAGCTTACGTGGACCCTTGGCAAATCCTCTCATGACTATCTAATCATTCAAGCTATAGGTGCAAGGCACCCATTTACCCAGTGCATTTTTGCTCCTGTGGGACACATAGTACATGTATGGTCTCCTCACCGTGCTTGTACAGAGGTCAAAATAGCAATAGTGGACTAGAAAGTGTAGCTTGGAGGGAGAGAGCAACTCCAATAGAGGGAGAGAGAGGGAGAAGGTATAGAGGGTGCAACTGAAGGTTGAGAGAAGCTCCAAGAGGTGCTGTAGCTAGGAATGGAGGCAGAAAGAGCAGAGGGGAATGAACAACTGCTCCATGAGGTATTGTAGCTAGGAATGGAGGGAGAAAGAGTAGAGGGGGATGAGCAACCACTACAGGAGGTACTGTAGCTAGGAATGGAGGGAGAAAGAGCAGAGGGGGATGAGCAACTGCTACTGTAGGAGGTGCTGTAGCTAGGAATGGAGAGAGAATGATCAACTACTATAGGAGGTGCTGGAGAGGGAGAAACACAGTGGACCACAGAGCAGGAGGGGGCAGAGAAGATGCCAAATGAGTTCCCATGTTTGAAAAATGGAGGGAGAATGGAGCTGGACCAGAGAAAAGGAGGGGGCAAACTTGTAACAAGTGAGAGGGGGGAAAATTTCACCCAGAAGGGCCCACCACCTCTTGAATGACTTGTAGGTTTGTTTGGGGGAGGTGCATATGGGAGAAGGGTCAAGCATGAGTTGAGAGGGGGGGGATGGTTTGAGTGGTCCCCAGTGTAAGAGGAGTAGCCAATAGGGGCTGTTTGCAGGTCTTCCCACCCTCCACCTCAACATGGCATTGCCCCACAAAAAGGAGCACTCCCATTGGTACACCTCAAATACCTCACTAATCCCTTGAAATTAGGAAACACTAATTCTCCCCTAATGCCCCTCCAAATTTAATAATCAATTTTTGCCACCTTCAAAGGTTTCTACCCCCTCCTCCCGCTAAAATCAACAATAGCCAAGTATATTCCCTTTCTAGTAGGACCTCCTACATCAAGTTCCTCTTGAATTTGCACCCTTTCATCTCAAGATCCCCAATTTGAAATTTTGCAGTGTGTCCTAATACATAAGGCTCCTAATTTTTAAATAGATGATCATGACTTGGAGAGTGGTGAGGTAGATCCTTTATAGTAATTTTGCACCATGGTTGGCCCCATTTTGAAGGATATAGGAATCATACTTTGGAAGTCAGTGACATGACAAAGAAATGCACCATATCATTTATTTCATTGTTGCTTTCCAATGAGATCCCAAAATTCTATAGAAGTTTTCCACCATGCAAATGAGGAGGATACAAAAATTCCTCCTCCAGAGTCAATAATTTAATAGCAAAAGCAAGGGGGCTAGTTTGTTTTTGTTGGGTGGGCCATTTTTTAGACCATGGCCTTCTTAGATGCATTACCATAGTACGTCTACCTATGAATGGAACCTAACTAGATTCCTTACCCCTAGATACTGAAGCAAATTCTTTAGGGAAGATGGAAAACTCTGGTTGGAGTAGTAATAAAGTATAAAAATAGACACTCTAAAATGGCCTTGTGTTCATCTTCAACTTGCCTTAGATTTCCACGTGTCATTATAATGGGATCATCAATGGACAATAGTGTATGAATTGTTGTAACATTGCAAGCTCTCCTCATCAAAGTCCAAATGCAAATGAATATCAAAAATGACCCTAATGGTAGAGATATTGACTTTTGACCCAAATGTCAAAATTCCCGACATCATACTCCAATACATATGTCTTGGTATAGAAGCCTTCCCACTATATTAGTCTAGCAGTCTCAAGTTACGATGCAACAAGACTATTTAATCTCACACCATGAAGTGATACACCATGATCAAATCGCCACTTATGGCTTTGCATCTCAACAACACTAAGGATACAACGGACTAAATCTCAAATTATTCGAGTCACTATTAACATGATCAATAGCTCCAATAGTGACCCAAATTCAAGTCACTATTAATAGGATTAATAGCTCCAATAGTAGCAACCCAAATTCCCTGCTAGCATCTGATTCCAAGAGAAGTTTAATAGCATTAGACTCAAAGTCCCTTATTAATTTTTGAGAAAAGGTATGCTCCTGATGAGCTAGTGCCTCTAGGATCATTTCTAGAGTTGTAACTAAATTAGTTATGTTTGATAATCCCCAAAGACCCCTTTGTATATATTTCTCTTTCAATGAAGAATAAGATGAAGCTCATTTTGGCCCGTTAGACTCTCTCTCTCTCTCTCTCTCTCTCTCTCTCCCTCTCCTACTACCTCTCCCTCCCTCCCTCCCTCCTCTCCTCTCCCTCTCCCTCCCTCTGTCCCTCCCTCCCTCTCCCCCGCCCCCCTGCTCTCTCTCTCTCTCTCTCTCTCTCTCTCTCTCACACACACACACACACACTTCCTCTTTGAGTTATCTTATTCTTACTATGTCTCTTGTGTTCTCTTGATTTCAGCCTACTTGCTTTCATGTTTTCCGCTTTGCTTGCTTGCTAGAGTTGCCATGCCTCATGTTGTGCTTGTGTGTGGTCTTGTTCTTTGAACTTCTAGTGTCATTGGTTTTGTTTTGAATTTATAAGTTTCCTAACTTGTCTCTCCTTTAAAGGGCTTAAGGAGCTGATGTGAGGAGTGTGGTGAGCTTCATTTGAATCTTCTACTGAAATGTAGGAATGAGTAGATGTACACATCTTGTGAATACACTTAGGAGAGGGCTTCATGCTTGAACGCTTGGCTAAGAAACACACAAGTTTCCTAGAATCCGACACTAAAATGGAGGATGAATAAAAGTACCAAGCAAGACATTGACACAAGAGACAAAATTTCCTTTACATAATAAAATTATATTCGTTTATAAAGGCTGGGTCCTTTGTAGAACAATGAAATGTTGCATCTCTCATTAGATGTTTGGGAAGATTATCTTGTAGTTCTTGTCTCCCTAACATTGATTCTTTCCATGATCTCGTCATAATTTTTGTTGGGCTAGTAATTTTCATGGACCATAAAGTTTTCTATATCCTCTAACTAAAGCTAGTTCTGTAAGGTACACAACCTAGGTTTAAAATCTTGCATAGGTTGATCACTTCTATACTTGATGTTATTGAGACAGATAATTAATTGTTTCTCGTTCAATTCTTGGAAAAGATCTTATAAAGAATACAACTTTTAATGTCCATGATATGAATAGTTTAAAGATATAGATCAAACCAAAATTTATACAATTTCTAGGAAGAGGCATGGCAAGTACCTCCTATTTTTCTCCTTTGTTGAACCTTTATAAATTTCATAGACATGATAGGCTTTCATTAGGTACATATCTTGTAGAAATTTTGACTTAACTATTTAGTTTTGAGAATTGTGGTGCCATGGAGAAATAGAATGATAGTGAGTGATAAAAGCGTGGTATGAGGAAGAGAGAGCAAACGTCTAGAGAGGTGAGAAAGACCTAGAAGATAAGGATGATTATGGAGAGATAAGGAAGGCACTTGCATGATTACGTGTGAAGGCGACCTTGAGGCTATCTATAACTAAAGCCTCCCATTTATATTTGATAAGAATAGTGGAATGGATTAACTTGACTATCCCTCTCTCTCCCATGGAGGTTCTCGTGTGGTTTGACCCACCGTAGTCGCTAGTACATTGATCATCGTTGCACTAGGAGAGCTTGATCCACTTTCTTCACATTTAGGGAATGTTTATCCTTCCATTTTTGTACTTTTTTTTGTCTCAATCATGGTCTTAATAGTCTTCTTAATTTTATGTTTGGGTTAAGACCCTCTTTCTTTAGAGGCCAAATGCATTAGGTCAATTCTCTTGCTATGTCATGGCTATTGTTCTTGAGGGAGTATCACACCCTCCCTTAAAGGATCAATGCCATCATACAAGCCTTTGATTATTCCACTTCTATTTTTGTTGCTATTTGACCCAAAAATATGTGTTGACTCATCCTACATTCAATGTTCTTGAAAACATGACCTAGAATTATTTTCTCCATCCACCATATTTGGTATGCATTCTTTTTGGTATTGCAACCAACACTTTTATCATTAAGAAATCAAATTGAGATCCATCCTTTTTCACAAGGAGGTATAAAATACAAGTGCCCTACTATAGAAGTGTAGGAGGAGCCCCCCTGATGATAAACATGGAGAGGACATTGAAGAGAACTATGTGCTAGCCACGTTGTGTAAGGGGTATAAAAACATGCTCAACACTAGACCCAAAAAGAATGAGGCCTAGAGAAAGTCTTGTTCCTTACCCATGAATATTGCACAAGGATTTGCAAAGGTTTTCCTTTTCTAATTGTCATGGTGAATATTGAAAAACATTGAATGTTTTTAATGCTAGGTTATGCTGAGGGTGGTATTCCTATGGAGGTTGCATTGTGTCACTAATGTTAGCAAGCACAAGAAATGTGAAGAGAGTCAAAGATAGTACCAAGAGGTCTAAGGCATCAATATGAGCAATCCTTTTCATGTGAGTGTTCTTAACTCCTTTGACCAATTTCCTCGTCACATTTTCCATTCTTCCCAAAGGGACTACAAAGTTTGAACCTTCCATTTCAAGCCCCATACATAGCGTCAAGTTATTGAGATACCATAACTACTTCGTGCAATCAAATTGCTCAAAGAGTGCAAATTTGCAAAAAGGAGGGGTTGGGGACGTGAGGGGGGGGATGCTCCTAATCTCTTCAAAGGAAAGTGGAGTGAAAGAGTGATGAAGGATTGAAGGAGAAGGAAGCACGCTAGAGTACTAAGTGGTGCTCGAAGTGGAGAAATTGTAGCTTATGCACACATGTAACAAAACCAAACAAAAGAAACTTCCATTCGAGGCTAAGAAGACTTATTTATATTTAAGTTTGGTGCTAAATCTACCAAAATGAAACATGATACAAGACCAAGTACTCAATTCACATGCGTAGACCACATGCCCTCTAAAGCTAGCTATTGTTTGTTTTATGTTTATGCAAGTACGTGCCAATAAGTCTCAACCCCTCCATGTAGATGATCCTACCTATTTATATAAAGTGCTCCAAATATGACCCACCTAGTGTATAGATTCAGGATCCATGCTAAAATGACTTGTCAAAGTTAAGCTTCAAACTACATGTTCCACCCTTCAAATGTAGGTCTTTAAAGGGTGGAACATGTAGTTTGTGACCCATATTTTCAAACAATGTGGCTTGTTCTAGGACTGTTAACATACACTTAACAGACTTAGCAAACCCTATCGTGTGAAACTGCTAAGAAGTCCTCCAAATGATTCCAGGACTGTTAATACTGGACTGTCCTGTTAACGAGTCCAAATGATGCCAAGACAGTATCGTGTGAAATGTACGCAGACCAGGATTTTTTCTCGAAGTAAAACAGAGAAAGAAATGAGAACATGTATTCACAGAACGCTAATTGGTCGCAACGACATCCCAAACCAGAAGTGGTATCACCGAAGAAATTACTTATACTGATAGTTGTTGCAGCACTGCTTTAAGTTGCATATAAAATCACTTATCTGTGACTAAAAATTATTGCCACGTATATACTAGCATACTTCCAAAATGCCAAGCTTCCATCTGTCTGGAAACAGGCACAGGACTATTACCAAACTATATAGAGTAAATATTTCCAAAGCACTTGCACCATTCTTACCTACGTGGTGAAGTGAACAGAGGAATGTGAAAACTCAGCTTCAAGAACTCTTTAAGCTGGTAGCAATAGGAATCACCACGATCAGCATCAGAATCAGGAACAGAATGAGGCCGAGGCACATCCACTTCCGACTATCTCTTTGATATTGCTTGGCAGACTTCAGTTGATGAGTGCCTCTGTCTACGTATGTGTTAGCTTGGCTTACATGATGTTCAATATCGTTCAGCTGCTCTCCCTGGGCCTCCACAATCACAGCCATGTCAAGAAAAACCTGATGCAGTTCAAGCAAGTTCTTCTCGATTTCTTTGACAGCATCATGTCGCTCTTGAATTTCCCTTATAGTCTCGATTACGTGCCCTCGCCCCTGCTCTTGAATGGCCTTCTGCAAAAAGTTCTCGCTCTCTCCTGTCTCAATGATATGCTCAACAGTTTCCTCGTCCGGCTTCTGCCCTGTCACCGTGTAATATCTTCTTTCCACTGTCTCCTTGTACTCTTCCATCATTTTTTGACGCAGATATTGGAAATCCCCCATGAGATCTTTCAGCTTTTTCCTGAGAGAGTTTGTAATAGACGTTCGAGTTCTGTCAATTGGAGTCCCTGACTCACATCCTGGATGCTTGCGGTTGGCCATGTTTGCCTTGTCCAGATCCTCGAGCTTCGCTTTTATTGACTTGGCCTTCTTCAGAACCTCTTCCACATCCTGGTCCATCCGGTCACGCAACGCCTTCATTGCTTGCGCTTTGTGTATGGTCTTACTTTCCTCATTTGTACCTTGTAGCTTTGAGAGAAGCTGTTTTACCTTCTCCATTTCATTTTTGATGACGCTCACTTCTTCAAAGAATATGCTGAGATTTTGGGGGCCATTAGCATCCGCCACGTCTCCCATTTCGAGATCTCTCATGACATCCCTCTTCAGGTCTACATAATTTGTGCCTCTGACCGGTACAAAGGACTTTGCAAGAAGGTCGTTCATTGCACTGAGCCTTGGGATATGATATGTAGAAGCTGACCGGATCAAATCTGTAAAGCGAAGGCGCAAGTCTAAGTTAGTAACTGTTTAGCAGAATGAAGGGGAATTCTGTATGAATATTACTTGAATGGATCCACAATGCCTCCCCGTGCGACTTCTCTTTAGGCAAAAGTAGCCAGTGCGAGCTTTGAAACGAATTGGAAACTACTCCCTAGTTGTGTTGATGCTCCCTCGTTGAGCTTTGAAACGAATTGGGAACTACTCCCTAGTTATAATTAGCTCTTAAATAGCTCGGTGGGGGACCAAAAAAGAGATCAGGCACGCAGAAGTCCAATCTGAGGGACATTGTTATAGCCTTTTTCAAAAGGAAGAGAGGGTCAGAACGTGCAAACTAGGTGCGCATTGTAAAGCCGAAAGAAAATGCCTGGTTCTAGCGATGAATCTCCGTCAATCCGCATAAAGTTTGCGTACAATTTCTGGCGACACGGTTGAGTTCCATATCGATGGCTACAAAGTTGGTAGAGCATCATTTGCAAGCACAAGAAAAATCGCGTTTGGTTTAAACGAAAGAAACGCTGAAACGACACAATGCATTGCAAGGTAGACAGGGGAAACGCGCAAGGAGAGAATCGATAGGAACCACGTACGAAATGAGAAGTTAAATGAATAACATACAGAAAGGAGGCGGTCGGGAGTTAACATACCTGCGAAAGCCACGTGACATGAAAAGAAACAAGAAAGCCATGGCTCGAACTCGAAAACACAAATAGCAAAGACCACAGAGAAAAGAGGAACGGTTAGGGACCATCGGGTAGCTGCAACAGAGCATTAAACGCGACTTGTTTCGCGGTTTAAAGGGAAATGGTGAGGGCGACCAAAACCAGGTTCATCGTATGTACGCACGTCTGACTTCTTGGGAGAAAGACGATGAAAATCGAGTGCAAGACACCAGAAAACGGCGGTTGCGAGTTGTCTCACGACTGAAGACGACTGAATACCAGACGAAGCGATCGGAAAAAGCCGTTGCGGTGAACCAAGGGGAATCCAAGACTACAGAGCAGGCCATGTGAGTGGGATAAACTGGAGAAGGCGATGAAATACTGGTTCTAGAGGCAAGAAATCCGGGATGCGAGGAAAGACATGTGCGATGAAGGGAGGAAGAGGGGAAGGGGAGTACCGTGAAAGAGATGGAGGAGGGGAGGTCGAAGATGTCGATCAGGGGGAAGCCATGGATGGATCGATGAAGCAACAACGAAGAAGATGAAGCTGAAGATGAAGCTGAAGATGAAGATGCAGATACAGCAGCAACAGCAGTTGCTGATGAAGAAGAAGATGATGCGGAACAAGAGAAGAAAAAGGCCTGCACCAAAACAAAAACAAAAAAAGATGAACGTTGCCCGTTTGAATGTAGCCGGTCACCCTCACCTCCACCTGCCGGTTCCCCCCCCCCTTTTTCCTTCCTCCCTTTTCAAAATCTTGCCCCATCTACCCCCACTTCCTTTCCACCCTTAAACAAATCTCCAACCCCCCTCACTCTAGGAGCTGTTTCTGCCCACATGAGTGCCGTGCCAGATTTCGCACATATGCGCACCAGTGCCCACCCCAATCCCCTTGGCCTTGATGGACTCATTCCACCACCCCCCGTTCTCACCTGCCAACTCTCCTTGTCCAGCTCCTAGTTGCTCGCATCCCTCTGCGCACAATCAACCTCCCAGCATCTTGTCTCCTGAGTAGCAATAGCTCCGCCAGTGTGTTCACGTTTGCCCGCCTCAGTTGCCTGCCTGCCCGCCTTCGATTCCCTCGAGAAGCCCCTCGTTGCATGCTGTCAGTGTACGCCACAGGCGGGTGTGTCCCTACTAGATGGCCATGTGGGGGTGTGAGAGGTATTAAATAAATTGATAGATAACAATTTTGGCTCACTTGTTGCACCAATTCCACCACAAACAGAATGTAAAGAATGCATATATCCCATGTTCATTCCTAGCACAATATGTAAATGACACTCACAACTTGGATAAAATCACAATCCATATTTGACATCTGCTATTGCTTGGTAACATTCTACAAACAATCCACCCTTCTCATACCACATCTATGGATCCTCCCAAGGGGTAAGAAAGTCAGGATGCAATTATACATTTATCATAGTACTTTCCACCCCTACAAAGCAATTATTGTTGTTAAATTAAGTTTTGTCGACAACTCTGACATAGCAAAACAAACTAGGTTCCTCAAGCAAAATGAGCTAGTTTTTTTTTTTTAAACTAAAGGGTTTATATATTAAGGGGTTGGTCAAACCCAAAAGAGACTGGATACAAAAATTGGCCAACAGATGAGCTAGGATGCCCATGGCCTACGCTGGATGCAGCAATCCACTACACATGGACCTTGATTACTAGGA
Organism: Dipteris shenzhenensis; assembly: GCF_047967505.1. Lineage (NCBI taxonomy): Eukaryota > Viridiplantae > Streptophyta > Polypodiopsida > Gleicheniales > Dipteridaceae > Dipteris > Dipteris shenzhenensis. The sequence continues at coordinate 38,436,982 of NC_141625.1, forward strand.
GATTCCTACCTTTTATCAATGATTGTCACCCAAGACCCATCCCAAAATCCCTTGGATGACCTTTGACCAAGGCAATTACTGTTGACTCCCTGTAGCCTAAGGCAACCTCACTCTTGAAGACTATCTTGTTGCGAACTTCCCAAACCAAAAGAAATATTGAGGCACAGTTGTATGGCCAGAAGGCTACTAGGCTCGAAGGGAGCCACGCCGTCTCACCCATGAGAACCATGCACCATTGTGAGCCGATGAAGAGCTTGGCCATGAGGCCCGACTTGTGGATTGCTACCTCTACACTCTTCTTGCACTATTGTGTCACCCGCAAAATGAGCTAGTTAAAAGCTCATGGCAAATTCGTCAAAGAGTAGCCTAGCTCTAGGTTTGTTCATGAGAACCCCAAAAGTGAGAACATAAAACATGAATCACAAGGTAGCTTTATCCCAATGACACCTACAACTACTATTAAAAGGCCTTGTAGTGTCATCCTCTTCAACCAATCCATTCATTTTGCATCCTACCAAAAAGGATTTCATTCCATATTGATTTCACTTCTCCCTGATTTCAATCAATTAGCGAGAAATCTTTCCACACATAATCTCCAAACTTGCTTTGAGATTCAGCACAAATTACACAGAAAGCTTATTGATGTTGAGAATCATGTATGCTTCTACAAATTCCAATTAATTGATGATGTAATTATGATGTAGATTTTGAAATTCTCTCCTCATTATGATCATGCTTGAGTTTGAAGTATTTGTCCTTGTAGCCATGATGAGGTGACCGTGGAATAATATGTTATTTCAAGTAGAAGATAAAGTAGTTTTAATAACTTGACAAAGGGAGAAATTTCAATTGTTCTCTCACAAAATGTGTCTATTCCACTAAATGTTGTATTGCTAGCTTTTTCTCCCCCCACTATCGTGGATGAGCAGAAGGGCCGAGCTACAAGTACTTTATTGATGTTATTCCTAAAATGTTGTAATCTAATTCCATTTATGTGGTCTTAATGTAGTTTACCAATAGTTCCTCGACTTGCTTTATTCTCGAAAGGCATGCAAGTCACATAGCAACACACGTGAAAGGATTGTTTGAATCAGCATGCTAGTAGCACACATGGAAGGATTCTTAAGGATTGTTTGAATAGGCATGCTAGTAGCACACATGGAAGGATTCTTTGAATAGCATGCTTTTACGTGATGGACTTACATAAACATTCAAGTTTGCACTTTCTATCTTGAACCTAAAAATGAGAGGAGACTACATGTCTCAAGTTATATATGGCCATATTTTGCTTTAAAAGTGAATGAATGGTACAACACACCTCTATACGTCTTTTTCTCAAAGGTACAAATGGACCTATAGGGTTATACTAATGCCACCATCTTTCCATATTATGCACTTGATGTATGTGATACTCTCCTTCTCATGCTTTTTAACTCTCCCCTTTTTGCAAAGTCTTATCGTTGATACATTGTTAGCAAATATTCTTAGGCATGGCCTCGTTTCATCACAAAAATGCATGCAAGTCACATTGGGATGGTAAAATGTTTGGTGGAGCTACAACAAAGTAGGTGAGATAATGATTACCTTCCACTACCAAAAAAATTACAATCCAAATTTGAAAAAAAAATATAGATAATATATCTTTTATAAAAATCATTGTGTGGGTTAGATGCCTCGTAATCCTCAAATGCACCTTCCATGAAAATGGCAGCTCATTATAATTGATTTTAGTAGAATTTCTCAGATGACTAGTATTACAAAAAAGCTTGAGGGGTCGTACGAAGATCAACAAACCCACATATGACAACTAAAAAGTGACTAAAAAGTAATTGAAGTTCACAAGTCTAATCAAATAGATGAATCTCAAATTTAGGTTATTGTAGAGTTCTCCTCTCTCTCTCTCTCTCTCTCTCTCTCTCTCTCTCTCTCTCTCTCTCTCTCTCTCTTTGCATTTTGTAGTGAAATTTATTTGACTTCATTATTTGTTGCATATAATTGTACAATCTAATATCCCACAACAAAATTATATGGTGTATGAATACCTTATGTGAGCACTTATACAAAATATATGGCTTCCCATATAGGTGTACATCTCACATGCATGAGAAAGAGATCTTTGCCATAGTTGCAATGGACAAATCATGGGTGAAGTTCATTGTTGCATCAAATTTCAAGACAAGGCTTCAAAACAAGTGGGAACCAAATGAATCTAGAGGGAGGCCAAAAATAATATCGAAGGAGTTCCATTAATAAAAATTGACAAAAACAAATGATGCTAATTATTTTATTGACAAATGCGACAAGGAATATTGAAATTTCTCAAATGTTCTCTAGGATTAGGGAGGTTTCTTTGCAGCCCATAGGATGTTGTAAATTGTTAAATGGGGAGGCACAAAGAAGACCATGGAAGAGACCTTCAAAGATCTTCCATCTCAAAGATGAAAGATAGCATTTTCATGTGCATGGATAGGGTGAACACCTAGATGGAAAGGGAGGATGTTTATAAAAGAAAAATTATAACTGGAAGAAGTCGATGAAGAGCAAGCCTCATGCATTAAGGCAATTGGAGCTAGAAATCAAGGAGCTTTAGCAAGGAACTGAGGGGAAAGAAAGACCAAAGCATTAATGCATATCATCACATTTTGCAAAAGAATATGTGAGTAGAACTAGAAGCATACAAGGCTGCAAATGCAAATATGCAACAAGAGGTGAGGAGGGCGAGAAGGGAAATGGAAGGGCACTCACACAAAAGTCATTTTTGCAATATTTTTAGAACTTTCTTTTAAAATAGGATTACCCCAAGGATAATTAAAAACCACAAGGTTTTGGTAAAGAATATGCAAGTAGAACTAGAAGCATACAAGGTTGCAAGTCCAAACATGCCATAAGAGATGAGCAGACGAGAAGGGCAATGAAGGGCAGTCACACAAAAGATTTTATTTTTGCAATATTTTTTAGAATTTTCTTTTAAGAAGGGGTTTCCCCTAGGATAATTCAAAATGACAAGGTTTTATCTTTTGAGTTTTCACATGGGGTGCAAAGCCAATAGGTTTTAATTGTGCAAGACCATCTTACATCATATCAAAAGAGCATTTATTTACCATATGATATGACTATGATGGAATATTTGTATAGCTTTAGCAAAACTAATTTCAAAGATACTGCATGCCATTTTATGGCACTTTTTATGTCATCTTATTAATCTCACTCTCCTTTTGAGGTCATGAGCTAGACTGCCTCTTTAACAGATCTTTAAAAACATGAAGGATTGATTAGGCTTTTTATGCTAACCTGGCAATGGCTTTGAGATCTTTCTTTTTTTTCATTATTTTCTCCTAATACAAGGTGATGGGGACATGGTGGCAATTACAGGGCCCTCTAATACATGATTACTCATGTTATTAATAACATGCTATATGTGAGAAACAATACATCCATGATGTGTGCACCACTTGAGATTTGTAAGAGGAGCATAATCTTGTTGATCCAATTCTAGAGTCCCACTTTCTACATTAGTTGAGAAGAGCAACATAGCATATGCAAGATGCTCTAGCTCCTTCTTTCAAAGAGCTAAATCTTGGTAATATGCCATCAAATAGTCACATCACATGTGGAGGATAATCTGTCTTCTATTTACTCCACTTTATTAGATACAAGGACACAAATTTGAAGCTTAAAGGCATTAGACCTATGCAGCATATCTAGAATTTGTTATGCTTATTGATGATGTAGGATAAGTAATGATGATACATTAGAACCCAAAAGGCCACTATTAAATAAGGTGTGTCTAGGTGAACTAATATGGTGGTTTCCTACCTAGGTTTTTGAAAGTTTTCCTTAATGATGTGCATTGCAAAATATGATTGAGTGGAGTGGGAGTTGAGTCACACAAACATGTGAGATGCACATAAATATGGGAAATACACAAGAGGACCACTAATGAACATTACAAGCTTATTTATAAGCATAATGTTTGTAGATAGGTTTTTAAAGTTCCTCTTTAGGGTTTGGTCCACTCAACCTTATATAGTCCTTTATAAATTGTTTCAATGTGTACTAAAATCTATATGTAGATTATAATTTAAATCTTCTCTTAAGTTCAATCCAAACATGATGCACATGCTATACATATTTGAGAAAAATAAAAGAAGAATATCCTCTTTCATCATTCCCCTCAATTCAAATGGACCTTTTGCAAGCTTCCCATGATTGAGGGGCTAGTAGAAATACCAGTAGACATAGCAACTTCTTGAAATTGGGTCCTTTATCTTATGTAGTGATAATGCTCCTAGTTTAGCCTAAACATACAAACTCAAAGAGAGTACAATGCTAGTTATTTTGAGTGGTGCATTATGTAAACTTCTATTCTCATTAGCATCAGAGGATTGTTGAATTGAACATGGGAGAGCCAAAAATAATGATTTTGTAAATAGAAGAGAAAGATGATTGGAAGGGCTAACATAAGGATATGTATAAATATGAGACCTAGAAATGGAGAAGGGTCTTTACTTTCGAGCAAAAGTGTGTCATGTTCCCATGTAGTGCTTCCTTGTTCTCTATTTTTAAGTTTATCATATTAAGAGGTTGTTCCTTTTGTACTTCTCACATAACTCACACTAATAACACATTTTGTAGTACTAACAAACATTTGTATCTATTGTAGGATTCACACAACTCTCCTCACCATTCACAACGATCTATATACATTGAAGTGAGGGATGTGAGCATGCATCGTCCCCCTACCCCCTTCCTACAACCCCACTTTTAGCATGAGGACTACCCTAGGATCACTTTCCTACCCTCTCATAAGGCAATGACCTGAACGAGCTCCAATAGAAGTACAAAGTTCTAAACCATGGGAAAAAAGAGTGAACATTTGGTGTCATTATCATGGAGAGACTGCTTCATTCCAAACCCTATTCCATGCCTTATCCCTTTCTAGCATAGAAAAGTCTGGAGGTAAGGGGTCAACACTAACAACACTATTTGTAGTATTTCCCCAATAATTTATGACTCGCAACTTACAAATCTCCAAGCGGACAAAATGGGTATCATTAATCAATAAGAACGAAAAGGGATAAGGAAAACCCATGTAGAGTAGGACATTATTTACATAATTCACATACTAAATGCACATATTGCAACATCCATGCATGCATGCACACGTATGTATTGTTATACTTTGCGGATCCTAATGAGCCAAGTCATAGCTAGGATATCCCTAAGAAACCTTGAGCACTTATTTTGTAATTGACTCTTACATCTCTTGTCCTATAAATGATGCTCATTAGTGAATCAAGCTTCTCAAATTGAGGTGCCCCTCAGTTATCTACGGGTGGTGTGATTTTCAAGCATCTAATTCTTACCTAGATCCACAGCCTTTAAGGTTGTAGGTGTGCACATGCACATGTGAGTGTACGTATAGTACATATGTATGTATGTATGCATGTATCTATGTATGCATGCATGCAAGCATGTGGGTGTGTATGCACGTGTGCATGCATGCATGTATGTTGATATTGTATATGTATATGTATTATCTATCTATCAACACACACACGTGTGTGTGTGTGTGTGTGCACGCACATGTATGCACATGCATGTGCATGCGTCCCCGCATGTGTGCACATGTACATACATACATATACACATATGTATGCATGTATGTATGAATACATATATGTATATCTATATCTATATCTATTTATCTATCTACAGATATGCACACATAAGTATATATGTAAATATAAAAAAGTATAAATATACATATACATACACACACGAACACGTGCACACACATCTCTTTATATATATATATATATACATACATACATATATGCCTTACCCCACTGATACCTACAACCACTAAGAAAGGTCTTATAGGTATCTTGTTATTTAATGTATCCATTCATTATGCATCTAACAAAATTGCTTTCATCCCCCTTTTTAGTCCATACTGATTTCACCTTTCCTTTATTTCAATTAATTAACTTGAATTCCTCCGACTCATATGTGCAAACTTTGCTTTGAGATCCAGCACAAATTGTACACAAAGCTAGTTGGAGTTCAAAATTATGCATGCTTCTACATATGCTGAACACTTGGTTTCCATAAGATTCAAATCCACTTCTTTGCATCAAGAAGACTATTGAATACATTCCTCTAGTAGTACTTTATGTTGATGACTTGATCATCACCAGCTCCATCAAACATCTCATGTCAAAAGCTAAAAGTCATTACCAACTCCACCATCTGGCATCTCATCTCAAAAGCTAAAAATCATCTCACATTAAAGTTTGAAATGAAGAATATGGGATATCTCCATGATTATTGGGTTAAGAATATGGAGGGATGACATAAAGACTACACTCTCTCAAGGCAACTACACATAAAGGGTAATCAAGAAATTTTATCTATAGGGCTGCAAGCCACTCCCTAGTCTTATGGCACTCTCTAGTCTTACGGGATGCCATATCAAATTGTTAGCACTTGACAATTTCCTAGCATTGGAGCCTCTATAGTACAAAAATCTCATTGGCAACTTGATCTACCTAACTGTCACTAGGCCATACATTTCTTACTCGATTGGTGTGCTCAATTAGCTCATGCACAATCCTAAGAAGACCCACCTCAATGCAACAAAAAGAGTACTCAGATACCTCCATGGTACATGGGATTATGGACTACATTATGTCAAAGTGATTTGACTTACACTTCCAAGGATACACCGATATTCATTGGGTAGAAAGCGTAAATGATAGAAGATCCACTACTGGGGATACATGCATCTTTGTCATGGCAAAGCAAGAAGCAACCAATAGCATCCTTGTCTTCCTCTAAAGAAGAGTACAGAGTATCCACAATGTTGCATGTGAAGTTATTTGATTCAACTGGTTTCTTTTAGATATTGATATGCAATTTGGAGTCTCTATTTTGATAATATGAGCAACATCCAGCTGGCAATTAACCTTGTGTCTCACACCAAAACAAAGCACATTGAAGTGCTTAAGCACTTCATTAGTGAAAAAGTTATCATTGAATGGCTGGACTCGGCATCTTCTTGAATGAATGCTACCAAAAATTTCTTGAAATTCATCCCATGTGAGAGGTTTTGTTTTCAAATATCACCACCATGTAAGAGCTCTTCCATTTAAATACCCCTAGCCAATAGCTAAAATTATATGTCAAAATTACTTGTCCATCTATTGAATAATGTCTCAACATGATCCTCATGCTTCTCCTTTTTCTCCATGCCAAAGATCTCAAGAATAAAATATGGATTCCCAAGCATGTTTTGTATGGACAATTAGCTTTTACAAGGGTAATTATGTCTCCAAGTGTTGAACTTGTGCTTTGAATTCTACCATCGTGGTACCTTTTTCTTCTCCCTCCATTTCTAAATAATCTTATTGAGGCTCTCTATTGTTTAACATTTTTCCCTAAGAACAAAATATACAATATAAATAACTCTTATTGATGTGTGAGTTTGGTCACAATAAACTAAAATTCTTCTAATGAATTTTCTTAAAACAAAATGTTCATGTTTTTGCCTATAGTAGAAAGAGAGAGAAGAATGAATGACACTATAGCTTATGAAGGAGATTTTTGAAATCAAATAGAGAAGAGATGCTTACTTACCTCTGAAATATGATTTTTGACCTCCTTAAAGATCTCCATGATCTAGAAGGCCCTCCATAAGTCCCATGAACCACTAATGATAAATATGTTATACTATATTTCTTCCTTTGCACACATGAGAGGTGCAAAATCTCAAACAACACCAATGTGGTTAATGAACATATGGCTCCATGAATTCTTATCTAGTCTCTAAGTTTTGCATGATGATCTGTTCAACCTAATAACTTCTCTTAGAATCTATTCAAATTCTCTTGTGTAACCTTGTTGTAAATTTTTTAAACTCATAGACTAGTCCTAACTATTTGTAAATTGTTTAAACTCATAGACTAGCCCTAACTATTTGTGATTCAATCTACTATTCTTGTGCTTAAGTAGCTACTTCTGACATGACTAATAGTGCACACTACATTTTGTTGTGATTTGGTCTCTACCCTACATTGCCAACTATATAATTGGCCCTTTGGGCTTATTATTTGATGTTGTGCATGCAATCTTGAGTAGTCTAGCAGGGGCAGATTGTGTAAATAGTTTGATCTAAGATATTTTTACAAGAGAAATCATGAATCACATGGATTAAAGGTGTGTTTTTGGGATATGTACTATTGAGAACGAGGTCAACTCTTGCTGCCCATAGTCTGATGTGTGTATGCGTAGATCCTGCGTAGATAGTAGGTATTTCCAATCATCTTTGATTCAAGGGCATTTGCTATGTAAAACCCCCTACATCACATGTGTTAAATAGAAGGGATTTTTTTCCTAGTGCATTCACCATGTTCAACAGAAGGGATATTAAGTACCTCTTCTGTAGATATATTTTCTACAACTCTACAATAAAATAAGACCCCCTCTATTGGCTCGTGTGCTATCTTACATGTTGCTTAGTGAACCCCTCAAATATCTAATGTTCCTAAAGTATTTGTTAATTATTTGTTTAAAGTAATCAATCCAAAACAAAGCATGAGTAGCAACACATCTCAAAGTATGAGACTCTATCAACTCTTGACATTGACTTTGTCTACTTAGGATCTATGTGGTTGCAATTGACTAAAGTTTGTAGTCTGTTTAAAGCAATTTTTCTTTTATAAAGCTTCTCCCCAACTGTATGAAAATATTTCATCAAGCCATATCTGTCCCTTTGAAACCTTTCAAAAAAGCTATCTTTGTAACTACTTCTTCTACTTAGCTTTCTCTCTATCTCACACAACAAAATTGCATCCTTCTACTAAGAAGAAGAAAACTTAAGCCAATATGAAAATTTCTCAAAGCAATCTATGTTCAATAAAACACAATTACTCAATGGGCTGAATGTGTATTCATTCCATAATGATTATTTTGATGAATGCATGCTCTGATACCACTAATACAAGTCCTATGCTAAGTCCGCTACCAAGATCATTTTCATTGAAACATGTACTTGGAACCAAATATTAAAGTGCTTCACTTGGAACTCACCACCCTACCATAGAACAACTTGCTCACCCTTGAGTACTAGAAGCACACAACCTGACTCTAGGTTACTAGATCTCCGTATTCCTTACCAAGGAAGCCCCATCTGACAAAATATGAAGAGGGGATAGGAGAAGAGTGGAGATGAGGAAAGAGGGCACAGCTAGAGAGCACACCACAAAGGACTAACTGCACACTAGATTTAGTTGAAAATGTAGAATATATACAAACCAATTTAGGGTTAGGGTTAGGGTTAGGGCATCTAGCCCTTTTCTTTATAGCACTCTATTGGATTAGTGCTATGCACATATGATCACATGATGGTGCTATGCACACATGATCACATGATGTTGAGCATGAACTCTCAATACCTTCCCTCAAGATCAACATCATGAAGTAGGCCTTCCCTCAAGATGATGATTCTAGGGAATCGAAGAAGGACTGAGCATTACATTCCATCACACCCCTTCAATGGGAATGTCCTTCCTCTGCATCAAACCAAGAGCTAGTCGGTGTTTCTCAAAAAGCTCTTTATCGAGTGGTTTGGTAAAGATGTCAGCAACATTCTCTTTGCTATCACAATGTTATAGTGTGATGTCACCAAGTAACACTTTTTCTCTGATGAAGTGCTCTCTGACATCAATGTGCTTTGTCTTGGAGTGATATACTAGATTCTTAGCCAATGCTTGAGCCGATTGATTATCACAGTATATTGTTATTGGCTTTGACTCATTAAAGTAATCTATTTCTGACAAATAGTCTTTTGGGCCATGTAGCTTTACATGCACTTGTAGTGAGTGCTCTATATTCTGCTTCAGTGGAAGACAAAGAAACAGTTGGCTGTTTGTTTGACAAACATGATATAGCACCTTGACCAAGGAAAATGCATATCCCTGTGTTGATCTCCTGGTCTCATGATCTCCACATAGTCGCTGTCATAGTATCCATGCAACCTTGGATGACTTCCTCTGTATTCTATCCTAAACTGTCTTCTACCTCTGATGTATCTCAAGACTCTTTTGGCTGCAATCCAGTGAGACTGTTTTGGATTTGCCATAAACTGTGCAAGTGAGCTTACTGTATAACAAATATATGGCCGAGTGATAGTCAGATATATGAAGAGATCCGATGAGCTGCCTGTAATATCTGTCATTGATTGTAGGCTTTTCTAAATCTTTAGTAAGTTTCAAACTTTGTTCCATGGGAGTGGCTACAATCTTGCAATCTGCCATATGAAACTTCTTCAAGAGACTGTCAACATACTTGAGCTGACTCATGAATGTGCTATCTAAATCTCTCCAAGACAATAGTGCATAAGTCCAAGATCTTTCATGTTGAACTCTGTAAATAAGTCTTATTTTAGTTTTTTGATGAAGCTATCCTTGCTTCCGGTCACAATCAGATCATCTATGTACAAAAGTGCAATAGTAATGTCTTCCCCTTGAACTTTGTAGTAGAGAGTATGATCTGCATTGGACTTCATGTATCCCAAATCAGCAAAATACTTGTCGATTCTACTGTACCAACTTTTGGGTGCTTGCTTTAAGCCGTAGAGACTTTTCTTGAGATGGCAAACCTTATTCTCTTTTCCTAGTTCAACATAACCTACTAGTTGTTGCATGTAGACTTCCTCGTCTAGATAACCATTGAGAAATGCATTCTTGACATCAAGCTGATACACATTCCATCTACTGAGTGTCGCTAGTGATATCAAGAACCATATGGAATCCATCTTTGCTACTGGAGCATAAGTCTCATCATAGTCCTGACCATATTGCTGTGCAAATCCTTTTGCAACTAGTCTGGCTTTGTATCTTTGAATACTTCCATCTGGATTGTACTTCACTTTGTATAGCCATTTGTTTGCTATGGCCTTCTTTCTTGGTAAAAGGTCACATAATTCCCAAGTATTATTCTTATACAAAGCATCCATTTCTTCATTCATAACAGTTTGCAATTCTGGCTTGTCTACTGCGTCTTCAAAGTACACTAGCTCTTCTGTAGCCATGATGGTAGTCATAAGAGCATAGTTGGTGGTTTCAATCTGAATTGCTTTGCCTTTTTGAGCATATGTCAATCTGGCTGGTGGTCTGCTTTCCCTAGTAGACCGCATGAGCTATTATGGCTCTGCTTGGGGTGTTTCTGGCAATTCTTGCTCTTGTGGATGATTGTGAAGTCGATGCTTCTATCTCCTGTGTATTTGAGGTTTTCCATTCTGATTCCTCATAAAAGATTACAACTTTGGAGATAATGACCTTGCAGTTGATGGGATCATACAACTTGTATGCTTTGCGTTCTTCACTGTAGCCAACCATGATGCATTTGTGTGACTTCACATCCAATTTCTTGCGATGATCATCATGTATGTGGGCATATGCTATTTAACCAAATATGCAAATATGCCCAATGTGTGGCTTATGTCCAGTGAATGCTTCATAAGGAGTCATACCTTATATCAGTTCGGTAGGAAGCCGCCGATTAAGCAAATAGTTTGCAGTGGCTATTGCTTCTGCCCAATACTGATTCGGAAGGTGCTTTTCACTAAGCATTGCTCTAGCAGTGACTGCTAAAGTCCCATTCTTCCTTTCAGCTCTTGCATTCTGCTAAGGAGTATCTGCACATGTGAATTATCTTTGGATGCCTTGACTTTTACATAAGTTCATGAATGCTGAAGACATGTATTCACCTCCTCTATCTGATCTCATGACTTTGATCTTTCTGCCTATCTGGTTTTCTACCATGGCTTTAAATTCCTGAAATCTGGAAAATACTTTAAATTTCTCTTTCAGAAAGTAGACCCAACAATATCTGTTGTAGTCGTCGATGAAAGTCAAGTAGTAAAGTGAACCATTGATGCTATGGGTCTAGGCATAACCCCATACATCTGTATGTATCAAATCAAGAATACCTCGTGCTCAAGAGGTACTTCTGTCAAAATTGGCTTGCTTTTGTTTGCCGAAGCAAAATGCTTCATAAACTTTTCCAAGAAACTATAGCTTAGGAATCCTGATTGCCATATTCTGATTCCTAATATCTAACAAGTACTTGAAATTGACATGACCATATCTCTTGTGCCATTTTGTAGATAGTGGCATCTATTGCGGTTGAGCTGACATGGCATGCTTATCTAGTACTGTAGCTAGCATTCTGTATAAGCGTCCTTCCTCAACACCTTTTGCTACACTTTTGAATTACTATTTGCTCTAACAACCAAATTATATGCCTTACAGTCTACTCTAAGGAAAATTATATGCCTTACAGTTTAAAAAGAAAAAAAAACTTAAAAAAACAACCAAATTATATGCCTTACAGTCTACTCTAAGGAACATGACCATATTCCCAATTTGAAATGCTTGAGAAGAATGTGTTAGAAACTCAACGCATCGATTAAAGTGGTGAGAGAATGTGTACAAACTCAATGTACGCATTACATAGTATTTTTTCCTCCCAATGTTGTAACATCCATTGTTAAAGGAGTTCTTACCAACCTTGCCTAATAGCAAGTGGTTCAAGTTTGAGAATGATGGGCTATTTGTGAATACTATGCATTTTTAATACAAAAACTATCCAATAGTGGCCATTATTATTGATGGAGGCTCAAGCATATGTATCCCCTCTAAATAGTTCTATAAGAAGTATGGTATAGCAAAACTAGATCCTTCACCCTTTGTGGTCAAATTGGCCGATCAAGTTGCTAGAGTGAAAACTTAGGGAATTATCGTTGAGCTACTAATAACGGTGGGAGGAGTGGTAGACTTATGAAGGCCAGTTACAAGTTATAAGTGACTCCTGTGACAAATATGGCTCCAGATAACTAAGTATTACATGATTGGTATAATAATCAAGTAAAGATGTGGACTAATAAAGGTAGCATGGAAAGACTTGGATACTGTAAGGTAAGGCCTACAGCATCCGAGGATGTATCAAAAACCCTCGGGGATGAGAAACATGTATCAACGACCACCCATAATGAAAAGCCCAAAGGAAAACAATAATAACCAAATGGAGAATTTGATCCACACCTCACTCAAAGGCAAAAAGCCCTAGAAATCCCTAAGGCTCTTGCTATCATATACTATTGTAAAGTTAAAAAATCAAACCAATAATATCACTAAGGCATCAAAGAAAAGAGGGCCTCTAATACATCCCCAAAACCACAAGGTTTATAGCCCATGGGATCACCCCAAAAGGGTTACCTTCGATACGTACTGGGTTAAGTAAATGAAGAGGGACAATACACAATAAAGGTCCAACTCTATTGACTACACAAAATAAGGTCCAACCACTATACAAGATTGTTGGAGGATGGGGCGAGAAAGTTTGGATTGCACAAGATAGGAAACTATACACTAATTGTATTGGTCATCAACATGAATATATACATAGGTTGTGACCCTATTGCCCTTATGGTATGGTGCAATTTACACCATCCTTAACACCCTCTCTTAAATTGCATTGGTTAAGTAAAGGGTGAAGGTATAAGATCATTGTTGGGATTTCATTTGGTGCATATGATAGCAACCAAAACGAAGAAAAGATTGAAAATTTTAGAGTAGTATGTGCATGTGTGAGCACAGTGACTATGCAGTGCAAGTTTATATAATGAGTACACAACTTGTATCCTATACACAAGTGTGCATTTCCCCCTTTTCCTTTGGGAACAAAGCCCATAGCATAGGTCGAAGGGCTGAGGGAAGAATGTCAAAGAAAATGAAGTCCACTTGGTTCAAATATTGGTCTATCAAAAGATGATAGTGTGCATGATTGTGTGTATAATATCATGCTATTCTCATAAGTCTCTACGGATTGAGAAGCTACTCCATCAAAGAATCTAGATGTGACACTAATCACTACAACTAAGAAGACATGATCCGATCGGTTGTGACAAACAAGAGTGTCACCAACCCAAAAGAATTGACAACAATGATGTTGTAGTAGAGTAATCTCTATCATATGACAACAATGATGTTGTAGTAGAGAGTAATCTCTATCATATGATGCAGGGACATAGAAGACTACATAGTTAGTGTGGCTAGGGTCTAGGGGCTGCATAATTATTGGGGTATAATACTTTGCTTTGTTGAAGAGGCCCAAAATTTTGTAAAGGTAGAGCAGCTTGTCAAACCTGTATGCTCAACTATCATAAACAAAGGTGATCTACTGTGTGCATGGCTAAAATCTAACAACATGGAATGTGACATCTATCACAGGCTCATAGTGGGATAGAAAGTAGAATGGCCTAAAAGCTTAAAACATAGCTAAAAATGCATAAGATGTCCTTGAAGATTATGAGGTGTTGGATGCTTTTGTCAAGATTGATCTGAAGTCCTAAATTTGTGTGTTGGGATGTAATTGTTGCAAGAGTTTAGCTTCCAAATCATTTATAAGTCAAAAAATTCACACATTTGAGTAGATTGCCTCTTCAAGCTTTTGGCACAAATAACACATAGTTTGCACTGAGTTGCTAGATACCCATCTGTTTGCAATTGACATCCCCAAGAATGAATATGAAGGCATGCTATAGTCCTTGTCCCAAGCAACCTTTTGAGACAATACGCCTTGAGACAACCAAGGCAACTAGCTTTGAAGGCTTGGTAGTACAATTTAATAGGGGGGCAACTCTATATGCAAGGTGTAGTTGTAGTTGAGCATGTATCTCAACGTGCTACTAGAGATGTGAGAAGTGCAACTATAGTAGAGGCATGTATTTTCATATGCTACCAAAGATGTGAGAGCCTCATACTTGAGGATTTACCTATTGGAGATGTCAGAGCCTTGTATCTACTACAAATATTCATGGTCACTCTTGGACTCTTGATGTGTATGTGCATCATCTGATGTCCAATGAATGGATTTAGATCTATCATACATGTGATGGATGTACATTACTAGAATCAATTTGTGGTGATCATACATATAAAATGGATGTCAATGGAAATGCCTAGTGCTGAGGGCTTATCCTCAAATGTGCACAATAAAAAATTATGGGTAAGTCCACACTAGAATATGATACATCTACCTCTAATCTCTCATACCAATGAGGTCCAAGTCGGCATCACAAATCAATACATAACCTTTGATAATGAAAGGTCAAAGTGGGTTTTCTTTCTACTTAGGGATCTCATTCAGATCATTGTATCATCAATATGATGTGGCTATGGATAGATCCGTGTTGGAGATCATTTGGAGTGCTCTATTCTAGAGGCTTACTTGTGTATCATTAAGAGTGTCTACTCATGAGAACATTGTATGTGAGATGCCACTATGGGGCTGATGTTCAAGCATCTGCTATGGGGCTTATGTTGACCTTGTCAACCTATGGACCAAGCCATGGTTGAAGAACACATCTATGCCAAAGGTCAAGCCTATAAAATGTTGATGACAATTGTGTGATAGGAATAGCTGAAAGGATGTACAAGGTTGATGTATGTGTGCTAGGGCTAGTGCCAAAATTATCAACAAAAGTGTTTGTACGTGGGTGGCATGCGTGTAAAAATGTGTTCAACTATCCTGAATCCAAGGAAGACCATCTTGCCCAATGCCAAGAGTATTGTGCTGGTGTCAAATGTGTGAATTGAATTGTCCAATGCCAAGATTTTTGAGTTGGTGTCACATGTGTGAGTGGGTACACCGATGATAGATCAGAGAGTGCTAACATCGATGGGCACTAATCAAGTGATATAGGTAATGGATCACTTCAATTGGTGGAGTTTGATATCCTTTAAGGCTAGGCTATTTGATGGATAGGATTGAATGATTCTAACCTATAGAAAAGTTTGAATGTAGATCTAATGTTGTCAGCATGTAGAGCATAATTTGATGATCATTTTGACTTTTTGGACCATTGAAAAATTCCTTTAGGTTCAAAGTTTTGGCCATTGAAATTTGTGCCGAGCTTTGTCCAAGGAGTAGTAAATAATGATGATGTGGTAGATTGATGTTGATGTGGTAGGCTAAGTGGATTGTTGATGTGGCATGTGGATAAGGTGTCGATGTGCCAAAAATCTCCCCTAGGGTTTGCTAACTCTAACTAAACTTAGCCGACCTACCACGTGGCTAGTCTGTCTTTGTGAGCCTATAATATATTTTTAGTGTGTTGCATATAAACTCTAGGTGGCACTCTATCCTATTAAAGTCTCGGTAGCGTGATTTGGATGGGAGTCGTGAGTAGTTGCATGAAAGTTGACACCTTATCTTAATGAAAGATAGTATGTTCCAACCTAATTTAAAACTTAGAGTATTCTTGTACAGCATCCACAGTTAGTGCCTTATCTTTTTGTGAGGTGGTGTGTGTTATGGCAAAGGATTGCATCTTCCACTAGCACTCTATCCTAAGGAAGATAGTGTGCATGAAACTTGCAAATATACAAATATGCATATTTGTAGACTCACATACAATTAAGGTAGGATAGTTCTTAACGTGTCTTCAATGCAGTAGCCTAAAGAAGATACAAAGTTTGTGTAGACTATAGATAGGCTAGGCAGCATATGATAGCTTAAAGATGAGCTAGGCAATCTATGCTAACTTACATATAAGCTACGCAACTCATGAATGATTTTCACACAATGTTACACAATACAATTTCATACACAAAAGAAAACACACCAACTTCAGCTTGAAAAACCTTGCACACCACGTGAATGATTGTGATGTTTTCATATTTTGTTCATGAATGACTGTTGCTTTCAGAAATTCTTATTTGATGTGTATGAGCATTGCCTTTTCTCTTTTATGCACACTTTCATAAATTTAGTGTGCACATTGGATGAAACTAAAATGTTTGTTTTCAAGTTTTTCCAATTCTGATAATAGTCATTACTATTTGCACCTTCTAGACTTGAGGACATTAGCACTACAAGGTATCGGCCATTTTTTAATATGTCAATGAAATTCATAGTATTATGATTGCTATTATATACCGATATTACCATCAGCTCTAATAAAATGGTAGGCACTTTTACCTATTGGTATATCCATCATTACATCTATAGGGTTCATTGATGGGTATATCATAAAAAAATGTTAGATACACCAACAAAAAATTACCAATGCTATGTATTTTTGCAAAAAAAAGGGCCACTACAAGCGAATGGGAGATACAAAACCAAAAACCCTTTGAAAGAGGGACACATGACCAAGAACTCCTTGACTGTGGGATTACCCAAAAACCCCATTGGGGGATGTATAACCAAAAATGCCTTGAATGGTGGATACATGATCAATAACCCCTTGAATGGGGAATACATAACACTAAATCCCCTTGAAAGAGGGACACATAAAAGCTACATATGCCAAAACCCTTTCAAATAGGGAGATTGCAATGACGCGTCATCATGTCACTCGTTGTCATCACTGCTATTATTTCCAAATCATGAAGTCGAGATCGGGCAGCTTGTTGCAAGGTCCAAGATTAGTGTAAGCACAACAACAAAGATCAAGTTTAAGGAACTGATATGTGAACATCAAACAAAATATAGCATGTAGCAAAAAGTTTGAAGTAAGGATATGCCTATCCTTGCCTCCACCCCCAACATGAGAAGTGCCCATTTTCTATTGTTGACCCTTTCTGCCTCTAGTTGTTGCTTGAATTTGTGGGGATCCTCTTGCAACTCCTTATTAAGTGCCGGCTACTCATCCTTATGTACGTGTAGTAGTATTTATGGTATGACTTTGATACATCTTGAACCTACAATTTGTCATGGCTCATAACCCCCCTCATGCAATAGTCTTTATGGTATGACCTTGAGTACATTTCGAAGCTCCAATTTGTCATGGCTCATAACCACCCTCATGCACTCAAGCATGTGCGTGTAGTCAAATTGCAACTCGTTGTGGGGAACTAGGAGCTTTGTAAGGAGTTCATGTAGCAAGCAAGTCTCATTTGTCTAGGGGTGGGCAATGCCAATCCCTGATGACGTTTTTGTCAAAAACTACTAGCATGAGCATGCACATGCATTTTTTAACCTGAGAGCCTCTCATTCTCGATGATGCATCTCATGTGATCCACATCATGTGGCGACATGGGAGTTTTGAAACCACCCATACTATAGGGCGAGGCTAGGATGTCCTTCCTACCATAGGGTTGTCCACCCTATTAGTAGGCCATGTCAAAAACCCATTGTGGGCAATATGGTTATTAGCCTCACTAGTAGGCTGTGACTTAGTAGATCTTGGTTACACATGCATAGGAGAGACCATGCCACCCCTACCTCCACAACAAGTACCCTCACTATGCATTCTCTTCATCCTCTCCAATGTACGATGACATCATGGAGACGATTAAATGGCTCACTTGTAAGTGTGTGTCCCACAAGGAGGTTTTTCATAGCTAGTAGAAGGGGGCGAGGTTCTCGACACCTCAAGGGAAGCCCTAGCTATAGCTAGCTATTACTTGCTCCTAATTGCTCTTGCATCGAATTCCATTAATGAGTTTGCTGCCCATCCCGCACTCGCCCAATAGCAGAGGTTAATCAATATTATTACCTACTCCGCAGTGCACCCTGCAACGTCTCTCTCTCTCTCTCTCTCTCTCACTCTCTCACTCAATCTCTCCTCCTCGCCTCTCCTTGGCTCTCCTTCCTGTAGCCATTATAGGTGTGCACGATGTTGGTGCAAAAAGCTTTGGAAGAATCCCCATGATGTCTCTGGAAGGATCTTGCAAAGCATTAATTAGCCTTTAATTAACCTCATAGCTAATTGCATGAAGCATACCACTCCCCCCCTCCCCCTCTCCCACACCAACTAATACTAATACCCCTTTTCCACCATCTGGGGGCCCTATAGCAAGCTAAGAAAATGAGGGTTGATTCATAAAGCAACCACTTGCTCTAGACTCATTTCAAATGGATGCAGTAATGCTTATATCCAATCTCAAATGACTTATGGCTATTTGACATAGCTAGACAAACAACGAACATAAAAGAAACTTGTAAACATGATAAAAAGGATGGGGGGATGAAAAGAGGACTAATCCTAAACCCTAAAACAAGAAAAAAGACTTATTACAAATTGAGGGAAATTTCCTTTGAATCACTCAAACATAAAGAAGTCCCAATTGAAATTGTATTCACAAAGCTATAGAAACTTGAAAACACAATGAAAGAGAGGTGAAGGGAGAAAGAACCAACTAGGTAGGAGAAATATGCAAGAAGTTGCTTGCAGTCCCTCTTGCTCCACAAGCTCCAAATGGGAAGGAGAGCTTCAATTTGCTTCCAAAAGGCAGCCTGAAGTAGCAGGAGGGTGGGGGAGAAGGTAGATGTGAGAGACGAAGGGGGATTGAGGGCTAGAAAGGCAAGGAGCTAAGCAGAGGCATACGAAGATTGAGTGACACAATTTTGGGACTCACATGTTATACCTAGGAAAACTTTTGTATTTTTGTCAATATTCTCATCACTCACTAAGGCTATTTGTTGAAATGTCGACAAAAAACATGTACTGATGCTATTATCAATGGAAATACCTAACACTTAACATGATTGATGAAAAAAGCGATGCGTCATCATTAGCACTTCAAATTTTTGGTCAAGTACTAAAAGTGTCCCACATAGCATCAGAATTTGGCCTACTTTTATTCTGGTGAGAATTGAAAGTTTTTTTTTGTTTGTTTTAGAAGTGAAAGTTACGTGACACACTCGAGCTTTCAAAAACTGAAAAGAATGTCTGCTCTCTCTCTATACATGCCACCTTTAGAAAGCTTGCAAAAAGTGACTATAAACTCCCCCCCCCCAGGAGAAATTGCAAGCTCCTTGGCAAGTGGGAGGAGAGGTGAATGAACAAGAGCCACCATGTGGATATTTTGTTGAGCATAGGAACTGGAGAAAGCAGTGCGTGCTTGTCACATGAGCGGTGCCACTACCCACCAAAAGTTGAATCGTTGTGGGCGATCTTGCAAGGATTGAACTCTATTGTGCCACGTAACCTATAATCTAAGACTATTCCTTCAATGTATACATCGTGAACCACTTGCAAGGAACTTCACTTACCACCGGGTAGAATCCTTTTGTGTCTTGTGGTGTTTGAGCGCCCACGGATGATGGATGGGCAAGAGTGCGCACTCTTGAAACACCCTCAGCAAAGCGAGGGTGCCCCTTAGCAAAGTGAGGGTGCCCTTCGAGCAGCTGTTCCCACGGCACTAGATGTGGTGCTTGCCGGACCACCAGAAAGTCTGCAGGCCATGATTGATGCAAGGCTTGAGGTTGGGGACGCAAGCTGATTGGCTATACATATTAATCAGTGTTAGTGTCAGTGTCACTGTCAGTGTCAGGAGCACTAAGGTGGCCACAAGGAAGCACCCGATCTCTCTTTGGACTCCTCTATGCACACCCGCAAGCGCACCAAATGCGATAGCGTGAATTGCTCCCGCACATTCATGTTGCGTGGAAACAGGCCCTAGTTCTAGTAAGTTACATATAAAAGCTTGCTGCTCTGCTGCTTAGTCTGCTGCTTCTCTTCTTCCATGGCGCTTCGCCTCATCGAAAGCCAGCCCTTTTGGCTTCCTCGACCCGCTCTCTTCGAGTTTGCCTCCCGCCCCCTTTCCCGACTTCCTTGCCGTCCCTTTTCTGCTCCCTCAGCTCAGCTTCTTGTTGCCACCTCCCTCGATCCGCCTTCCCCCACCGCTGCTTCGCCTAGTGAGAATGCGCCTGCCATTAAAGACCCCAAACGTGCTGGTTCCAAATACCTTGTCGGCATGTCCGAAGATGAGTTGATAAAGCTTGCGATCAATATGGACGAGGTAGAATCCTCATTTCCCTCGTTAATTTTTCCGTCTGCGCAGTCGTTAAGAACTTGCAGTCGCGCTTTTTGATTTCGTACCTTATTTGGCCTATGTGCAGAGAGGATATCGCGGCAGGCAACTGCATCAGCTATTGTATAAGAACAAGGCTAAGGACATAGATAACTTTTCTCATTGTGCGTTTCTATGAGCTTGTCGGTGCCTTTGAAAAATTTCGGAGCAAGTTTGAGAAATGGCTGGAAGCTTACATTTGCCGTTCATTGGCAATGCCTTGAACAGTGCCAAAGAACTTTCGGGAGCGTCTCGTCACTTCGGGTTGGAAAGTTGGACGGTCAGAAATCCATCATACGGTTGCATCTTCTGATGGGACACTGAAGGTGGAAGCACCAAGCTAGTGGCATATTTATAGGAATATAATGATCAAGCTGGTGTGTTTCGCGAACATGACCAAACGTTGAAGAAGTCTTGTTGTGTATTTCCTAAAACAAGACAAAAAATGACGAACAGCATGCAAACGATCCCAAATTTAAGTTAATCCCGATGTATAGGACGTGGCTTGAAGTAGACATACTACTTAGAGAAAATTGAAGCACCGACACGAATTCACCGTTGGTAGTATATCGAATCACGAGATCCAAATAGAGAGAAACGACTCGATAAGCATTGCTACAACTGGGGTGATTGACTCCACCTGTAAGTGACTCTAAGAAACGGCTCAATAAGCATTTCTATAATAAACGTCATTATAGATGAGCTGACCTGTCTGCCAGCTGATTATTATAGATAAGGTGACCATTAGTTGAGTACAATTTGTCTATGGAATCGAAGAGATATCCTTCTTTAAAGGCAACCGTTGATATCGTAGGCCTGATACTAGTGCTAAGTATTTCAGTAAGTTCTGAAATACTATTGAAGCAAAGGCTCACAATCAAGCTCCAAAAGGAGACTGGAAAAGGACCAATACTCGAGCAATGTAGCAAGTGATAGTGATGAAGACTCTTTCGAGAATGCAACTAAAATAATGATGTTTCCATACCAATTATATTGTAGAAGTAAAAGAATATATAATCCATGGATTTTTGTCATTTGATTATGTAGGCATAGAGTTTTATTACATGCCTTTTGAATAATCAAACCCTCTAGTTACTCTTGAGATCGCGCCAACATAGGGCACATACCATAACTCCTCATGTCAGAACATAACGTGGTTTGTCTTAATGACTGAGCACTGAATCAAACCTTAAAACAGCCAAACACGATAAAAAAGGGATAGTAACTCATAAGATTCTTAGTTGTGAGGCTAGACCAACGGGTGTCAAACGTACGGTAGATAAAGGAGATACAAAATTGTGGTTTACTATAGCCTGACTATTTGGATGGGACACTAAATGATCCCTAAACATAGATAGTGTTCTGCAAGAAATGTGAAACGTTTTTAATGGCTAAAACCAAATTGGCTGCAGTCCATGGGATGAATCCCCATGGTAGGCTGACATTTTTGTCATGATTTTATGCAGCTAACACTCATCTATGAGAACGTTGCTGCTCATGGGCAGCCATCCTTGAAGTCTCAATATCATTGCTTCCCACCAAGAACTGTGGCTATGATCACTATCAAAAGCAACATATCAAAAGTTCATGGCAGCATGAGGACCATATACACATGGAACGCAGACAATGTAGGTGCCAGGACTATGCATGCAGTTTGAGTTTGGTTCCAGGGGCTATGGGTAAAAACAGCAGATTGCACATATTGACAGGAGTAGCCTGTACAAGTGCTGTGATGGGATTTGTCAGCAATTTAGGTTTAGCAGGGCAGGGAACCCTTAGGAACTACCTGACTTGAATTCTGAGGTCAGATCATAGAAATATGACAAAACAATGAAATTGGGTCTGCAGGGAGCGGCACCATAAGCTTCGAACTCCTCTGGACGGAGGGGAAAGTGGTGAAGCAAAGAGGCAGCGCCTGCGCCTGCCCCCCCCTCTCCCCCCGCATCCCACCCCTCCACCAAAACAAACAAAGGGAACTTCTATAAAGTATGACCTATTATAACAGGATAAAGTCTTGTGGAAATGTATGCGAAAAATAAACCGTGGTCCCACTTTCTCATGAGAGCAACTCTCTTGGCCACAGATGCATGTGGTTGTTGGAAAGGTCACCTCCCCATCTGTAAGCCCTCAAATGAGGAGAGCATGGGGGAGGGAGACCTTGAGCAGCATATGCCCAGAAAAGAGAGGATGTGGGCTCATGGATGGCGTCAGCAGAAGTACAGTTCAGTACAGGACTGAGGCTCACATGTGTGGGCAGGTCAGCGTGCCAGAAGATGGCGCAGGAATATGGCGGGCAGATCAGCAGTTAGGTCAGCCAGCAGTAAGGCTGGCTGGGGCTGGTTGAGCCAGCCAGCCAGGCCTTGGTTGGGCTGGTCAAGAGGGCTGGGTCCCTGCGTGGAGGAGGGGCTGCAAATGTAGCAGCGCCCTGCCCTTATATAGGGGCAAACAAGCTGGTCGACTGGCCAACTGAGTCAGCCAGCACACAGCCCTATGAGGGCTACCCACAGCCCCATAAAAGGAGGGGAGGTGGGGTCGGTTGGGACAGGCTGAGTCAGCCATTAAAGGGGCTGCCCGTCGGTTCAAGGGCTGCCTTGCCCTATAAAAGGAGGCGCCATAGGCCCCATTCACTTCTCACTTGCAGCAGCAGTTGAGGAGCACACAGGAGCAGCAGGAAGCCCTCCCTTGGACCAGGAGGGGCTGCAAATGTAGCAGTGCCCTGCCCTTATATAGGGGCAAACAAGCTGGTCGACTGGCCAACTGAGTCAGCCAGCACACAGCCCTATGAGGGCTGCCCACAGCCCCATAAAAAGAGGGTAGGTGGGGTCGGTTGGGACAGGCTGAGTCAGCCATTAAAGGGGCTGCCGGTCGGTTCAAGGGCTGCCTTGCCCTATAAAAGGAGGCGCCATAGGCCCCATTCACTTATCACTTGCAGCAGCAGTTGGGAGCACAGAGGAGCAGCAGGAAGCCCTCCCTTGAACCTACACACACGAGGAAAAGGAGGCTGACATAGGGCTGCAAACTGAGCTCAAGTGCTGCCCCCCTAGACTGGCTTCCATACAGCAAGGTGGAAAGAATCTAGATGAAGAGTCTACATACGCCCGAGGTGGAGGACACGGGTCCAAGTTCTAGAGATATCTGGCAGATAGTAGAAGTACGTGGTGATAAGATCGAAGGATCATGCTGTGGTGGTACTTTGGATCTCTCTCCTTTGTATTGTGTCCATAGCTTTGGATGGAAATATATTCTTTTGGTAGCTTCTATATCTGGTTGGATCATTGTCTATGAGTCTGCACATCTATTTGAAGCACATAAGTTAAGAAGTTTGTGATTCCATCCACGACACACACTTTGTGAACTCCTGGGCTATTTATCAGTCTTCAGCTGTGCGTACCCTCTGTTGGTTGATTTTTAACATGGTATCTTAGCCCAAGTAGGAGGCTCACAAGTGTGGGAGCTTGATGGCAGGGACCTTGTTGAAGGATGACCTTGATTCTTAGGTTCTTGGGAATCGACTTCCACGACTGGAGGACAATGCCCTTGCGAGGAGGAGGGTGACTCAAGTTCAGTTAGGTGTGTACAGAGTTGTGGTCTACAGAAGGTTGAGTTTGCTTTTTGAATTTGCTGTGGGGTTTAGCAGCAGAGATGTCGATTTCAGAAGCCTCTTCAACCCCTTCTCTCCCTTCCTCCTCCCCCAACCGAGTTATGTCTTTCACCACCCCCAACGTTGGATAGTCTGGCTAACTATCCTATCTAGAAGGTGAAGATCCGGAGTCATTTAGTGGCTCGGAAATTGTGAAAACTGACAATGGGAGTTGAGGTGAAGGCGGAGAATGTGATAGACAACAATAGGGGTATACTTAAACTAGTAGATGGAGAGGAACTTGAAGCATGGGAAGAAGAGATTCTCACGCTGTGGCATTGTTCATAGGGGCTATTGCAGACTTTGTGCTTCCTCACTTCCAAATGACCGACACGTCAGTAGAGGCTTGGGCCCATTCTGAAGGATCTGTATGAGACAGATAATACATCCCGGATCTTGCTTCTTTAGCATCAGCTCTACAACTTGGATATGGATGAGGGAGATTTGGTACACGACCATTTGACGAAGGTCAAGGTGGTGAGGGACCAACTAGCATCGGTTGGTCAGAAGGTAGACTCCGACCTGTTGGCCTTGATGGTACTTCTGAGGCTACCACGGAGTTTCAAAAGCTTCGTTACGAATGTGACAACAGGATAGTGGACCAAACCTCTGTCTTTTGAGGAGTTGGGTCCATCATTGGTCCAGGAAGAAGCTAGGGAGAAGCTCTACGACAATGACAACGATGACAAGGCGTTTTTGGCAAAGGAAAGGGCAAGCCTAATGGTGGCAAGCCCAAGAAGGATGACTTTGGAGATGACGAGGCTACTTTCAAGAAGAGGAAGCAAAAGAAAAAGTGTTTCTATTGTGACACACCAGACCATTTTGCGAAGGATCGCAGAAAGAAGAAGGTGGATTAGAAGAAGAAGAGGAAGGAGTCCGCCCGACTTAGATTCAAGTGGTGACACAAAAGCCAAAGCTATGGAGTGCCCTAGGGTTTCATGTTCAAATGGTTGCTGTAATTCAGAAGGGGACAATCCAGGATTGCACAGGTTATTGGTATGTGCCTTGATGAGGTGCATGGTTTGCTTTCAGAGCAAGCACACAGGCAATACGACGATCTGGTATGTACTTGATGTTCTTAGTTTAATCCTTTTTAGCATGTTGTGGAGAGAATGTGCTCTTCATATGTCTTAGGTAATGCAAGATTGGATGGAATGGGAAGCAGAAGGGGAAGTATAAATGCTTCTTCAAATCTCGAACACAGATTGCTGGAAGGTGATGGACAAGGTGTATTGAAGCCCGAAGAATACTTGCTTGAGAGCTCAGTAAGAGTTCATGGCCCAGGTTATTTGGAAATATTCTTCGGATTTCATTTCTCGAGATGGTTGTTTTGTTGCGGACCTTGCCAAAAGGATGGGTTGAAACAGACCCTGAGAGTGTGGTGCTTGGAAGACTCCAGGTTGTTCACTCATTATGAGGGGGACAACTAGAAGATCGCGGCCCCTAGATTGCTTGAGTTCAAAGGCAGGAACGTGATTGAAGGTGGTGCCATCAGGTGCTACCGTGGATGGACCTGTGTACCAAAATGGTTTGCCTGTGCAGGACTTGACCTGGAGGAGCAGGAGCCACTGGTTGAAAAGCCAAGAACTGGCATCGACATCGAATTGTTCCAGAGGGTTCCATCATGGGAGTTGCTGGCAACGTCATCGATTGGAAAGGTCACCTCCCCATTTGTAAGCCCCCAAATGAGGAGAGCATGGGGAGGGAGACCTAGGGCAGCATATGCCCAGAAAAGAGAGAGGCTGTGAGCTTACGGATGGCGTCAGCAGAAGTACGGTTCAGTACGGGACTGAGGCGCACACGTGTGGGCAGATCAGGGTGCCAGAAGATGGCGCAGGAATATGGTGGGCAGATCAGCAGTTAGGTCAGCCAACAGTGAAGGCTGGTTGGGTCTGGTTGAGCCAGCCAACCAGGCCTTGTTTGGGCTGGTCAAGAGGGCTGGGTCCCTGTGTGGAGGAGGGGCTGCAAATGGAGCAGCACCCTGCCCTTATATAGGGGCAAACAAACTGGTCGGCTGGCCAACTGAGTCGGCCAGCACACAGCCCTTTGAGGGCTGCCCACAGCCCCATAAAAGGAGGGGAGGTGGGGTCGGTTGGGACAGGCTGAGTTAGTCATTAAAGGGGCTGCCAGTTGGCTGTTTCAAGGGCTGCCTTGCCCTATAAAAGGAGGGGCCATAGGCCTGATTCACTTATCACTTGAAGCAGCAGTTGAGGAGCAGACAGGAGCAGCAGGAAGCTCTCCCTTGGACCTACACACAGGATGAGAAGGAGGCTGACATAGGGTTGCAGACTGAGCTCAAGGTGCTGCGCACCTAGGTGGAAAGGATCTGGACGAAGAGTCTACATACGCTCGAGGTAGAGCACGTGGGCTCAAGTTCTAGAGATATCTGGTAGATAGTAGAAGTATGGTGGTAAGATCAAAGGACCACGCTCTAGTGGGACTTTGGATCTATCTCCTTTGTATTGTGTCCATAACTTTGGACGGAAATATATTCTTTTTGGTAGCTTCTACATCTGGCTGGATCATCATCTATTTATGAGTCTGCACATCTATTTGAAGCACATAAGCTAAGAAGTTTGTGATTCCATCCACTACACACACTCTGTGAGCTCCTGGGCTATTTTATCAGTCTTCCGCTGTGTGTACCCTCTGTTGGTTGATGTCTAACAGTGATGAGTTCTGAACTCTGCTCGAAGTGGCCAAGAGAGTGTGTATAATATCCTGCCAGATACTAGGAGTGACTGGGAGGCATAGGTTTGGGTCCCATCTAATGCTTGTGTGCATTTGGATCTCCAAATCTGCTATGTGATTGAGATTGGCAATGATCTCCCAAGCCAAGTCTGTTGTGGCAGGGTGGTGGCTGATGTTTGTGCAAGGGAAGAAGATCTGTGAACCTGATTTGACTGAACAAGCCACTGATCTCCAATTGATGTAACAAGTGCCTCTTCGCATCCTGCCAACCAAGTGTGTAGTGCCAAGCCAGAACGCAATGCTGAACAGAATCCAAGGCTGTGAGGTGTCTTGGGCATGTGGGGTGACCGGCAGGCCTCTCAAGGATTGGAGAGCAAATCCTCGGGTATTTCTAACTTCTTATTAAAAGAACAGGATATACAAGATTCGTTATAGTTTGACGTAATTTCTAAGACCATAACTCAAATACAGCTGACAGGCTGATAGGTGTTATGCTGAATGAGATTTAATACAAAATAACTCTAGCTGAATATCAAAGGTGGAATTCAAGGACGAGTATCATCTGAAGCTCCTAAGCTTGGAATTGTTTGGACGGACCAGGCTAGAACAATCTAGTAAGCAAGCTGCAATGTATCTACGTGCATGCAAGATCCTATGCCTACAGTACATCTATCTCCAGTAGACAAATACTGTCAAACCTTCAGCGATTGGTTAGAGAATAGGGTAAAAATAACTGCCAATCATGATTCACTAGTAAGGAGAAAAATTGGAAGCTTTGGATCTAATCACAACAAGTTGAGCCTTAAATCAGCAACTGTGATTTCAGAATACAGGTGTAGATCTAGAAAATAGGCATGCACTGCAGCGGATGGAATTGGAAATTGATGAACAAAGGGAGAGTTATGAGCAGATTGCGATCTCAGCCTATAGGAGCATCAACAAAGGTCCGAAGTTTTTATACTCTATATGGGGATATCTTGCAGTGAATTAGTAGTGCAAAGCTAGTTTCTAGGCATGCGCAGGAGCGAAAGCAGTGAAATTTGATGAGCAATCAAGGACGTAGAGGCTGCAAATTTATGCTGGAGAAGTCAACTTGCAAACCTAGAAAAATATCCATGGCTGTAAGATACTTTAGGGTTAGAAATAACGAAACCAGGATTAACCCTAAGTGCTCATGATTTATTAGACTAACCTTATTTCTAATCTAATAAGGATTAGGCACTGAGTAAGCTTCAGCTGATGGTTCATTAGCTCTAATTTACCTTTCAAAAATTAATCGACAACTCATCTACCCTTATGTTTCAATTATTACTCACAAAAAGTGAAAATTAGAGCCTGATTATACTTTGAAGGCTTAAAAGTTAAGCTAGAAAGCTCAGCTATGCAATTGCATGGGGATTAAAGTGCCATGCTTAAAGCTTCACCCTAAGCTAGACTACATGTGTGGTGATAATTATGTCTACAATTAATCTATGAGGTAGTAAAGAGGACACTTCAAATTCATCCTAGAGAAGGCAACTTGAATAAAACCTAGGAAAGCATACATTAGCCTATTTAAGGCTTCATAGGAGCTACAAAGCTGATAACAATAGAGTCTCCTAAGCATATTTGATTTATTAGACTTACTCTAATGCTAATTTAGTCAAAGTTAGGTCCAATAATGAACTAAGTATTGTCTAATTGCATCTTCTTAAAATTACCCCATAATCCTAAGCAAGGTCAAACTTAGAGGTTGAACTCACTTTGACAGCTTAAAACTCTAAGCTAAAAACGTCAATTGTTACCCAAAATTAGCACACCTGTCCTATGCAAGGGCTTGGCCAAACCGTCATGCCTAAAGGTTAACCTAAAATCTAGATAGCACTTGTCTTATTAATTTTGGAGGCCATGCCCACTACGCCCACTAGTATATCTATATGGCCTCAGCCTTATCTTATTAATCTTGTATCTACCCCAATGCACCAAAGCTCATTCACAAAATGCACAGAAGGTGTTAGTTATGTAAATAGGACATAGACAATTGTCTTGAGAAATCAATTTGGATGTTGGGTCATAAGATCAAGCTTAAGCATATCCTAATAATTTCAAACTATGGAATTGCACCATGTAGTAGGTTGGACCATACTAACATCATCATGAGTTGATGTACTGTCAAGGCAAAAAATGTGACATCACCATGAAAAGGTGATATGAGTTACGACAAAAAGGTATTCAATTAGATGATATATGTATGCAAACATATTTTCTAAATGAAGATCCTCAAGTCGGAAAGTGGCCATGACGTGCAAGTCTTATCACACACAGGGAATCATACACACAATATGATTCTTGAAATATTATGATGGAAGACTCAACCCATGCAACATTTTCAGTTGGTATCAATTTCAATTTAACATGCTAGTCCTTTGCTTCAAGGCCTTCTACCTTAATTGTGACAACTATTTAGAATAAAGATAAAATGTGGGATCTTTATTGAGAGGTGCTAGTTGAACAGGCCCATAGCTTTTCAACAGGGAAAAACAACTTGTTAGCTTCATTTGACTTGGAGCGGCAGCAGATTCCTTCTAGGAAACAAAACAAATTGAGAGATGGGGAGAAAGAACAGAGAACACACACACTAGGGCCCAGAAATAAGGGCCCCCCCCCCCCCCCCCCCCCGGAAGTTATTTCTTGCAATAGAATAAGCTTTGTACAACTGGCTCATAAAAGAGCATTAGGCTTAGTACAGCTCTTGAATGAATCTAAGAGCACTGAGGCTTTTCTTTTATAGACTTGGTCTGGCAAAAAGCTAGGCCTACTTTTCCAAAGCTACTTTTACAAAAGCTGAGATTTCTTGCTTTTAGCCCACGTTGGGGCAGCCTTTTGATATTTTTACAATCCCGTGGGGCCCTCCTTAATGGCACCATCTTCTTGGTGCTTTTTGGCCTTGTGGGACCTGCTTTGTGGCGCTTGTTGCATCATTTGTGAGTCTTTTTACACTCTTCCAAGTCCTACACAAACACCAACACTTTAACCCATTAAAGGTTAGTGAAATGGATGCATTCCTAGTTATTGGACTAATTGTAGCCCCTTGTGGGCATCTCCATAGTTCTCTTTTACCAATGCAAAGCAGAAGTGAAAACAATAAAAGTTATTCTAGTCAACCAAAGTCAACTTTCTTTGACTGTAGTCAATCTTATAAAGATTGCTCTTTATTTCTTGGGAGAAATACCAATTGGTGACATTCAGCATGAAGCGGAACTTGAACTTGAAGATGGGATTGAAGTTCCTACTCCTAAAGAGATTGTTTACGATCAAGAGAAGTGTGCCCAGTGATGTACTATGAATGGAAAAAGAATTCTTTATAGATTTTCCACAGAAACTTGCAGATTATAAAGAGGCGATGAAAATGCAAACGTATAAAGAGAAAGTGTACGCAAGAGAAAAGAGGCAATAGATATTTTAGAAGAGGCAATAGACATCTCAAAAGAGGACTTCTGCTCATCCAAGAAGGATGGGGTGTCATACAAGGAAAATGACTCTTTTGTGAATTAATAGACATCCGAACATTATTACATTATGTGCGAATTTGATGGTGCGATATTTATGATGGACACCTATTGATATAGTCATGGCGGTGGATCATCTGAGCAGATAGGCCCGTCGAACTGGAGCCATTGCTTCATCAGCACCAAATTTGGACATATAACACTTGTTTAATCAATGAAATAAAAAGTCATGTATTAGGCACCTAGGTTGGGCTAGACGTGTTACATTGCATTTATAAGATCCAATACCTTAAAGGGGGAACCTTAGTCATTTAATTGGGCTAAGCTTATCCCAATTTAATAATGGGATGGTACAAAGAGGTGTGAGCCTCTTCATGTCTCATCGTGCGTCTTCTTGTTCACATTCACTCACCTCACCCACATTCACTTCGTACACACATTACTTGTGTTGTATGCTTGAGCAAGAGTCAGCACAATATGAGTCCGGGGCGCTCTTCCTCGTTGGAGGGCCATATCAAGCGCCCATTTATCTATCCTACACTCTTGTTTGCTGTGTAACTTAAGGAAAATGAACAGTAATCTGAAGCATTCACGAAGGAGAGCACTTTGCATTTCAAGGGTCACGTAAGAAATGCAAAAAAATTATCGTGCCATGTCCATGTATTGGATTGTGATAGTAGTTGCAAGTCCATGAGTTTCGCTCTTTTGAAGTAACATATTTATGTGATGAGTTTGGTTTATGACCATGTCTCTCTAGTGCGGTGAATGGTGT
Source organism: Dipteris shenzhenensis (assembly GCF_047967505.1). Classification (NCBI taxonomy): domain Eukaryota; kingdom Viridiplantae; phylum Streptophyta; class Polypodiopsida; order Gleicheniales; family Dipteridaceae; genus Dipteris; species Dipteris shenzhenensis. Next base: position 38,468,440 of record NC_141625.1, read on the forward strand.
GAAATTGACTATTGGTGAAGAAGACAAGTCTGAATGCAAAATATACAATCGTTCAAATTACCATTGAATAATTGTAGATGAAGCTAGACGAAATTCGACAACAACAACTTAGCATTCAATGCTAAGCAAAAGGCAAGGGAAAAGGGAAGCCAGGTCAAGTTTGTGATTTTTGGTATACAAAATAGAGTATAGATTGGAAACCCACTTTGAATCACGATGGCTAGCCTATTGGTGGAAATGGTGTCGTGCTTGGCACCATCTTGAAAAGCAAGCTTGTCTCTAATCTTGCGGGACTGCTTCAATTATCAAATCTAAAAGCTACTTTCTATCTGACTGAAATCCAAGACAGCCCGTCTCTCCACAGAAGTCTTCTATTAAATCAGCATCAGTTGATTATATGAAACCCAAGACAGCCCATCTCTCCACAGAAGTCTTCTATTAAATCAGCGTCAGTTGATTATGCCTTCTTGCTGAGAAGATCACATTCTCTCTCTCTCTCTCTCTCTCTCTCTCTCTCTCACAAGCACACTAGGGCCTAGGACAATTGTTGGGCTGGACCCCCCCTGAAGGTCTTTATTCATATATGAAAACCGAGTACAGATTACAAAATCAGCTCACATGCTTCTTGTTAGAAAATCCTACGTGAATCCATTTTTACAAAGAGCTCACAAGCTCATTCTTTCTTGGCAACATGTCACTTGTCCAAATCCTAGACTAACTCCTATTACACTGCTTAAAGGGCAAATTCTGGGATCTTCGAAGCACTTGGTCACGCGAACAAATGCTGGTCGCTTTTTAGGCTCCTTGTGGCTTGAGCGTTTAACCCCTCTTAGTACCTGCAACAATTAATTAAAGCGCACATAGCCATGGCACCTATTAATCGTTAGCACTTTTGCATCAAATCAACTCTAGACTAATTCTAGTCTCTGTGGGTGTCCCCACCAAGCAAACATGTGCACAAAAAAGCACTAACTCTATGGGTGACTGAAGGCAACCCTTCAAGCCGTAATCAAGGACTTTGACCAGGGGATGAAGGCGCCTTATTTAATGCCAGAACTCTCTGACCGGAGTCGGTAATAATCTAGGCTGACCAAAGTCAGCTTGCTTTGGCCGAAGCCAAGTCTTGTTGACCAAAGTCAACTCTTTCTGACCGGAGTCAGAGGTTCTTTGGTTAACGGCAGTTAATCCTCTAGGCATATGCCAAGTCTGCTTACTTAACTGAGGTTAAGTATCTTTGATCGAAGTAAATACTTTGACCAATTAAATATAACTTTTTGAACATAATTAAATAAATGAAGAACTCATTAATTATGATCAATTCATATACATGGTATACATTGAGCAGCATAGATTTGGAGTTTGTGATATGATAATATAATGCTTTGTTAATGAGGGATTTTGATCTATGTGTATTGGATGATTGCTAGAAAGTTGTGTTTTTTAGATAGATCTCAAATTTTACATGCTTGGTAATTGAGCCTCATAAGAGACACTGTATCATTGTGACACTGATCGGGAATTTAATAGAGAACAGCTACTCATTTAACATGTTCAGGTTTTGCTCAAATTAGAAGACTCTAGGCTTGTGGAGACTGTTGGAATCCCTGCAGAAGAACCTGGGGGGACAAACCGACTCACTGTATGCGTATCATCACAGGTCTACTTCTATCCAGGGAAAGGGTAGCAGTTTTGAATGCGTAACTATGTCTTTACTGCTCTTTGAAATTAAGGGCCTCTCAAGAGCCAGAGCTGGGAATTGTGGCCTTTGATACTTCCTTTATTGTTGGCTTCTAAGTCATAATTCAAGATATACAGTATGTGTTATCGACATTTCTGTACAGGTTGGTTGCCCTCTCCGTTGTACATTTTGTGCCACAGGAAAAGGAGGCTACTCTCGGAACCTCAAAAGTCATGAAATTGTTGAGCAGGTGATGTTTAAAAGGAGGTTGCCATATCCATTTCAGGTGCTGTGATTAGGTGCTAATAATTTATCAGATTCCTATAATTGGCTAGGTTCTCGTGATGGAGGAGCTCTTCAAACATCGAGTGTCCAATGTTGTTTTCATGGGAATGGGTGAACCCATGCTCAACCTTTCTGCTGTCTTGGCAGCACATCGATGTCTGAATCAGGTAATGCAGCTTTTGCGGTACCCTCTGTGACTACACATTTTCTCTTTTTTGTTTGCCACCTCAAAACCTTTATGAAGCACACTCATCAGGAAATGTTTTATAGCTATCTAATCCATGCTGCAATCATTTATGCTACCTTTACATGGAAGGTTTCTTTCCTGCATGTAGGTTAATCCTAAAGGCCTAGCTGGCTAGGTAGGAACTTTTGGTGCAGCTCTAACCTCTTGCAAAAGCAGCAACTTGTATAGCACAGGAGATCCAGGGCTGTTGTGTTTTGTGTTTCATGCAGCAGTAGCTTCAGGAGGAGATGGATTGTGATTGACCGTGGTTAAGTGTGGTTCTGGGTGTGTTATTCTTTGAGCTAGAGCAGTTGTTATGTGTATTTGTTCACACATTTAGGGGAATCATAACAACTAGCAAAGGTCGTATTGCAAAGCCCTTGAATTACTCAAACAATTGCTTGTACAACAAAGAGAACATAGAGTGCTTGATATACAAGAATTGATTTATCCTCCAACTTTGCATAGCTTAATAACCACCCAGCTGAATATCGCAAGATCAAGAATTAATGGACTTGAAATGTCCAAAAAAAGATAGGGGTGCTGGCGCACCTGTATGAGACTCAACCCCCAAAAGGGATGACATTTACTTAACAAGTGAAATACAGGGCACCAGTTTATGAATAGTTGTCTTCGTGTACATGCCTGAGAGATCTTGTCTTTCATGTCTTCCTTAATCATTTCTTCTTCTACGCTAGGTCTTTGTAGATATTCTCAAGGAAGATGGGCAGTGGCCAACAGTCAACATTAGTCCATGCTCAAACCACATACAAAAAACGTAGCCACCAATAGCATTCCAAGGCAGAGACAGAGGAAACATAATTCAGTGTTGTCGTATTCAGACCCTTTTACACAGTCAATATCAAGAAGAGCAGTGTTTTCGATATATTCCTGGATGCATTGGCAATCTTTCAAGCCTTCTGATGACTATTCATGTGCACCTTCAGAAAAGGGATGAATTGTCCAAGCAGCCACCAAGAGAACTGCCAAAACTATAAGTGCAGCAACAGATTGTGTCATAAGGTTTGGGGGGTTTGGCTTGGTAGAGTACAGTATGGAACATGTATGGGGAAGTACTAATGGCTAGTTCATATAAATACGATAGCAGGGTAGGTCATCTGCTCATATAATCGTTGACTGGCACTCAAGCTGTTTCTTTGCGGCTGTGTCTTCATCATGGGCATCTACATCTGCACCTTCAAAAATCCGTCTGTCACGAGGATTTAGATGTACCATATGTAAGCATTTTTCTCATCATTTGCACCCTTGTGGAGAATGCTTGCTGATAATGCTTTGGAAACACATGGTACATCAGATGACCGAAGTGCTTTTGTAGAGTAATGGCATGAAATCCATTTTTCTCCCTTTTGACTATTGCATTGGAACCCCTGTAAATCACTTGAAACCATCGTGCTTTTAGTTTTACAATTTTGAAAAGCCTATGGTTGACTTCAGTTATTTGCTCTAATATGTATATCTCACCGTTGATAACTTGGGTCTCTTATGCGTGCATGAATTTTTGTGTTTAAATGATGCATAAAACTTTAGCTAGTACCAGCATTTCCAGAAGACTAGTTGGCAGCATTCTTTATGTGGCTGCTGTCTCAGATCAGCCTTAGATGCAGGAGTCGACAATTTGCAAACCCATATGTGGGCTGACTGCAGCATGTAGCTTTGTGGGAAGGGCTAGTGAGCTAATAGGACTGCTTCGCAGGGTGATCATAACTGTGAAGCTGCAAAAGTTGTTCATTTCACACTCATTCCACTCGCCTGGCTTAATCTTTTTTCTGGCCTGGCTGCAAGGACCTGCATGCCTCTGAAGTCAGTCTGCCTTGATGGACTAGCTGCATATGGTTTTGTGCCTGCCTGAACAGCTTCCCTAATCTGGTTGCCTCTTTACGCTTTTTGAAGGCCCCTAGCTGAAATCAACTCCATGAGGGTGCAACACTTGTGTAAATAGAATCTAGATGGCTTCACAAATTAGGGTTGTCCCTTAGGCAATCTAATGTGCCATGTCACCTTCTGATCTTTTCACAGTTTGTCTGCATAGAGTACTTATATTACAAAACTTTACACACCCCCATAATATCTGCGTACAATCACAAATATGCATTTGCTTCGGCAACTTCTTGGTACATCATTCAAAATGTGCTCAGTGGGCACCAATTCTTGTCTCCTAGGTGTCCACGTGATGCCCATTTGTTCATCTTGGCACAAAATGCTCACATCATACATTGAACATATTCCATATCTCAAGGGCTTCTAGCCATGGCACATCATCTCATTATACAGGTATCCACTAACATCACTTAGTCTCAGAATTTTCCTTCAGGTTGCCAACCCATTTACTGTGGATGCAAACCTTATTCTCAGATGTTTACTATGGTTCATGGGGTATATCCAAGGCCAACTTTTGCTAATATGGGGTAACCCTTACCTTGTGAGGAAAGCCACGATATGTGTTGATGTTTAAAATACGCAAACCCCATTCTTCTATTTGTGGCAGGAATAAAACAATGTAAATGCAGAGCTTACAACTAAATGAGCCAAGTGTACACTGAAGTCCATTTCAAGGGTCCAAATGGGGCTACCCATCCGTCTGGGTGAAATCTATTTTACTTACCAAAGGTAAATCTGCGTTGAGCCTCTGAGGAACGTCAGGGCAGTACCTGTACAAGGACGTCTTGTAACTTCTGCATAACCTCTTGCTACTGCAAGAGCACTTCATTCCTTAGGTTTGGTTATGAATTCTACAATGTTGCCTTTTAAGCCTAAGCATAGCATAGTCCTAGGAAAGATGTCTATCAAGGATTCCAAGGTCAAGATGTTAAGCTGCTGCTCCTTAGATTATGGCATTCATGGGTGATAGGCTCTCAGACTCAGTTAGAATAGGCTGGTAATCCTCAGAACAGGCACAGTTCAAAGAGTGCTTGCGTCAAAGATTGCAATTTAAGCGGTCAGGTATTTAGCTGCAACAAGCAGGGCCAGAAAAGTGCAGGAAGGGAAGCTATTCAATGGATTTATGAAGGATTTACCTTGCAACATCAACCCTGAATCCGAAGCACTTATGTAAACATAACACATGTCCTAACCTGAAATCTATGTAAGGTTCTCAGCCTGTCCTTGGCTGGCCTCATTTTCTGACATACCGAGGCCATCCTGCTGCTCCGTCTCCTTCCCATGACTCCATGCTTAGACTTTTCCAAACACCTCCTCTCACCGACACATCTTGGCCCGATCCCAGCTCGTTGATGCAGATGCTCCATTGGCTTCCATCTCAAAGCCCTCTGGAACAATCTGGTGTCGATGTCAATTCTGGTCTTTTCAATCAATGGCTCCTGCTCCACCAGGTCCGGTCCCGTGCAAGCAAACCACCCTGGTACACAGATCCATCTTTGGTAGCACCAGATGGCACAACCTCTGTTAGTCACGTTCCTGTCTATGAACTCAAGCAATCCAGGTACGAACATCCTCCAACTGCCCCCCTCATGATGGGTGAACAGTCCGGAGTCTTCCAGGCACCATGCTCTCTCTGTTTCAACCCCATCTGGCAAGCAACCAAATAACAATATCGAGAAATCAAATCCCAAGACTAACTCCAGATTACCTGGACCGTAAGCTTGCACGAGTTCTCAGCTTCCTTGTGTGGTTTTGTGATGTCCCTCTCTAAGCCACAGCACCTGGATCCATAGGTCCGGTTGAGGAATCCTCCTTCATGGCAGCAATACCAGCCAAGCATCTAGATAACTGCTAAGCACTCATTACTATCCTTAACCTTCACAAAAGTTCCTGACTCCTCATCTGACCACATCTCAATGTTAGACATCCTCACCGTAACTTCGGGTCTGCAGGAGCTCTCACAACTTGGTAAGGAAAGAGAAATGGTGAAAACTGCTTCTCCTACTCGTTTGCGCTGCCTCACCCCCTCCGCCTAGCTCCTTCTCTCCCGCTCCCTTTCTTCCTTCCCATCTGCCTCCTCCTCGCTTCTTCTCCCCCTCAGTCTATTCTCCTTCAACCGCTTCTTTGCCGTTAGTTTTTTGCACCACCAACCCCGATTTCTGCCTGCCCAGCCTCATGTCTGATTTCCAGGAGCCCATCATCTTGTTTGGTCTGGTTCTCAGGCCTTCAGCTGCTGTTTGAGCAGTTTAAGCCTTAAGGGGTTGTTTAGCTAGATCTTTAAAGGCCCATTGTTCGTGGCAGAAGTCCTGCAGCTCGTGGGAACTCAAATTTTCTGTTCATGCTGGTTGGAGAGGCCTTGGAGCTCTATTCCAGTCCGCAAAGTTTCTTGGAGGCACCTCACAGTTCGCGGCTTCTCCTTGCTGGCCATTGGTTTGCTTTTGGTTTTGGATAGCCCCCTTTGTTTCGAGTTTGCTGTTGGAGCTAAAAAGTCTCAGGCTTTCGAGAAATTCAAAGACTGGAAGGCCAGAGTTGAAAAGGAGACAGGGGAGGATGTCAAGACATTCCGCACAGACAGGGGGGGAGAATTCACCTCAAGTGAGTTCAACACATTTTGTCGCAAGCATGGGATCAAGCGACAACTCACCACGGCACATACTTCTCAGCAAAACGGGGTAGCCGAGAGGAAGCATAGAACCACCAGAGAGATAGGGCTTGCTATGCTCCGAGGGAGGAATCTTTCTAAAGCCTATTGGAGTGAAGCTATCAATACAGCAGTACACATTCTCAACCGGACCAAGACGAAGGCCGTCAAGGACAAGACTCCATATGAGGCATTTTATGGTAAGAAGCCCTCTATCTCTCATCTTCGCATTTTTGGTTCTAACGCATGGGTGCATGTGCACAAGGAAGACAGGACCAAGCTTGATTCCCGAAGCAGACAATGTATCTTTGTTGGGTATAGTGAAGAATCCAAGGCCTACCGCCTCTTCGACCCAGTAAAGAAGCAAATACTTATCAGTCGGGATGTTGTCTTTGCGGAAAAGGAACCTGAACCCCAGGAGGAGCCTCGGATTGAGGAGGAGGAGATTGTTCAACCCCCAAACCCACCCCGTCCCAGGTTGACCATCCAAGAGGTGACAAAATCAGAAGCGGATGTTCCACAAGATACTCAGGAAGAGCAGGATGTTCCAGACGAAGTTCCCGTTCCTCCTTCCACAGAGAAGCAGAAAAGGTTGCCCCAATGGTATCTACGGACATTGGAAGAGTCTCGGGTCACCACATTACCTGAGAGTAGCAGTTCCGGATTGTGTCGGTCTCAACGTCTTCACAAGGCCCCATCCGTGAATTTTGCTTTGGTGGCTCAGCTTGATGAACCAAGGACCTTCGAGGAGGCGAAGGACAATCCAGAATGGTAGGCTGCCATGAAGGCAGAGATGGATGCTATCCTGAAGAACAATACATGGGACTTAGTGGCCAGGCCTCTGTGACGGAAATTTATCGGCACTAAGTGGGTATACAAACTTAAATACAAATCCGACGGCAGCTTGGATAAGTATAAAGCAAGGTTGGTGGTGAAAGGTTTTGCTCAAACTGAAGGCATGGATTTTGATGAAACTTTTGCTCCCACTGCCGGCATGGTTACTATCCGGACAGTAATTGCTCTTGCTGCCCAATTCCAGTGGCCTATTTTTCAAATGGATGTGAAGTCCGCATTCCTTAATGGAACCCTGGAGGAGGAGGTATACGTGGAGCAGCCACCGGGCTTTCAAGATCTAGGGTCCCCATTAAAGGTCTGCAGGTTGAAGAAGGGGTTATACGGGCTGAAACAGGCCCCCAGAGCTTGGTACCAAAGGATTGATATATTCTTTCAGGAAGATAGGGCTCAGTTGGAGTCCTTCTGAGGCAAACCTTTACTTGTTCATTGAGACGGGATTGCGACTGGTATTCATCCTCTATGTTGATGATCTTCTCTTGACAGGTGATCATGTCAAGAAGATTTCACAAGTTAAGGAGCTACTCATGTCTGAGTTTGAAATGACTGACCTTGGGTTATTACATTACTTCCTTGGGATTGAAGTAAAGCAGGCCAAAGACAGGATCTTCATTTCACAGGAGAAATATTGCAGAGAAATTCTGAAGAGATTTTAGATGGAGGATTGTAGAATAGCATTAACTCCCATGGAGGTAGGGCTCAAGCTAAGTGTTCACGACACATCTCAGCCGGTTGATACTCCCTTGTATCGACGATTGGTAGGAAGTTTGCTTTACCTTACCAATACTCGACCTAATATTTGTTATGCAGTTGGGCCATTATGCCAGTTCTCTGCTTCTCCCAGGAAGAGTCATTGGGATGCAGGTTTACGGGTGCTGAGGTATCTGAAGGGTACTTGCACCTATGGGATCACCTACACCAAAGGCATCGAACTAGGCGGGTTCTGTGACAGTGATTGGGCAGGTGATGCTGACACCAAAAGATCGACAACAGGATATTGTTTCTTACTTGCATCTGGTGCCATCTCTTGGCTAAGTAAGAAGCAACCCACAGTGGCCCTTTCATCTACAGAGGCAGAGTACAGAGCCGCCTGTACAGCAGCTTGTGAGACACTGTGGTTGAGGTGGATTCTGGAGGACATGGACGTGTGTCAGGAGGATGCGACAGTGCTGATGTGTGACAATCAGAGTTGCATAGCTATTGCTAAGAATCCAGTGTACCATGCGTGGACCAAGCACATCGAAGTTCATTACCATTTTGTTCGAGAGCTCATCATCGACGACGTGATCGAGCTTATCTACTGCCCGACTGCCAACAACTTGTCCCACCTCTTCACGAAGGCACTCCCTCGAGAACAGATGGAGCACCTCATCAAACGCATGGGGATTGGCCCACAGTTGTGACATTGAGGGGGGGTGTTAGAGACTCACTGTGCCCACGTGTGAGCCCCCGTTTTGAGGGGACAAGGGGCAGTGAGAGGTAGGAGGGATTGGAAAGAGAGACCCAGACAGACATCATAGGCAACCAGCACACGGGCTGGTTGCTGTCTGCAAACAGCAGAAAATTAGGCGGGGCCCTGTGCCTCCCTAGAAGCATCAACAGTCTCATGGACTGGCTGCACAGGGCACCCTTTTATAGGGGCCTGTGGCAGGGCCAGTCGGCCCAACCAGGGCCACCGACCAGGGCCGACCCTGGTCGGATTTCCAGGACATTCTGGTCGTCCACCAGTCAGGGGACCGACCCTGCTGGTCGGCCAGTCCAGAAGGCCTGGGCAGTGCCTATAAAAGGCCCACACTTTCCTCCAATCCAGCATCCAGTGCAGGACAGAAAGCCTCAGTCATAGGCTGTGCTGTGCACTCAGAGCTGGTCTAGTCTTACAGAGACAGTTCCTTCAGTTCTCCTCAGCACTTGGCTGAGTTTTGTATTGCTCCCCTGGAGCCAGTTTTCTGCCCACCATCCGGTGGATGAATATATTCTCTCTCTCTGTTTAACTTATCTCTGAGTGAGCGTTTATTGCATCTGTGATCAGTTATCTGAGTTGAGTGTCAAGAAGAGCGGGAGAGATCTTGGCTGGAGGTTTGAGTGATTCATCCCTTCTATTTTTCAACACCCAGACCTCTTTAGCTTCTACTTTTTTCCTTTTTTGCCCCTCCTTCCTTTTTTGGATTCACAATTGATACACATTTTCTTGGAGCTGCTTTCTTGGTGTGGCACTAGCCTTGGGAGCCACCCCACAGCTAGCCCCTCTTTTGGCGGGCTGTGTTTACTTTTGGAGCCTTGTAGCAGTGGGTTTCTAGAGGACCCCAGCCTCTGTACCCTTGCTAAGGGCTTCCTTTTAGCTGGTCCTTTGCAGCCAGTTTTCTTAGTTCTTGTTTCTTTTCCCCCTCCTTTTGCCAGTGCAATGTTCGTGTTTATTCTTCTGAAGACGGAATCTTGGTGGCGACTATTGGTTTGGCTAGAGGGGCTCACATGGCAGTGCCGTCGACTCCCCAAGCTATTAAGGTTCTTCTTTCTCTAGAAGACAAACACCAGGTGAAGCAAGCAGTCTAGTCACTTTAGGAAAGAGCAGTGGTGGGTAGGATAGTTGGCCTCATGCCCACGAGGACAAGCGAGAGATTGGATTCAGGCAAGCTTGGCACTAGAAAAGGATCACATTCAGGAGGTCACCATCTATGGGAGAGTCGTCTTCCTTCTCCAGCTGAGCTCCCCTAACACCACCCTAGTACATGTGGAGCGTAGCCCCATTCTCCTTGGCCCTCACTTGTGTATCTCTTTCCTTGGTACCACGGGTTTACAATGGAGGACATGGATATGACCCAAGGGATGAGGCTCCCGATTCGATAGGAGGAGGAGCTGCTGGACTCAAAGTTTGCAAATGATAAAGCCTTGTATGTGGAGGTATCAATAGTGAGCCTTGAGACGGTCAAGGGGGCCCTGGCTATCTATTGTCAAGCCTCTGGGCCCCAGATCAATTGGACCAAAACTATTGGCTTCTTTACAGGCATAGAGGAGGTCCGGGATTGGGGGGTTGCTTTTGGATTTTGATGGATTTCACAAGGGCAGACAATGAGATATTTTTTTTGTGACTCCCCTAACAGGGAAGGGCTCCCTACTAATGAGGATGTTACCAGAGCATGCCTATTGGAAGCCACCAAATCATGATCATCTCGACTCCTCCTTGTCACAGATGGATTTTATATGAAGTACTAATGCCTCCCTTGCTACCTGTGAATAGATTTGATCACCACAAATGAAAGAGAAGATCAACCAATATTGCAATGAATTTGGCCTCACCATCCAAAAAGCCCTTATCTTACTTTACCGGTCTAGGAGAACTATCTTGCTGCTAGAGACCGAGAGTATAAGGCAAGGTGAAAAATCAAGGAATATGAGAAAAAAGGGAGCACGAGCAACTGATGCCTCCTATGAGTATGATCAAAGTGGTAGATGGAAACACTGAGGGTGTTTCAAGAGCATGTAGTAGCGGTCCAGCCCTCCTTGCAGGGAGGAGTTCGAGAGAGAGCCGCTCATGTGGAACCCAAAGGTCCGGGATTATGAGAAACACATGCTAGGACTACAAATACACATTGGTTGGGTGCAATGGGACAGCGGCCCAGCTAGGTCCTTTGGGGTTTGGAGGCAGCTCCCTAGGGATGCAAAGGCGACGGCACAGGCTCTCTGTCACCTGAGAGGGGCAGGTACCCGGATGGTAGAGATTGACGCAATGATTCACGATTTATGGTGGGAGGAGTTTGGCAGTCCTTGGACCCTGGTCTTGGTAGTTCTCGTCGCAGACAGGGGTGCCTCTTAGGATCTGGTTTTTTGGGAGTCCCTTGGGTCCTTTCGTTGCAACTTCTACAGGGTGGGGCCAGGAGGCCCCTTGCAGATTGAGACAGAGAGGTGTGGCGAGGATGAGACGGTCTTGGATGGTTTGAAGTGGCAGCGGATCAAGATAGTGGGCCCCTTGGGCAAGGTTGGCACATTGATCCAGACACAATTTTAATTTTATTAGTCTCGGAGGGAGCAGCTTGGTTCCTTTGGCTCTGGTGTTGGGGTTAAGGCCTTGTGCCACCTCATATACATTTTTTTTAGTACAGGTTACAGTGTGAACACGGTTCACTCTGAACCGGTTCCACCCTAATGCCTATCCTAATATATTCTTGAGGGTTGTGGTGTGCCCTCGTCTCTGGATTGACACCCACCATTCCTGTGGTTAGTCTTACTCTCTCCTCCACGCGTTTCCGCTTCAACTGGTATCAGAGCAAGGTTCGGAGAGTGTGGTCGTGGTTGAGAGAGTCTCTCATTCTATAGCTCGAAGCAAGCTTTGCGCACTCTCATGAAGCAAGCGGATTCTGGAGAAAGTCAGAGAGAGTCTTTCATCTTCGCCTATAGCTCGTGAAGTAGGCTTTACACACCCCCCATGAAGCAAGCTTTGCGCACGCTTTGCTGCCGCTTCCTGTGATGCCCTGCAACGGCTCAGACCGAAGAAGCTCGATGATTTGAACTCCTCGTTCGTGAGGTCCGCAAAGCGGGTGAGGCCCAGCGCTTTGAAGATTTCGAAGCGTCTTTCTTCTCCGGAGCCCTATCAGCCACGTAGTGCTTGCCATGCCTTCCGTTCCAGGCGTCAAATAGCGAAGCGTCTTTCTTCTCCGGAGCCCTATCAGCCACGTAGTGCTTGCCATGCCTTCCGTTCGAGGCGTCAAATAGCGCGGAGAGCCTGCTCTCTGACTCGAGGTCTTCAGGGGAGTAAGACAAGTGATCGGCTGCCGCAACTGCTGCTGTGCAGCAGAGCAACACACAGAGAAAGAGCGCCGAAGCCGGTCTGGCCTTCACTTTCTATGCTACAGGAGTGAATCTCCATTCTAAAGAGAACGTCTACAGCTTTGCTCCTCTCGCTTCAACTATGGAGCAAACCATCTCATGGCTGGCCCATTCGACGGAGGTTCGATGAACCCCGCATTTTCTTTTGGCCCGGCATTGGTCAGCTGGAATTGGGAGCACCACTGCATATTCTGGGCAGAAACTTGAGGATTGGGTGCACATCGTGGTGCATTCTCCGATTTTGGAGAAATTGCATGCAAGAAATTTGGGGCTTTTGATGCTAGAGTGCTTGTACGCACTTGTGGGTGCCTATTTGACGAAATTTTCTTCAATAGACGCCAAAACAAAGTGCTTTTGCTCAAATTGGTGTTATTGGCCGCTGTAAACAGTTTTGGAAGGGGATTTACATGTCTATGTGTCAAATGCAGTGACAAAAGACGAGATTTTGCAATCAGTTTTGGAGAGTGGACAACATTGCATTAAGTCACAGCACGTGACTTTGAGGCTCTCTGTGCCTTAGGTGTATTTATTTGCTTCGACTTCAGCTTATCATTATGTCTTCAAGCAACGAAGGCAACTATTGGAACATCGAGAAGTTGGAGGGGAATGCAAATTTCTCTTATTGGAAGAACCAAATATATAATGTGTTGGTCCAGAAAGATCAAAATATGCCTATCAAGTATAAAGGGATCAAACCCGATGAAGTTAGTGACCTTCAGTGGGAAACCATGAATGAGAAGGCCAAGAGTACCATTCTTTTGACCATCTCAAAGAAGATCTACTTCAATGTAGAGAATGAAGCCACCGCTTACAGCATATGGAAAAAACTTGAGTCCCTTTTCGAGAGTCAGAGTGCAGCTAGTAAAGTGTTTTGGTTGAAGATGCTTATGAAACTAAGCATGAAAGAGGGGACAGCCCTCTCACTTCACCTCAATGAGTTTCACTCTATATTCAGCCAACTCACAAATCAGAAAATGAATTTTGATGATGAGGTGAAGGCCATTTTTCTCTTGAGTACCCTCCCTGACAGTTGGGATACTTTTGCTACAGCCATAAGCAATTCAGCCCCTGCTTTCACAGGATTGTCATGCCAAGATGTGGAAAGCGCTCTTCTGCAGGAAGAGGTGAGGCGTAAGAATAGCAGTGAAAATAAGAATGCAAGTGCATTGGCTGTGGGCAGAGGTAGGCAGCAAAATAGAGGGGAAAACCAAAATAAAGGGAAATCTCGCAGTCAGTCCCGTCCTCAGAAGGACCTTGAATGCCACTACTGCCATAAGAAGGGGCATATTAAAAGGGACTGTTTTCAGCTGAAAAACAAAGGCAAGGATAAGGAAAGAAAAGAAGAGGACAAAGATGCGAAAAGAGATGCCAAAGACACCAAGGGCAAGGCTAAACTTGAGGAGCTCAATGCAGTGATTAGCAGTGATGAAGATAATGACGATGTCATACTTGTTGGCTCCTCTGGTGATAGTTCTTTTCTTGTGGCCAATGATGGCTCATATGCACAGGATTGGCTATTAGACTCAGGTGCATCCTATCATGTTACTCCTCATGAGCAGTGGTTTGCTTCGTATGATGCAGGGAAGAAAGGATGCGTGAAACTTGGGAATGATTATGCCTGTGACGTTGTTGGTATTGGGGACGTGCATCTAAAATTCCCAAATGGTTCTGAATTTGTATTGCACAATGTGAGACATGTGCCACAGCTCAGGAAGAGCTTGATATCCACTGGGCAGCTTGATGATGCAGGGTATCTCACTTGGTCATTCTATGTGGAAGGTGCTTAAGGGAAATATGGTTGTGGCCAAGGGCTGCAAATCAAGCACCTTGTATCCACTGTATGTTGAGGGTGTTGATGCTAATGTAATCCATGTGACCGAGCAGCCACACACTTCATTGTGGCATAGCCGGTTGGGCCATATAAGCCAGAAAGGAATGAAAATATTGTCTTCTTTGGGTTACTTGCCGAGACTTAATTTTTCTGAATTTTCAGCATGTGATCACTGTATTTATGGCAAACATAAGCAATCAGCCCATAAAAAGGCTGGAAATGTTAAGCAAGAAGTCCTAACTTTAGTACATACAGATGTATGTGAAATGCCCAATCTTGATGATGCAGGGTATCTCACTTGGTCATTCTATGTGGAAGGTGCTTAAGGGAAATATGGTTGTGGCCAAGGGCTGCAAATCAAGCACCTTGTATCCACTGTATGTTGAGGGTGTTGATGCTAATGTAATCCATGTGACCGAGCAGCCACACACTTCATTGTGGCATAGCCGGTTGGGCCATATAAGCCAGAAAGGAATGAAAATATTGTCTTCTTTGGGTTACTTGCCGAGACTTAATTTTTCTGAATTTTCAGCATGTGATCACTGTATTTATGGCAAACATAAGCAATCAGCCCATAAAAAGGCTGGAAATGTTAAGCAAGAAGTCCTAACTTTAGTACATACAGATGTATGTGAAATGCCCAATCTTTCTTTGGGCGGTGCCAAGTATTTTGTCACCTTTATTGATGATGCATCAAGGAAGATATGGGTCTATCCCATTAAGCATAAGAGTGATGTGTTCAAAGTCTTCAAGACTTGGTTGGCACTTGTTGAGAATCAGACAGGAAAGAAGCTCAAATGCCTCAGGTCTGATAATGGAGGGGAATACCTCTCAAGGGAATTTACTACATTTTGTGATGAGAAGGGGATAAAGAGGGAGTTGCCCGCTCCCTACAATCCTCCACAAAATGGCGTGGCTGAAAGGGCAAATAGGACCATTCAAGAGAGGACTCTTAGCATGCTCTCACAAGCAGGATTGACCCATGGTTTTTGGGCAGAAGCTGTTAAGACAGCAGTACATCTCATCAATAGGTCACCCAACCGGGCCTTGGATTTGAAGGTACCTGAGGAGGTGTGGTCCGGAAAGCCAACCTTTTACAAACATCTCAGGGTGTTTGGCTGCCAGGCCTTTATGCATATCAGAAGGGAAATACGCAGCAAATTAGACCCAAAGTCACGCAAGTGTATCTTTCTTGGGTATGGTGACAATGGAGAGATGGGTTACAGGTTGTGGGACCCTGAATCTCACAAGATTGTGAGGAGCAATGATGTGATTTTTCCCACAACCCTGAATCTCACAAGATTGTGAGGAGCAATGATGTGATTTTTCGAGAAGATAGGATGCAAAAACAGCCTATCAATACCATTGGAGTGAGAAGAGTCATTTTTGAGGAGGAAGGACCTTCAGCACAACCACAAAATGCCAATCAAAATGCTGTCCAAAATGGTCAAAATCAGCCACCTCCGGCTTTTAATGCTCCATATTATCCTCCACAGGAAGAACCACAAATGCAGCCTGAGATTCAGCAAGATGTGCTTCCAGAGCAGGCTGTACAGCCCCAAAATATGCAGGAACTGCAAGTAAATCAGCCACCTAATCAAGATGGTTGGGTTAGGCGGAGCACCAGGGTGTCTCGGATGCGTGATAGGTTTGTTCCAGGGGTGAATGCACTTGATGATTACATCATGATGACAGATTGTGGTGAGCCCTCGTGCTTTAAAGAAGCCATGAAGAGGGAAGACGCAAAGAATTGGCAGAAAGCCATGGCTTCAGAAATGCAATCCCTTGAGAAGAATCAGACATGGAATCTAGTGCAGCTGCCTGCAGGCCAGAAAGTCCTACCATGCAAATGGGTTTATAGGTTGAAGATCACTCCAGGGGATGCTAAGCCCAAGTACAAAGCAAGATTAGTTGCTAAGGGGTTCAAGCAGGAAAAGGGAGTTGACTTTGATGAAATTTTTTCTCCTGTAGTCAAGATGACTACATTGAGGACTGTTTTAGCTTTGGTTGCTTGTCAGGACATGGATCTTGTCCAAATGGACGTGAAGACGGCCTTCCTTCATGGAGACCTTCACGAGGATATTTATATGCAGCAACCAGAGGGATATCAAGTCAAGGGAAAAGAAGGACTTGTATGCAAATTGCAGAAGAGTCTCTATGGCCTCAAGCAGGCACCCAGAGAGTGGTGTCACAAGTTTGATGCTTTCATGAAAGCACAAGGATTCAGACGGTCTGATCATGATCATTGTCTCTACACTAAGAAGACAAGAGATGGTAGTCTTCTTATACTCATTCTTTATGTGGATGATATGCTTATTGCTGGGAAGTCATCTATTGATATGAATGCCTTGAAGGCAAAACTGCACAAAACCTTCGATATGAAGGATCTTGGTGATGCAAATCACATTCTTGGTATGCGGATTGTGAGGAACAGGTCAAAGGGTTTACTCTATCTTTCTCAAAAAGAGTACATTGGTAAAGTTCTGGAGAGGTTCAATATGGATAAGGGGAAGGCTTTGAGCACACCATTGCCTCCATATTTGAAACTCAGCCAAAAGGACAGCCCTCAGTCAAATGATGAAAGGGCTAATATGGCCAAGGTTCCTTATGCTTCTGCATGTGGCAGTCTGATGTATGCCATGGTTGCTACTAGACCAGATATTGCTTTTGCAGTGGGAGTGGTCAGTAGATATATGGCTAACCCCGGTAAGAGGCATTGGGAGGCAATTAAAAGTATATTGAGATACCTTAAGGGGTCTCAAGATGTGTGCATATGTTTTGGCAAGCAAGATGCACAAGTGCATGGATACACAGATTCAGATTATGCAGGGCATGTAGAGAATCGTAAGTCCACCACGGGCTACGTGTTTACTTTCACAGGTGGTGCTATTTCATGGATATCCAGGTTACAGAGATGCACAGCATTGTCTACCATGGAGGCAGAGTATATTGCAGCCACTGAGGCTTGCAAGGAGGCCATATGGCTTTCACGTCTGGTGGGAGACTTGGGTTTTTCAGGGGATATTCCTTATTTGCATTGTGATAACCAGAGTGCTATTATGTTGGCAAAGAATCCGGTCTTTCATCAGAAGACCAAGCACATTGATGTTAAGTACCACTTTATTCGTGAGGTATTGCATGACAAGTTGTTAGAACTTGTCAAAATCCATACTGATGATAATCCTGCTGATCTTTTCACTAAGACCTTGCCAGCAGAGCGGTTTGCACATTGCAGGACAATGGGTGTTGGATAGGCCTTGTACACTTTATATGTACTTGCTGTAATTCTTTTTTTTTGTTTTGAGGCACATTGCCTTCAGGTGGGAGGTTGTTGGGGTTAAGGCCTTGTGCCACCTCATATACATTTTTTTTATTACAGGTTACAGTGTGAACACGGTTCACTCTGAACCGGTTCCACCCTAATGCCTATCCTAATATACTCTTGAGGGTTGTGGTGTGCCCTCGTCTCTGGATTCACACCCACCATTCCTGTGGTTAGTCTTACTCTCTCCTCCACGCGTTTCGGCTTCATCTGGGAGGGCCAGTGATATTTAGTGGGACCTGGGGAAATGGTTCTGGCTAGCTCGAGTTGGGCACTTAAATAGGGTTGGTGCCCTTTTTCTCGTATATGACTCTTATCAGACGGTGCCTTCAGCTGGAGGCAACAATTTGGACCCCCTCAAGGGAGCGCCACTGGGTTGAGCAGGATGGCTCTCGGGAGGTCATCTCCCACTTCAAGCCTCGTCTCTGGACTAGCCTGAGGCTTTGGAAGATTTCTTATCTCTTCTAGCTGCTGGCTCGTGGAGGATTGCCCATTGGCCCTTCTTTGGAGTAGATGTGGATAGATGGCAGATGCTATTTTTGCGCAAGGGGAGTTTTAGAGATGATCCCCGTTGCCTGTGGGGCTGTCCTGCTGCACAGAGGGTTTGGCTAGCAGCCTTCAAGATTGTGGCTTGCACGCAGCAGATTCAGTGGGACTACTTCACTTGGGGGATGGTAGCATGGCTCATGGAAGGGGAGCATGCCTTCTTGATTGATGCAGTTTCACCAGCTTACAGGGTTCATGGTCAGCAGTCTCTCGAATAGAGATATATGATGCATTGCCGGCTCCCGTGCATGTCCGACCTTTTTGCCAAAGGACAGTGCTTGGGAGACGGTGTCTAGCATCACTACTTGGAAAATCCGGGTGGCTCGATGCAGTCCCCCTTCATCATTAGACTTGTCTTTCTTGTGCTTGCTCTTTCCAGGCTTACTCTTTCCCTTGCCTTTGCTTGTGTCATGAGATATAAGGGCTTTGTCTTCAGATCCATTGTACTTCTTCTCCTGAGCCTCTTGTTGCAGAAGCAATGGTATCAACTCCTCAAATCTAACTGACGCCCTCTGCCCTGCAATGATCATGGTCACGAGGCTATTGTGGCTCCTCGGAAGCATGCCAAGCAATAGCCTAGCCATCCTAGTCGAATCTGCACTTTGACCAACTGCTGTCCAAATATTGCTACTTATGAGCCCCATGGGCTCCCCTTTTACAGGCCATGAGGGGCCCCAAAATTGGCCGACTTGCACGCTCAAAATGACCGACTGAGGTTTGTCCAAAATCGACTGGGGCCCAGCCCCCCTGGTCTGCATAAACCTACCTGGTAGGTAGCCTTTTCGCTTGCCCACCAGTCCTGCCTGGACATGTGGCAGGCAGCCACTGGCCCAGTCACATGTCTGCCTCAAATAGAGGCCTGTTGCAGGCCTTCAAAGTGATCCCGCCTTGCTGGGTATTCACTCCTTTGTGCTGCCCTACATGGCAGCCTATGTGCTACCCATGTGGCAGCCCCATATTCATTCGTTTTCTTGCTTGTATGCTGCCCACATGGCAGCCAATGTGCTGCCCATGAGGCAGCCACCTAAGCCCTAAGTATAATTCCCCCACTCTCTCCTCATATGGGGGCTTACAGATGGGGAGGTGACTTTTACAATGTGTGTTTAAACCATGACTCGTCCTTTTCTATGGGTCTTTGACCCAAGGGAACATTTTGGTTAAGTAACCACCATTAGGTAATATCTCTCCCGTGTTTCAACTTTGGATTAGGCTTCAACAAGAGGGTTACTCTTTGAAGGATTCTTCTGGTCACCACTGTGCATTTGTGGTTGATATGGAAAGGAGATCCAATCCCTTTCATTGTCTCCTTGACCTTTTGTAATTTATCTGCTATCACCTCTTTGTTTTTGCATAAACGGCACAACGGTAACCATTAAAAATAACTCTATATTCAGATGTAGCAATAGGTGAAATGGATATGAGATTCTTTTTGAATCCTGGAACATGCAAAACATCCTGAAGAGAGACAAGATCACTAGATGCTGAAGTAAGCTCAACTTGGCCAAAAACTTTCACGGCATAGGAGGCATTATTGGTGCAAGTCACAATGCCCCCCTTACGTGCGTTGCTTAAATAAGAAACAACTTTTTGCATGAAAGTGTGTGCTTAAAAGCATCACCATTGAAGTATTAAGTACTAAATGCATAATTGACAACCATGCATGAATCATGAACTAAAGGATTATACTGGCATGTAACAACGAAAGCTCGATCATGATGAACAATATTTACAGATTCATCCTCTTGACATGAAGATGAAGCATTAATAACTGCAAGGCTAGATGACTACTTTTCCGATAATGCATTTAGAAATGTCATGTCCTGGCTTTCTGTAGTAGTTGCATCTTTTCTTTTTCTTATCTGCATTTCTATTGGCATTAAAAGTGTTAATTGAATTATTCTTGGATTTCCACATGAGTTTGCTGTCTTTCCATTACCCTTTGTGTTGGTAGCAAATGCTTGATTAGCATGAAGAAAGTCATTCTGATTTGTATGGCTTTGCTCTTCCTGTAACAATAAAGTGGCAAGCTGATCAAAGGTATAGTGGTTAGGATTGCGCATTGCCACCAACCTCAAAGTGGTTGCAAACCCTTGATAGGACTCAAGAAGTCCACTAAGTGTGGTGGACAAAATTTGACTATCTGGAACAACTTGATCAATGTTGGCCAATTGCTCCTAAAGTCATTGACTTTGGTCAAATAGGCATCTATGCTTTCTCCTCATCCATTTTCAAGGCATCCAACTACTTTCTCAAGTATGCAACTCTTGGTTTATTCGGATCTAATACAAAGAGGCCAATTTATCCCAAGCATCTTTTGCTATTGGGCAGGGCCTGATGTGAGAATTATCACTCTTCTAACTGACAGTAGTGCTGGAAGATGAAGAATTAACAACTTTACCACCACCTGTAGTTACAAGTGCAATGGCAGATATTTGTGCTTTCAATGACTGTCCAACCTCAAAACTTGTTATAATATTCCAAAAGTCCTTGGTTATGCATAATGTAGGACCACGTACGTAGTTGGTGCCATCTAAATTGTCTTCAGGGAAAGTGCTCCAAAGAGATCATTGTTTGCCATTGCAACTGAAGCAAAATGCACAAATCCTGAAGTAATTTGTCTGCAAAAAGTGATTGCACTAATCAAATGTGCAAATGTCTCTGCCACACACTAATATTCAGTACTAGTAATTGAAAATAAAACCCTAGGGCACGAAAGCCAAATGCAAGAAAAAATGCTGCAACAATTCCAAATTTTGAGAGGGCAGATGTGCCAAAGACAAGGCAAATCAGGTCCAAACTTAGCAGGAAGCATAACTGTCTACAATAAATGCATTCTGAAAAAGACTAGATGCCTTACCGGTTGATAGAGCGTCGAAATCTTCAGCTGAAGGATGACCTGATTTTGATGGCTACAGCAGAAGACATTTCCCCTAAAATAGAAGTGGCAATTGAACATGGCAAATCCCCCTCCAGAATGTCATCTCTAACCCCTATAAGACAACAAATCTAGTAGAGCTTGCCAATTGTAAAACCACAAAAAGAAGGTGGCAACAATAGAGGCAATGTCTCCTCTAGCATTCGGCAAAATGGTGCCTAGAGGAGGCACCACTCGTGCAGTTATCAAGAGCAGTTGTGCATCAACTGCTTTCTGTGATTTTCTTAGAACTAGTGGCAAAATATGGAGCAAGAATGCTTCAAAACACGTATCTTGAGAGTGTTTTTCCCTCACCTCTCTGTTAACTGGTGACAACCTGATATGTGGTGAGTGTTGGGTGCTTGGTGCTTGTGGTTGTGTTTCTCTCTCGAAGATGTCCTCTCTTGAACTCCTTCGGTCGCCTAACACTCAATGTTCTACTGGTGCTTGGTCCTAGGATGTTGAGCATCTACTACCTAAGTCGGCTGTAAGCGTCGACTGAACCCTACTATTATACAACTTGCGCTTCATTGCGGCGGATGTAAAATTTCCATACGTTGCTTGTCACATGTTGGAGCAATCAAGACCAAATTTACACTAGATTGAAATTAGATGGATTCTATTGGTGGACATATCCTAAAAGGAAACATGCCATGGAACACTGCCTTCCACTCAGTCTTTATAGTGCTGATATTTACATTCCCATGTCTAGAGAACACGAGTCATTTTCTTACGATATGGCTAGAGGTGGCGCGGTGTAAAGCAGTGAAGAGGGTGAGACCATGGTGAGTGCGTGGATTCCACGATTGCTTGCTCTAATAGTGACGTGACCATCCATCTACTCAATCATTGTCTTCTCCAAAGAAGCATTCTACTTCTCCTGAACCGCAACGCCGTAAGGATCAGCTATGGCCATGGCAATTTAAGAGTCTTATCTCGAGCCCCGTGGAAGCTTTTGGGAGTCGGCAATGGTGAATAATTTCAGTAAAGCCTCCATCCCTTTCTTCCCTTGATCGTAAGGTGAAACAGAAACAAGAAAAGCTATGAATGGTGGAGCCTTGTGGCAGCCATTGTCATAAAGGAGTTCGTGTGTTCAATTGATGATGAAGCTCCTCATCTCTTCCCACCTTCATTGAAATGGAGACGCAGGCTTTTGCTTTGAGCTTTCTTCACTTCTTGAATAATCTCATCGATCGTCTGACATGAAGCTTGCATAGACGAAATCTTTCGAATGCTTACTTGAACCAACATGTCCGACAAACCTTCTTTTGTGGTGCAGAAAGGCCCGGTTGGGGATTCGTCTAGAAAGCTTGTGCCCTCCCCCTCCTTCAATAATGCTGCCGTCCTCAAAGCCCTCGTCGACCATTACTCCCTACCTCTCCCCCCCCTTCGATCCTCCCTTGCTCTTCTCCCCTCCTTGCAATCCTAAACCCTCCATGTTCCCCTCTGACTCCCCCTTTCTTCTTGAATCCTCTTTCTACTCTCACCTTCTTCCCTTCCGCCGACGACCTCCTTCACAACTACATCAACCTCTTTAGCTCCAATACTTTACGCCCCTAGCACCGCCACCCACGTCCACAATACCCCCAGCTTGACCATCATCAGCTTCATCAGCAGCACTAGCGAGCTGTTGGCTTGCCACTGCACCAGCATCCCCCCCAACAGCAACAAACTAGGTTGGACGGCATCAACACTAGCCTTTCCCAAGACGTCCACTTCGAGAGCTGTGGTATCGATGCCCCATGTGGCAACCTCCTCGCATTCCCTCGCTTCCCCTTGGACTTGGAAATCTTGTGGTTATATTTCGACCAGTTAACCCTATCTAGCGTGTGCAATTGTGAACAGTTGTCATGGGGCTGCTTTGTCCCCTCTTGATTCTGTACAGAATCTTTATGGGTGCTGCATACATGGAATTCAGTAGCTTTTGCCAATGCAATGTATTAATCAGAGGGTGAGATTTGTCTACCACCAATTGTCTATTTCTTTCTTTGGTTTCACCGCAAAGATGATACCTTTGCCCGATTGGAGCAACGTTTCGTGATTTGAGCTAATTCCCAGACCTTTGATCTTCCAAGCTCCATCTCCTCTACATCGGCGTTCCCTCTTCTCCCCTCTTCTCCCCTTGGAACAATCCACAATCGTCCCTAGACACGCGACAATTCTCTTTCTCCAAGCTACCATGTGTCCTCTTATTTTTGTCGCCCCCCTGTCCGCGGTTAATAGGTAAAAGATGGAGATGGGGGAACAAGCAATCAAAAATTGTGAGAGAAGAGTATATGCAAAAATAACTTGTGTTACTTAGCAGGAAGGGCCCATAGCCCGTTACAAATAGCCTCAGCTGCAAAGGTGTGCTTGTGATGTGTGGTACGTCAAATATCTCTCGCCTCGACTCAAGACTTCAGCCTCTACCTTAGAACTCTTAGCACTAATTGGATTGAACAAAGTCGAAGCCAACCCTTTCTTCAGTGGGTTTGATACTTAAGCAAAAGGATTTCAGTCACCGACTTAACTGCGTGATTCTCTCAGCTTTCATTGGTAACTTGCCTCACCACTTGCCCATGATTTTGGATTACAACTTGCCTTGCCACTTGGTGGTTCGACTTGACTTGGCTAGTTTGAGTGTCAAGTTTACCTGAGTTGTACATTTTTGTTGGACCCCCATCAAGTGGTGGGGCAATCAGTGGCTGGTCGAAACAAGGTGGGCTTCAAAACTCAATGTCGTATGTCATTGCTAGTTAGGAGCTCTTGTTTGTGCGTTTGTGCTTGAGCTCTAGCCTTTGGTGTCAGAGGGTCACATGAGGCGCTCGGGGTGGAGTTGAGGAGGAACTCGGGGCGTCATTCAGATTCCAAAAAAAACATAAGGGCCAATTGGGTGAGGGAGCATTAATCCCTACTAGGACCTCGTGTAGATGAAGTTATCAAGCTTCTTTCCACCCCTTGATGACATGGACGACATCCGGGTTCACTGTCTCCAGATGTGAGAGCTTATAGCGCTTGTGGGCAGCCTGCTGCTCATTCCACTATGTTATTGGGCTTCAACACACCTCGAGTGAATTATGCCTCACGAAAGAGGTATCTGTGATGGCGATTGCTAGGAGTTGCTCGATGAAACCGAAAGAGTTGCGCAAAAATACTCTAGCAATGTCTAAACTGATGGCTCGGGAAGGGCAAGCACCTTGGTCATAATAACCCTAGTCTTATAAGCTGCCCTTTGTGGTTTGGCCTTGGCCTTGACCGAACCATTGAATTCATGATTGGCCCGATCTTAAAGGCATACCTCGGCTGGCAAGTAATCGTATGGAATCACTCGGGTCGTACATTTGTGGTGCCAATGCTACTTCCCCAAGGGCTAGGCCCATGGTGTGGAACTTCATCGACATACTCTCTCTTCCTAGAATAACGCGTAGAATGTCTGTAAGTATATGTAGAGCTGTGGGCAAAACTTTTGAGGCTGAGACAAAGGCTCCGTGTCGAGGATCATAGGCTGGGGTGACATCTGGGTGGCCACGTCGGTCCAATACCTAGGAGATGAAACACAATTTGGGAAGAGTGGGCAATCAGGCTGGTCGGCTTGGGCCTCCAAGTCGAGTATTAACAAGGCCTCTGAGACAAGCATTAAAAGGCAAAGGCCATGGACCTGTTGTCTGACAAATTGGTCGGGGTGGCCGTCTACTTGGAGCCTGTACGAGCAAATGTGGTCTTTGAACCAATTGTATTCATAGAAGTGGTTGTTGTGCGGGACTTTAACATAGCACTATTAGTAGAGGCGCTTGAACCACCCGAGCGAACAGGGGCTTCTTGGTCATCGGGACCTTGTCTGTGAGGCAACTTCTTGGGATGGTCCTCCGGTGCTAGAATCTTTAGCATCAAACTTTGAATCTGTTTAAATGTGGTCGCCTGTTCCAGCAATGAGTCACGCATGGCTTGGAGGCTCTCGAGCTTGCTCGAATGAGGCATTGCAGTGCATCGCTAGCATAGTTGCACGAAACGTACGTTTCGTGGGCAGAAATGGAAACGGCGAAATGGAAACGCCGTTTCGTCAAGAAACGACGTTTCGTATTTTCTGTTTTCCCGAAAACCCTAAAAACGGGTTTTCTTCCAGAATTTCGCCGCCTTCGTCTTTCGCCGCCTCCCGCATCCTTTCAACATCCTTCCTCCACTGCTTCAAGCTCTCTTCATCCCATCCTTTGCTCTTGGACCTACCCTCACCTCCATCCTTCTCTGAGCTCTCTCCATCCTTTTCATCCTTTGCTCCATCTTCTCCATCGTGCAAGCTGCAGCCTGCAGCTTGGCAGCTTGCTCTCCTGACTCCATCCCTCCATCCTTCTTCTCTCCATCCTCTCTTTAATCTTACCTTCTACCTCTCCATCCTCCTCCTCTCCATTCTCCTTCACTTCTACCTCTCCATCCTCTCCATCCTCTTTTACCTCTATCTCTCCATCCTCCTTCTACAGTCTACCTCCCATCCTTTCTCACGAGTCACTTGTGACCTCTCCATCCTCCTTCTCACCTCTCCATCCTCCTCAATGCCGAGAGATGCTTATTGGGTCCATGTCTCCCTCTTGGATAGTTATAAAGGAGGCGGTGGCTCCAAGAAGTGGAGATGCAACTATTGCGGCATAAGCAAGACGGGGTCTGTCACACGGGGGTGAAAGACCATCTAGCAGGTGTTCCCTGCAAGGATGTAGGACCTTGTGAGTTCGTGCCTACTGCAGTGAAAGGTGGCCTAACAGAATGGAAGCGTGCGCGTATGGCAGCCTTGGCTGCAAAAAGTGGAGGACAAGGGCTGCAAGATGAAGAAGAGGCTGCTGACACTGAGCCATTGGATGATGCCAGCACATTGGGTTCTGCAAAGAGAAGTAGAGGGGCATCAACTACATCGAGCGCGGGTCCTAGTGCCACAAGAACACCCTTGCCACATGGATCAATTAGTATGGATGCTAGTGCGGGAAAAAGAGGATCACTGCAAAGGTCTAGCATTCAAGCACGCTTGCAAAAGCAAGCAGTGAAGGAGGCCACTAGTGAGCTCACAAAGCTCTTCATACAATGTGCAATACCCTTTCATGTGGCGAAGACTACACGATGGAGGAAGGCCATGAGAGCCGTAAGCCGCATTGGGTATGAATGGGAAGGGCCTACATATGAGGCCTTGCGGACAAGAGAGCTAAGAAGAGAGAGGGAATGTGTGGAAGACCAAATGAAGCCCTTGAAAGAGACTTGGAAAAAATATGGATGCACACTCTTATGCGATGGATGGTCAGATGCACGCAAGAGGAATGTGTACAATATTTTAGTGTCTTCTTGCAAGGGAACCATGTTCTTGAGAGCCATAGACGCTTCCACTGCAGGTAGAGTGATTACAAGGCTGTATATTTGGGAGCATTTACGGGCAGCCATTATGGAGATAGGTGTTGAGTATGTGGTGCAGGTGGTGACAGATAATGGCAGCAATTGTGTGTCAATGGGTGCCATGTTAGAAGATGAGTTCCCTAAGATTGTGTGGACACCCTGTGCCTCACATTGCCTTGATCTTTTGATCGAGGACCTAGGGAAGATACCTTGGATTGATGCCATCTTCTCCACAGCCCGCAGTATCGTGAAGTTTGTCACGAAGAGACCCAAAGTCCTCAGCATCTATCGTGCTTACAGTGACCTTGAGCTATTGAAACCTCCAACCACAAGGTTTGCTTACATGTTCATAGTGGTGGAGAGGCTTGTGCGAGTGCGCCAGGGCTTGTTGCGCACGGTTGTGTCTCGGGAGTGGGGAGATTG
This sequence comes from Dipteris shenzhenensis, assembly GCF_047967505.1. Classification (NCBI taxonomy): domain Eukaryota; kingdom Viridiplantae; phylum Streptophyta; class Polypodiopsida; order Gleicheniales; family Dipteridaceae; genus Dipteris; species Dipteris shenzhenensis. The sequence goes on from NC_141625.1 coordinate 38,495,227, forward strand.
GGATGATAGAGGCCAAGCAAAGTCTATCAAATTTTTTCGCATGATCATGGATGAGTCTTGGTGGAATTAGGCGGAGGCATTAATCAAATATATTAATCCTATCTACACGGTGCTTCGCATCACAGACATGGAGGGAAGCACATTAGGGCTCTTGTACGAGTTTATGGACAAGATTGGAGAGGCCCTCAACAGAAACACTTCCCTATCGCCTGATAAGTAAGACTTTTTACTTTTGTAATATGTATAATTATTGCAGTTACTAAATGGCAATTTGTTATCATGAAGCCTGGAATTTTCAGATATATATTATGTATGTACTATTATCTATAGTCTATGAATTTTGCATGCATAATGCATTCTAATTTCTTGTGGCATGATTTAGGGTTGAGTCCATCCGTGCTATATGGAATAAGCGGTGGAATTGGTTCCACCGCCCAATCCATGCGGTGGCACATGTATTGCATCCGCTCTGGCGCAGTCGAGCAATATGAGAATGACAAGTTGGAGGAGGGGATGCAACAGTATCTACAAAATTGGACGGGTGGTGACTTGGAGATGCAACGAAGACTGGAGGATGAACTTCTATTGTTCCGCAATCACAGCCTCTCCTTTGGTCGACCTACAGCTAGGCTCCGAGAGACACAGTTGCAACCTGTCTCCTGGTGGGAGAAATATGGCAACTGTACTCCTACTTTGGTAAGAGTCTAAGAGACAAGTTCCAACGCCACTAGTTGGAGCTTAGTCGTTAAGTAATTTGAAGTTTTATCTACTACAAATATGTTTCAAGTTATCAAGTTCCTGATACTTATCTCGGCTTAATTGGCTTATGGCAGAAACGCCTTGCTATACGTGTTCTCTCACAGGACTGCAGTTCCGGTCCTTGTGAGAGGAATTGGAGCACTTGGGCCCTCTTTCACACAAAGAAGAGGAACAGATTGAGCACGGCTCAATTGGAGCGGTTGGTGTTTTGTCATTGCAACCTCCGTCTCCTTGAGTTCACCGCCGGCTGCCCCGAACCTCGCCAAGTGAATGTAGACAAGGTGGACGTGGAGAAGATGGAGGTCATACCAGATATCCCACGGGAGGAGCTGGACATATACACCATGTTGTATGAGGAGCTGTCAGCACCAGCACACCACACACGATCATACACTCAACCATCTGGAGATGGTGCTAGTACTTCAGTTGCACCCGATGGTCCTGATCCTGATGTTGATGATTCTTCTTCAGACAGTGACACAGATGCCTCGAACTTATCTGAGGACGCAGAGGATGACGATGACGAGGAGTCCATGGATGATGCAGATGATCAGTAGTCCTGCTGCTTTTTTTTATATCATCCATGAGTGCTTTTATTTTGAGTCTTGCATGACTCATGAGTCATGAGTCATGAGTCATGAATCATGATCATGAAATTTGTGGACCATGAATCATGATCATCTATGGAGTCTGGACATTGAATACTTTCAAGTTTCAAGTTTCAAGTTTCAACTTGTGTGCTAAGTTTAAACTTTTAAGTACTTCAAACTTCTAAATTTCAGATTCTTGTAATGCCAAACTTGTTAGTCATGACTCATGATACATGTTGATTTCAGATTATTGAAGCATCATTCAAGAATTTAGAATCATAAAGGCATGAATCATGAATGATGCATTGATGCTTGAAGGCTGAAGCCTGAAGCTTCAGCCTTCAAGTATAGATAATTGTAATTTGTATTATGTATGATTTGCACTCTATTGATAATTATATTATGTATAAAAAATAAATTTTTATACATAAATTGTATCATATTGCCGTTTCTTCGTTTCCGTTTCGGCGGGGCCCGGAAACTCCGTTTCTTCCGTTTTCGTTTCTTCCGTTTCCGTTTCGGCTGGTAACTATGATCGCTAGTGTAGCCTCCAGCTCACGGATCCGCTTGTTGCCAGCTAGCAAATCTATTGTGTACTGCTTACCTTTTGGGTGTTTTGTATTGTGTAGCTAATTTATGCTAGAGTCAATTGGAAGGGCCACAGAAAGTTGCATTTTCTTCTGTAAAGGCTTTTACATGCATGACAGGGGTTGGATTCAAATGTGCAAAAGCAGAACTGTAAGGGGCTCAAGGGATTAAAGAATGGATATTAATTTCTAGATCTGGTCCTTTCATTCAAGGCTTGATAAACCTTTCTTGATGCTTATATGATTGTCTGAAAGTTGTCATATTTCAGTTGTAGTGTAAATTTGGTTGTGCTTCTATGTTAGCTGCTGTTGGTTGAGAAGGCCTGAATTTGGATCAGTGATAATAATGTTCATTTGTATCTTTATTTTCTGTAAGCTGTGTTGTTTTATAATCTTGAAAGTCCAGGAAGCCTTTCTTTCAGTATTCTTTAGCTAATAGTGTCTAATTGTGCTTTACAGGATCTAGGAATAGGCCAACGAATGATAACAATATCCACTGTTGGTGTTCCTAACACAATATCAAAACTTGCAACACACAAGCTTCAGTCTACGTTGGCTGTCAGGTTTTATTCAAGCTTTTGGTGGATGGAGACTTATCTGTGTCTTCGATTTACATCTGTATGGCATTGTGATCTGGTAGATTGTTAAGCTGAGGAAATTTAATGAAGATTAAGAAAACTTTACGTTTCTTATTCATAGGCCTTGCCACTTTGTATAAGCATGCCTATTACATGTCCTGTCAAATATATGATAAGGTTATATGAAATTGAGAGTTGTACCTTTAAAGCTTCATATCAAATGAGGCTGCTAACTCTGTGCTTTCAGTTTACATGCACCGAATCAGAAACTTCGTGAGCAGATTGTTCCAAGTGCCAAAGCCTACCCATTGGAAGCATTGATGGCTGACTGCAAAAACTATTTTAGTGTAACAAACCGAAGAGTCTCATTTGAATATACTCTTTTGGGTATACTCTCCCTTTCATTTTATCTGGCAACAACATGCTATGGTCTCTTTTTTAGACATCCATATTGTCAAAGTGTAACTTTGCTCATGGTTTTTCTTTGTCTTTTTTAGCTGGCATAAATGATGGAGAAGAGCATGCGATGGAGCTTGCAGACTTGCTACATCGGTGGAGGCTTGGACATCATGTGAACTTGATTCCATATAACCCTGTGGCAGATTCTGAATTCAAACGACCGTTCAAGTCTTCGGTGTGAACTCGTCTTTCACAAGATACCCCACCTTCATCCATGTGCATGCTGCATGCAAACACTCATGGACAATATATATTTTCTCATCTTGCATGTGTCCATCTTCACAGTTTTATGTGGGCATGCCTGTCACACAGATGCATGCACCAACACATGGACACACAAATGCGCATGCATGCATACAGAGATGCCACCATGCATGTATGTTTCCATCTATACATCCCCCTCCACCCCAAATCACACACACACACACACACACACACACACACACACACACACACACACACACACACGCACGCACGCACGCACGCACGCACACGCACGCACGCACGCACATTTTTTTCTGTTTTGGGTGTAAAAGGAATTTTGCATTAAGTAAACATTTACATTCATAGCTGTCCCAGAGTGGGACAGCTACTACTTATAACTAAAAACAGTAATAAAATACTTCCAACTGGGCCTGAGGAAGGTCTCCAAGGGAATGAGCATCTTGTAGAGATTGAAGCAAAGAAGCTTGAAAATATGGAAAAACATTCATTGAAGAGTGCTCATACAGTTGAATGTTACGAGCACGATACCATGACCAAAGAGCCCAATATCAACACTGGGAGAAGAAATGATCATACTCCGAGGTGGGAGTATATCTTCCAAATAACCAAAACTGCTTCCCAAAGGAAGTGGATGGAAAACGAGCTCGAAGTTTGGCCATCAATCTGAAAAAGAAATCCCATGCAAGAGGACGGGTCCAAAATAGATGCAAGTCTGTCTCTCGTGCATGAGAGCAAGTGGGGCAAGTCGAGGAAGCATTGTGCCTAGTGGCCAAGGAAGATCTCACTTGTAAAGCCCCAACCAGACATCACCATAGGAAGGCTCTTTGCTTGAGAGGGAGTTTGCTGCTCCAGATGTGCTGAAGAGAAGTTCTCCACCAAGAAAGGGACTTATTCAAATGCCAAAAGGGATTGCCATGGTCATGAATCCAATGCCATGGAAGCAAGAAGTGATATGCCTTCTTGGCAGAAAGATCCACAAATGAAAAGGAGGAGTAATCTAGAGTCTCATGATAACACCGCCAATCCAGCAAGGGGAGAGTAGAAAATAGTCGAGGGATAGGCTGAAGAGGCTGCAACAAGGTGGCCATAAACTTTTAATCGATGCAGGAAATATGCCTTGTGCGTGCACACACACACACACATGCGTCTGTGCATGCACACACGCACATGTACGCACACACTCATCCATGCATGCTCCCTCACCTACTCTTGCAACAGATGGTATGATGACGAGTGCAAAGCATTACTCCGCACACTCCGACTCACGACCCAGCGAGGGCCAACCCACGTCTCACCAGGGATTATCGTCGACTAGTCCGTCGCAAGAAGCTAGCTTTCCTGCGCCATAATGAGGATACGCTATTGAACATTCTGTTTAGTAGCAACTCCAAGGATTTCTGGAGGAAATTCCTAGAACGCCGATCCCCCTCCCCCCTCACGGACACTTCCCTCTGGCACACCTATGCACGCACACTCTATGATATCCCTGATCAGCCTCCTCCCGACCTCTCAGCCACCCCCCGCCCCAATTCTTGTATCCTCTTCACAACCCAGGGAGTCACCCACGCAGCGCATAAGCTTCATAACAGTCAAGCTAAGGATCATGAGGGCCTATGCACAGAGTTTGTTGCCTATGGCATCAAAACTCTAGCCCCCATCCTGGCAACGCTGTTCAATGAAGCTGTCTGCCACGGGTTCCCCAGAGCCTGGACCCTGAACACTATCACACCCATCCACAAAGCAGGAGATCCCATGGATCCAGGGAATTACAGGACCATCATGGTTGGACATGTTATGTCCAAGATCTATGCATCAGTGTTAGATGGCGAGGTCAGTGCTCGCGCAGAGATACAGGGGCTCAGGGCATCCGGACAGGCCGGCTTCAGGACGGATCACTCGACTTACGATCACATTTTTACACTTAGAGGGATCATTGAGGAGGCCAGACACAAGAGACAGAGAGTATATTGTTGCTTTGTGGATTTCCGCAAGGCATTCGACACCGTTCCCCGCGCCCGACTCATCGGACGTCTGCAGGAGTTAGGCTACGACTCGGCGATTATCTAGGCAGTAGTAGCTCTCTATGAGTGGGTGACGGGGCAGGTCAGGATTGGCACCAGCTGGACCCCAGAGATCACGAGCACTATCGGAGTCAAACAAGGATGTCCCTTGTCACCGACTCTATTTGGCCTCTACATCGACGAGCTCGAGACCACCATCAGGACACTCGGAGGTGCAGGCTGCTCTCTTGCGGAGACTGCCATCCAGATTCTCCTATACGCAGACGATGTAGTACTACTATCCTCTTCTGCTACTGGTCTTCAGCGACACTTGGATGGACTTCAGGTCTTCTGTGATACACATGACTTGAAGGTCAACCTTGGGAAAACCAAGGTGACGATCTTCAATTCTTCCAGACCCGCTATGCACCGAGAGCAGTTTCTCTTCGCCGGCGACCCTGTTGAGATAGTTGACTCCTACACATACTTGGGCGTTGTCTTCTCAGGCCCGATCTTCACGATGCGCCCGGCCATGCAGGCCAGGATCAGCCGGGGATACGCCGCTCTTGCCAGGCTGGAGCGACAGTGCTACCACTCCCACTTCCAGGACCCGCGGACCAAGCCTCTCCTTTTTGATTCTTTGGTCCGCCCAGCAGGCATGTACGGTAGCCCTTGGTGGGGAGTCGACCTTTCAGACACAGAGTGGGCTCGAGTTGAGCGCCTACAGATACTGATGTTTGCTTGGATGATCGGTAGCAAACCATCGGTACCACACCAGATCATTCTAGCAGAGTTCGGCGCCTCACCCCTACAGCTTGATGTGGCTTTTCAGGCTATCACCTACCTCCACAGAGTCAGGGATTTTGGCTCCTCCGCTGACGGTCGCCTCCGCCTACCTTGGTTAGCCCTATCCTCCTCTATGGCCTTATCCGTTGATGGGGACCAGCGATGCTGGTATAGTCGTCTTTCCAGTTGGTTCACCCGACTGGGCCTCGACTTAGACCGGTTGCCTCCTTTTCAGCACAGCCTCAACGCTCCACCATCTCCTCTCTCCCCCACTGACCAGGAGGTCAACCGGCTCATTCGGGCGGATCTGCTCCAGCTCCACACCTGGCGGACATGGTTTCTTTACTTCAAGCTTCCTGTGAAGCTCGACTTCTACCGCCGACACTGCCTCCAGATCTACAGGAGGGCTTCATCACACCTCCGGTTACACACAGCTTCATCTACCACATGCGCTCTGGGTCTCCCGACAGCTGCATCAGCGGACAAACTCACACATCCAGGTCCATGACATCTCGTCTCTGCTCTCAGTCCGCCCCACTGGGGTTACCGTTGCCCTCATCCACAGGGCCACCCGCCACCCCCCACGACCGAGCTCGACTAGGCCGCGTGACGTTAGAGGCCAATCATCTATCGCAGGGTTTTTTCTGACTTCCCATTTGACGGCCCCTCTATGATTGGTCTCTGACGATCACCACCTGCACATGTATACTGTATCTCCCCCCTTTCCTCCATTTTTGGTGCCCCCCCTTCTTCTTCTTTGTATCATCTGGAGGTAGACACACACAGTGTGCATATTCGCCTCTCCCTTGGTAACCACTCTGCTCTGCCGCTCTCAATACGAAGTCTGTGTGAAGAGACCCGGAATTGCCCAAGAGAGATCCTCAGCGAGTGGGGTAGGTGAATCTGCGTGTATCGTGGTGGATCAATGAAACCCTTCGCTGTGATATGTAAGAAGTGATCTCTGTAGAAGCCCAGCTTCACTGGAAGATCACTCAGTTGACCTCGTGTGATAGGAGGGGAGAGAACGGAGCATCCATGTTGTATTGGAATGGAGGTAGTCTGTCCATGTGGAGCCCTAGTCCCTCAAACCATCTCTCTGTGCGTGCATACCAGCACCTCTGTTCTCTCTCTGCTGCAAATGCCATAGAAGAGGACAGTGCTAGCCACGGTATCCTGCTACGCCCAGAGGTGTAATCCTCATACTCCTTGACTCGGTACAGATACGTGATGACCTGAAATGCAGCATCTAGCTGTAATGGGGGTGACCCAAACTCTGCCCGAATGATCTAGTGAGGAATGGATGGCTTACGACAGATAATCCGTGATAACATGAGAACTCGTAACCGCTCCACCTTGACCTACTCTATATCCGACAAGTCTGGCCCCCAGCATGGACTGCCATATATCCCTGTTGGGCGGACCAAGGAGTCAAAAAGCAACCCCTTGGTCCGTGGATCCTAAAAGTGAGAGCGGAAGCAGTGTCTCTCTAGTCTAGCCAATGAAGCATATTCTCTGCTCAAGCGTGTATGCATCGCGGGTCTCATAGTGAAGATGGGTCCGGAAAAGACGACCTCAAGATAAGTGTATGATGAAACTACCTCAATAGGGGACCCATCAAATGCGAAGTGCTCCTAGCGCATGACAGCTTTAGATGTATTGAAGATCATAACCTTGGTTTTACCCAAGTTGACCTTCAAATCGTGAGACTCACAAAAGGACTGTAGTGTGTCAAGGTGTCTCTGGAGCCCCTCTGCTGAGAAAGACAAGAGAGCCACGTCATCTGCGTAAAGCAATATCCGGATCAACATGCCCACGAGAGAGCAACCTACCCCCCCCGTGTCTGCATCACTGTCTCGAGCTCATCAATGTAGAGGCCAAACAAGGTAGGTGATAATGGACACCCTTGTTTGACCCCGATAGTGCTCATGATCTCATCTGTCCATCCAGATCCTGTCCGGACTCTACCTGAAACTTGCTCATAAAGTGTCATGACAGCCCAAATGATCTCATGGTCGTAACCCAAATCCTGTAGGCATCGTATGAGGCGGACTCTCAAAACCGTGTCAAATGCCTTGCGAAAATCCACAAAGCAACAGTAAACCCTCTGCTTCCATGCCATGCCCTTGCCTCCTCGATGATACATTTGAGCACGAGAATGTGGTCCATGGTCCCATGATCACGCTTGAAACCGGCCTGTCCTGCTGCTCTAAGTCCTCGACACTCTGCAAATCTGCTGACCTCAGAATCAAGTACTAATGCATAAATCTTGGACATGACATGCCCAATCATAATGGTCCTGTAGTTCTTCGGGCTCATGGGATCCCTTGCCTTGTGAATGGGTGAGATAGTGGTAATGGTCCAGGTCCGTGGAAACCCCAAGCAAACAGCTTCATTAAATAGCTTAGCTAAGATCGGGGTTAGGAGCTTAATCCCATATGCAACGAACTCAGTGCATAGTCCCTCATGATCCTTCGCTCAGCCATTATGAAGTTTCATTACGGCATCCTTTACCCCCTCCTAGTGAAGAGGGTGCAGGATGTGGGATGTGGCATATGTGATAGGTTAGGGACTGGCTGATTTGGGATATCATAGAGTGTGCATGCATAATCAAACCACATCTGAGTGTCAGTGAGTGGTGAGAGGGACCGTCCCTGAAGAAATCTCCGCCAAAGTCCTTAGAGTTGTTACTGAACAGAATGTTTAGTAGCTTCTCGTTCCGGCGAACAAAGTCAAGTTTCTTCTTGCGTACTAGTCGACGGCACTCACGTAGCGTCCTTGGTTCGCTCGGAAGACTGTTTTTTGGTTTCGAATCTGAGCTGACGGCATAAAGCCTTACACTCATCATCGTACCGGCTATTACAGGGTACGGTCCCAGGTGGTGGTGGGTAGGTGGAGTGGGTGGTGTGGGGGAAGGTGTGAAGAGCGGCCTCGTGTAGTGAGCGGGTGACTAGGACAGCACGATCCTCTAATAGGGGTATAAAGTCTATGTATGTGAGAAGTATGTACAGACGGCCACAGTAAGTAGGTGAGTGATGACGATCAAAGCGTATATCATGGTAGGTGGAGTTAGAACTCAACGGGGTAGAAAGTGCTGTGCGGCGGGGGGTAGAAATGCTAAAGAAAAGATAGGTATGATCAGCCCCTGAAGGGAGAGGTGCTACGGTAAAGTCAGTGATGCGAGATGTGAAGGCAGGGGATCCCAAGATGTAGTCCACAATAGTGAAGCCTCCCCCATGTGGAAAGCACATGAAGCCACCTGATGCGGGCCATTTGTCAAGACCATTATAAATAATGAGATCATGCATCCTGCCGAGGTCTAATAGGGTGTGCCCGTAAGAGATGTGATTGGTCGTTGTCTGTCAGTGGAAACTCGTAGCATACTTGCCTCCTCAAGGTCAATGTTTGGCAGTAGAGTGGAATCATTCCTGAAGTCGAGGAGTGGTGCTTGACGAGCGCTTGTCCTTGCGTTGAAGTCCCCAACTAGGAGGACTTCTCCATGGCTAGAGAAATCAACAATGGACTGATAAAGAGCAGTAAATGGGGATATCTCATCCTCCCCTCGAATATCTCTGGCAAAGTAGGAGGTCTCAGGGGGGAAGTAGCAAAATGCAATAAATAGATCCGAGTTGTTACGCTCTAGCCGAGGTAGCATGACCTCGGAAGAATCAGTCGACATTTCTCTTAAAGGATCTATGTTTGTAATATATCTGTTTGCGCTTCATGCAAATGATCGAGAGGGAATTAATGTCAAGGTCCTAGGTGAGGGTTGATAGCACTAGACTAGGAGGATCTAAGGCTAAGGGCCTAGTGCAAGAAATGTGCCTAGGGGCAATTGGAATTAAAGTATCCCAAGAGAGGGGTGAAAAGATGCATTAGAAAAGGCCCTATGATGATGACATGTGGCATCTAGATCCATCTAGGGAGATGGGGCTTGTTGGAGTTAGTGAGAGAAAGGGGAACGAGCTTTTACTTGATTTTGTTGATTTCGACTTCTCTGTCAGCTCTCACGCTCTAATAGGAATTGGCTGGGAGGATACTCGTGGTGCTACTCTGGTGATATGCACTAGATGAAGGAGAGAGTCTGTAACATTTGGTATCAGAGCTTCAGGCTGGACGAACGAGATTTGGGGCATTGGAACGCCTGTAGTGGAGAATGAAACGTGATCGACGATCGGGATAGCGTGACGCAGTCGAATTGACGAGATAGCTTTCAGAGTTGTGCAATAAATTTTGGAGGAGGCCTTCGATGCGATACGTGGATGGGCGACGCGCAGGCAGAGGTTACGGAGGGTCCGGGAGCCTGTGAAAACAAGCGATAGGTTGACGATCGCTATCTATTCCGTCGTATATCCCGCGCCTACGCTCTCTGGCTACGTGGCTGACTGGCTCATAATAAATTTTGACCTGCTTCCCTAGCGGACTCACAGTCAGAGCCCTCCAAGGTCACGTAGGCAGCTCGTAGGCTGGGACAAATTCCAAACAAAGAGCAACGCTTTGGCAGAAGAAGCAAAAGGTGAGAACATTTGCGATCAGGGAGTTACATGGAGGCTGCAGGCTTCGGGACATCTGCGCTACGTGAAGACTCCAGGGGTGTCAAATCGGGTGGCAGGAGCGAACAGACCAGGGGGCTTTCGACATCATTTGCTCCTGTTCTCGTCACTTTATTTTTTTTTCTGAACATTAGCTTGAATGGAATATTTAGCTTGCATGAAGGGATAGCCAGCCCGTATGTAGGCTTGTGGTTCAAAGCAGGGTCAGATTATGCTTGTGTATAGGCCTGTGTGCTTTAGTCAGAGTTGACTTGTAGGAATTTCCCTAGTATAGGGAAAAGCGGTATTTGGGTTATGCATGTGTCAAATGCCTAGTCAGTGTGAATCTGGGATTGCAGGTATTTCCTAGTATAGGGTATTGTGTCAGAGTGCTAGTACACTGAATTTTGTCAGTTTGTAAATACAGTATTCTAGCGGTGTTTTTATTATTAAAAAAAAAAGAAAAAGAAAACACCCATTGACCTGAATGGAAGCAGAAGAAGGAGCTTTCTAGAGGGACCCTGGTGAGTCAGGAGTCCGGCCAACCCAGCAGATGTCGCGCCCAGTAGCTCACACCTTATCTGGCAGGATTACATTACTTGAGGATGCGTTGCAGTAGTTATTAGCGCAACAGTTGCAGGCCAATGCAGGACAGTCTGAACTTAGAAGAGTGATACACAATATATGTGCTAGACCTTCTGGAGATGAGAAAGGAAAGACTCCAATGGAACCAGAGTCTAGTGTCCATAAGGTCGAGCCTAGAAAGGCTAAAGTACCTAATATTGCCAATTATAGGCCGGAAAAGTATTCTGGTCGGATGAATGACCGTAGTTTTGATGTCATTGAGCCCTGGTTACACAAATGGGACGAGGCGTTCGTTATTTGTGAAATCAGAAATGATATCAAGAAGATCCGCGAGGCCACCCACATGTTTCGTGAGGCAGCGGATCGGTGGTGGATTACACAACAAAAAGATGGTATTGCATTCACTACCTGGGAGGGGTTTAAAAGAGAATTCAGGAAACACTTCTTACCTCCTGACGAAGCATTCCGAGATTGGGATCAGTATAGAAACTTGGGATCAGTATAGAAACCTTTGTCAGAGAAATTTGTCAGTGGCAGAATACATTGATAAGTTTCGAGAGAGCGTAATGAAGGTTGATGAATCCCTATCTCAATCAATCCAAGTGAAAGATTTCATATTTGGATTGAATGATCGGATTAAAATGGAAGTTTGAGCTAAGTATGCAAACACGTTGGATGATGCAATAGCCATAGCCTTGAACTATGAAGGGAGTGGTTCTCAGCCGAGTGGTCAAGCTAAGCAGGTGAAACCAGCTGAAACTCCTAAATCAAGTACCACCATTGGAGTGAAGAGGAAAGTAACACCAATGGCAGCCCGGGCTTGGTCGAAGTCTCCCTTAAACCCAGAGCAAAGAGAAAAAGCGAGGAGAGAAGGCTTGTGTTTTGGTTGCCTTCAGCCTCATCAGTGGAAGGATTGTCCATGAAATAAGGATCGTCGGATGGCTGAGATGGTAGTCTCAGAATGCGACGTGGAAATGGAGGGAAGTCTGAGAGCGGAACAGATGCAGATTCAGCTAGCGGGATCTTTTGAGAGGTCAGTACCTTGTTTGTTATGTGTGTCTGTTGCTAAGCTAGTAACGAGTGCACCTAATAACATCCTATATAAGCCCGCAACAACGGGATATACAGCCTTTAATGATACGGAGTTAATTAAGATGAAAGGGCAAGTGGCCAATCATGATGTCATTGTGTTGTTTGACTCGGCGTCAACTCACAATGTAATTAACTCCAAGCTCGTGAAGAGGCTGAAGTTAAAGACTAGCCCATTTGACTATGCGTATATAGTCAGGATGGCAGATGGAAGTTCAACTGAAGTATGGGACCGAAGGGTTACCCAGTTGGAGCTTCGTATTCAGGACTATGCTGAGAAGCTTGATTTTGAAATGACTAAGCTTGCTCATGCAGATATAGCCCTGGGTATGGTGTGGCATTCTAGGAAGAATCCAACCATTGATTGGAAAAAGCACGTATACCAATTCAAGATGAATGATGTGCTTTGTCTTACGAGGTGAAAAAGATGTACCTCAGGGACCGTTGGTTTCCGTGATGGAAATCCGAAAAGCTCAAGAAGAGTTTTTATTCCTTTGTATAGCATTGGTAGAGCCGGTTGATGATTCTTCGGCTAGCACTGATGTTGCTCAAAGTGGTGAGATGGCAAAGCTGACTAATCTTAGAGCAGAGGAGTTCTCTGACTGTTTTAGGGATGAACTACCTTATGGGTTATCTCCAGAACGGAATGTTCAGCATAAGATTGAATTGATCCCGGGGGCAGAACCTGTAAATAGACCTCCCTATAGAATGAGTTTTACTGAAGAAGCGGAGGTGCGTAGACAACTGGAAGAATACCTCAAGTTGGGGCAGATCCAACCAAGTTTCTCACCTTTTGCTTCGCCAGTGATATTAAAGAAGAAAAAGGATGATACGTTTCACCTCTGTATAGATTATAGAGCATTGAATAATATCACTGTTAAGCACAGGTATCCGATGGCTCGGATTGATGATTTGCTAGATGCATTACATGGAGCCGTGATTTTCAGCAAGACAGATCTTACGTGTGGCTACCATCAGATCCGGATTAGAGACGAGGATGTGCATAAAACCGCTTTCAAAAGTAGGTTTGGTCATTATGAGTTGATGGTAATGCCCTTCGGACTTACCAATGCTCCAGCTACATTCGTCATGCTTATGAATGATTTACTATGTCCGTATATCGGAAAGTTTGTAGTACATTTTATTGACGATATTTTAGTGTTCAGTAAAAGCATTACTGAGCATCGTAAACACTTAAGAATAGTGTTCAGTACTTTGAGGAAAGCCAGCCTTTATGTAAATAAAAAGAAAACTATACTGTGTATGGTTAGGCTTGAATATTTAGGATTCATAATTACTCCAAAGGGGGTAGAAATGGATTCAAAGAAAGTGACTGCGATACTGACTTGGCCAATCCCTCAGAGTCTGACCGCTTTGCGATCATTCTTGGGATTTGTCCAATTTTATCGAAGGCATATCAAAGGATATTCCGAAATAGTATCGCCATTGACTGATGTGATCTTAGACAAAGTACCTTTTATATGGGGACAGAATCAACAAGAAAGTCTTAACACCATAAAACAAGCTGTGGTCACAGGACCGGTGTTGAAAATAGTTGATCCCCAGAAACCGTTGTTCCTGCAAACCGATGCAAGTGGCATTGCGGTAGGAGCAGTTCTCCTTCAAGAGGGAAGGCCAGTAGCCTTTGAAAGCAAGAAGCTTTCTTCCTCTCAAAGGAATTGGCCAACTCATGAATTAGAGTTGTATGCTGTTATCCATGCTTTGAAAACATGGAGGCATTATTTGTATGGTTCAGAGTTTTATGTGGATGTGGATCATGATACTCTGAAACATTTTTGTAAACAGCCTGACTTGAGGGGCCGCCAAGCTAGGTGGACAAGCTCATGCAGGAGTTTAATTTGACAATTCGGTACCGAAGAGGGAAGGACAATAAGGTTGCTGATGCGTTGTCTCGCATTATGCACAATATGAGTTTTACGGTATTAGAGAGTGCTCTAATGACCGAGATTAGAGAAACTCAAAAGGTGGATGAGTTTGTCCAGAGCTTATGGCCTAAAGCTCATGTGTTTAGACCTAGGGAAGAAAATGATAACTTGGCATCGAGAAAAGGCCAAACATATGTAAGATATATTATAAGGGATGGTATGCTGAAAAGAAATGGCAAGGTTCTAGTACCTAGTCAGAATGATCTCAGGAAGAGAGTCATTCGACAGTGCCATGATAGCCCATGTGCGGGACATCCAGGAGTCGAGAAGACATATGATCTCGTGAAGCGAGATTTCTTTTGGCCGAAGATGAAAAAGCATATTCATGAATATGTGACACGGTGTTTTTCGTGTCAGGTAAGCAAGGCCGAGCGAGTGAAGCCACCCGGACTTTTAGAGCCCTTGGAGATACCACTAAGGGAGAGAGCATTTCCATGGACTTTATTGTAGGGCTGCCTACGACACAAGGTGGTTATGATTCTATCCTTGTGGTGGTTGATCGTCTAACCAAGATGGCTCACTTCATTCTGACTAGAGAGTCTGTTAGTGCCCCGCAAGTGGCGGATTTGTTTATTAGACATATATTTCGTCTGCATGGATTGCCTAGATCCATAGTGTCAAATTGAGATGTCAGGTTTACTGGTCATTTTCGGACAGCGGTATTTGAGACACTAAGGACTGAGTTGGGAATGAGTAGTGGGGATCATCCTGAAACGGATGGTCAGATGGAGAGAGTCAACTAGACTTTAGCGGATATGTTGAGGACATATGTGTCATTGAGGCAACATACATGGGACATGTGGTTGCCATTGTTAGAGTTTGCCTACAATAATAGAAAACATTCCTCTACAGGGTTCAGTCCGTTTGAGCTGAACTATGGTTATAGACCAGCGAATCCAACTATAGTTGGAGTACCTCAGAAAGTGCCTAGTGCCGTGAACTTTGTGGTTCAGATGCGGGAGATGCTAGCACTTGCGAGAGCTAATATCCGCCAGGCTATGGATAGAGCCAAGGCGTATGTGGATGAAAACCGGTGTTTCGCGCTTAAAGAAATTTTTACATATAGGTGACTCACTAATCGAAGGTGTGGTTTTGTTTCAGGAGATAGAGGATAATGCAAGGCGCAAACCAACAAGAATCTTGGACTGAGGAACAATGCAAATACGAAATCGGAAGATACCCACGGGGTTGGTTGCATGGCATGGTCTGCCTCTATTAGAAGCTACGTGGGAATCCGTATACCAGTTGCGAAGAGTGTTCCCAGACTTTATCATCGAGGACGCTGATGTCTGAAGGGGGAAGGATTGTTACGCTCCAGCCGAGGTAGCATGACCTCGGAAGAATCAGTCGACATTTCCCTTAAAGGATCTATGTTTGTAATATATCTGTTTGCGCTTCATGCAAATGATCGAGAGGGAATTAATGTCAAGGTCCTAGGTGAGGGTTGATAGCACCAGACTAGGTGGATCTAAGGCTAAGGGCCTAATGCAAGAAATGCTCCTAGGGGCAATTGGAATTAAAGTATCCCAGGAAAGGCCCTATGATGATGACATGTGGCATCTAGATCCATCTAGGGAGATGGGGCTTGTTGGAGTTAGTGAGAGAAAGGGGAATGAGCTTTTACGTGATTTTGTTGATTTCGACTTCTCTGTCAGCTCTCACGCTCTAACAGGAATTGGCTGGGAGGATACTCGTGGTGCTACTCCCGTGATATGCACTAGATGAAGGAGAAAGTTTGTAACACCGGCTGTCCATGTGCCGAATCCTGATCCAGAGAAACCTGGAATGTGTATCTCTCTGCTCCACTGAGATGGGCCCCAAAAGTGTGGATCTGTAAAGGATTGCGAGTCCTTCTGACTCTCGAACCCCTCCTGTATCCCTCGTCTCATCTTTGTAGGCAGACTCCCATGTATACCCGTTGACTACTGGTAGTGGGCGCTCTAGACTCTGATGTGTCTATGTATAAAAGACTATGTCATGACCTGTATAGGATTCCGAGAAGTTCCCTAGTTTTGACCATAAAGTACCATTATAGTTCCAGATGGTGCAAGATAGGGTCTCGGATGTCTAAGTCTCATAGGCCCTGCCTCTCTATGCGGGAGGAGAGGTGGGTGTCCGATGGGGGCCTATAAGGAGTCGTCCATCTCCTACTACTGCCCACTTCCCCTCCTTGCGGGCCTGATCCCATTGCTGCAAGAGAAAGCGCCTCTCCTCAACCTATAGTGGAGTGAGGTTCTCATCTATGGAGATTGCTGGCTGGTCTCGTAAGGCTCACCTATGGCGTAAAGCCGAAAGTCATGCCTAAGCGTCATGGAACCGTATGATAAGGGGCTGCTCTCGGTTGGGGTCCCTCCCTACCCGCCATGCTCTCTCAATCCTGTGCTTAGTCGCCCCTAAAGTAGTGGCCACGTAGGCCGTCGCATCTGCCATCGGTGTAGTCTCAGTGCTTGGGATCCCACATACTCTGATGTTGAGAGCCTTGCTTGCTCTCTGCTGCTGCTCTAGGAGGGTAGCTGAAACGGTTACCCTTGCAGGTTCCCGTTTGGCTACGTCGACCCATCTGGATGTCTCCTCGATGGCAGATTGCATGCTTGCAATCTGTGCCTCACAACTGGGGTGCTCCCTGGGACTGTGCGTATAGCAGTGACCTCCTGTCGGAGCTACAAGATCTCCCGTCTGAGCCCCTGAATAAGATAAGCTTGGTCTCAGATAGCGTGAGACTGCTTCTGTCCTCCATCAACAAGTTCTCTAAGCCTCTGATGGGTCAGCTCGTCCTTGCTCTAGCGGAAACTGAAAGGAGTGTGGCATGAAAGTGTGGGGATGAGACTGGAGGCTGGGTGATGACTGGGTGAGATGGGTGCGGTATGGAGATGATAGTGGCGTGGAGGAGGCGATCCCAGCCTCGTATGCAGTAATCAAAAGCGAGGCTGGGTATTCGCGTATAACGGATGATCATCTCTTGAATCTAGTGTAAAGGCAGGTGGTCGCTAGACAGGTCATAAATACTCGCCACATATTGCGAGGCCTCCGGGGCCAGGATCAACTGAACCAAATCAGCCGGCTTCCTTGCAGCGAGCGACTGAGGAGATTTAGGAGGTCTGAGACTGGGGGCTGCCCTTTTAGATGGATTCTGTGGGGACAGACAGTGGGTGCGAGGTGGGTATTGATGTATCACTAGAGCAGCAGATTGCCCCGGTACTAGAGAGTTTGCGGTGCAGCTTCTTTACAAAAGCTCGGTCAAATTCTCCTTAGCAAGCAGGCCCTTAGAGGCCAACCAAGTCCTCCTTGCTACAACTTGGTACATAGCATTGTGCTCGTGCTTTCATAGGGGATGCATTGGTTAGCTTAGGCGCTTGGTGCAGAATTTGTTATGGGCTGGATCGGATGGCACATGGAACACCAGAGCGAGAGTAGCTTGGTAGACAGTGATCCTCCTGCAGGCGCAAGGAGGCTTGGCATCATAGACCCAGAGATGCATGATCTCACCCTAGGCTCTGAGCCCTAGAAGCTCTTGCTGCACAGCAAGGGCTTCTCAGGAATACCCCCGCACAGGTGGACAGTGGTAGCAGTCCCATAGACGGATATTTTTAGAGCCCCCCTTCATAGGGAAGGAACCCCCTTTGATGAGGAGCCTTTTCAGAGTTTGGAAGCGCCTGCCTGGGATACATATTCGGGTCAGTCCAACTTGACGCGAGGAGCTGATCATTTGGTACCATGTGGTTCGCGATTCAGAGGGACGGATGCTAGGACAGCGGTCACATATTGGCTGGGCACGGTGGGACAGCGGCCCTGTGAGATCCTTTAGGATTTGGAGACAGCTCCCTTTGGAGGTGGACCCACAGGGTGGAGGCACATCGCTTCCAAGGGGGGCATGCGTACGGATGGTAGAGATTGAGGCAACGATTCCCGACTTTGGTGGGAGGGACTGAGCACCACCTGGACCCCCCCATCATTGGTCCAGTCAGTTCTTGAGGACAGGAGTGCCTCTTAGGATATAGTTCCTATAGCTCAGGTAGGTAGTTCCTATAGCTCAGGTAGGGCACACGGACAAAGTGGAGGAGGTGCCCTTCTTCTCTTATATTACCTGCATTGGTGGTCGCATGCAACTTGAGGCAACAGCCTGGACCCCTCCAGGGAGCGACATTGGGTTGAGTAAGAGGTCCCGAGACCACGGAAGATTTCATTTTTCGTCTAGATGATGGCTCATGGAGTCTTGCCCATTGGCCCATGGTTGCAGCAGATGCGGGTGGATGGCAGCTGCCACTGCTGCATGGTCAGGGTGCTAGAGATGATCCCCCATTGTCTCTGGAGTTGCCCATCAGCACAGAGCATCTGGGTAGCAACTTTCAAGATTGTGGACAGCATGCAACAGATGCAATGAGATTTTACATGGGGGATGGTTGCATGGCTTACAGAGGGGTGTCACGCTTTCCTGATTGGCCTAGCCTCTCCATCTTACAGGATCCAAGGCCAGCACGTGGCTAGGATTAAGGCACATGATGCAGTGCTTCCCTCCTGCATACGCCCTACGCCTTCGCCAAAGGACAGTATTTGGGAGAGGGTGTGCAACGTCATTGTATGGAACATCTGGGCTGCCCACTGCAGTTTAGTGATGGGAGGACATCAAGTTCCCCCAACGGCCACTCTTGTGGCCATTTGGTAGGACATTATTTATACCCTGTGCACCATCTGGGAGCATGGGCTTTGGGGTCTAGAGTGACCGTCAAAAGGCAGGGACGTTTTCTACTAGGCATGGCCTACATGCACCTTGTATATCCTCACCTCAAGAGGTATTCTTTGGCTTTGGTTTTTTCCCATGGTCAGCACCTTTCGGTCTTGCTGATTTGTATGCTTGATTTTTCAAGCATTAAAAGAAGTTCCTTCTTAATAATAAAAAACTGCCACTAGACAATACATTAAAACTCTAACAAACATTAGGGTAGTGATTGGTGAGGTGAGGCAGATCAATGGGTCCAAGCGGGATAATTTGCAAGTGGGCTCAAAGTCCATATTCCTCCTCCTTGAAACGTTCCCCTTTTGACCGTCCTTTCAATTCTTGTTCATGGGTGCTATAAAATTAGCATTAGAAAAAATGAATGACAAAAGGGGATGTGGGATTGGCACTTCTACATCAAATCTATACCGGATGCATTTTGATCTCCATTAGGACAAGCATGCTTTTAAACTAATCTAGATATATCTTTTTGACAGAAATTTGCTCGTCAAATAGCATTTACATATAGGTGTCCAAATATGCGTGGAGCTGTGCACAATCAATGAATGTGATTGAATGTCAAACAATTGTTCTTAGAACTTCTAGATGGTTGACATTCAATATAATTAATGAAAATAGTCTATATAAATGACTTGAAGAGTGTTTCCCCTCACTCGAGTTGGCTTTCAGAAAGAGCATTTGAAAAGTATGAGAGATGTTGACTTTAGATATCTGGGGTAGGTTTAGTGTCATTTGATCAATAGGGACCAAGGCTTCCAATGAAAACCCTCAGATGGAAACCTCGGACGAGGCCAATTAATATATGGAAGAGGAACTGAATATAAATATACCAGTGGTCAAACTGTTGTTCTGTGTCTGTTAGAACTTTTTTGTATCCTGATTCGTGCTTCATAGATGTTCTGTCTTGAGCCCCAACGGTTTGTTAACCTTCGTTTTCCATGAAAAGTCCTGCATTGGATAATTCAAATAAAGCTGACTGTTGAATTTGCAGTTGAAGGCATTTGAAGGGGCTTTGAATAATCGTGGATTGACTGCCAGTATTCGGCAAACTCGTGGCTTGGATGCCAATGCTGCATGTGGACAGTTGCGAAATGAATTTCAAAAGGTTCCCCTTTCCGTTCTTGAAGGCGTTCAATGATCACATGCCAACTCACTGATCACAAGTTTGATTGAATGGAGCTGACAGATGGGTTCAAAAGTTTAAATCCGCATGGTGGGAATCTAAGGGCATGAAGAGTAAGATATTTCTATCGATGGGACGTGTGTCTTGTTATGTGCTACACTGGATCTGTCTGGTGCCACCAGGGTATTGTAAACAAGAATGCAGGATGTAAGCCCTCGTCTCTATATGTCTGGCATTTACACCTTTAGCTCTCAAGCAATTATCTATTCGTGTTCACTAAAGTTCAAGCTTCGGATGATCTGTGCTGTTCTTCCCATGTTCAGTGGTTTGGTTCCCGGCTAACTGTCACCCTCAATTTGGATCTTACTGAACAAGTTCTCAGTGTACTAAAATGAAGAGATTGCTTGTTACCATTTGTCGTTGTTAGAGCTAGATTGTATCCTTATAGGTGCATCTTTCCCAAGTTTTTCTCGGAAATTGTGCTTGCCAAAGAGATGAATTTACAACGTCACAACAGATGAAGGAGATTGCAAGGACTGCTTTTGAAGATCTCTACTCTTTGGTACAAGCTTTTATTATGGTTGAATCCATCATACCTCTGAAGAAGTGATAAAAACACAGCCATTGGTCTGTGAGTGTATGAATACTTAAGAGGCATGTATTTGTACATACCTGTGGCCTGACTCAAACTGATGAGAGAGACAGTGATGTGATAGTCTGTACTCCATGCTGTATGATTGACGTTTATGGGTTGAACTTTTGTGAGCGGACTAGTGTGAAGTCAAGAATGCATGAGTTATATATGTATATATGTATATACATATATATATGCTCTTAATAATCTTTATTCTCTTAAGCATCTTTATATGTATTACGGGCCCATTTGAAAATTTACGAATAAATTAGGTGAACATAATTTTGTTCGACGTTGCATCTACTGTTGGAGCTGATGTCATGGATGGGGATGAAAACCTCAATGCCAAGGCATGGCAGAATAAGCTGTGTTGAACTGCATGGACTTCAGATGGCAATGACATAGCCGGTGATGTGATAGTCTGTGCTACTCTACTCTGTGTATGACATTTTTGGTTCAAAGTTTTGTGAGCGAACTTGTGTAGTCAAAACCCCACAAGTTTTGTTTGGATAACAATGCTACATTTGGGAATCAAGTGAATTTCTATACATGGCCCCCCTCTCTCTCTCTCTCTCTTTGAATTTCTATACATGCCCTCTCTCTCTCTCTCTCTCTCTCTCTCTCTCTCTCTCTCATGCACTGCAATCATACAAAATCTTGCTATTGCCCATGATTGAACTAGATTTATACATAGAGAAAGGGATGCACGTGTTACAGCTTACAAGTGATGTATTCTAAAACAACACCCTGCCTTGGTCCAAAGAAAGCCCCCAATGAAATGCTGGAAATGGCTCTCTTACGCATTATCACTAGCCCATCGTTGCACTCTCAATAGTATATATGAATTCAAAGTTCACATTTCAGTGAAAACAACTACCATTATTCTGTTCAATTATTTTTTTTGCAAAAGCAATAGCTAACACTTGTCATTAGTTGAGAAAACAGGTTTGGACATTCGAAGGAAGCAAGACCTGAAATTTGACGAGTCTTTAATGTTGCTGCGCAGAGAATTCAAGATTATAGTAGGGCAATCTATGTACTTGGGATGACTAAAATGAATGTTGGGATGAAGCATTATTGGTCCCTCGTTGGTTGAATGTGGATGGCCAATGTATCCTTGAAGCATTGGGAGAAAGAAATTCAAAGAGGCTAATTGAAGCCGAGAGAAAGGCATGAAAGAAGTTTGTTGCGTTTTATGTAGCTAAGAAGTCCTTAATGTTGGTCCTTAATGTTGGTCATAGTACTTGTTGACGGCTTGCACCTTGGTGGTTTCCTTCCATGTTGAGCATAGTTCATGTTGATGTTACGTTATCTTTGGAATCACATATCTTTGATTGGGATAGTGGCCTTCACTAGGGTCCTTTGTACTTGATAATCCTTGCGCAAGTGTTCATGTCATTGAAGTTGGATTGTCGTAGCATTGATACGAGACCTAGTAATAAGACATGTCACAATATATTTAGAGGTGAGCTTAATACTATTGAAAGTAATAGAAAATTTGGCCTTGGTATTCAATTGCATTATTTAGAAGAAACTAACGCAATTGCAAGTATTATGCGTGGTAACGTTCTAGCGAGATGACCTCCCAATGCAGCTTAGGATAACATAAACTTTGTTGAGAAAGTGGGAGACCGGATGCCCTGCTCCAATTACGGCGGCGGCCCTGCTCCACCTTCATCACCTGGGCTGCTGCGTCTCGATCAGCCCTCAATCATCACTCTCGACCAAGCAAGCCATGGCGCAACAATTGGTCGCCGTTCCCACTCACGACTATGGCATCGCCTTTGAGGGTCATGAACTCCACTCGCATGCCTTTATCGGCAAGATAGAGGTGGGTCGAAACCACCCCTGGATTGAAAGAAGCGTTCACTAAGCTTTCACCAGATCTATGGGAGTGACGGTCTTCTTCATGGCATGAAGCACGCCGTGCTCCAGCACTCCTCGCTCGAACTTGACGTCGCCACGATATGCCACCATGGTGCCGCTCTTCATCCATATGTGCGACAGCGGAAGTCCATGACTCCCCGAGCTACCCAGGTTGATGTGTAAGAACCGATCGTTCTCTACTTGAAATGCCTGTTGCGGTATTGGCTTCAGATCAGGATTCTTCTATGTGCAGGATTTGGCTTTGTCGGCATCCTAACACATGAAAAGCCCATTACTTCGACGGTTGAGCCTACCTTGCCGCTTCTTTTCACTGACCCACAGGCAACAGTGGCCTGGTCTGCCAACCTCTTTTCGGACTTGCATACTGATATCAGTTTCAAGACCATCGTCGATTGGGAGGGGCTTTGCAGAAATGAAGTTTGCTCCAAGCATTGGCCATTGCTCCAGATGACGAGACTCGCATTTGCCCGATATAGTGTGTGCGTGTGAGACGTGTCTGCCCTCAGAAATTGGTCCTGGTAATCACTCCATCCTCTAATACTCTTAGAAAGTCATCTCAGTAGAACTGGATCTTGGTGGGGAATTCATGTTTCCCGATGTATAGAGTATCCAAGCTGATTGAAAGGGGAGGGGGCGGGGGGGCGGGGGGAGGGAGCCGATCCATATGAATACTTGAGAGTCAAACCATATGGGTATGCTCTCTTGTAGCTAAAGAGATGAGTACTCTGTCATATATAGGCTTGTTGCTGAAGAGGAGATGAGGACTAGTATTTGTATCATTAGATAAACGAGCAAGGATCCCCTCCCTCCTAAGCTATCAATGAAAGTCGTGTTCTCATTAGTGTAGAGCCTAAAGAGTGTTGGTAAGAGGAGGCATCCTTGCTTCACTTAGATCATGCTCTCAAGTCCTAGGTCTTACAGGGATGAGACTTCCGAATAAGAGGGCTCTAGCCAAGGATCAATTGGACCAACTTAGTCGGCTTCCTTAGAGCGAGTGACTGAGGAGGTTTAGGACGTTTGAGATTGGGGGATTGCCTTGGGTTTTAGATAGATTTTGCGTGGGCAGACAGTGAGATGCCTTGCGTGCGAGGTGGGTATTGATGTATCCGTAGAGTAGCAAATCGTCTCGAAACTAGAGAGTTTGTGATGCGGCGTCTTTACAAAAGCTCGATCAAACTCTCCTTAGCAAGTAGGGCCTTAAAGGCCAACTAGGTCCTTCTCGCCACAACTCGGTACATAGCATCGTGCTCGTGCTTTCATAGGGGATGCATTGCTTAGCTTAGGCGCTTGGTGCATAATTTCTTATGGATTGGATCGGATGGCACACGGAATACCATAGCTAGAGTAGCTTGGCAGACAATGATCCTTTTGCAGGCCCAAGGATGCATGGTTTCACACTAGGCTTTGAGCCCTAGAAGCTCTTGTTGCACAGCAAGGGCTTCTCACGAATACCCCCGCACATGTGGACAATGCTAGCAACCTCACATGGATCTTTTTAGAGCCCCCCTTCATAGGGGAGGGATCGAAGCCTTTTTCAGGGTTTGGAAGCACCTGTCTAGGAGACGTATTCTGGCTAATCCCACTTGATGCGTATAGCTGATCATTTGGCACCCAATGGTTCGGTATTCGGAGGGACGGATGCTAGGACATCGGTCACATATTGGTTGAGCATAGTGGAACAACGGTCGAGACCGCTCCCTTTGGAGGCAGAGGATAGGGTGCAAAAACTATCGCTTCCAAGGGGGGCAAGCGTATGGATGGCAAAGATTGAGGCAATGATTCTCGACCTTGTTGGGAGAAACTGAGCACCACTTGAACCCCCCATCATTGGTCCAGTCAGTTCCTGAGGATAGGAGTGCCTCTTAGGATACAGTTCCTACAGCCACCATGGAGTTTTTACTGCTGAAAATATTATAGGGTGGGAATGAGGGACCTCTTGCGGGCCGAGATAGAGAGGGACCGTTGGGATGGGCAGGTCTTGGATGGGCTAGGGTGGAAGTGTATCAGCATAGTAGGTCAATTAGGCAAGATTTGGACTATTGATCGAGATACAATCCTTTCAGAGAGGAAGGGAGCACGATGACACCTCTGGTTATGGGAGGGTAGACCTTTGCGGGACATTGAGTGGGGCCTGGGTGAGTGGTTTTGGCTTGCTCGAGTAGGGCACAAGAACACGGTGGAGGAGGTGCCCTTGTGTTATATTACCTACATTGGTGGCCTCATGCAACTTGAGGCAATAGCTTGGACCCCTTAAGGGAGCGACATTGGGTTGAGCAAGAGGTCCCCGGAGAGGTTCTCGCTCAATTTTGGTAGCGTCTTCGAAGTATCTTGAGACCACGGAAGATTTCTTTTTTCGTCTGGATGATGGCTCATGGAGTCTTGCCCATTGGCCCATGGTTGGAGCAGATGCAGGGATGGCAGCTGACATTGTTGTATAGTCATGGTGCTAGAGACAATTCCCCATTATCTTTGGGGTTGCGCAGCAGCATAGAGCATCTGTTTAGCAACTTTCAAGATTGTGGCCAGCAGGCAACAGATGCAACGAGATTTTACATGGGGATAGTCACATGGTTTACAGAGGGGCGTCACACTTTCCCGATTGGCCTAGCCTCTCCATCTTACAGGATCCAAGGCCAACACGTGGCTAGGATTAAGACACATAATGCAATGCTTCACGCCTTCGCAAAGGACAATATTTGGGAGAGGGTGTCCAACGTCATTGCTTAGAACATCTGTGTTGCCCGCTGCAGTTTAGTGATGGGAGGACATCAAGTTCCCCCGACGGCCACTCTTGTCGCCATTTGGGAACGTGGGCTCTGGGGTCTAGAGCGATTGTCGAAAGGCAGGAGCGTTTTCTACAAGGCATGGCTTATAGGCACTTTTTATATCCTCACCTCAAGAGATATTTTTTGGCTTTGGTTTTTTCCCATGTTCAGCACCTTTCGGTCTTGTTAATCTGTATGGTTGGTTTTTCAAGCATTAAAAGTTTCTTTAAATAATTAAAAAACTACCACCAGACAATACATTAAAACTCTAACAAACATTAGGATAGTGATTGGTGAGGTGAGGCAGCTCAATGGGTCCAAGCGGGATAATTGGCTAGTGGGCTCAAGGCCCATATGCCTCCTTGAAACCTTCCCCCTTTTGATCGTCCTTTCAATTCTTGTTCATGGGTGCTATAAAATTGGCATTAGCAAAAATGAATGACAAAAGGGGATTTGGGATTGGCACTTCTACATGCAAATCTATAGTGGATGCATTTTGAATTCCATTAGGACAGGCATGCTTTTAAACTAATCTAGATTGAGCTTTTTGACATAAATTTTCTGGTCAAATAGCATTTACATATAGGTGTCCAAATATGTGTGGAGCTGTGGAGTGTATGGCAGAAGCATTCATTAATTTTGGGTGTGGAATTCTTGGTAGAAAGTGGAAAGGGTAAAATGCAAGTGAACAGCAAGGAATTGTTAGCAAATTAACACTATTCACTTTGATCACACAATATAAGCTATATGAAAACAACCTGACTCCTATTGAAAACTATTATGGACCTCAACCCTACTGGGTTTGTTGGCTTATTACAAGGACTTGTAAAACGACTCGACTAAGGTCCCTAAAGACTTGGTCAGCTAGTTGCTAATAGACACAGACTAAGGCTCGAGGCCTTCACGACAAAGAGAGGGAGAAAATCATCTTCATTAGGATATATACTGTCTTACAAAACTACCATGCAAACATGCAATGATGATGCCCATCTCTAGAGAGCTCTGAAACGTCACTTGCCACTTGTGGATCTCTAGGAAGCTTCACATGTAACCAGTCAACCGATTCGAGTTCTTGCATGGCTCAACACCCGCCAAGCATCGTAGACCAACAAATTGCCGCCACGTGGTGTCGCCCCACAATCTCACAGGCATCAAAGCCCAAAATGCGAGCATCGTAGCTCAAATACACCAGAAAGAATCTTTCTACGCCGAAAATGAGCACTCTGTTGAACACCATCTTGATTCTAGAATGCCCAATCTTGATTGGGTAACTCAGTTGACACTAAGCCTGCCATTTCTTCAGATGTAGATTCTTGAGCTAAGCATGCCTTATTCTTCTCTTGCTTTGCTGCTTTATCTTTCTGTTTTATCACACAAAAGCGCTCAATGGCTTGCTGCAGTAGTGTCATGTGCGCTTATCTCTGAATGGAGTTCTTCTATCTGTCTTAGCATAGCAGTGTCTCTAGTGAATGTAGACTCTTCTTGCTTTTCTTTTGCCATTAGCAAGCCCACGCAGTCAATGAAATCCGCTTCATCATCTAACTAAAGTATGCGTGATGTCCTGAAGTATGTGGAGGGTAGACTTTTCAGTAAGATCACTTTCTGGTCTTCATCCTCAATTTTTGAACCACGATCTTGAAGTTGTTTTAGCAACGACTGCATGCCATTGAGGAAGCTGGCCAGATCCTCGTTGTCATCCATGCATAGATTGTACAATTACTGTTTCAAATTAGCCTTCGAATGGCGCATCTTCACTCCAAACAACGATTCGAGAATAGTCCAGTTAGCAGCAGCAGCTGACTTAGTAACTTCAAGATGATGAAAGTAATCCTCATCATTCCAAATTGCTTTATCACTGTCCTTCCTCCTCGCACGTTTCTCAGCCTCTCTAGAAGTCGGCTCTTTCTCTGTCCTAGATACAATACCCCACAAGCCTTTCTGCTTCATAAACCACAATCTAGTGCCAGCTCGCAAAATTCCGGCCATTGAACTTGATTAACGTCGCCTCTGCCTTTGTCTTCTTCCCAGAATCCATGAAACAAGGAGCAGATACCTAAAGTCTCTTGAAAACAAGCCTCCATTAATAAAACTATCCTTGACTTTCTTCTTCTACCAGACGAACTTCGAAGTCTCCTAAGCTAACAAGGGAAAGCAAGTGTTCCTTTCCTAGAATTTCTTCGATATGCACACCAACTCGATTGTAATATTTTGATCACAAGCTCACTGATTATTTGCTCTGATACCGCAGTTAGCACATTAACACTATTCACTTTGATCACACAATATACGCTATAAGAAAACAACCCGACTCCTTCTCTTGAAAACTACTATAGGCCTCAACCCTACTGGGTTTGTTGGCTTATTACAAGGACTTGTAAAACGACTCAACTAAGGACCCTAAAGACCAAGCCAACTAGCTGCTAATAGACATAGACTACGGCTCGAGGCCTTCACGACAAAGAGAGGGAGAAAATCTTCTTCATTCGGATATATACTGTTTTACAAAACCGCCATGCAAACACGTGATGATAATGCCCGTCTCCAGAGAGCTCTGAAACACCACTTGCCACTCGTGGATCTCTAGGAAGCTTCACACGTAACCACTCAACCGATTCGACTTCTTGCATGGTTCAACGCCAAAGAGCACCGTAGACCAACAAATTGCCGCCACGTGGTGTCGCCCTAGAAGATCACTCAGGAATCATAATCAATGAATGTGACTAAATGTTAATCTAGATGGTTGCCATTCAATATAATTATGTAAAATATTCTATATAAATGGCTTTAAGAGTGTTTCCCCTCACTGGAGTTGGCTTTCAGAAAGAGCATTTGAAAAGTACAAGAGATTTTGACTTTAGATATCTGGGTAGGTTTAGTGTTATCTGATCAGTAGGGGCCAAGGCTTCCAATGAAAACCCTCAGATGGAAACCTTGGACGAGTCCAATTAAAATATCGAAGAGGAACTGAATATAAATATACCACAGTGGTCAAACTGTTGTGTGTGTGTGAGAACTTTTTTGTATCCTGATTCGTGCTTCATTGATGTTCTGGGTGGAGCCCCAACGGTTTGGTAACCTTTCTTTTCCAAGAAAAGTCCTGCATTGGATGATTCAAATAAAGCTGACTGTTCTTTCATGAGATTAACATATCTTTTGGCATTTGGGATTCAATTTTTAAGTAAATTTATTCATTGATTTGCAGTTGAAGGCATTTGAAGAGGCTTTGAATAATTGTGGATTGACTGCCAGTGTTTGGCAAACTCGTGGCTTGGATGCCAATGCTGCATGTGGAAATCTGCGAAATGAATTTCAAAAGGTTTCCCCTTTCCGTGCTTGAAGGTGTTTAATGATCACATGCCAAGTCACTGATCACAAGTTTGATTGAATGGAGCTGACAGATGGGCTCAAAAGTTTAAATCTGCATGGTGGGAATATAAGGGCATGAAGATTAAGGTATTTCTATCAATGAGACTTGTGTCTTGTTATGCGCTACACTGAATCTGTCTTGTGCTACCAGGGTATTTTGAAAGAAGAATGTAGAATCTAACCCCTCGTCTCTATATGTCTGGCGTTTACACCTTTAGCTCTCAAGCAATTAAAGTTCAAGCTTTAGATGGAACACACGAAGCAGCTGATCTCTGATGTTCTTCCCATGATCAGTGGTTTGGTTCCCGGCTAACTGTCACCCTCAATTTGGATCTTGCTGAACGAGTTCTCAATGTACTAAAATGAAGAGATTGCTTGTTACCATTTGTGGTTGTTAGAGCTAGATTGTATCCTTGTAGGCGCATCTGCTTCTTTCCCCAAGTTTTTTCTCGGAAAGTGTGCTTCATAAAGAGATGAATTTACAATGTCACAATAGATGAAGGAGATTGTAAGGACTGCATTTGAAGATCTCTACTCTTTGGTACATGTATTTGTACATACCTGTGGCCTGACTCAAATTGATGAGAGAGAGAGTAATGTGATAGTATGTACTCCACGCTGCATGATTGACGTTTATGGGTCGAACTTTTGTGACTGGACTAGTGTGAAGTCAAGAATGCATGAGTTATATATATATATATATATATGTGCTCTGAATACAAAATGGAGAACATATATTTGGGAGGTGGAAATGAAAATGTTGCACGTTCATGGTATGTAGTGTGCAGGTTTTCTGAGAACACGGTCAATGACAATGACAATGACAATGACAATGACAAAGATAAAGACAAAGACAAAGACAATGATAATGGATTCTTTGCAAAAAAAAAGACAATGCATAATGGAGGCCCTTCTCACTACGTTTGGTGGGTGGAAGGCCTTGATAGAATGGCAACTCAATCTAGGAGGACATTCCGTCCTATAAATAACTGTCCTCACTCCTCTCATCGATTCATCCATTCCAATTGCATCTTGCTTTCATCGATTCCTTCCCTTCGCCATGGCCAACTTCCTCATTGCCTTCTTCTTCTTGTCGCTCTGTCTCCCTTCTCCTTTGCAAAGCATCATCCGCAGCCTAGCCTCACCCTCCCTAAGTGAGCTTGCTTGATATTCATCGATTCCATCTTTTGAATGGCATCAATCCTTGTTTTTTCCATCATGATCCCTTCATTCGAAATGGTGTGCCTCAATTTGGCGAGAAAAATGGTTTCTATCAACAGTGGATTGCAAGTAGCCAAAATTATAAGAAAGCACCATAGTATTTTGTTTCTCATGCTATGCATGATGTATTTCTTCCATGAGTCATACTTTAATAGAAGTCTTTTCATTAAAAAAAAAAAAGAGAGCACCAAGAGGATTCCTTGTGTGATCCATTCAAGAAGTTTGTGTGTATGTGAGGCCAACATAGGTTGGAGTTGATGATAACATTTCAACAGGTGGCTTCTTGTTTCTTTTGCTTGTGCTCTCTTCCCTGTTGGGAATGGTTCCAGTTCTTTGTCTTATCAATAGGCAGCATGGATGTCTGAATCTATTCCTTTAATGTTTACAAGTCAAAAGGGTCATGCATACTTTTACGATGCCTTGGTTCATCTCCAACTGGGCAACACCAAAAACTTAATAATGTGTTGGCATGATGGTTTTTGTGCCATATACCAAAACATGAATAAGTGGTCGATAGTCATCGTGTAGCCCAACTTGCATCTCTAAGTTTGGGTTCATGTTGCCGTCTTTCTCATGATATCACAAAAAGTGCCATAAATAAGTCCCATTGCTTCAGGGTAACAAAGATCACTTTATTGATGGTTCCTCGACAGCCTCTTTAGACTCGTGTACCACATCATTCACAACTGATCTATGATGATCTTAGGGATACCCAAACCAACCATAGATGTAGTGAACGATGGAGTTTGTTATAGGACCTCATTATCTTTTACTGTGGCATTTCCTTCTATGCACTTAGTGAAGTAGTGGTTAAGAAGACGTGAAGTTTGCAAGGTCATGTGGGGTGCTTTAATTTTGAGAGAAAAGATGGGGTGGAATTGATTTGGTTGGAGATTTTCTCATCTCTAAGTATGTGCATACATTGCAAGTGTGGCAATAGGTGGTTGTGTTTTTGTGCTAAGTGTGCCAATAGTAATCAATGTCCATGATTTTCTTCAGGATGTAGATTCTAAGAAAATGTATTCCATGAATTCCATTGTGGCATTGAGTTAGGACTTTCATTCCTTCCCACCATGGAGTGATGGCCCTTTAAATAATACATATACACCATCCCCAATTAAGGTTTTATTCTGTGAAAACTAGTATAATGACTAAAACTTACTAATAATGATTGCATTGCCTTTCAAATATGTTTTGAGGACTTCACACAACATATGTTGCGGATGTTAAAGCTTCATCGACATATTGCTATTTGCTTGATCGGAGCGATGTATCCATTCCATGCCAATGGAATGTGAACATGCTGATTCATGCATGATTCTACTTATTTATTTTGTATGAACTAGCATGGATGACATTATATTTCATGGGTTCCCAGCCTTGGCATGTAGCCATGAAATGGTACAATTGTAATCAGTAAAACCTACACCATAGAGGTTAAGAAGGGTTCGTGTCTATGCTTTTTTGTTCCAAAAAGAGATGCCCACCGAAAGTGCCAGGTGTTGAGGGGTATTTAGGAACCTAGGCTAAGTAGAGCCATGTGGAAGTTGGAAGGTCACAAGTCATATAGATGAGTGGCAGCTACCAAGAAACACTATGGGTAGTTATAATTGCTTTAGGATAATGGTATCTTGAGGTATGGTATTCAGACTGCAATCTGACCAAGATTTCATACCATGTATTCCCCTTTGGCAAATTGGATACTAATCGGATGATGATTCCATGCACAGTTCTCCATGCTCCTGGATGTGTATTGTTGGGAGAAGAAAGCTATTGATCTTTCTCTGTTGTATCTACTTTTGCCTTGAAGGATACATTTTGAGCTCGTAATACAGTCCAACTTATGTCCGACTATCAACTTCTGTTTGACTACTGACTAGCTTTTGTTTCTACACAATTTTGTTGTCTTGGCATTGCTTATGCATATTCCTGTTTTGGGCTAGTTTTGCCCACAACAGAGACACTACTATGACATATCAGAGAGTAGTAGGGGATGGCCAAACCACCATAGGACATAGAGGCTGACCAAACAGCGACGTGTCACAAACTTCTATACATTTGAGTAAGTCCTAGGACACAGCGGAGTGGAGGAGGAGGAGCTAGCCGACATGAGAGCAGTTTGGATTAGCATTTGACGTGGTACCACTGAGAGAGGGATGCAGAGACCACATAAACGATAGAGAGGGATGCAGAGACCACATAAACGATAGAGAGTGTCCAAAGCACACTCTATTGAGGTCCGACCTATCACAACTCTCCTCAAGGGAGACTAATAGAGACGAAGGGTCACTCTAGACATAGCCTAGAGAGTTCAGAGAGCGAGGATACCACGCCCCCCCGTGTAGCGTGAGACAGCTCAATAAATGCACATAGGATTTATCTTCACAGCTCACCAGAGGGCCATCACTGTGCTAGGCTTCAGTTTTTTATTTTGATTCTGAGTCCCAGCTTCGAGACTGACTTGTTTGATTCTGATTCTGAGTTCCAGTTGACTTGTTTTTCAGTTTGTACCTGATACAGGATAGATTGATGTAGTCCACTATGCAGATGCAGTTGACTATTTCTATTCATGATTATGATTTTGTTGAGCATAGACTAATACTCAGCAAGGGCCTAGCGCACCCTTTGCTTCAGCCCACTGAGTCACTGTATAAGTATGTCTTTCTATGTACTTTGTCCCATCGGCCCGTGAGGCCTCCTGTAGACATCTTTCTTTTCTTCTTCTTCTTCTTCTTCTCCTCTCTCTCTCTCTCTCTCTCTCTCTCTCTCTCTCTCTCTCTTTCTCTCTCTCTCTCTCTCTCTCTCTCTCTCTTTGCTTGCTCATTCCCTATCTCCATACGGTTCTATCCACGATGCACCAACCAAATTTAATAGACACTCGCTTCCCTTGCCACCTAGCACTAATAGAATGCTAGGCAAGGAGAGGAGTGCAAGCAAGGTCATCTTGGTGAGTATATGCATCACTCCAATAACCCAAGTTACAGTAAACCAAGGAGAGAAAAATACGATGAGCAATCTTTTCGTCATCAGAGATTTTATTTTTGAGACTTTTTGGGTGGAGATGAATCACCACAAGATGAATCAATTGAATATGAATGAATTGCAAAGTTACTGAGATGAACCAACTTTAGATGAATTAATTGGAAAGTCACCATAAGTTTCCCATATTGCATCTACTCTTGCCTCTTGGATAGTTGCAGTCAGCAGCAGATAGGCACATCTACTCATAGATGGAATATTATAGAATTTACACTTTAATATTGTGTTAACAATGACCCCAAACGAAAACACGTGCAAAGGACGGTGGCCACATTGTGTCCATTGGTTCAGGCACTCATATTATGTTCCCATGACATAACATGCACTAACCATCTTGTATTATCTTAAGATGATAACTTTTAGTTTCAACACATATAGTAGTGAGAAACATGGTTCTCATTTTTCTCACTAGAAAGACTTTCTTGATTGCTTCCTCCCTTAATTTCCTAGTGCAAGTATTATCCTTCATATGTACTCCACATGATGCTTTCTTCAACAAATATCTTAAGCTAGTTCCACTAGCTATCTTTTAACATCCACAACAAGACAAAGAAACTATAGACGTGCAAAATAGTGGGCGCGTCTATAGGCGCAAATAGAATTAGTGAAAATATGGGCACGTCTATTAGTGCATCTAATAGCATGGTTATTCACGTCTCTAATAGCACATCTACAATGTGTTTTAGATGTGTTTATATATGCACAACAGAGAGTAAAATTTTTCTACAAGCTAATAAATGTGCATCACTTCTTTCCAAACATTGCCCATGATTACCAAAGCACATAATTTTAAAAAAATATCAACGCTATGAACGTGTCACACACGATAATATACTTTTTTGCAAACCCACATATATCAAAATTGAGGTGAGGAGAATGAGACAATATATTAAATAGTTTTTCCAATATCAATGATGGGCTATGATTCGATCTCATCCTCAATGAAATCAAACCTTGCCAAACTATCTACTTTAATATCCAAACCAATGTTCAGATCTATAAATACATTCAGCCCACTACTACTTATGCTACTGTGCTCATCGAAATTAGCATCACCAATGGCAGGATCGTCCTCATGGGTAATGGCTTGAATATCTGTATCTTCTATCTCATGATCATCCTCCTCTCTCGTATCATGATCATCATCACCTCCATGGCCATGATCATCCTCCATATGCTCCATATTAGTAAATGTACTATACATTTTTTTGGAATGTGGCGTAATAGGTATGACGTTCCACCACCTATTATTATCCACCATTGATTGATAGACAACCTAATTCAAACACAAATATAAACATGTTATTTTCGTTGCATCGAAGGTATCAAATATTAAAAAGTGAGTATTTTTATATATGTGTACAGTAATTGTTCACATTGTTGTGGTAGTACTATTGTGTCCTTCTTGCTTTGCCAAAACTTTGTGGAGTCAATAGTTACAAAGCCACTTGCATGGCATTTGATTGTTGCATTAGGGCCTCTTTCCACCACGTCCTTAAACCACTTAACATCCAAAACATACACAAAGAAGCATTGAAAGTCAAGCTTAATAATATCTTGAATTATGCCACAATAATCATCCATGGATCCATTGGCTCCCTCAAAGCTAGCAATGACGCCGCAATCTTGTGTTTTTCCCTTATCATCAATTCGTTGTGTCCAAAAATGCTTGCCCTCACACCATATAGCATTGAACATAGTACACTACACCAAAACAAAATCAATTGAATGAGCAGTCTAAATTGTTGAAAGCTCCTAGCTTATGCATAGCATTCTATAAACTGACCTTTTGCATGCATCCTCTAGCATAGTCCCATTCTTCCATTGTGATATGCATCCCCTCATCTCTCTCTGCTCTCTCCATTTCATCAAGTAGCCAATCCACATGAATATCCTTTGGATCTGCTCTTAGATGCTCAGGGTATGGCACATATCCGTGGTGTGTATGAAAGAGAGTCCTTTCTCCTTGTCTTCTTGCCTTTGCATCCTCGTATCTTTTCACCCATCTTTTCATCACATCACTATTAAGCATGCAATAGAGGTTTACATTATTAAGCAACTTTGTGTCCATTACTTTGCTCCGTCCTTTCCCTTGAGGCACAATAGAGGTCATCCTTAGGTCTTCATCATCTCTCCATAGTCATGGGAGAGAGCTATTCACATCAACAAGAAACTCAGAACTATATACAAGTGACTCTTGTACCAACCAACCCTTGGCCATGCTACCTTCCAGCCTTGCATCTTGCCTCATGAAACCCTTCAAGGTTTCATGAAAAGTGCTCAAGGAAGAACAACCATCCTGCATGTATAGTGCCGCATATAGTAATCTCATCCACCAAATGCACTATGAGATGTAGTTGGCTTATGAGAATAGAACGTGAAAAGGTCTCCTCCACTAAACAAACCACCTCCACTGACATAACTTGAGCATCCTCAACCGTGGTGGGATCTATTTCCTTTGAGCTCACATACCTAGAAAGAAAAAAGTGCACCATATTAACAACATGAAAACCATGCAACATGTTGAGAGTTGTGGTGCCATGAGCACATAATTAGAGGCTAAGGTATGGTACAGGAAAGAATTAAAGTAGCCACCCTAGGATGTGGACTACATGATGTGGAGATGTGGATGAAGGATATCCACAAGGAGAGATATGGATGAGAGGGTCCCACATGTGTTGACTATTCAAAGGGCAATCTCTATATAAGAGGCCCTCAAGAGGCCTATCATGTATGGTTGAGAACACACACATTACAATAGATTGAGTATTTCCTACCATATGTCTCTCATGGAGTTTATTATATGGTTTGATCCCCCTTGATCTTTTGCTAATTCCATGTTGCACTAGGAGAGCACAATCTGCACTTTCACATGGTATCATAGCTTAGGTCTAGCTCTCTTGGATTAATTGTAGGCACACCTTGTTTTCTCATGTTTTCTCTTGAGTGATCTTCTTGAAATTTTCATGAACTCTTTGCCATTCATTTCCTTTTGAGAGAGTAGAGAGATTTCTAGTGTTACAAACTTGTGTGAGAAAGATATTTGCTCTTATGTCTATTTAGAATTTTACTCTAGGTCCATTAAGACTGAGTGTTCCACGATTTCAAGAAGGAGGTGGTTGTAGCTTGGATTTCGATTGATAGTGCCTTGCTCCCCTGGACTGGATGACCACGGCATGGCTGAATGATGCAGTTCCTACAAATGAAGTTTTGAGGCAGAGGTTTTGGCACACAACCGTTGCTCAAGCTATGCGATTACAACCACAACAGCGAGCAGCACAACGATCTAGCATGTGGCCGACCTCCAAAACCTCCTCAATACCAGAGTCCTGCCGCAAGCTCTAAAACATTGCTAGCACACAGAGCAAAATGATTGCTCTTCTAATAAGCAAGCCAACTCTGCTCCGCCCAAGCATAAGCTACAAACTGGCTCTACCCATAGCCTCTTCAATGAGCAGAGACTCCAGCAGACCAAGCAACCTATGCCCATCTCAGATTGTAGAACTGCAAGGCATTTTTGAGCTCTACACGTCTATCAAGTTAAAATCATTGTTAGCAATTAGACATTGCCATTGAAGAAAAATAAAGCTCATGGTAAGACCTTTGCAACAAATGGAAAAGCAACGCATGAATGCACCAAAAAAAAAAAAAGAAGAGATGCCAAAAGCTCAAGTGCATGAGATGACCATAGCAAAAAGCATGGCATCCACATAGAAAGCATTAAGGCACATGGAAGAACAAAGCATCATGCATCAAGCTACGTCAAGCGAAGAAGTGAATGCCATTGACATGAAGCATTGAAAAGTAAAATCCTTTCCACCTTTAGCCCCCATATGTTTGTAAATCAAACATGACCACCTGAGAGTAGCTATGAAAGCACTCAGGGGAGGTATTGACATGTAAACCACATGACCACCTTAACTAGCAATGCATGCACTAAGGGGAAGTGATGGATTTGTAACTCACATTCGACCACCTTGCAGTAGCCAAAAAATCATGGCACCAAGGGGAGGTGTTGAGAGTTGTGGTGTCATGAGCACATAATTAGAGGCTAAGGTATGATATAGGAAAGAATTAAAGTAGCCACCCTAGGATGTGGACTACATGATGTGGAGATGTGGATGAAGGATATCCACAAGGAGAGAGGTGGAAGAGAGGATCCCACATGTGTTGACTATTCAAAGGGCACTCTCTATATAAGAGGCCTACCATGTATTGTTGAGAACACACACATTACAATAGATTGAGTATTGCCTACCGTATGTCTCTCATGGAGTTTATTATATGGTTTGATCCCCCTTAATCTTTTGCTAATTCCATGTTGCACTAGGAGAGCACAATCTGCACTTTCACACATCATGCATTGATATGCTTCACATTTTGTATAGTGTGAAGTACCTCACAAGCTCGCCCATCTTGTAAATACAATCCTTTACGTCCTTCAATGCACTACGAGAAATGCTAGTAGGTAGTATAAACTGAACAGATGAGCGATGGTTAATTAGTTGCTCCAACACATAAATTTGGAAGGAAAAAGAGATTATGCCAAGTCATACTTACTTGGACCATCTTGTGCCAATCATGAGATTTTAAGCCGTATAATTTCTCTACACCTCTTTTTTTGCTCTTTGTGAAGGCCCCCCTTCAAACACCTCATGCATCTAGTGGGAGTACAAATTGTAGTGATAGCCCACTTCACCACCACCATCTCTAGCTTTGATAACTTCCATGGTGCACGGGGTAAAAAACACGCCCATTTGACGTCTCTTGTGGCCAAGCTTCACACATCCTATCTGTGGTGCATAGATCCTCTCTTATGCCTGCAGAATCTCATGTCCCATTCAAATGTTCCCAAATGGTAGATGCCACATTCTTGAAGATATGCATGGGATCAAGCAAGTGATTGATCTTGACACTACTACACATGAGCCTTATTCTGATAGTTAAGCGTTGATGTTTAGTGCACGTAGGGTGCTAATCATTGGTAATCAAAGTGGGTTTAAAAATATGTTGCTACATACCAACGTTTTATAAAGGTCACTATATAGCGACATTTATAAAACGTTGGTATATAGCGACGTTTGCCAGACTTGTAAAAGGTTGTTATATAGCGACTCTGAGACACTTTCCTATAGTGACGTTTTACAGAGAGTGTTTTTCCTCATACTGACCTTTAAAGATAGTTTTTCCCAATGACAAAAAAAAATTCTTTTCATACATGTTTGATCCTTTGAAAGAATAAAAGAACAAGAGCATGCACATCAAGTTTGAAGCTCATATATTCATGTCCAAGTTTGAGATGAAAAAAAATCAATGAAGAGCATTTACATCAATGGCTTCATCCTGAGCCAAGTCTAACACACCGAACAAGTCTATCTCGAACTCTATACTGAGTTGATCCCCTATATCATCATCATACTCTGGCATCATACGTTCACCTAATTGATCATCTTCTTCAATAAAGTCGGGTGATTCTTGATGATTGTCTTCTTTCTCAATATCATGATCTCCATCTTCCTCTCGTATGATGTCATTATGTGCTGTATCTTCCTCTTGGCTCATATTGTGATCTTCATCTTCTTTGCTAGATCCATCTGGGTCAACTGGATCTGGCATTGGTAGTGGCATCTCCATATCCACATCTCTATCTTCAAAAATTTGCTTACTTCGTGGTGCAACTTGGATCATGTACCACCATCTTGGATCAGAATGATCCAGATGAAAAACCACCTATATTAAAGATGGGTGCCAAATGCCATCAATTATATGAAATTATGCTTAAGTACATGTACCAATTGATCTTTAAAAATGAAAGCTTCGATTAATTAAATCATTAGTATGCACCTACTCACAATGCTCAGGAAGAACAAAAGTATCACTTTCATTGGTCCAAAGTTTGGTGGAGTCTATGGCAAAGAAACCACTACTATCTTTCCTCATTGTCGCATGGGGACCATTGTAAATATTTTTAAACCATTTTACATCAAGAATGAAAATACCTAATTGTCTGAAATCAATTTCATAGATTTTGTGTATGGTCCCATAATAATCCAACTGTGAGGAGAGAAGATTGGTATCCAAAGCACTTGCTCGGCTATCTTGTGTGAAGTTAGCCATGACTCCACAATCATACATGACTCTCTTTGAATCGATGCATTCCACGCAAAAATGTCATCCATATGACCATAATGCACAATACTTTTTGTACTACAAAAGATCATCATTAAAACAATGAGGATGCATCTATCTTATAGCGTATATTACCACAAATAATTACTTAATTATGTCAAGAGGTAAGAAACTTACATGCATCATACATCCAGATAATAACTCTCACTCGTGCTCGTTTATTGTCTCTCCATTGCGTTCCGCTTTACGTAGAGGCAGTTATAGCCAATCAAGTGACATGTGAGTAGGGAGAAGGGTAAGATCCCATGGATATGATCGCGCTTGCCTATACATTACTCTGAATCTCCTCCTTGCATTTATTCTTTTTGCTTTGGCCGCTTCATATCTCTCAATCCACTTCTGCATCTCCTTGCTATTGAGGATACAAAACTTATTGAATTTCTCCATTTGCTATTCGCTCATCTTTCTTTCAAACCCTTTTCCTTGGGGAACCTCGCCAATGATGCGATCATCATCCTTGTTATGCCAAGCATGTAGCATATCGAGATACATGGATGTAAGAAACTCTATGATATATACTAATGATTCTTGCACAAGCCATCCCTCTGCCATGCTTGCTTTCGGTCTTGCTCTTTGCCTTACAAATCCCTTCAAAGTTTTCATAAATTGCTTGAGAAAAAACATCCACCGACTATGAACGGTACCTGCAATGGCCACCTCATCAACTATGTGCACAAGCAAGTGTACTTGAGTTCTCATAATGCTTGAGTGAAAGTGCCTCTCAAGCAAGCATACGGCTTTAATGGAGTCCACCCTAGCCTTCTTGATGCTCGATATGGAGATCTATTTTTGAGATATCCACCGATTTCACGTGCCCATGTAAGATATATTCATAATCAGTCTCTACAGATTATTCAACTCAAATGCCTTGACTGCTACCTCCTCTCTCTTGGAGAGGATCCATGTTGCTTTCGGGAGGACAACTTTACAAACATGCACTTGGGGCCACAAACGAGGCATCCTATTCATAGCGCGCAAGTCTTCTCGCAACTCCTCTCGAGTCTTTGCCACCAACCAAGTGTGCCCAAATAGTAGCCCCCACATTCTTGAAGATATGCATGGGTTCCAAGAGATGATTGATTTGCAACTGACCCCAATAAAGAAGCTCGTGAAAGATGGATAGCCTCTTCATACCAAGAGGAGGCTCCTCTCCATGTTTCCTCTAAGCCTGAATCCAATCACTTGCCTTCAAATATGGTGGTGGTGGATCAAGCTAGCCTCCACGTGCGAGATGGTCTAGCGAAAGGTATTGAGCATGACCTCCATAAACATTTTTCCTCACATGTTTAGAGTATCGTGCAAGAGGTTTCAAACCTAGCCCACAAAAGGACAAGCATGGTATCCACTTGTTGCAAGTCTTGCATGCATGCATGAATGAATGTTAGTATAAGACATGCGCTAGAAAGAGAGTCATAAAAACATAACTACATACTTGTGCACTCTCCATATCCTAGGTAGTCATGCATGGTCCACATCAAGATTCCCCTGACCAAAATGTCATTGGTATGTCTAGGAGCTTTGGAAATATCAAAGACCCGCACTCCTTTCCATAAGATCTGTAACTCCTCTATCAAAGGTGCCATGTACACATCCATTTTTTTGGCCTTGTACTTCCTTGGCACAAGCTGTGCAAGCATGAGGTGTCCCTTCTTTATTGTTAGCCATGGTGGGATATTATAATTCACCAAGACTATGGGCCATTTCTACCAAGATGTCGAGCATAACCCGAAAGGGTTCACGCTGTTCATGGTGAGCCCAAGATGTAAGTTGCATCCATGGTTCATGCCATCCATGGTGAGCCCAAGATGTTAGTTGCGTGGCGCCCTCGCAAAGGCTGGGCACCACTAATTGTCTATGTGCTTCCAAGCTACACAATCTACAAGAATCCTCAATGTGTCATCAGTGGACCGATGTGTAGCATGCCAAGTCATCAACTCCGCTATGGATTTGCATCTGAACATGTGCTGTATTCTAGCAATACTGGGAAAGTGTCTCAAGAACTTTACCGAGATTTGCTCACCCTACAAGTCATCTCTATATCATTGTTACCCCCACTCCAAACAACTAGCCAAATCTCCATGCTCACGACGAAAGAGAATACAATCATTACGGCAAGCATGGATGGTATCATAATCCATACCCACCATTGTCAACATCTTCTTTGCTTCATCTCTTGATGCGGGCATGGTATTTGGTGCAGGCAACGTCATCTGTAGCAACCTATCGCAATTCAAACATACATAGGTTTCGAATAATGAGAAACTATGATGATTCTCAAAACAAACAATATCCAAATAATGAGATGAATTAATGTAGGATCTAACCTCATTAAGGCTGAGACACTTGTATCCGACCACACATACTTTGCTTGCAAATTCAAGATTGAGATTCAAGCCTGTAGTTTTGACATCCTAGCACCCTCGTACAATTGTGTTGTTTACAAGCACACAGGCGAGATAAAACTCTCAAACCTTGTTTGTTACAAAATTTCCCTTATGAAAGGGGTGATACAAAATCGCTCAAACGAGCCGAGAGACAAAAGCATATACAACCTTGTTTGTTACAAAATTTCTCTTTCAAAAAGGGTAATACAAAATCACTCAAACGACTCGACATACAAAAGTATATACATGCCGAGGTATATACAAACTACTACTGCTCATCCAAATTGTCGTCGTCATCGTCGTTACGCTGGCCTGATCCTTGGCCCTCGTGAGCTACACCTGATCCATGGCCCTTGTCAAAGCCGTGTAATCCAAATCCCTCGAGAGTTGCCTCCTCATCATCACCCCTCACCTCCACTGATGGGACATTCAAGCTTGCACCCTAAGAGTGAAACCATATTAATTGGAAAATAAATTGGAACTTAAAGACTAAAACAATTTAAAAAGTGAGATTACAACAAGTAGGAGTAGACTTATACCGTGTGCCCAATCGATTGTCCCTCTTAGTGCCTCCATCTCAATAAACCATGGCTTCGCTCCTATGCGGAATGTGGGGGCTAAAGGTCACTGTGCCTTAACCCCAGTTATGTACAATACTCAAACACATATATAAATGAATGAAAAAGAAGATTAGGGTGGTTTTGCACCCACCAAAACTTGTGTGGCTCTCTGTCTCTCTCTCTCGCTCTCTCTCCCTCTTCCGTTCTTGCTTCCGTTGAGAGCACTCTCAACTGGTATCAGAGCTCGGGTGATCTAGCTGAGCGTGCGTGAATGCTTGGAAGCTCAGCAGCTCTGTGGGAGGAAGGAGAAGCTTTGTGGGAAGCTTTGTGGGTGACTTTACTTGCATCCGAGTGTGGAGAGACCTTGGAGGAACCTTTGGAAAAGTCACTTTGGCTTTACGAAGTGGTTTTGAGAGCCTGTTAAGAGCTTTCAAAGAAAAAGTCGTTTTTTGAGCTTTTCCCTGTTCCGTTCGATGACAGAGACTCCGTATTGACTTGTGGAGGCAACTATTGCTTGCTTTTGGTGTCCACATTACTTCAGGAGCTTGGAAACACCTTCATTCTTGAATCTGAGATCATTTCAGTGGATTTCTGACTCACTGTGTCAATTCCTGCGTTTTTGCTCGGGTGTTGGAACTCAAGTTTGGAGCAACCATTTGCAGATCTGTCAGTTCCGGTGGACTCAGGAGGTCCTAAAAATTCTATGTTGCTCATCATTCGCACTCCGGTGGAGTTCACAGATAGCTCTGTTTCCAAAAACGTTTTTCAGTCCGTGTGTTGGACCC
Organism: Dipteris shenzhenensis; assembly: GCF_047967505.1. Taxonomy (NCBI): domain Eukaryota; kingdom Viridiplantae; phylum Streptophyta; class Polypodiopsida; order Gleicheniales; family Dipteridaceae; genus Dipteris; species Dipteris shenzhenensis. Next base: position 38,538,048 of record NC_141625.1, read on the forward strand.
AGTGATTGAGACCACGGTTTCCAAAACTGTCTGTCCCATTGCGTTCCGGACGCCCAAAAACCCCCTACCTATCAGTTCTTGCCCGATTCGGTGGAGGATTTTCAGAGTAATAAATCTCTGTGTATTCGATTTCGTCTCTTTGTTATGCATTTTTCATACTAAGGTTTTGAAACCTTAGATTTATGCCACATGGCAGTGGATAAGTGTTGACTCCCATTTCTCACTCATCGGTTGGGATTTTGGAGTTCTGGCAGAAGAGAGATATTTGCAGATTTTCTTGCTGAGTCCGATTATGCAATGGCGCCCATGTTTTGAAGCATCTTAGGTTCTATTTTCAGTAGCGCTCATTACCGTGGGACTATGATTTCTTGAGCATACCTTATGCAGATCACTCTGGTTGCAGTTTGAGCAGTGTGCGCTCATTCGTGGTATGCATTGGGTTGCAGTGGATGATTTATAGGCCATTTGGATGCATTGCGGTCCTTGTTGGATGCGCTGATAGGCCCAAATTGCCTTGTGGGATGCTATTTTTATGGACGCTTTGCACATGGATGCTATTTTATGCTGAGGGACAGCTTTGAAACATTGCAGGTGATGCACTGATAGTGCTATGCTCTCTTGGATGAGACATTATTTATGCATATGCCAATGGACAGTGTTTATGCTTGAGTCATTTGGCACTTATTGGCATTTTCTTTTGGGCCAGATTTGCTCATATGGATGCATAGTATATGCACATGAATCAGATGCTTTGAGTTTTGAGTTTTGGTGATATTTCACTCTATTGTGGCATACACATTTGGGTGCACCTAGTATTTGGTGTGATTCTCTCTTGCAGGCACTAGCATTTGGGATTTTGCTTTATTTGCATCATGGCATCCTCTTCCATGTCTGAAAAGGAGTTTTTCAGCATTAAAAAGTTTGATGGGACAAACTTCTCTTTGTGGAAAGAACAAATAAGGGATGTGCTTATTCAAAAGAAGCAGATTAAACCCTTGGCAGGTATTGAAGCTAAGCCTGCGGATATGTCTGAGGATGATTGGAATGAGTTGGATGCATTAGCAAAGTCTACTATTAGACTTCATCTTGCAGAGTCAGTTTATTTCACAGTAGTAAATGAGCAGACTACGGAAGATTTGTGGAAGAAATTGTGTGCCACTTATGAAAAGGAAACTGCCTCTAATAAAGTTTACCTCATGAAGAGGTTGTTTGAGCTGCAGATGAAGGAAGGGGTCTCCATTGCTTCTCACTTGAATGAATTCAATATTATTTTCAGCCAGCTTCAGGCTCAGAAAATGAATTTTGATGCGGAGACTAAGGCAATATTTCTCTTATGTTCATTGCCATCCTCATGGGATACCTTCCGTACAGGTGTCAGTAACTCTGCACCTGGTGGAGTACTGAAATTTGATGATGTTGTGGGTAGCTTGTTGGCCGAGGAGATTAGACGGAAGTCTATGGATGGCAACAAGCAGGATGCAGCCTTAAATGTGCAAAGGGGTAGATCACAGTTCAGGGGGAAGTCCCAAGAAAGAGGGAAGTCTCGTAGCAAATCCAAGGCACGGAACATTGAGTGTTACCATTGTGGCAAGAAGGGCCATATGAAAAAGGATTGCTACAAGCTGAAAAGAGAGCAAAAGGATAAGAAAAAGAATGCAAATTGGGGTGCAAATCAAAAGGAAGAGAGTCCAAGGGAGGACAAAGGAAAAGTGAAGATCGAGGAGATCAATGCAGTCACACGTGATAGTGACAATGATGTTCGCTTCATGTCTAGTTTATCTGCAGAGTTGCTTACCACTTCAGATGATGCATATTCCCAGGATTGGATTTTGGATTTTGGTGCTTCATTCCATGTTACTCCCCATAGGGAATGGTTCTCCACTTATGATAGTGGAAAGACAGGTTGTGTGCATCTTGGAAATGACTATGCATGTGACATAGTGGGAGCAGGTGACATAAAGTTTTCTTTTGCAAATGGGTCTGCATTTGTTTTGAAACATGTGAGACATGTGCCTAAGCTGACCAAGAGTCTTATTTCAGTGGGTCAGCTAGATGATGCTGGTTTTCACACCACTTTTGGCTTTCAGAGTTGGAAAATTCAGAAGGGCTCTATGCTTTTGGCCAGGGGTGCCAAGTGTGGGACTTTGTATCCCTTACATGTATCAGGGGTATTTGATCATGTTGTTGCAATAACCGAGCAGCCAAGCACTTCTTTGTGGCATTGCAGGTTGGGGCACATGAGCCAAAATGGAATGAAACTCTTATGCCGTTTGGGTTATGTACCGCATTTGAGTTTCTCTGATTTTGAATTTTGTGAGCACTGTCTCTATGGGAAGCAGACTAAATCAGCCCATAAAAGAAGGGGAAAGAAAGAGTTTGAAATGCTTGATTTGGTGCATTCAGACGTATGTGGTCCCATGCCTACACGATCATTAGGCGGGGCTGAATACTATGTGACATTCATTGATGATGCAACTAGGAAAGTGTGGGCTTATGCTATAGCTCGGAAGAGTGATGTGTTCCAAGTATTTCAGAAATGGCTGGCCTTGGTTGAGAATCAGTCAGGTAGAACGCTTAAATGCCTACGGACTGACAATGGTGGAGAGTATCTCTCTCATGACTTTCAGCATTTCTGTGATACACGTGGGATTAAGAGGGAGCTCACATCCCCTCGTACTCCAGAGCAAAATCCAGTTGCAGAAAAGATGAATCGTACCATTCAAGAAAGGTTGCAATGCATGCTTTCCAATGCAAGTCTTTCTGGTGGTTTTTGGGCTGAGGCAATGAAGACTGCAGTGCATGTGATCAATAGATCACCTAGTAAGAGTTTGGATGGTGGTATTCCTGAAGAAGCATGGAGTGGCAAGAAGCCCTCTTACTCTCATTTGAGTATATTTGGGTGTGAGGCATATGCACATGTGCCAAAAGAGCTTCGAAAGAAGCTAGATCCTAAGTCTAGGAAATGCATCTTTCTGGGTTATGGTGAAAGTGGAGAGATGGGCTATCGTCTCTGGGATCCAGAAGCAAAGAAGATCATACGCAGCCATGATGTGGTCTTCAATGAGAAGAAGATGCATAAGGCACCCATGAGGAATGTGGAAATGAGGAGAATCACTTTCCAGGATGTGAATCCACCTGCATATGTTGATAGACAGCAAGCTGTCCATGCACCAAATGTGCAAGAAATGGTGCCACCAAGTACTCCCACAGGTATACAATCAAGGGTAGATGATGGATCATCTATTGGTGGAAATGATGAGCCAAATGTGGCTGATATGCAGGTGGGACAGCAAGCTGAAATGCCATTGAGAAGATCATCTAGAGTGTCTAGACCGCCTGATAGGTTTGTTCCAGGGGTAGACTATGTGATGCTTACTGATTGCGGGGAGCCTTCTTGCTACAAAGAGGCTATGATGCGTGAGGATCAACGCAAGTGGGAGTATGCTATGCAATCAGAGATGAGTTCACTTATGAAGAATAAGACTTGGGACTTGGTTTCTTTGCCACATGGAAAGAAAGCATTGCCATGTAAATGGGTCTACAAAATGAAGGTCACCGGTGATGATGTGCCTAGATACAAGGCCCGTTTGGTTGCTAAAGGGTTCAAGCAAGAGAAGGGTGTGGACTTTGATGAGATATTCTCTCCGGTTGTGAAGATGACCACACTTAGATGCATGCTTGGACTAATGGCAGTAGAGGATATGGAGCTTATGCAAATGGATGTCAAGACAACTTTCTTGCATGGGGATTTGCATGAGGACATTTACATGGTGCAGCCGGAAGGCTTTGAAGAAAAGGGCAAAGAGCATTTAGTTTGCAAGCTGAAAAAGAGTCTCTATGGTCTTAAGCAAGCACCTAGAGAATGGTATCAGAAGTTTGATGCTTTCATTTGGTCCCAGGGTTTTAGAAGGAGTGAAATTGATCACTGCCTCTACACTAAAAGGGCTAAGGATAATAGCCTGATAATCTTGGCACTATATGTGGATGATATGCTATTGGCTAGCAAGAATACTTATGAGCTAGATGCATTAAAGGCCAAGTTGCATGAGGCCTTTGATATGAAGGATTTGGGATTTGCAGGTCATATTCTTGGTATGCGCATCACGCGTGATCGGAGTAGGAAACTCCTTTGGCTTTCACAAAAAGAGTATGTTACAAAAGTATTGCAACGTTTCAATATGGAGGGGGGGAAGGCAGTGAGTACTCCATTGCCTCCATATGTGAAACTGAGTCATACAGATAGTCCCAAATCAGATGAGGAGAGGGCCATGATGGCCAAGGTTCCTTATGCATCAGCAGTTGGGAGTCTTATGTATGCTATGATAGCTACTAGACCAGACATTGCATTTGCAGTGGGAGTTGTAAGCCGGTATATGGCTAATCCAGGAAAGAGGCATTGGGAGGCAGTTAAGTGCATCATGAGGTACATGAAGGGTACCAAGGAGATGTGCATTTGCTTTGGTAAAGGAGACATGCGTGTACTTGGGTACACAGATTCAGACTATGCAGGCCATGTGGATAGTAGGAGATCCACTTCTGGTTATGTGTTCACCTTTGCAGGTGGTGCAGTGTCGTGGATGTCTCGCACACAGAAGTGCGTGGCTTTGTCTACCACAGAGGCTGAGTATGTTGCAGCCACAGAGGGTTGCAAGGAGGCTATATGGCTTGATCGGCTAGTGGGAGATTTGGGGATTCATACAGGTGTACCGACATTGCATAGTGATTCCATGAGTGCTATTCAGCTAGCACGGAATCCGGTCTTTCATGCAAAGACCAAACACATTGAGGTCAGGTACCATTTCATCAGGGAGGTACTTGAGGACAAGCGCATAGAGCTTGTCAAGGTTCATACAGATGATAACCCTGCAGATATGCTGACGAAGAGTCTACCTAGTCAGCGGTTTGAGTATTGTTGTGTATTGATGGGCATTGGATAGTATGCTCATTGGTTGTTCTCCCTTAAAGGCACATTGTCTTTTAAGTGGGAGGTTGTGGGGGCTAAAGGTCACTGTGCCTTAACCCCAGTTATGTACAATACTCAAACACATATATAAATGAATGAAAAAGAAGATTAGGGTGGTTCTGCACCCACCAAAACTTGTGTGGCTCTCTGTCTCTCTCTCTCGCTCTCTCTCCCTCTTCCGTTCTTGCTTCCGTTGAGAGCACTCTCACGGAATGCGTGTCTCGTCTCTCTGTCTGTGGGAAGGCGACCCATCGCAGCTTGCTGTGGGCCCAATTTACGAGAGTTAGATAAAGTGCATACCATATGTAATAAAATAGATAAAATAATAAATTAAATGAGAAGAAGAAGACTTACCACCCATGCCTCGAACACCAACCATCCGCCTGCACCAAAGTGCGAAGCACCTACGGTGTCAAACCGTCTCCTCACAGCTATCCTTTGACTGTCAAACTTTTGGGGATGGTCCCTATACTCCTTCTTCAAAAACTTCCAGCTAGCTTTGTCTACCTAACTAGGTTTAGCCTTCCCCTTTGTGATGGAAGTTTGCAAGGTTGACCTACGATGCTTCAAGATAGCAAGAAGACCGCACACATGCACTCTCGCATGTAATCCTCATTGAACTCCCAATTTGGGAGGTTAGGGTATTGTCTTTTCAATTCCTCAATGATTGCCTTCTTGTTTTCGTCATCCTAGTACTGCCAGTCAGTAGCTATGCTGCTCTTCAAGTGGTGGCTCATCGATTGCCTCACGGTGGCTAGCACTTCTGAGCCCTTTTTATTTTCTATTATCTCTCCACCCCTAGTGATTTCATAGTACAGGTCCGCGGGTCGAAAGGAATCATCATAGAAGTGGAAGAGCCAGAGCAAGGGGTGGTACTACGAGCGCTTACAGAGCGAGGAGTAGCAGAAGGAGTGGGAGAGGACAAGGGACCTGATTGGTACTGGGTCTCATGACCAAGTGGAGACCTGTAGGGATGTGAGTGTGTTGACTCATCTACATCTCCCGAGTCACCACAGAAGCTTCGACCTTTCCCACCCTTCCCTCCCTTATGATGCATATGCCCAGGTGATGACCCCTCAATTAAAGGGGTTAGAGGGGACGGCTGTCGAGTACGTCCAGTCATCGTCGGTGTAGGAGATGAAATAGCTGAGGTCCTATGGGATAGCAGAGAGAAGAATCTCATTGCCTCCCCATCACTCATCTGTGCAACAAACTCGTCGAGACTCTCGGTGAAGCCATGGGCTGCTAGCAAAGGAGTTCCCCGAGGGGTAGTCACAGTGCTAGGCTTAAGAGGAGTCGGTAGAGGCCCTAAGGAGTTAGCTAAGTGGAATCAAAGTCCTCTGGAGAGTACAGATCATGATGTCTCCTGCTGTGAGGGTTTTTGTATTGATTGGACGTGTGACGTGATGCCATGTCTAATTTGGGGGGATTGGACAAACATAGACACAAACACGAAAACAAAAACAAACACAAGAGTGGGTAAGAAGTGGAAAGACAATTAATTACTTAAGATAATTATGAAATTCAAACTCAAGAAATTATGTTCAAAAGATAATTAATTACTTAAGAAAATTAGGAAAGAACATCAATGCAGAAAAAAATAATTATGAATTACTGTTCGAGGTACTTTCCCCCTTCAAGATGCTAGGGGGGTCCCTCATCTTCCACTTCTTCTAATATGAGGTCATACTCTTCAAGGATGATGTACTGGCTCTCCATGAAGGCCTCTACACAACCCATTATGTCCTTTAGACATTCATCTTTGGTGCTCCAACGGTCATGGCAGTCTCTCCAAAACCTACAAAGATCCCATAGGTTGTGTCATGGATTCCTCTATCACCCCTGCTCCATGCACTTGCGGTGAGGACTATGGGGGTTAAAGGTCACTGTGCCTTTACCCCAGTTATGTACAATACTCAAACACATATATATAAATGAATGAAAAAGAAGATTAGGGTGGTTCTGCACCCACCAAAACTTGTGTGGCTCTCTGTCTCTCTCTCTCTCTCTCTCTCTCTCTCTCTCCTCCTTCCGTTCTTGCTTCCGTTGAGAGCACTCTCAACTGGTATCAGAGCCTGGGTGATCTAGCTGAGCGTGCATGAATGCTTGAAGCTCAGCAGCTCTGTGGGAGGAAGGAGAAGCTCTGTGGGAAGCTTTGTGGGTGACTTTACTTGCATTCGAGTGTGTAGAGACCTTGAAGGAACCTTTGGAAAAGTCACTTTGGTTTTGCGAAGTGGTTTTGAGAGCCTGTTAGGAGTTTTCAAAGAAAAAGTCGTTTTTTGAGCTTTTCTCTGTTCCGTTCGATGACAGAGACTTCGTATTGACTTGTAGAGGCAACTATTGCTTGCTTTTGGTGTCCACTTCACTTTAGGAGCTTGGAAACAACTTCATTCTTGAATCTAGGATCATTTCATTGGATTTCTGGCTCACTGTGTCAGTTCTTGCGTTTTTTGCCCGGGTGTTGGAACTCAAGTTTGGAGCAACCATTTGCAGATCTATCAGTTCTGGTGGACTCAGGAGGTCCTAAAACTTCTATGTTGCTCATCATTCACACTTCTATGGAGTTTACAAACAGCTCTGTTTCCAAAAACGTTTTTCAGTCCGTGTGTTGGACCCAGTGATTGAGACCATGGTTTCCAAAACTGTCTATCCCATTGCATTTCAGATGCCCAAAAACCCCTCCCTGTCAGTTCTTGCACGATTTGGTGGAGGATTTTCAGAGTTATAGCTCTCTGTGTATTCGATTTCATCTCTCTGTTATGCATTTTTCATTCTAAGGTTTTGAAACTTTAGATTTATGCCACATGGTAGTGGATAAGTGTTGACTCCCATTTCTCACTCATCGGTTGGGATTTTGGAGTTCTGGCAGAAGAGAGATATTTGCAAATTTTCTTGCCGAGTCCGATTATGCAATGGCACCCATGTTTTGAGGCATCTCAGGTTCTATTTTCAGTAGCGGTCATTACCGTGGGACTATGATTTGTTGAGCATACCTTATGCAGATCACTCTGGTTGCAGTTTGAGCAGTGTGCGCTCATTCCTGGTGTGCATTGGGTTGCAGTGGATGATTTATAGGCCATTTGGATGCATTGCGGTCCTTATTGGATGCACTGATACGCCCAAATTGCCTTGTGGGATGCTATTTTTATGGACGCTTTGCACATGGATGCTATTCTATGCTGAGGGACAGCTTTGACACATTGCAGGTGATGCACTGATAGTGCTATGCTCTGTTGGATGAGATATTATTAATGCATATTCCAGTGGATGGTGTTTATGCTTGAGTCATTTGGCACTTATTGGCATTTTGGATTGCCATTGCAGTTGGCATTTTCTTTTGGGCCAGATTTGCTCATATGGATGCATAGTATATGCACATGAGTCAGATGCTTTGAGACATGAGTTTTGGTGATATTTCACTCTATTGTGGCATACACATTTGGGTGCACCTGGTATTTGGTGTGATTCTCTCTTGCAGGCACTAGCATTTGGGATTTTGTTTCATTTGCATCATGGCATCCTCTTCCATGTCTGAAAAGGAGTTTTTCAGCATTAAAAAGTTTGATGGGACAAACTTTTCTTTGTGGAAAGAACAAATAAGGGATGTGCTTATTCAAAAGAAGCAGATTAAACCCTTGGCAGGGATTGAAGCTAAGCCTGCAAATATGTCTGAGGATGATTGGAATGAGTTGGATCCATTAGCAAAGTCTACTATTAGACTTCATCTTGTAGAGTCAGTTTATTTCACAATAGTAAATGAGCAGACTACGGAAGGTCTGTGGAAGAAACTGTGTGCCACTTATGAGAAGGAAACTACCTCTAATAAAGTTTACCTCATGAAGAGGTTGTTTGAGCTATAGATGAAGGAAGGGGTCTTCATTGCTTCTCACTTGAATGAATTCAATATTATTTTCAGCCAGCTTCAGGCTCAGAAAATGAATTTTGATGCGGAGACTAAGGCAATATTTCTCTTATGTTCATTGCCATCCTCATGGGATACCTTCCGTACAGCTGTCAGTAACTCTGCACCTGGTGGAGTACTAAAATTTGATGATGTTGTGGGTAGCTTGTTGGCCGAGGAGATTAGACGGAAGTCTATGGATGGCAACAAGGAGGATGCAGCCTTAAATGTGCAAAGGGGCAGATCACAGTTCAGGGGGAAGTCCCAAGAAAGAGGGAAGTCTCGTAGCAAATCCAGGGCATGGAACATTAAGTGTTACCATTGTGGCAAGAAGGGCCATATGAAAAAGGATTGCTACAAGCTGAAAAGAGAGCAAAAGGATAAGAAAAAGGATGCAAATTGGGGTGCAAATCAAAAGGAAGAGAGTCCAAGGGAGGACAAAGGAAAAGTGAAGATTGAGGAGATCAATGCAGTCACACATGATAGAGACAATGACGTTCTCTTCATGTCTAGTTCATCTGCAGAGTTGCTTACCACTTCAGATGATGCATATTCCCAGGATTGGAATTTGGATTCTGGTGCTTCATTCCATGTTACTCCCCATAAGGAATGGTTCTCCACTTATGACAGTGGAAAGACAGGTTGTGTGCATCTTGGAAATGACTATGCATGTGACATAGTGGGAGCAGGTGACATAAAGTTTTCTTTTGCAAATGGGTCTACAATTGTTTTGAAACATGTGAGACATGTGCCTAAGCTGACCAAGAGTCTTATTTTAGTGGGTCAACTAGATGATGCTGGTTTTCACACCACTTTTGGCTTTCAGAGTTGGAAAATTCAAAAGGGCTCTATGCTTTTGGCCAGGGGTGCCAAGTGTGGGACTTTGTATCCCTTACATGTATCAGGGGTATTTGATCATGTTGTTGCAATAACCGAGCAGCCAAGCACTTCTTTGTGGCATTGCAGGTTGGGGCACATGAGCCAGAATGGAATGAAACTCTTATGCTGTTTGGGTTATGTACCGCATTTGAGTTTCTCTGATTTTGAATTTTGTGAGCATTGTCTCTATGGGAAGCAGACTAAATCAGCCCATAAAAGAAGGGGAAAGAAAGAGTTTGAAATGCTTGATTTGGTGCATTCAGATGTATGTGGTCCCATGCCTACACGGTCATTAGGTGGGACTGAATACTATGTGACATTCATTGATGATGCAACTAGGAAAGTGTGGGCTTATGCTATAGCTCGGAAGAGTGATGTGTTCCAGGTATTTCAGAAATGGCTGGCCTTGGTTGAGAATCAGTCAGGTAGAACGCTTAAATGCCTACGGACTGACAATGGTGGAGAGTATCTCTCTCATGACTTTCAGCATTTCTGCGATACATGTGGGATTAAGAGGAAGCTCACATCCCCTCGTACTCCAGAGCAAAATCCAGTTGCAGAAAAGATGAACCGTACCATTCAAGAAAGGTTGCAATGCATGCTTTCCAATGCAAGTCTTTCTGGTGGTTTTTGGGCTGAAGCAATAAAGACTGCAGTGCATGTGATCAATAGATCACCTAATAAGAGTTTGGATGGTGGTATTCCTGAAGAGGCATGGAGTGGCAAGAAGCCCTCTTACTCTCATTTGAGTATATTTGGGTGTGAGGCATATGCACATGTGCCAAAGGAGCTTCGAAAGAAGCTAGATCCTAAGTCTGGGAAATGCATCTTTCTGGGTTATGGTGAAAGTGGAGAGATGGGCTATCATCTCTGGGATCTAGAAGCAAAGAAGATCATACGCAGCCATGATGTAGTCTTCAATGAGAAGAAGATGCATAAGGCACCCATGAGGGATGTGGAAATGAGGAGAATCACTTTCCAGGATGTGAATCCACCTACATATGTTGATAGACAGCAAGTTGTCCATGCAACAAATGTGCAAGAAATGGTGCCACCAAGTACTCCCACAGGTATACAATCAAGGGTAGATGATGGATCATCTATTGGTGGAAATGATGAGCCAAATGTGGCTGATATGCAGGTGGGACAGCAAGCTGAAATGCCCTTGAGAAGATCATCTAGAGTGTCTAGACCGCCTGATAAGTTTGTTCCAGGGGTAGACTATGTGATGCTTACTGATTGCGGGGAGCCTTCTTGCTACATAGAGGCTATGATGCGTGAGGATCAACGCAAGTGGGAGTATGCTATGCAATTAGAGATGAGTTCACTTATGAAGAATAAGACTTGGGACTTGGTTTCCTTGCCACATGGAAAGAAAGCATTGCCATGTAAATGGGTCTACAAAATGAAGGTCACAGGTTATGATGTGCCTAGGTACAAGGCCCGTTTGGTTGCTAAAGGGTTCAAGCAAGAGAAGGGTGTGGACTTTGATGAGATATTCTCTCCGGTTGTGAAGATGACCACACTTAGATGCATGCTTGGACTAGTGGTAGTAGAGGATATGGAGCTTATGCAGATGGATGTCAAGACAGCTTTCTTGCATGGGGATTTGAATGAGGAAATTTACATGGTGCAGCCGGAAGGCTTTGAAGAAAAGGGCAAAGAGCATTTAGTTTGCAAGCTAAAGAAGAGTCTCTATGGTCTTAAGCAAGCCCCTAGAGAATGGTATCAGAAGTTTGATGCTTTCATTCGGTCCCAGGGTTTTAGAAGGAGTGAAATTGATCACTGCCTCTACACTAAAAGGGCTAAGGATATTAGCATGATAATCCTGGCACTATATGTGGATGATATGCTATTGGCTAGCAAGAATACTAATGAGCTAGATGCATTAAAGGCCAAGTTGCATGAGGCCTTTGATATGAAGGATTTGGGATTTGCAGGTCATATTCTTGGTATGCGCATCACGCATGAGCGGAGTAGGAAACTCCTTTGGCTTTCACAAAAAGAGTATATTACAAAAGTATTGCAGCGTTTCAATATGGAGGGGGGGAAGGCAGTGAGTACTCCATTGCCTCCATATGTGAAACTGAGTCATACAGATAGTCCCAAATCAGATGAGGAGAGGGCCATGATGGCCAAGGTTACTTATGCATCAGCAGTTGGGAGTCTTATGTATGCTATGATAGCTACTAGACCAGACATTGCATTTGCAGTGGGAGTTGTAAGCCGGTATATGGCTAATCCAAGAAAGAGGCATTGGGAGGCAGTTAAGTGCATCATGAGGTACATGAAGGGTACCAAGGAGATGTGCATCTGCTTTGGTAGAGGAGACATGCGTGTACTTGGGTACACAGATTCAGACTATGCAGGGCATGTGGATGGTAGGAGATCCACTTCTGGTTATGTGTTCACCTTTGCAGGTGGTGCAGTGTCGTGGATGTCTTGCACACAGAAGTGTGTTGCTTTGTCTACCACAGAGGCTGAGTATGTTGCAGCCACAGAGGGTTGCAAGGAGGCTATATGGCTTGATCGGCTAGTGGGAGATTTGGAGATTCATACAGGTGTACCGACATTGCATAGTGATTCCATGAGTGCTATTCAGCTAGCACGAAATCCGATCTTTCATGCAAAGACCAAACACATTGAGGTCAGGTACCATTTCATCAGGGAGGTACTTGAGGACAAGCGCATAGAGCTTGTCAAGGTTCATACAGATGATAACCCTTTAGATATGCAGACAAAGAGTCTACCTAGTCAGCGGTTTGAGTATTGTCGTGTATTGATGGGCATTGGATAGTATGCTCACTGGTTGTTCTCCCTTAAAGGCACATTGTCCTTTAAGTGGGAGGTTGTGGGTGTTAAATGTCACTGTGCCTTTACCCCGGTTATGTATAATACTCAAACACATATATATAAATGAATGAAAAAGAAGATTAGGGTGGTTCTGCACCCACCAAAACTTGTGTGGCTCTCTGTCTCTCTCTCTCTCTCTCTCTCTCTCTCCTTCTTCCGTTCTTGCTTCTGTTGAGAGCACTCTCAAGGACCCCACCCAAGCGCATGCACTTGGACGTTGTACTTCACCCAGTTCATATCGTGCATAATCTTCTCTGCTACATGTAATAGCAGAGAAGAGATGTCCTGAATCACTCCAACATGAGAAATTGGGTTGGAGTTTTAGGAGGACAGCTGTGGGTGAGCGCATGGTTCTTTTGTGATTACTAAAAGAAAAACATTAATGGGGCAAAACAAGGCTTGCTGTGCCCCTGTTTAGCCCCACTAATGTTTTTTTTAAAGTTCTATTAAGGGTTGCTATATAGTGATGCTTTACTACTGTCGCTATATAGCAACGTTTACCAGAGTTGCTATATAGCAATGCTTATATAGCAACATTTCCTTTTCGATGTTAATAGCGACATAAATAGTGACCTTTGCACCCATTTTTAAAAAAAAAATCTTTTTAGTATAAAAAAGGCCGGTATTTCCATCAGAAAATGGCCTGTGCCTTGTAGTGTGAGGTGGGACCAATATGGTAGCCGATAAAAGATGGAGTACCTAAACAGAAGATGGTGTTAGCATGCAATATATATTTCCATTCAATATAGCACACAATAGTTACAAACCCTTACCGGCTCATGCCATGTGGAGGAGTCATGGAACGATCCCAAATTCTCATCCAATCTCCTACAATGAGTGGCTGTGGGGGGACTTCATTTCAAGGGGCAACATATCTAGGATGATCAAGTGGGATAAATCGATGGTGATTCTCATAGATGACCTTATTCAATGCATCTTCCCATGAAGCAACTAGCAAAGGACCACAAATAGGACAAGCATGGTAACCCGATGTAGTGAGACCTAAACAATAGATGCGATTGTGTAAGCAAGGTGGGTTTAGGATACCACATCAATTGCCTACTCATAATTAAAAGTTCAATGCTTAAATGAACACTCACCATAGCTTGGGAAGTCATGCATCATCCACATCAAGACTTCTTTGTAGTTGAAGTCTCGTGATGAGGGAGGCTTGCTCATGTCATGCACCTTGATACATCTCCAAAGTACCTCTAGCTCATCAATCAGAGTCTCCACATAAACATCTGGGTTTTTGACTTAATGTTTCCTTGGAATTAGAAGGGATAACATAACATGTCCTTTCTTAATCACCATAGAGGATGGAAGATTATAATTCACCAATTTCACTGGCCATACACTATAGGGACACTGTAAGAGGTGCTTTTGAGACCAAATGGGTTCACACCATCCATACCCAATCCAAGTCTCAAGCTCCTAGGTTATTCCTTGAAGCTTGCCCATGTGTCTTCAATATGCTTCCATGCAGGAGTGTTTGTGGGAGTTCTCCACTTGCCATTGGCGGTTAATCGATGGGAGGAATGCTATGACATGAGCTCTGCAATGGATTTGCATTTGAACATATGTTGGATGCGAGGGATTATGGAAAAATGTCACATAACCTTATGAGGCACATCCAAAGTTTTGAGATCTGCTCTATATCTTGCCTCTCCACAAGTAGGACACTCTCTTACCTCCTTATGTGGTCCATGAAACAAAATGCAATCATTGACACACACATGGATGTGCTTGTAATCCAACCTTCCAAGAGAGGTCACATGTTGCCTTGCCATATTTGCTGAGGTCGGTAATTTATTCTCCCTCGAAAGCATTTTAGACAATAGCTTGCATGTGAAGACCATAAATGAGAAAAAGTATTCCAGTAATTGACCCAATAGCATAATTCACCATGTTTGCAAAATAGAAATTAAAGCTTACTTGAGTAAGGCATTCAAACTTGCATTGCTCCATCCATATATGGTTTGCAAGTTTAGTAACTCAAGGGAGGCATGCAAAATAGAGAATGTGCACCACTCAAACACTGGTGTCGATGCTACAGTAAAAAGATCGTCCTGCTCCATGCTATCATCCCTACCTAAGGACTGATGGGCAAATACATCTCACACCATATCATTAAACACCTCCTCCACCACAACCTCATGAGGTAGGGCCACCAAGGGGCCATCCCCACACCGCTCATAAGTGCGAGTGGAAGAAAGCAATGAAGATAGTGAAGGCGGACCCCAGTCTGCAACATGTGGAGGCAGGAAGGATCCAAATGGAGCAATATGGAAACATGCATTTTGGAGTAGGGGGTATTGCATCATGGGAGGCCCAATTTGTAAGTATCGATCTCAAATTATATTGAGTTTATGTGTTTATTAGGAGGTTGTTTCTTTGTACTAACCCCTTTGCAAATTGTGCCATCTTGTAGCTTGATATCGTGGGTAGATACCCTACTCCTACAAGATAGCCTACCATTGTGGACATCGTAGACAGAATACATGGAGGCACTTCTGGGTTGATTACTAAGAGAAGGAGTATATCCGGGCTACTGGAGCCTTAAAAGTACTTAAATAATGTCAATGTTGTAAATAAATATTTGATTTTTCATACATTGATACATGTTGTCCCTCGTTTATAGGACCCTAGGGATATTCAGGAGGAAGAAGGCGAGGATATTGAGGAGGAAGAAGGTGACAAAGAAGGCGATGAAGAAGGGAGCAAGGACATGGATGACTTAGATTAGTCATAGAAGTAGTGCTAGCAACTCTTTTTTGTACTTGAAACCGTCGGCTTAGCTTCATGCCTCTCTTGTATATACACTCCTCTTATTTTTTATACTTGAAGCCACATTAATTTGGCTTCATGCTATATGTATATACAAGCACTTTTTGGGCTATGAATTAATATATAACACTCCTCTTTTTTTTTTGCATTCAATTTCCTTGTGAACTAAACGTTTTGGAGTTGTAATATTTCATTCGAAATTATAATCATCAGCTATAGATGTGCATGGAGTCATGCAAATTAAAATGCGCGTGGCTGTAAGAATTGAATCGCACACTGTAGAAATGGGATTCTTGCAACCACACATAATACACAGCATTTTGTTCAACCACACAGAATTCTATTTTTTTTTAAATTTTGCAGAGCATCTATAAGCGTATCTTTTGGTTTTTTTTTAATTTCTACAAAGCGTCTATAGGTGTGTCTGCTTGTTATATAGATGCGCCTATAGGCTTGCAAATTGGGTGGGGAGAAAAGTATTCTTATGGTCACAACATTTGGAAACAAAGTTGCGGGAGGTTCCTGTGCATCCATATGAAGCAATCAATTCTAAAGAGTTAGGGGATGATCACCTCGAGATAGCCACTTCTCAAGTGTCTGTGCTAGATGGTACCAGTAATCAGTCTATAGAGGATGTTCTTTAGGTGAAATTGCTAAAATGGCCAAGTGAACGACTTACATTCGAGGATGGGAGTAAGTTGTTACTAAGAGATCCGACTGAAAATGAGGACAATATTGATCATTTCTTTCTCTCTATTGATGACTTACATGCAGAAAAACATCTAAAAAAGAAATGGCCATATAAAATGATAAATAGGAAAGGACATGATAAGAATGAAAGTAAAACTAGGTTGTCCATGAAGACTATCCCCAAGGAGTAAAACTAGGTTGTCCATGAAGACTATCCCCAGGGCTATCCAAAGGGTTGCAAGTATTGATTGTTGTAAAGGGCATTGTTGTCAAGTTGCTGATTGGGAAATGGTATTGAATGCTCAACAAGAATATTGGGGTCAATCTTTTGCTAATCATGTGAATCACATTTATAGCAACCTAAAAACATCCGCGAGGGTTGGGAGCCATACTAATGGATTGACATTCTTCATAGGAAATATGAATGTTTGTTGCAAGGCTTAGTACATGATACAGGGAATTTCAAAGACAACTTTTTATAGGTATAAGAAGCAATATGATCTTGGAGTGTGAAAAGCTATGCATGGAAACACCAATATAATATGAAATCAATTGAGGCATGTGGAGATTGGAAAAGATATGATTCAACAATTTGTTGAGTATAATGCAGTGAAAATTCCCCATAAAATTCGCACAATGATGATAGGGGAACATAAGACACAAATGGTCATCTCGTCAATGTACAAGCAAGTGGATATTTTATGAGAAGTAAACGATGGAGGGGATAATGTACAAGCCTTTTTCGAAGTCAATGTTTCATAGGTTATGGAACATAGTATTCAAACAAGTTGGTCTATAAAAAATAAGTACATTCTCCAAATGTGACATTTTGCTCTACACTTAAGATGAAGCTAGAAAGAACAAAGATAAAAAGTGAGAGGGAAAAGCTACTACTCAAGAGACGAGCACATAGTTTGTAACAAATGTCTTGCAAAAGCCTATATGCATGGAGGTTATCTTTGGAGTTGGACCCAAAGTAGAATCTTTGCATCATTCATGATAAGATGGATCAAATGAAGACTTGCATTCCAAGGCTACAACCTATACCAAAATCATTGAGCAGTATAATGCAACTTCCTGTAGCCTTAACAAGGATGCTCACTCATGGGCATGGGCAATTGGCATGTATGGAAACTTCTCTTTGCAGTATTGGAAGAGTGACCCTAATTTCACTATTGGTTCATTGTCATTATGTTTGAAAAACCTTGAGAGGCTATACAAGCACATTTATGGTGATCTTTCTAATAAGCATGGTACTGAAAGGCAAGATTTATTCTTTGCATTGATGTCAAGGGATGCATTAGATTACCACATGTGGGAAGGTGGACTTTTAAAAGGAGATAGATGTGCCCACCCGTCACTTTTTTTAAAAAATTCAAGAAACACGTCTGTACGCATGTCTATGGATGCATTGTGTTGTTGTGATCGTTTAAATTGATAGAAATCTCCATGCAAAATGTTTTAAAGAGACTCAAACTATCCTCCAATTATAAAAGCTTAGATAATTATTACTTCAAATTATCAAGAGCCTTAGCAAACTCATGCATAGTGCAATTCTATTGGACTTGTAGGGAATCACACATATCCAACCAATATTGCACATCTTCACCATATCTTTGCTATGGTTTCTCTCAGATTGATATGAATCATGAGCACTTTTCTTGCCTTTCAAGATATTCTTATAAATCCACAATCATTTCTCTTGTTTGTTCCTTGTCCTTTTGCACACTAATCTATTTCTATTTTTCACATCCATTCTAGTACTCTTAAGCTATTTATTCAAGTCTTTGATGTGGTTCTTAGCTTCTTAAATTATCTACCTCTCCTACTCAACTAACTTTTCAACTCCCCTTACTTGGGCATTAGGTTCCTCAACTTGCTTTTGTGCATGCAGTTACTCTACCTAGGCTTTTTATATTATCTACCCTAGCCTTTTAGCTAATGATCTAGGTGGTTGATGTAGTTCTTTGCTTTTGAATTCTCTACCTCTCCTCCTCAACTAACTTTTCAACTTCCCTTGCATGGGCATTAGATTTTTTAGCTTGTGCTTGCTACACATTAGCATGTGCTTATAAGTCTACCTAGGCTTTGTCTCTATCTTGTCTTTAGCACACCCCACCCACCCCCCCCCCCCCAAAATTCCTCTCTTGTAATCCACAATTTATTTTCTTCATTAGATTTTCTCTTTAGGCTGCTCATTTTCTATTTTTGTTAGTGCTTCATTAACTTTCCTCTCTAGGCTCCTCAATTCCTATTGACATTGGTGCATCATTGCTTTTAGACTTTGGCCGAATAGGTACAATCCAATGCTCATGGATTGAGTTCATAATACCCTCATGTGCCATATTCAAGTTGTCTAGCATGGCCTTAGCAATGGCCTTTAAATATAATCTCACATCCACATAGGTTTTCTATTACTGCTTGAACTTACAAAAAATTTGTGGTTACTTCAGTATCCAATAGAAATTTGAGAGAAATTCCTTGTTTGCCTAAGGATAGCCTAAAATTCTCCTAGCAAGTCCAAGATGACTCCACCATCATTTTTGAGTACACGTTGAGGAATTCCATTTAAAAATCCTATTTCTTTCGAGCGTGGTCTCAGCCTAACTGCCTACAAGATACTATAGAATGGTAATTAGCTTCTCGATTGTTCTTTCATCAATTTAAACTTTCTTATCCTAGTAGATTGTATCCCTCCTTTGAATTCATTTCTATAAGAGCTTGCATATGGTCGAGAATGGAGAGATATTAGTGGATGCATTGAATGCTATAATCTGGATGGTTAATGGACTAGCTATCAGGTTTTGAAATGCAAAGTTTGTAGAGATATCTGTGTTGTGAGGAAGTAAAAAGTAGGCTAAAGGCACTTGTAGGGAAGAAGCTAGAGGTGTAAGGATTGTAGCTAAGAAGATGGAGTTTCATGCCTTGTAGGAAAGCTGAAAGGATTGCATGGAAAAAGGAGGAGGTGCATGGCTTGCATAGAACACAAAGGTTCAAATGCATGCAAAGAGTGAACTCGAGAGTTGGGAGTGTGGAAGAATGAAGCTTCTTTCATGCAAGATATTAGGTGTGAAAGACAATGTAGCTATGATGGAGATCAAGTATTTTAGACACCCAATGGTTGAGGTGGGTCATTGTAGTGGAGGATCTAGTGGAGGTCCAACGACTATGGGTGGAGCACCAGTCACCATACCTAGGGGTTAAATACCCCATACTAAGGTGTATTTATATTACCTCTGACCCTTAAATTATGTAGAGTTTTTATAACTCCACAAGAAAATTGACCCCTTTTGTTGATTTCACGTTTTATCTTACATATTTCTTAGTGATCCTCCCTAACTCCTCCCTAACCACATTGTAGTGGATAGATGGGCATGTTGTGCTCAAGATTAGGCCATCAAAATTTAGACACTATGGTGTATGAGGTGGGCAAGCATGGTGAAGGATCTAGTGGAGGACCAACACTATAGACGGAGGACTTGGTGGAGGACCAAGAACCATGGTAGAGGTTATGGACATTGTGTTGGTTGAAAGTATTGATAGTAAAACTCCAACTGTTTAGCTCAAAATGAGAGATTGGGCCCCATAGAATTCTATTCTAGCACCAATACAGTGCATGATTGGCCACTAAGCTAGTTTTAAATGCAACTAACATGGATGTGATGATGAATTAAACTCTCATTAAATATCCACCAACTTGAAATGAAATCTAAGCAATTGCAATGCGTAACTTAGGCTCACATGCTTGCACTATAATCTACTAACAAAAACATTAAAATAAGGCAACAAGCCCACAATAATGAGCTACAAAATCAACACATGATACTTTTTGAAAGAATATGAATAAAAGTCGCAAATTTGATTTGACGCTTTGTTAATCCTTTTTAAAACCATTTTTGTTGTTTTTAAAACTCCAACAAGCTTGATTGGAGAGCACTAGAATCTCGAACAAAGTGAGAGTACTACAATGGCACGAATATATATGGGTAAACTTAATCACCAGA
The DNA here is from genome assembly GCF_047967505.1 of Dipteris shenzhenensis. Taxonomy (NCBI): domain Eukaryota; kingdom Viridiplantae; phylum Streptophyta; class Polypodiopsida; order Gleicheniales; family Dipteridaceae; genus Dipteris; species Dipteris shenzhenensis. The sequence continues at coordinate 38,558,125 of NC_141625.1, forward strand.
TATAAATATTGTGCGGTAGATGGAAAGATTATGCATATACAAATGCTACGTGGTAAATATAAGCATAGCATGTGGTATTTGTATATAATAGTGTATTGAGCTATTATAGCCGGTTCCAGTTAAAAATCACAATTGTTGGTTTTACAAATCATCAATTTAAGCCGATGGATTTAAATCTCCTGCAAATCCCTCGACTCAAGGTAAAGCAGAGACTTCCCGTCCTTCGAGCTTAATGAACATTCAAACCTCCTCTTTCCCCTCTTGGTGCTTCTCATATCGAGTAATCCTTTGAAGTTCTTGTTGAGTAGGGGACATACCTTTAGAATTTTCATCAAAATACATGTTCAAGGATTCCAAAACTTATCATATACCTATATGTATAGGTAAAGATATCAAACACTAGCACGAAACGGTCCATAGAGTGATGATGGACAACTTGAGTTATTTCAATACGGCCATGCAAATTGATATTGCCAAAAGCTTGCAGCACCATCGAACCAGTAGAATCCCTCGCGAGCCACGATCCACCGGCAGTCGCTGTTGCATCTGTTGAAATCCCTCTTGAAATCATAAGCATTGAAATGGCCGGTCGTCCCGTTCCACTGTACGTTGCAGTAAAATAGTGTGTCCAATAGAATACTGGGTGAGAAGCTCCAGTCGAATTCTTGCCCGTCTGGCACCTGCTGAGCGCCTAAATCCGTGTCCCCCGACTGACAGTGCAAATCCATCACCTGACCCGTCCCAAGTCGGGCTAAAATGTGAGTCGTTATGGTCGCTTCTGTGTAGCGGCAAACTAGAGCCAGCAGGAGCAGCTGACATGTCAATACGCAGCGAGACAATTCTTTCATTGTTCACGGTGCTATAGAGCTCTCAAATAAGACTTGTTCAGACGGCTCTCCCACCTTCACGGGAAACAGCAGGATAATTAAGCAAAAGTCCCAAACCCAGACGATCAAACAGCTCTACAAGATCGAACATCAATTTGAACAGATGTTGCAGACCTTTCAAATCTCGCAAGTTTTCGATTTCAAATGAAATGTCTGGTTGCAGAAAAACAAGCAGCATAGAAGAATAAAGCCAGTGGATTGATGGATGTTTCCGTAGCCAACTCCTGGAACGCATGGGGGTTTACAAAACATCGTAGACGCTGCAAATGCCCAGAAAATGAATACTGACCTCGAACTATGCTGAAAATCAACAGAAACACTAAACGCTCCTCTCCTCACCATGGATTCGTCAGGGGGAGGTCGGCGGAGCTTTACATGTTTTTTCGTTTGTCCGCATCTTCAAAGAATACACCCAACCAAATTTAAATATTTAAATTGGTGACGATAATACATATGCTTTTCTCATTTTCGTATGAACTATAGGGTATGAAATAGACCCCTTATGCTTTTGAGGTTCACTAAAAGAGATGCGTATGCGCTTTGAACATGCATCTGAATTGGCATATGGTTCCCATATGGTTCCTCCAGAAGTGAGTTATGAAGAAATTCTAAGGAGAGATTCTCTTTAGAATAAGCATGCTCTCAAATTTATTAATTTCAAGTCTCTTTGTACAAGTAGCATGAAGAAATTTTCAATATAAACATTAAAACTATTAGAAGTTACTAAAATTATAAGTGAAGGTTAATCTCATAATTTTGGGCCAAGAGAAACCCAAAATCCAAGCACCTCATGCAAGTGAGTTGGCCAATCAATAGTATTGATAAGTATGTGTATATTACGATTATGCATGTTATGTGAATTATGCCTAATGCCATATATATGCCAACTTTATTATGCATATTGTGTTTAATGCCATATATACGTTACTATGTGTATTATGATCGCTATGTGTATTCTGCCTAATGCCATTTATATGCCAACTTTATTATGATCTATTGAGGACCTCGACTTCATGATCTTATATCTAGTGCAAGACTACACCAATCGAGCTCGAATCAATTGCAATTGGTAGCTAATTTTGTGAACAAAATTCCCACATAATAGAAGGAATTGGGTGGAGGGAGGCCAATTAGATGAGGCAGCTGCCAAATTCAATTTCAATTAATCAGTCGACTGATTAACCTAAAGTTAAATTGTGTAATTAATTGGCTGAAAAGGCATGTGAGGAAGATAGCATAGGCAACTACGGGTTAGGAAGGACAAGCTGTGTGAGGAACATAGTGTAGGCATTTGTGGGGGAGCTTAGGGGAGGAAGGAGACACTAAAGAAGGGAGGTAGAAGAGATAAGGCGGTTGAAAGGAGTTGAGGTTGCTGAGGAAGAAGATGCTACGACAAATGAGGTCGCTAAGGAAGGAGATGTTGCATAGAGGAAGCAGGTGGCAGGAAAAGAAGCAAGAGGGTGGGAGGAGAGTGCCTCTTATCTCTCTCTTCACAAATGGCCATGTGTCCATCTTCTAATACCTTCTACCAACCTCTCCCTAATTATCCAATTAACCTTTACTTGCCATCACTCTTATACCACTCCACCCCCTCAAGATTCACTAATTAATGATGCATTTTATGGGCATCAATGTTGGTAGTAGGGAGACTATAAAGAATATCCCTTTTGCATTAATGTGGTTATAGATGCATATGCATGCATTTGTGATATTTTGGAGTATCAAGAGAAACACAAAAACAATTTAAGCCATCGGAAAAAATTCATGTTATCGTTTTTCTTTGTAATTTTATGACTTGTCATTCATGCCTCTAATTTAAACAATTGGAAAGAGAAACTCTTCATAGTTCCAATTGATTTATTGACATCAATTTGAAAATGATAAAGCACTAACATTTATTACTTCAAGACATTGAATTCTCACGTGAGTGAACTCAAATGCGATTTAGAATAGTAGTAAGAGCTTGAGATCCATCCTTTGCCTTGAGTTATCATATTCAAATTGAGTCGTGTGTAAGTGATGTTTCAAAAGTAAGCACATAGGGAGCAACACATGGTCTTATGTTTTGTAATATGTTGAAGGATTGTAATAACATTGGGAAGATCTTGATATATTCTTGCATTGAAATGTCATATCTTTCCATTCATGCCTTTGATTAGAACACTTCAAAAAGGGGAAAGTCTTCAAGTATCATCTCCATGGTTTAGTTATGGGGAGAATGGGCGAGGAATGGGCTTGCAGTTTTTATATTAAATGACTTTCATGTGAATGATGACATCTTGCCATGTTGCCTTGATGCCTTTGCTAAGTGGATTTGGTAGGACATGGAAATGTGTTAGTAAGTCTCACGTTTTTGGGCCAACAACATTGGGACCTAAAGGATAAAATATCTTGCCTTGTTTAAAGGGGTCAAATTATTCTCAATATTGCAAGTGTGCTTGGTTTGGTTATAGGGACAATGGGATTACATCTTTTATTTTGTAGAACTTTCATGTGAGTGATTATGTCTTGTTACGATTCCCTTGGCAAAATGCAGATTCAAGTTGTCCAATATATTCTCTTAGTAATCAAGCCTCAAGAGCACTCTAATGTCTTGACACAGTCTGCAATTCCCTTGGTAGAATGCATATGAGCATCATGTCATCAAATGCATAGACTCTAAGAAATCTAGTCTCAGGGGCACTCCAATTTGTTGATATGGTATGTAATTCCCCTAGCAAAATGCATATGAGAATCAAGTCATCTAATGCATAGACTCTAAGCAATCTAGCCTCAGCAGCCCTCCAGTCTATGACATGGTTTGCAATTTCCATGGTAGCATACTCACAAGAATCAAGTTGTTTAATGCATAGTGGCATGCTCTCTTGACATGGTTTGCAATTCCCTTAGCAAAATTCTCACAAGAACCAAGTCATCTAATGCTAGTCTCAAGAGCACTCTAGTCTATTGACATGGTCTATGATCCCTCTAGTAGAATGCACACAAGAATCAAGATATCTAATAGGTTCTCCAAGTAATCAAGCCTCAGGAGCCTGGAAAAATGCTTACGAGAATTAAGTTATTTCATGCATAGTCAGGGTTCAAGTAGTTACATAATGTAAACTACTCGGTGCTTTCTATCAATTCAAACAACGGATTTTGCAGAGGCATTTGAATGAGATGATTGCGAGTTGCCAAACACATATACTTGAACTTAAGAGTTTGCAATTAAGCTGGAATTAAGACTTATACAGCTTAAACACAAAGTGACATCATTGGAGAATGCAATATGATTGAGGGGCCAAGACGGGGCCCCCCCCTTATCCAGGCTCACTTTATTCTTGAAAATGGAGATACAAGACCAAGGTGCAATGCACCTTCCAAACTGATGAACTCAGTGAAAACCTAGGACCTAGATTCAAGACTCAAGAGCATATGTACAAGGTAGACAACAAAAAGGAGGACTCCAAGCTCAGGTTTCAGCTCTTGGCTTGCCCAATCCACAAGGAAGAAGCCTGCAACAATCACCACTTACATCCAACATTAGAGACAAACACTAGTTTCTAGAAAGATAGTAGAAACAACATGAAATAGTGCTGTAAATGAGATAAACTTGACAGTACAGGCTCCCTTCGTGACTTGGCCCTTTTGTAGATGAAGTCCTTGATGCCTCTGAAGCTACCTTGGGTGAACAGAGTGTGGAAATGGGGCTGGAATGAGAACAGCTTAGAAAAACAGCCTGTAGGCTAGAGAGAGAAAGCTTTTATGGAGTGATAGCTGTAGAGAGAGAGTGCCTATGCTGATCCCAAGGGAGGAGATGTAAGAGAGGAGCTGCTGCTGTTCCAGAGGTGCACAGAAAGGCAGATTTCTGCAAGGAAATGGGCTGGAACAGTAGAGAGAGAAATTTTGCAGTAGAGAGAGAAAGACTGCAGCAGGAGAGAGAAAGGGGCTGTGGCTGCTCCAGGCTAGGTGAAGGAGAGAGGATGCTGCTGCTGTTCCAGAAGAGCTGAGAGGGGGCAGATTTCTGGAGAGGAGGGGCTGGAACTGTAGAGAGAGAATGTGCTGTTGTAGAGAGAGAATGTGCTGCTGAGGTGAGAGAATGGCCTGGGGAGAAGCTGGCTGCACCCAAGGAGCTGGAGAGGTTCTGTTGCATCATCTAAAAGGAGGGAGAAGAAAAGTGACGAAATTTTCATGTGTGGAATGAAGGGGAGAGGCCTTCTTTTATAGGCTCAGCCCCCCTCCTAGGCCTAGAGTGGAAGGTGGACACTTGTCCCAGATTTTTGGTGGGCTGCAGTCCCAAAGAGGACAGCCCACCACTTGCCCTAAATCTACCAGATTTGGGGCCAAACACTTGGCCTGCATGCCCTGCAACTTGCCATGCATGCTGCCACATGTGTGGGACAGGTGGACTGTCCTGCCAGCTCAGATTCCAAGTGGCAGTCTGCCACGTGTCAGCTGCCACGTCACTCCCAAAAACCCTAAAATTTCAAAGTTGTCAGAATTTAATTCTGATCGCACACACGGGTTCCTAACAGCTTAGACTATCTATTGACGTACTCTAAGGTCATAATTGAGCCATACTGAGCTCATTTGTTTGTCGTCTTATCTTGTATCTCCATTACTCTTGGCATGCTGCCAGGCCCACACCCAAAGCTCAGGGAACATTCTCTTGAATGGTTCCTAGGTCGGTATGCAATCTGTGCATTTGATTGGTCCCATGTTTGGGTACTCAGGTGGGGTGTGGTTTCTAGATGTCCCTCTCAAAGAGAGGCCATCACTCTTGTGGGTCACTAATGCCCATAACCCCAAGCAAGGGGGTCCACCCTCAAATGCTAGACCTAGTCCCCATTGTCCGTAACTGAACAGAAGGAAAACATTTCATTTCTTAATAAGCATACTATTGAAAAACAAAAAGAAATAGTACCAAGCAAGTGGATACATGTTGAAGCAGGATGACATTCCCTCCGTCTTTCATTCGGTTGTCCGCAACTGAAATGCTTCCTCATAAGCATCCAGGATTTCAGGACACTCCTGAAATGTAGCTCTGTCCACCCATTGGGCATCGGTGGATGGGAGCCCTCTGAACTTCAAAAGGTACATTTTGCGAGTCATGCCTCGACGTCCCGTAGTGAAGTTATGCAAAATAATTTGCTCTGGGATCAACAAGATCTCAGTGTCCTCTACTTCAGGTGCATCGTCCAGTGTGGGCTCTTGAGGTGGTTCCCCAATGAAGGGTTTCACCAAGCTTACATGGAAGACATTGTGGATCTTCCAATGCTCTGGAAGTCTCAATCGGGCCGAGACATCATTTATTACCTGCAACACCTGAAAAGGACCATAATATCGAAAGGATAGCTTGAAGTAGATGCGCTTTTTGCCCACTTTGGTTTTTAACCGGGCTTTCTCAAATTTCAATAAGACCCATTGGCCTTCTTTCACTGCAAACGCCCTCCGTCTTTTATTTGCAGCTGCTCTTTGTTTCTCCTGTGCCTTTTGAATGGCTGCTCGAACCGTGGCATAAGCAGAGTCATAATCCTCCACGAATTGATCAGCGGCAAAGATTTTCGCTTTTGTTTGCATGAGTGGAGTTGGTAAAGATCTACCATATACAATTTCGAAAGGAGCTTTTCCAGTGGAGGAATGAATTGTGTTGTTATAAGCAAACTCCACAAGAGGAAGGAATTTCTCCCAAAAGGTTTGCTGGTCATGCACATAAAATTTCAGCAAATCCAAGAGTGTACTATTCGTAACTTCAGTTTGGCCATCCGTTTGAGGATGAAAAGCTGAGGAGAAACTTAGAAGAGTTCCAAGGTTCTCAAACAAAGCCTGCCAGAAGTTACTAGTGAACTTTGAGTCTCTATCTGATACTATAGACTTGGGCATGCCGTGGTGTCTAAAGATGTGTCTAATAAATAAATGGGCAGCTTCAGGTGCCTTGAGATTCTTTCTGCAAGGAATGAAGTGGGCTTGCTTGCTGAATCGATCTACTATCACCCAAATCATGTCATGATTTTGATTGGTCCTGGGAATTCCTGTAATGAAGTCCATGGTGATGTGTTCCCATGGTCTCTCAGGAATGGGTAGGGGCTGAAGTAAACCCTTGGGTTTTCCTCTCTCATACTTAGCTTTTTGACATGCGAGACAAGCTAAAATGTAGGCAGCAGTGTCCTTTTTCATGTTAGGCCAGTAGAAAAATTTATCCATGGCTGAAAAGGTGGCCACAATACCCCTATGACCAGCATAGGGTGGGTTATGGCTTTCCTCCATCACTTTAGATCTAAGCTGCTTTGTGATACATAGTTTGTTCTCCATGAATAAATAGCCATCCCTGATGTGGTAGGCATGATGGGTGCCTCCATCTTTCAAATGTGCCCATGGCTGAGCAAAATCAACATCTCCCTCATAGAATTCTTTGAGGGTTGTTAGCTCATCATGATAGGGAACTGAAATATGGTGAAGCCGTGGTCTACGAGAAAGGGCATCAGCCACTACATTCTCTTTTCCAGGAGTATATTGTATCTGAAAATGAAATGATTGCAGAAAGGTAGACCATTTCATATGTCTCTCTCTGATCAGAGGTTGAGTTAGAAAATATTTAAGACTTTCATGATCAGTTTTTACAAGAAAATCTATCCCTAAAAGATAATGTTTCCAAAGTTTGAGAGCATGAATTACAGCTAAGAGTTCTTTTTCATAGATATCATAATGAAGTTCAGCATCTCTTAGTCGTCGGCTTTCAAAGGCCACAGCATGACCATCCTGGGTAAGAGAAGCCCCAAGGCAATCGCCACTGGCATCAGCTGCTACTAGGAATGGTTTCCTTAAGTCAGGAATGATAAGTACAGGAGCTGTAGTCAGGGCATGCTTTAGAGCATTAAAAGAGTCCTTTTCTTTTTGGGTCCATCTGAACTTTAGATTTTTCTTAGTGAGATCATGTAGAGGGGCTGCAAGTTCAGCAAAATGCCAAATAAACCTTCGGTAATATGAGCATAGGCCTAGAAATGACCTTACCTCATGGGCATTCTTCAAGTCAGGCCACTCTACAATTGTCTGTATCTTGGCTGGGTCCATACGGACACCTCATGAGATAATGTGACCAAGATAGTGAATCTCAGGAAGAAAGAACTCACTTTTCTTCTCATTGATGTAAAGAGCATTTTCAGCTAAGATTTGAAATACAATCTTTAGATGTTCCTTATGCTCTTCCTCATTCTTGCTGAAAATGAGGATGTCATCAAAGAAGACGGCAGTGAACTGTCTATAGTTCCTGAACAACCATTCCATCAGTCGATTGAACGTGGCTGGGGCATTAGTAAGGCCAAATGGCATTACCATATATTCATACAGCCCAAATGTGGTTCGGAAGGCTGTTTTATGAATGTCCTCAGGTACAACTCGTACCTGATGGTAGCCACTCTTAAGATCTATGCGGCTGAAAATTTCAAATCCTCCTAAACGATCAAAGATATCGTCTATACGAGGAATTGGGAAACGATTCTTAACCGTCTGTTTGTTTAAGGCTCTATAGTCTATGCACATCCTGAAGGTTTTATCCTTCTTTTGGACTAGTAAGACAGGAGAGCAAAAAGAAGAACTACTGGGTTGGATCAATCCCTTGTCCAAGAGTTCTTGGACTTGCTTGAAGATTTCATCTTGTTGAGATTGACTAACTCTATATGGGGGTCTATTTGGAGGTGAAGACCCTGGAACTATGTCAATTTTGTGATCCTCTGGTCTCTCAGGAGGGAGGTGACTAGGAAGTTCCTGAGAGAAGCAACTAGAGAATTCCTGAAGGAAATCTAATCTTTCTTTTGTGAGAGGATCTGACTTTTCTTCACTTGGTTGCTTATCGCGTACAAACACTAGAAAAGAACATACTCCTTTCTTAAGCAAATTGGGAGATCGTGCATGACTTACCATAGGAATGGTGTTTCCTGAAACTCCCGCTGTAATGCTCACATCTCTACCCTTATGTTGGAGGGTTAGAATATTCTTCACATAATCGATTCGGGGGTTGACTTGCTTATGCCAGGGCATGCCGAGAATTACATCTGATCCTTGAAGTGGTGCCACCATGAAGGGTAGATGATCCAAGTACCCCTGGATGTGTACCCGAAGCTTGCCGATGATGGGGTACACCTTCTCTTCTTGGTTCTTGAAGGCTGCAGTTGCCTCCAAGGTTTCTCCTTTATCCTCTGGGGCTATCCCCAAGTTCTGTGCCATCTCATGAGAAATAAAGTTGTGAGTAGCTCCACTATCGAACAAAAACAAAACGGATTGATCCTTTACCTGACCCCATGTTTTCAACAAACTATGGGTGTCGTTTACAGCTCCCTTTTCTGGAGGTGCTTCCACCTTGTTGACTACCAAAACTGGCTTTTTGAGGGCTGCTTCTTTGTTGCTGTTGTTTTTGGCAGCTTGAGGGCATTCGTAGAAGTTGTGGCCTCGATCGCCACACTTGAAACACCGCCCTTCGGAGTAATACTTTTGCTTCTGTTGTGGAGACAATGAGCTGAAAGTGCGGGCTGCTTTCTTCGAAGGAGGCTGGCTGGCTGACTTTTGCTCTTTTGGTGCGTCCTTTGCTGTCTCCTTACCCTTTTGTTCCTTGGAAGAGGTTCCCTGGGACTTCCGCTTGTTGTTGCTGCCATTCCGCTTGTTGGAGAAAGATTGTTTCTTCTCCACCTTCAAGGCGATGTTGATGGTGTCTTCGAGAGAAGTAGGAGTGGCAATGTCCACCTCATGCTGAACGATATACCGTAGGCCAGCAAAGAACTTCCTTTGCTGCTCTTTTTTATCCTTCCTACTGAATGCTTGAACTTTTAACAAAGTATCCCAAAGACGATCAACATACTCACTGACTTTCTCTTCTTGGCGTTGGCGGAGGATGTCCCACTGCACCATTGTATCTCTCTTAAACTCCTTAGGCAGGAAGTGCCTCATCAAGTTCTTCTTGAAGTGCTTCCAGGTGTGGGCTTGCTGTCCAGTGTTGACCATAGCTGCCCACCAGAGTGAAGCACGGTCTTGCATGTGCAGGACGGCAAACCGGATCTTCGCCTTGTCTTCGTACTCGTCCCCCTCAAAGAAATACTCGAGGTCTCGGATCCAGGCCAGCAAGACCTCGGGCTTGTCCTCTCCCTTGTACTTGGTAAACTTGAAGAGCTTATCTCCAAGAGGTACCTTATGCTTTGCATACCTTCGTCTCCGTGGACGTCTCAAAGGAGATGGACTCCGATGACGCCGTCTACCTCGAGGAGGGGAAGAAGAGGATGATCTTCCCTCCTTGTTGGAGTTGGTGTTGTCCGCACGGCCTCTTCCTTGGGATTGAGGCCCTATGTCATGAGTTCCTGCTTGGCTTCTTTCCAGCACTTGAACCTGCTGAGCAATGTTTGCCAAGAGAGCACTCAACTCATGCAGGTTAGGAGGAGGGTCAGGTCCATTGGCTGCCATGATGACAAGATAACTCAATGAAGGAGAGACTCAACAAGAGAAAGCACAGAGTACAGGACCACTGCCTAAGCTCTAATACCAATGTAAACTACTCGGTGCTTTCTATCAATTCAAACAACGGATTTTGCAGAGGCATTTGAATGAGATGATTGCGAGTTGCCAAACACATATACTTGAACTTAAGAGTTTGCAATTAAGCTGGAATTAAGACTTATACAGCTTAAACACAAAGTGACATCATTGGAGAATGCAATATGATTGAGGGGCCAAGACGGGGCCCCCCCCTTATCCAGGCTCACTTTATTCTTGAAAATGGAGATACAAGACCAAGGTGCAATGCACCTTCCAAACTGATGAACTCAGTGAAAACCTAGGACCTAGATTCAAGACTCAAGAGCATATGTACAAGGTAGACAACAAAAAGGAGGACTCCAAGCTCAGGTTTCAGCTCTTGGCTTGCCCAATCCACAAGGAAGAAGCCTGCAACAATCACCACTTACATCCAACATTAGAGACAAACATTAGAGACAAACACTAGTTTCTAGAAAGATAGTAGAAACAACATGAAATAGTGCTGTAAATGAGATAAACTTGACAGTACAGGCTCCCTTCGTGACTTGGCCCTTTTGTAGATGAAGTCCTTGATGCCTCTGAAGCTACCTTGGGTGAGGAGAGTGTGGAAATGGGGCTGGAATGAGAACAGCTTAGAAAAACAGCCTGTAGGCTAGAGAGAGAAAGCTTTTATGGAGTGATAGCTGTAGAGAGAGAGTGCCTATGCTGATCCCAAGGGAGGAGATGTAAGAGAGGAGCTGCTGCTGTTCCAGAGGTGCACAGAAAGGCAGATTTCTGCAAGGAAATGGGCTGGAACAGTAGAGAGAGAAATTCTGCAGTAGAGAGAGAAAGACTGCAGCAGGAGAGAGAAAGGGGCTGTGGCTGCTCCAGGCTAGGTGAAGGAGAGAGGATGCTGCTGCTGTTCCAGAAGAGCTGAGAGGGGGCAGATTTCTGGAGAGGAGGGGCTGGAACTGTAGAGAGAGAATGTGCTGTTGTAGAGAGAGAATGTGCTGCTGAGGTGAGAGAATGGCCTGGGGAGAAGCTGGCTGCACCCAAGGAGCTGGAGAGGTTCTGTTGCATCATCTAAAAGGAGGGAGAAGAAAAGTGACGAAATTTTCATGTGTGGAATGAAGGGGAGAGGCCTTCTTTTATAGGCTCAGCCCCCCTCCTAGGCCTAGAGTGGAAGGTGGACACTTGTCCCAGATTTTTGGTGGGCTGCAGTCCCAAAGAGGACAGCCCACCACTTGCCCTAAATCTACCAGATTTGGGGCCAAACACTTGGCCTGCATGCCCTGCAACTTGCCATGCATGCTGCCACATGTGTGGGACAGGTGGACTGTCCTGCCAGCTCAGATTCCAAGTGGCAGTCTACCACGTGTCAGCTGCCACGTCACTCCCAAAAACCCTAAAATTTCAAAGTTGTCAGAATTTAATTCTGATCGCACACACGGGTTCCTAACAGCTTAGACTATCTATTGACGTACTCTAAGGTCATAATTGAGCCATACTGAGCTCATTTGTTTGTCGTCTTATCTTGTATCTCCATTACTCTTGGCATGCTGCCAGGCCCACACCCAAAGCTCAGGGAACATTCTCTTGAATGGTTCCTAGGTCGGTATGCAATCTGTGCATTTGATTGGTCCCATGTTTGGGTACTCAGGTGGGGTGTGGTTTCTAGATGTCCCTCTCAAAGAGAGGCCATCACTCTTGTGGGTCACTAATGCCCATAACCCCAAGCAAGGGGGTCCACCCTCAAATGCTAGACCTAGTCCCCATTGTCCGTAACTGAACAGAAGGAAAACATTTCATTTCTTAATAAGCATACTATTGAAAAACAAAAAGAAATAGTACCAAGCAAGTGGATACATGTTGAAGCAGGATGACACATAATCACGATCTTTTTTAACGTTAATAATGTGTGTTAATAACAACTTCACATCATCATGTTATTAAGAGCAAGCAGGTGTGCAGTGACCTAATAACCTGCAAAAACCCTAGCGGGATTTGGCAAAATCGCACTGCTCGGCCCTCCGAGAAATATGATTTTCCCATCGGGCCTAGTGGGAAAACTCAAAAGCCCATCGGGATAATCAAAAAGCCCGGCGGGCTATTTATTATATATGGTAGGCCCACGGTCAGTAGCTCCCTCACATTCATCTCCCTACAACCTACTTGTCTTATAGCCTTCAACCTTCAATCTTCATGTAAATTTTAAACATTTATCATTATGTTATTTTGAATTTTAACTTCATAGTTTTGATTCGGCTCTCTGCCATTAATTTGACATAATGAGTCATCTCACTAGTTTAGGTAGTTAATGTAAAAATTTTCGACCTGATGTCATACTTTCGACATATCAAGTCGTTCAAAATAACTATAACTAGTAAAATAGTAGGCTATATATATGGTACCTAGCTATCGGCCCTTTTTCGCTCATTCAGCAAGATGGGTCATTCGCATAGGTATGTTACTCTCCTTAGCACTTGGTCGTCTTTTCAATCGTGTGTGTCGTTGAGGCGTAACACCTTCCTTTCCAACCAATATCTAGGTATAGTTTGGCACTTAGTTGTTTATTCAACTGTGTGTGTTGTTCTTAGAAATGTGCACTACTGGGTAGAAGTGGACTCGCCACTTGGTCATTTAGTTGACCGTGTGTGTCATTTTTGGGGGTAGTGGGGAGTTATGTAGGGTTTTGACACTTGGTCGTTTATTCGGCCGTCTGTGTCGTTACTCTAGGTTCATCTCTATGCAAGAGCTTGGCACTTTGTCGTTCGTTCGGCATTTGTGTCATCTCTCCTTGCATTCTCATTCTCGTGCATGCATTGTAGTGACGTCAGACAATGCACATTCCATCTACAATCTACATCTACATGAGCAATTTGTGCTTGATGCTCACATGCATGCGAAATGAACTCACTTATGTTTTCTTCTTTAAAGAATGATGTGACCAACTAACTTTCTCTCTCCGTGTGATGTGTATTGTGTACATGTTTTAATTTTTATAAAGTGTATGTGTACGTGTTTACTATCTTATGTTTTGACATCCTTGTTTTCTTGCCTACAACAATCTTGTTACCAAGAAGCATGCTCTTTGTCTCATTGTCAATTGGTCTTGCATGCAGAATGGGTGATGTTAGTTATGGAAGAGAAGAGAGAAGGGACATGATGAGAGCTCTTAGGTTGGAGCTAGTCAATGAGATTAGTCGCATGTTACCGAGTACTGTCGAGAGCACCATTCAGAATGTTGCATCACTCGATGACTTCACTCATGCAAAACTGAGTGCGGTAAAGATGCGACTTCAAGGAGAGGGAAAAGGAAATTTGACAAAGGCAAGATTATGGCACCCGGAAGTGGTCAAACACATGTGTCTCAGTGTCATTGGAAATGCCAGTAAGTGTGTCACTGACCTAGGACTCCAACAACCAGCTAAAGATATGGAAAGAATATCTTTATGGGATGCTCAATGGGTAGAGGAGAAGCATAGAAGCAAGAGAGCAAAGGACATTGAGTTGTAGTTGTCGCTGAGCAAATGTCAGCACAAAGCATTAGATGAATCTAGTGGAGGTGGCAAGAGAGAGACGGGTGTTGTAGGAGCATCATCAAGTGATACAAGGGCGTTTGGACACTTGTAACGGACAACAAGAAACAATGAGTGTATGGTGATCATTTTAGTGCCATACGATCCTATAGTATGGCAAGAAGAGATTGGGAAGGTTGCATACGGAACTTGTCACAAGGTCCAGTTTGCTGGCATTTCTTACTTTCCCAGTCATCTAACATACTGTGCAAAGAAATACTCAGCAAGGTCCATAGGGAAACAGTTTGAGGCTTTTGACATTGAACACGGGATGCAAAGACTGCACCCTTGTCTCATTCGATGCATAGGTAAGACAGGCAAGACTCCATGGGTAACTATCTTTCCATATTTCAATGGTGGTACCCTAGGGAATATGATGATGCCATTACCTTTTCACAAAGGTACATATAGGCAGCACATCTCAAGCTGAAGCAAAGAGGAGTGATCAAAATCCCGGGGGAGGATCCAAAGATTGAAGCTAATGACATGGCCAGATTACATGGGTTTCTAGACCATATTCCCTCAATTGTGTACGCCCTTGTGGATGCAATGTCTGTTGCTCATACGGCAGGGATCGTGGATTGTGATCTACATGCATTTGATTCTGTCTCTATTTCATGATCTATTATGTCTACATCAATGTCCACCCCACTGGCCACATTATCACGTGATATGTTTGTGCATGCAAAAGCAGTGCCAAGCCTTGTTCCTCGATGACACCCTTTCTTCTTTTCTTCCTTAGCTATTTCTTCCCTAAGCCTTGTAGCTAGTCTTTGCCTATCAAGATAGGTGCATTTTTCTATTGACTTGAAAATACTGCCAAAGAAGTGATCTCTAATACGTGGGGCTCCACCACTCTTCTGCACTTTACAATATTTGCACACCCAGTCGTAATACTTGCCATTTAAGTTATCAACAAATTGCCACTCAGCACTAGGCAACTTTTTGCTTTGCGTTTTTTGATTAGGATTAGACTCCATAACCATTGCTTATGGTCTAGAGCCTTGTGATGAGCATGGCTGATTGACTTGCACTAAACTAGGATCTGTACCATCTTCCATTGACTCCTTTGTTCTAGTGTAAGGCCTAATCATCACAAATCCCTCACGAGAATCAATAACTTCTAACTTGTAATAATGAGTAAGGATTCTACATCTTTTACATCAACCTTTATCACATAATTTTCAATGAACACATTTAAGCAATTAACTCATATTTCATAGAGTTTATAGTATGAATATGCAATAATGAAATACTAAACTAACATTTTACAAAACCAATAGGCAATAGCACTTACATATACTCTAAATAATTAAAACATTGCAAAATTTAAAAAACATAAGCTTTTGCATACCTGAGACCTAGTAGCAGAGTCAATAATCTTCTCTCCGGAGTTACCAATGTATAATTTGAAAGCCTCTCTATTGTCTTTACAAGGGGTCCTATATAAAAATTATTATTAAAAAATACATGCACGCAGACTGCAACACAAGCCTAACAATACAAGATACACATGATTCAAAAAATAATAACACAATAGTGAGCTTTTCTTTAGGACATATACTGCCCAGAATAGGACACAATGCCTAAAAGTCAACCACACAACAATACACAAATGCAACTAAGATGAATGGCCTCCTCAAGGATTAGTTTTGCCCAACTCACTATAGGACAACTAACCCAAGATTCATCCACTGCACAATACCTATGTCAGAAATGTCACACAAGGACTACTACTGCCCAATAATAGGACTAGTAGCCCACAATATACAACAAATAGCATACAATCACAAGCAACATGTGAGAATAGATATTAGGACTACTCTTGCCCAAAGAAGGACAAATGGCCCAAATACCTAAACATAAACTCTACAATTAACAAATTGAGTGTCGAAGGTCCTTGAAATGATACGTATCATGGACTACCCTTGCCCAACAAAGGACAAATAGCCCAATCTACGTAACAAGCTAGGTCTCATCAACACTCTAAAGAAATGTCTGTATCAAGGACCAACACAGCCCAAGAGTAGGACAAATGGAACAATCAACAAATCATTCCAGAGCTTAGCTCTATGAACAATGAACAACCAAGCCTTAGGAAGGGTGTGCTGCCCAAGGGATTGCTTCTCAAAGGGACATGTTGGTGCCCAAATGCTCTTGTTGCTACCCAAAATGACATCGTTCCCTTCCGTGGCCTTGCACTAAGGTCTACCCTCCATTCCGTTCCACTATGCCTCCAAGACTAGTTAAAATTTTGGATTCGGGAGACGTTCCACACCTCTCCAGTTGTAGATGTGGCAGTCACTGGAGACCCTCCTTCCATGAAATCTCCTCTAGTGCAAAAGAAGAAGAGAAATCATAATTGTCGCTCTATTCTTGTTTTCGTGAAAGTGACATACACGAGATTATTAGTATGTCACTCTGTTCTTGTTCTAGCAAAAGTGACCGGCAGGCCTCATGTGGTCCTCTCCTTCACTATCATTTCATTTGGAGGATCTTCAATTTGATATAGACCAGCCATGTAGAGTGAATGTACATGCCTCTACTATACACAACTCTATGAGAAGACATGGGGAAACTAGAGGAGGAAATGACGGCAGTCGTTGGAGGCCATCCTTCCATGAAATCTCATCATGCGCAAAAGAAGAAGAGAAATCATCATAAAAGGCAAACCATCATCTTGGACGAGATGACCCTTCTCATCTCTTGGACTCAGTCCTCTACTGTTTCAGTCTCTTAGCCTTTTTCCATAATTTTTGGAGCTCTTGTCCATACTGCTACCATGCCAACACATGCACGTCCACTCTTGCCACAAACATTTTAGTATAAGACCATATTTTCCATTGATGAGCTCTGATTTATCCCATGGCTTTAGCCAACGAATTTATGTGCACTTAAATGCTAGAATGGAGATGGTGGTTCTTGAAGGAGCTACTATTTACAAAGCTGGATTCACTAGATAGTCCCTCCAATGCGTTGGTAAGCATTGGCTTGTCAAATGTGATGAAATGGACCGTGCAATGTATTTTTTGGAACCCACCAAGCATAGCTTGCCAATGAGCTATGTCAGAAGGGTGCATGTTTTTTCTAAATTAGAAAAATTTCCCTTCTCTCTGCATAGCTCGTCAATGAGCTATGCTAGGTGGGGTATTATTTTTTAAAATACCGTTAGCTTTGCCTATGCTCTTCTTAGCAACCTCACATTGGATCTCCTTTCCTACCTAAAAAATTTGTATCTTTCTATAGTCCTCTCCTTAACAAAATGGAGCTGAATGTCTTCTAATTCGTCCAGGGCTTGATCCCTTTCTTTTGGATCTAATCCAAGCCACATGAAGCTGGATCTCGACTCCAATTAGAAGCGAAGGTTGTTAAAGAATTTTTTTGGCCTTGCCCATATATTTGTGTTGGATATGATCCAAGCCAAACCTCTTCCAAGTGACATGAAGATGTTCTCTCCTGACCAAATTTCGATTCTGTTACAAAGTTGGAATTTTGTCAAGTTTCTTTTGCTAGGTCAAAATGAAGAGTTACGATTTGTTGAATTTCTCCTTCATATCTAATGTCAGCCACATAAAGCTGGTTCTCCTAACAAACGGAATGAAGCATGCACTTTCCTCATTTGACTACAATTTGTGGTTTGCTGCAAAATCTGGGTTCATTTCTAATCACTTTTATCAAATATACTGCAAACTAAATGAACCTCTTCCAAATTAGCCTCTTTTATCCAAAATTACAAAATTGGGGTCCCTTCCTAGCAGCTACTATGAGCCAAATGAGACTGATTCTTCTGCCTTCGCTTCTTTGAGGAGAGCAAATATGGTTTTGTTTCTTTGAGGGCAGCTGATTCATCAAAAGATAGCTCTAAATATTTTAACCCTCCTCAGTGAGTCCTTAGCATAGCTTGTTGATAAGCTATGCTGGGAGGGGGGGGATTTTTTTTAATTAACTGAAATAAATTCCCCCTTCAAGCATAGCTGGCTGGTAAGCTATGCTAAGAGGGGTTAAACAATTTCAACAACAAGATCCAATTGCATAGTGACTATCAGAAGTTAAGTAGGTTGTTCATTCTCATAACAAAGTATCGTAAGTTGAGTGGGTTGTAATACTGCACCAAGAATCGCCCTAGTTCGATGGCTTAAGCAAAATCAATTTCAATCTGGAGACTAAAACCATGTTGGGAAATGAAATATATGGGCAGCGCACTTGTTTATCAATTTTTTTCAATTCGTATCAACAAAACTCGCTAGCGAGCTATGCTCGGAGGGGAGATTTTTTTTTCATTCATTGAAATAAAGGCCCCCTCCAAGCATAGCTCACCGTCGAGCTATGTCAAGAGGGGTTTTAAATTTACAACATCAAGATCTCTCATGGTCTCGAGGCTATTCTTAGATCTGGACAAGGTCTTTAGCATGGACTTTTTATCATCTACTTAGGTATGGTTGCGAAACTCGCAGAAAATAAACTCGCAACATGTCAAAACCCAAGTCCTTGTTGACATAAGGTCAACATAACTACATTACATGTTTACAAAGTGACCACCCTAGGGGAATCCCCCTCCCCTCTTATCATACCTATACTCTACTGGTCTCATAAACATCTTCATTTAGCCTAGTCGTAGGACCTTGGAAGTGGGTAGTGGATGTCGTGAGTAAAGTCCCCCATTGCATGTCGGTTTGAAGCTATTCCTTTGACCTTAGTTTAATTGGAGTACACCTTTCCACCTAAGAAACCAATTGAATTTCTCTATTGAAAAATAAAGGCCTTTTCAAAGTTATATGAATGGAATGATTTGTTGAAAATAAGGGCATTTAGAGGACTGGGTAGATGGGAAGTATAGAGGAGTAAACTAATGGAGGAATTAGGTGAGAGACAAACTTATACCCCAAACTTGTGAGGACATTTTAAATGATCTAGTTCATTTAATGCCACGTCTCAATTAGGTGAGGTGAGTGGGGGTGGTTGACCAACTAGCAAATAACATGTCAATTATACAAACAAAGAGCTTCACTAAAGTTTAATCCAATGGACGAGTGGACCACAAATAATTTGGAAATAAAATAAGGGTGGCAAGAGCCATCCAAATTGTATTTTCCAAGGTCAATTCTCAAATTTAACAATTTTTGTGATTCAATCTCGGTTTTTGGTGAACACAATTTCACACATACAAATTGCCGACGGCCATCCAAATTTATACTACCACGGGACCAACAGAAGCTATCGGCAAAATCCGTCGGGAACGTGCAGTTGCTGTCGCATTGGTTGTGTTCGGCCTCGCCCAAAAGTGGAAGCTCCAAGCGAATTGTCGCCTGTTTGACACCATATGAGCGAATAGATCCGTGTCCCTCGATTGGCGAAGCAAACCCATTGCCTGCCCCGCCCCAATCCCGGCGTAAATGGAAGTCCCCTCTGTGCAGCGGCAAAGTAATGCCAGCAGCACTAGCAGCTGCCATGTAGATACCCAGCGAGACAATTCCTTCATTGCGCGTTCCGATAGAGCTCTCAAATAATAATAAGTCGTTGACTTAGTCACCTCCCCTTCACTGCAACAGCAGGAAAACTAAGACCGCTCCAATCCCAGGTACGTACTCCGAGAAGTGAAACAAAGAACACCAACATGCCTGAAGAGGATAAAACTCATCGAACCAACAAATGATCACTGAATGTCAACTTTACAGAGAAGTGAGCAGCCTGGACTGATCGAGCTCTTCTAGCCGGTATCCATACGAAAATCTGCAACTATTACTACACAGGAGCATTACAAGCAAATGTCCACAGAATGAATACGAACCGGGAGCTGCGCGGAGAGCTGAATCGTAACGTGGAAAGAGGAATTCAGCGTATGCCTCATGATGTGGCTGTTGCCGGAACTCTCAAGGGATTGGAAGCGCAGGCCTGCAAGCTTTGTCTCTTGCGCTGAGATCCTTAGAAGAAGTCGTTGATCACCGTGGGCGGAGGCTGTGAGCTTTGCAATGTCTCGTTTGTCCCGTCTGTTATCATCCTCATTCATTTGTCGCCGGACTGATCTAAAAGGATTGAAAGCGCATGCCGGCAGAGCTTTGTCTCTTACTCCTAATAAGGTCTCATTTCCAACTAAATTTGAGAATGGAGTATGCTGATCAAAGTATGATGAGATCTATGAAGATGATTAACCTTCCTTTGATGAGTAAGACTTATTTTAAGGCATGCTATCTCTAAGTTTTCACCCATTCCCATTTTTACTTGAGGCTAAACCAAGAGCATTGATCACCTTCCTTGACAGTAACATATAGAAATGGAGGGGTGGGAGGATCCTGATATAAAGGGACATTGAACACAATGATGGAGGCATGCAAGGTGCCTTCCAAATTGTGGACGAACTCTAAGTCACCAAATTTCCCTTCACTGAGTTGGCCGTATAGTGAGACTCCATAAAGTTGAGCGTATAGTGAGACTCCATAAACTAGACGAGTCTCAACTTCCACCCCTTGTCCCTTTCCATGAAAAATATGGTCCCCAAATTGAAAGTAATCCCAAACTCTCACGTGCTTTAGAAGCGTGCATCTTCCAAGCCTTCATAACCCAAGAGCAAGGCATTTAGAGACATTTGTATTTCTTAATGTGACTTATGTGAATTAGGAGTCCCTCTCATGAAGACTACAAGTGGTACATATGCTTATCCAAGTTGTAAGTGCAGTACATACATATGAGTTAACAACCATTACATGATACTAAACAAAGTCATTACAAAATCAATACTTACACCAATTCGGGTCAATAACTCTAGAGAAGTGTAGCCTAAATGAAAAACTTTTAAATTCTCTTCAATGTCGATTTATTTTTTTTCACAATTTGATAGGATCAGTAATTTGGGGAAGTCAAAGTCAAAGAAAAGGCATCGGGTCAATGCACAAATGGGTTAGCCAATCAAAAGCTATTTGAAGTGCAATTTTAGGGCCATGGCGCGATGCACTGGTAGGTGAGATTTTGAATTTCAGGCAGACTCAAACTCTCGTCGAAATTTTTCTCGACATAATGATTGCCACATTGGCATAATAATGAGATGCGATCTGTCAAAACTTGCTGTTTAGAACACCACAGAGCTCGACACATGTCACTACATGAGTAGTTATGCCCTCCTTTGCGTAGTCTCTGTTCTGCATCTTTGTACATCAAGCTACTGTTTTGTCATCTACTTGCATCTCACCACTTGTCATATGCGCATAGTTTTTCACGCTGATCTAAATTAATCGCAACCACTGCATCGACAAGAAGGTGATGTTAGCCTATAGCGACCATCGCGCTAGTTCTTGGAGATATTTTAGTGGTGGTTGTAGCTACTCGTAAACAAAAGAAAATGTATTTACCTTAATTGGCTGGCTCATGTGAAACCCATGTTGGAGTCCCACAATCGGTCATATATTTCCATCGAGGGTCCCCTTTCATGTCGATGTGGCCTTTGGGGAGTTCCCTTTAGGGGCAAGCATCATATAGACATGTCACATATGTCCAGTGGCATGTCAATATGGCTGCTTACAGTTAATTCTAAAACCAAGGAAATGTATTTCCTTATGCACCGATGCGTGTGCAATGACTGCAACCAGCAACAACTACTGCAAGCAACGACTATGATAATAGTATTATATATATTAAAGTGGAAACAAAAGAGACTACATCTAGTAAGTATAACAACCTAGCCATTACTGAGAGCAAAAGTTGAACAAAAGAGATTACATCCAAAGACATTTATAACAACTCAGCAACTGCTGAGAGCCTCCTCGAGTAAAAATTGAACAAAAGGGATTACATTTACATCCAAAGAAAATTTATAACAACTTAGCAATAGTTAAGAGTCTCATTGAGCAAAAAATAAATAAAAGAGATTACATCTACATCCAAAGACAGTTTATAACAACTCAGCAATTACTGAGAGTCTCATCGAGCAAAAGCTTAATAAAAGAGATTACATATACATCTAAAGACAATTAATAACTAATCAGTAATTGTTGAGAGCTACATCGAGCAAAAAATGAAAAAAAGAGATTATATCCAAAGATAGTTTTGCCATAATAGTATTTTATTAAAGTTGAAACAAAAAATTACATCTGGCAAGGATAACCGCTCAACCAAAATATTACATTCGGCAAGGATAACCGCTCAGTCAAAATATTTTGGCAAGAGTCCAAAATATTACATCTGGGCGAGGACAAACACTCGGCCAAAGAACCTCATGGAGAAAAAGTTGCAAAGAGGATATTTGTACAACTCAGTATTGCCAAGAGCTAGGCTTGCTAATAGACAACAATACATTATTGTATTCATTGAGGCCAACTTGCTATGTCTTAACTTTTTCGGGAGCCAATGGAGGAGACAATGGAGAGGCCAGGAGAGGGCAAAGATGGTGCACAATTGCAGGAGTCAAAGTCCAAGGCCAGGATCGATAACAACATGAGAAAACTCTACCCTAAAAATCATTTTCCCTTCATCAATGTCTCCAAGGAATCCATAGAACATAGCCACAAAAAGAGGCCATTGCATGCATGCCATCCAAGATGACGACCTGGAGATGTTGGGGGAGGTAATGGATAGTACGAAGGCTCTGCACAAGAGCATGCATTTCAATTCTTGTCAAGTGCAATACAATGACCTTCTCTGAGAAACCAGACAAGATGGGGATCACGTTGAAGCGAGGGTGGATAATATGTTGGCTTTGGTTCCTGGCATGGCGATGATGAAGAGATGAAAAGAGTAGGTGAGCAATGGAGCAAATGAGCAGGGGAGTGGACGAGTGGATAAGAGCTGGAGGAGGGAGCGTGGAGCAAAGTAGCAAAGCAAGGGTAGATAAGAGCTAGAAGAGGGAGCGTGGAGCAAAGTAGCAGAGCAGAGGTGGATAAGAGCTGGAAGTTGTGAGCATGGAGTAAAGTAGCATTCGAGTAAAGTAGCATTCTCCATGTTCGCGGCCATGGTTAAATAGTAATAGTGGCACTCAACTTAATTGTGCAAATAATAATGAGCTCTCATCCACGTTAATTAATCAAAATTTGATCCACCAAGATGACTAGAGGACTAATCAAGAACATATGCGAGCTCGAGGTGCCATCCAAATAATCATGAGCCATCTTCAATTAATCAAAATTCAAGCTGCCAATCAATCCCATAGTTAGAAAACGTTTTTGTTCTTAACCTTCACAAAGTTCTGTAGTGTCTTTGACACATGAGACCATCTCTCTATGTCATCAAACATACAAACAGTACACCTCTCTAGTCCCCTCTCCAAAGAGAGGATATACTTCTCTAGCCTAATTTTAGAGGGTCAACAGAAAAAGAGATTAGTTAATAGGGCTTGCCCATTTTTTACCATGCCCACGACTACAATAGACCTTTCTTTCCCATGCCCACTACCATGTATGGGCCAAAGCCATGCGGTCTAAGAAAATATCAATCCTTCATCCTTCATAAATTTGTTTGGACAAACTACAAAGGAGAGGCCATTGGCAAGGAAAATAACATGTGCAAGGGATGCCCAAGGCCTAAGGAGGACATATTTCATTTTCTTGTAGCTTGTCCTAATGCCAAGAAAATATGGGAATTAATCCAAAGAAAGATATTGGATCCAAAAAATTAGAAGGCCATTATACTTGGAGATGCAACAGAGGTGAAAAGGAGCTTTGATTCAAGTTAGGACCCAAGATCTATGGTATATTTTGTTGCAACAATGTTCATATCAACTTTGAAGGAATATTTTTGGATTGGCTAAACAATAACAAAAGCAACTCGACTAAGAACTTTAACTTCAATGAGGCTCACATCAGCTCCATAAGGAAATAGATGAATAGGAAAGCTCACACAGAGTCCTATTGTCATCCAATTTCAAGGAATTATACATATCTCACCAAAATTCGACATTCTCTTTGTCTTATTCACTATTGCTACTCTCTGTGTGCCGATTTGTATCCTTCCTGGGCTTGAAGCTCTCTTGCACCTCCTACATTAATGCTCTAGTTTTTGCATTCTCCCTTTTCAGTTGCTCTATCATCCCATCTTTATCGATGTTCAATGCATTTTGCATGTTGTAGAGCCATTAGTAAAGAGCCTCCTTTGTGGCTCTCTATCTTTAAGAAGTTTTTAATCTTGCTAGCTCTTGCTCTACATTGTCCCCATCCATTCTAACTTCATTAAGCTACCGATCTAGCAACTTGATATGCTTCTCTACTTCTTCTCTTCTATGGCTTTCCATCTCGGCCATTTTTCCGATGGCCTTAGCTTGCTCTTGTGCCTACATGGCCTTTGTTTCTACTTCCTCCACCTTGGCTTCTGTACCCTCCCTGAGCATTCTCTCACATAGCGTTACCTTTGCTGCATTGGTGGCTTTCATATGTAGAAAAGTCATCTTTCTAGCGCATTGCTCAAAAATTGATTTTAGAGAACTCCCCATCAGGTGAATAGATGATTTGGATTTGCCATACTTGGAATTCTTCAAGTTAGTCATCACGCTCTTGGAGATCACCTTTGAGAAAGAGACTGTACATCTGCTCAATTTCTTTATTACTACTTGAACATGCTAGAACTTCATGGATCCTCTTGGATCTATTTCAACACATCCTGAACATCTATTGGCAAAGCTATGGGTTTTCACGTGTAGCTGGTGGCAACAAATTCCTACATGTGTTTGCAGCCCTCACAATGGAAGTTGTCATGGCATCTGTGGCAGACTTCAGATAACTCTCTGGTACAGTCTCTAGATTTGCATTTGTGATCGTGGCATCTACAATTTCAGACAAGCCAGGTCCCCTTGTGGAAAGATGTGCACCTTCAAAACTATAATGGAAGTCCAAAGAGAGCATAGAGCATTTAGAAGGCGAGCATTGCTTCTTGGAATCCCATCAGTAGTAGCAAGGTCTCCATAGTCATGCATGTCCATCCTCTCTAGGTTGCACAAACAAATTGAGAGTGATCAAATTGTCAGGTTGGGATCAAATGGCCACAAACCATTGAGGGTGAAGTGTCCATAATGACCATGTCCATGCCCATGGGTAATCATTCCCATGAGTGAAACCTGTAATTGCCATGCAGAATCAGTGTCCTTGAACCTCACCCGAAGTCTTGGAATCACCATCTTTTTTTGGTCCATCTTATCATGGATTATGCATACAAATTTTTTTGGATTTATCCATTTGTATTTTTTTGCCCCACCCCCACCCCCTCTTTTAAGCAACCACTACTCTCTCTTGGTCAACCACGTCGCATTTTTCCTCCAAAAAAATGATTTTTGGAAACATTTATCCAAAACACCCAAAACTCTTCCAAAACCTCTCCCAAACCATTCCCATGCACCCAATCCCTCTTCCAAGGTAAAAATTAATGTTTCTGGTCTTCCAAAGTGTGGAGGTCTAAAGGTTCTCTTTCTCCTCTTAGTATCATCTCCATTTTAATATGGTGAAGCATTCCACATCTCCTAAACCAAGGGTATCTCTTCAATCTTGTATTTTCCCCAACTTTAAGAATGTGAATAGTGTTTGGACTCCTCTCAAGAGCTCAAAATCATGCCCTGGGTTACAATGCAACCCTCCACAATAGGTCCACACAAGATTTCTAAGAAGGATAGATCCAGTAAATAGAAGAATTGGAAAGGTCATACCGTTGGGTTCTTGAACACCAAAAAGGGCGTCAAGGAAAGGTTCTAACATGTGTACATGGGTCGTGATATGCAAGTGGATCCTTTTGTGGTGGTTAGTGTGCCTGATTGGGTCAACCACTGTAGGGCCCCTACTGGCTTTTCCATTTTTGGCTTGATTATTTTTGAGAAAATTGGACGTACTAACCCTAACACCTAGCGCTAACCATGCATATGTGTGGGTGTATGTGCAAGGAAGTGACTTGTGGGCTATGGGTGCATTGGGGTGATATGCCTACCATACAGACTCACCTAGACCTGGACTCGATGATCATGTGGAATGTAGTGTTGACGAATGTCATGCTACCACATAGCGTGTTAACAGCCATGTAAAGCATGTGTCCAGCTTGTATCTCATTCTAGTTGCCAGAGGTGCACTGGTGTCGTGACGATACCTTGCCGGTTGATCCCTTGTTGCGAGATAAGTGGGTTCTTGTGTGACTACCCTTGGTGCATACACTTGCTCTTGTGAGTTGGGTGGTGCCATTGGTGATGGTATGATCAGAACAACCTTCGACGGTTCAGCTTTCAGACTTGGAGGAAGGTTCTTGTGTTGCTTCCTCATTGTCTTGGGTGATCCTCATGTTGAGTTGTACGATTCATGGTACTAGGGCACGTTCGAGACTTTGGGGCTTAGTTGTTGGGGCCGGTTCAACAGTAGGTTCTTGTGGTATTGCATCCTGGGTTGACACAAGTCCTTGTGTTACTACCTTCGAAACCCCTGTGGTTTGGGATTTGAACTTTAGTACGCAGATGACCTGCTTACCATTGTGACTATCTTGGTCTTCCAAGAGCTTGGGGGATGTTGCGATTGGGGGGGATGCCAATTGGGGGGGTTGCTTGCCAACTACAGTGGCGACTAAGTGCTTGGGGGGATGCTACAATTGGATGGTTGATTTGGGCTTTGGAGCCAAGGCAATGGATGGAGTTGTGTCCTTCTCCAAGGTGGGTTTGCCCCCGACAAAGTTGTTGTCTCAAGAGTGATTAGGGATCCATACCCTGCTTGGATCTTTTTGGGTTGTTGGTTGTTGTTGAATTAGCGTTGAGTGCAGAGAATAGCATCCTATACCTACTGTTCATGGCCTTCCTAAGTGGGCAACAATAGTGGCGGAGTAATGGGCAATCGTACTTGCTACCACCGTGATTGGTCCTCTATTCCTTTCGGGGTCAAACTTTTTTTGGAGGGTCAGGATTTTGAGGGTTGGAGGTGGATGGAGCTTCAGGTTTGCCCTCCCATAGAACTTCCTTGCCTTGGTTTGGTGATGGTGCAGTAGAAGGAGCAGGACATGGTTCACAAAGTGGAATTACTATTGCAGTCCTCCCACCATTCATGAGGGAAGCTGTTCTAGCCCTCCAATCGATTTGACAGTTCACCGGGTAACACTAGGTCCTTCGCAATATTATTTGTTTGTCAGTTGCTTATGTGGGGAGAACATAAAAGCAGATTTCTACTACCTGGCGAACAACCATTAGACTCAAGTTGACAAATCCTAAGGTACTTAAGAGTTGGCCGTTGATAGCGCGTACTAAAGCAACGGTGAGGTTGAGGAATACCTGTAGCTTCTCCCATACATCATGAGAGATGAAGTTGTGGCTCACTCCCGGATCCACGAGTGCTTGGACGCATAAGCCCGGACCCTAAAATTGAACATGCAACCTAGCTGGTTCTACCGTTAGCTCATCAGCTAGTCCTAGGTGTTCAAGTGTTGCCTTAAGTAATGCCATTTTCTTACCTTGTCTAAGTTTGGTGTTATGTGCCCTGGCTTCTTTGATGGCTTGGCTTTTCATCCATACTACCTCAGCCTTGAGCTCTTTTTCTCTATGGATGGCTTGAAGGGTAGGTAGGGTGAGTGGTCTGTAATATCTCTTCAATTTTCTCCCATTAAGGTAGCCTTCCATTTCTACTCCATCTAGGGTGACTATCCGACACACCCCTTATGGAGTGATCTGTACCATGTGGTAGGGACCCATGCCTCGGTACTTGAGCTTGTGTTCGGTATTGCGGATGTTGTAGAGGAGTGCAAGATTGCCCTCTACAAGGTCTTTGTTCTTGAGGTTGCGGTCGAACCATTTTTTGTGTCGCACCTTCTCCACCTGGAGGCAGTAGGCTGCAGCAGGCAACCTTCCCATCTTTTCAAGGTCAACCAAGCATTCTGCCAAGGCATTCTCAATGAGCCTCTCTTTGACCATAAGGCAGAGGCTAGGCACTACATACTCCATCGGCATAACTGCCTCCACTCCAAAGGCTAGGCTAAAGGGGGGCAATTCGTGGCCACTTTGTAGGATGTTCGGTAGGCCTATAAGGCTATGATGAGCTTAATATGCTCCCAGTCGGTACTACTAGCCTCCACTGTGCAAGTTATGATCTTATAGCAAGTTTATTTGAGCTCTTAGTAGCTAGGCCATTTGGCATTGATTTCCTATGTATAATCATGAATTCACTGGTTAGGATTGCTATAGTTTCATTGAGAAAATGAGTTCCTCAATCGCTGACTAGCTCTAATGGACATCCAAACCACATGATAACTTACTCGTATAAGAATTTGGCAATGGATCTTGCATTTGCCTACATGGTGGCTCTCCCTTCTACCCACTTGGTGAAGTAATCTGTGGCCAAGACAATGTATTTGGCACTGGTTTTTTTCACCGCTGGGCTTATAGGTCCAATAAAATCTACGCCCCATTTCTCAAAGGGCTGGTCAGTTAATATTTTGGTTAAGGGCATCATGTCCACCTTGTGTGGGATTTGCACACACTAGCAGGGGTCACACCACTTGATAAATTTGGCTACATCTCTAAAGAGAGTCGGCCACCAAAGGCCAACCTGGGGCACCTTACATGCTGTAACATCAACAGCAAAATGCCCTCTTGTAATTCTAGAGTGGGCTTCTTTGAGCACCTCGATGTATTCATGCTTGCATACGCATCTGCGCATGATACTGTCTTTGCCCGTGCGGTATAGTTGGCATGCAATTAGGCAATATGGAGCTACATCCTTGATGAGTTTGCGGGCTCTATCTTTCTTGAGAGCTTGGCCCAAGGGTAAGCCATTGGCCAGGTAGTGACCGATCTCGGCGGCCCATTCATGGATGATGTTGATGAGGAAGAGGGAAGCATTGAGGAGGTCATCTTTGACTCCCATCAGAGCTTCGCCATTTGGGATCCTCGAGAGGTGGTCGGCTATGACATGGGTCTTCCCTTTACGCATAGTGACTATGAAGTCAAACTCCAAGAGGATTAGCATCCACCTGGTGATGTGTCTTGTCATGCATGGCTTGTTGACCAAGTATAGCATTGCTTGGTGGTCCACAAAGAAGATGAACTTGTTGGCCAACAAGTAATGCCTGAACTTCTTGATTGCATAGACCATGGCTAGACCCTCCCTCTCTGTTGTTGTGTAGTTGACCTCGACCTCATTCCATTGGCTAACTCGCAAAGTACACCGAGTAGTCTAGGTTATGCTCCCCTGGTTGGGCTAACACACACCCGATAGCGAAATTGGAGGCATCTATATGAATGTGGAATATTAGATTCCAATTCGGGGTTCTCAATACCGGTGTGGTGGCCAGGGCTAGTTTGAGGGGTTCAAAGGATTTCTAGCATTCCTCGGTCCACTAAAAGAATACTAACAGTTTGTATAATGGGCGGGTTATGTCGCATAAAACAAGATGAGCCTTTGATAGTAGCCCATGTGTCCAGTAAATCATTGTACTCCCTTGGCATTGGTGGGGGGTGGTAGTTCCAAGATGAGTTTGATTTTGTTGTGGTCCGTGGAGATACCATTCTAGGATACTATGTGGCCGAGAATTATGCCATGTTTAACCTAGAATTGGCACTTAAGTGGGTTCAAGGATACATAGTACAACTGGCACTTTTCTAGGACTAGTCTCAGGTATTTTGGGTGATCATCCCACATCGAGCTCACATATATGTCATCCAAGAAGACTTCCATGAAGTCCCTTAGGTATTCCTTGAAGACGGTGATCATCAATCGTTGGAAGGTGGTAGGAGCATTGGTCAACCCAAATATCATCATTCTAGCTGCCTACACACCCCACTTAGTTGCGAAGGTTGTCTTGTGTTGATCCTGTGGAGCGATGGACACTTGGTTGTATCCAAAGAATCTATCTAGGAAGCTATAGGATTCCTTTCCAACTAGCCTTTCTAGGACATGTTCAGTGAATGGCAAGGGGTAGTGGTCATGCCTGGTGGCGGCGTTAACTTTTTTCAAGTCCATGCATACTCAAATCTTTTTGTTCTTCTTCAAAACTATCATGATGGGTGACACCCAGTCAGTATGCGTGATCTCATAGATGAATCCCGCATCTATGAGCTTTTGGATTTCCTCTCTTACTATGAGCGCGTATTTGGGATTCATAGGGTAGGGACTTTGACATATCGGCTTGGCATCGTTGAGCATGGGTATCGTGTACTACCCAATTCAGTGGACACCCCTTTCATATCTATGTATTTCTAGGCCATACAGTCCTTGTATTCTCATAGGAGAGCTATTACAGCATTCTCCTCATTGGGGGAGATCTCATCGGCGATGAATACATGTTGGGGGTTCTAACCTTCTAGAGCTAGGTTTACCTCCTTAATCAAGGCTGGGCCATCATATCCTTGGGAGCACCCATCTTCCCAAGATCTCTTAGCCTGTTGGTATAAGATCTTGTGATCCTCGATCGTGTAGGTCTTCTAGTGGGCTGGTACTTGTCGTAGATCCTCCTTCTCTCCACTTTCCTCTTCTATTACTTCATGGGGAGTGGTCCTCTTGGCCTTAGCTGAGCTTTTGGATAACGGGAGTTTCGGACCTAAAGGGGGCTCTTTCATGGCACTTATAGAGCCAACTGGGGAGGTTACCTTGCTCACCCTGGCTCCCCAATTGGAAGAGAGCTCATGATGGGCGGTAGTGGTGCCAATGTATGCTAGCTAGAGTGGAGGTCTGAGTTGACCCTTACTATCCCCTTACTCACCCCATAGAGTTTGAGCATGTTAAACATCCTAAGGGGAGCCACCAGGGTCATTTTCTCAAGTTCAAGTATTGTAACTTGGAACCCTATTCTCTCTGGAACATCAATGTTGGCCAAGATGTCCATCCAGTTCTGAGAAAATTTCGGCTCAGGGAGAAACACATAGCAAAATTCATCGAACTCTTTTTCATCCTCTTCAGCTTTAGAGATGCTATTCAGATGGTTGTGTCAGATTCCGTGGCGAAGAGTTGTCCTGACAATGGGTGGGCCTTGTAGGTGCGCAAGTCCACCTGCATGATTTTCCACAAATAGATGTTTTTAGTATGCCAGTCGTGTATGAGCCCAGACATTCACAAGAATGGTCTATGTAGGATGGCTTCATATCTCGACTACTGTTGGGTAAATTCCATGACTCCAACCTTATGGGGTACGTGAACCCAAATACTTTGATGTTAATACCGGTGAGGACTCCCAAGGGTTCTACAGTTCTGCCGTCCGCTAACTTCACCACCAAATGGGTTTGCTTGAGCGTAGGTTTTTCCCACTTCACCCAGCATTCCTTGGTATAGACACTCACTCCCGCTCCCCCATCCAGGATGGCATCAACCTTTGGTTGCTGATAGGTTATGGGGATAACCGTGTTTGTGTCATCACCTTTGAGGTATTGGCCTAACTTATTGATGGGAACCTTGGGTAAGTTCTGCCCCTCCTCTGGCAATTGATTGATCTTAGGGCTAGCAGGTCCTGGGGTCAGGAATCATCCATTCATCCAGTTGGATAGGTCTCACCAAAGGATGGGATTCCCTCTCAACAAGGAGGTGATTGGCATTTTTACCTTCGTCGGATAGGAAGGCAGCCAAACCGATGCTATTGTAGGGTTCTTGTGAGGTCTCCCTTCCTATTAATAGTAGATCCTCAAAACCATAAAGGTCTCCTTCTTCCTGTAGGTTTTGCAATACTGGATCCTCTTGGAACATTCATTGCATCAAATCTGGAGCCTCTAACTTACCAAAGCTAAAATGTTCCTCTTCTTTTACCCTTTCTAGCACCTTTAGCACCTTTGCCCCTCGATGGTTAGTCAAGTGGGTTGGGTGGAAGGTATTTGACCCTCTGCTTGGCTTGATTCTATGCTCGAACTTTTCTTGGCAGTCTCGTACTAGGTTTTGAGCCTCTATTAGATATTGTTTTTCTAGGACTAGATCTAGATAGGTTTCCTTATATGGGGGCAGGGGTGTGAGGCCTTGGGCCTACACTGGCTTTTTTACATCTGAGCACAGAGGTACATCTGGGCCACCCTAAGTGGAAGTACATCCTGAGGCAGAGGAGGTGGTGAGAGTGGTTGTCTCCTCATCGAAACTGTCTTGAATGAGCACATGGTCAGCCCCATCACCTACTCGTATGGTCTTCTTGGACCGGGTTTCTAGGGGTTGAGAAACCTCAAGGCTTTGTGGTAGGAACCATTTATCCTTCCTTGCATGTTTCTTCATTGCCCTACCTATGGCTTTGGCCTACATCCTTGTGATGACCTTCAAGGGTGCCATGGCCACTTGGCCTGGTTCGATACTGAGCAAGTTAAGGCTGGTGCTCTTAGGCAGGGTGTTGGGGTTGCTCGTCTTCTCAAGGGACAATCTTTGAATAAATGCTATATTCTAGACCTCGTACACAAGGGTGTAGGGTCTATTATGGGGGGAGCAGCTAAGGTAAGATAACTGTAGGGGTAATCCTTTAAGAAATGTGGCCCCTGACACTTGAAGCATGACATTGAAGGGTTCAAAGTAACCTTGTAGGGGCGTTCACTTGTCCTGTGTGGGCCCTAGTAGGTATAGCATTAGATCGGGGGCCTTTGAGCAACAGAGTTTATGTCTCTGGCCCTTGCGGTCAAGGGGACAGTCTGGAACACTAGACTTGCTAATCCTCTTGCAAGAGGTACTGACTTAGGGTACCACTTCCTTCCTCGTAAGGGTAGTAGTCGAGGGGTCTGTGGTCTGGATACATCTCCTCCCAATCATTGGGCACTTCCTCTACCAATACTTGAGTGACCGGAGTTATACGGGGTGGGGGAGGTTGGGGACCCAGTACAAGTGGCGATAGTGGAGACTATTGTGCTCTATACTGGCCTGGACTAGCCAAACAAGCACCTTGTGTATTTATAGGGTTAGGCAAGGCCTTTAGGGCTAATGGTGTCTTGCTTGATACATAGGTTGGGGTAGGGACCTTGGAAATTGGCATTGGAGGTATCGTTGCTCCCCCATCTATGACAGTGTGCACAGTAGAGCATTGGCCTTGCCCGAAGGTGGGGACACTCATTGGAGGGATGGTTGCCATTACATATCTCGCACCAGACGTTGTCTCTCCATGGAAACAAGTGTGGGTTGCTTGGCACCTCTTGGAGGTCCTTGACCTCCACTGTTAGCCCAGCTAATTCAGCAAATTCAAGGCCAACTCACTCATATCCAAGCCCTTGGGCTCATTGTTCTCTTTCTTGGTCGGCTCCACACTAAAAGACCTGACCGATGGTGATACTTATGATGGGGTCAAGGTTTTATCAAAGGTGACCTTGTCCATCATATTATCACTTATACGAATAGCTACCTTGCCGCATAGTTTGAAGGATGTAGGATTCATAACCATCGGGTGGTCATGCAACTTTGGCTCTGCCAATCTGATGAGGAAGCAAGGCAACAATCATTCATTGCTCATCCACTCGTATGGTTCACAATGAGAATTGAGGTGCTTGATTCTAGCTATGTAATCCCAAAGGGATTCATTATCATTCTGCTTCACCTCATATAATTGATTAATCGGGCTCCATTTATGTCCATTGGGAGTGAACCCTACAATGAAGGCTTTTCTCAGCGTCTCCCAGTTGACTTTTTCTTCTGAGTTGAGAGCCCTATACCATTGGCTTGCCTTGCCATCCAAATGCATTAGCTATTTCTAAATCTTTGAGAGCTCCAAAGGCTTCACATATCTACTCAAATCGCTCCATGTGGGAGACCGGGTCTCCTTCCCCAAGGAATTTGGCATCAACTTGGAGATGGCTATGGGTCGACTCCTTTAGGGATTTGTGATCCCTACTAGAAACACTAGTGCAAGCAGGAGTGGTGTGGCCCCCCTTCCTAGCACATTCACCAGGATGTGCATCACCTCATCTGATAGTACCATTTGGGCAGGTGGTGTAGGTGGCACCATTATGGGCCTAACGAGACATAGGGGTGGCCTTATGCCTAGCCCTGGTGGTGGAATCCATTGGGTTGCTGGTATTGGCATTAGGGCGAACGTGCCAAGGCCTCCATTCATTGGAGCAACAGATGTGGGTGGGAACGATCGGACTCCTAAAGGGGGTGGCATGGAGGTTCCTTGCATTGGGATAGGGTGGAACTTGTGGTGCCACATATCCGACGAAGGTAGGAGGTACCCGGAAGGTTGGGAGTTCATAAGACGCCCCTCCTTGGGAGCCTCTCGCATCTCCCCAGCTAGGGTCTTATCCCATGAAGTCCCTCATCCATGGGTCTTCATCCTCCATGCATTCGCACTGAGGGCGGCTTGCGAAAGATGTGGGCCCTGGGTCCACAAAGGTGGTTTCAGTCCCTATCTATGGGTCAAGAGTTGGTTGTTGCTGACCTTCCCTTCCCATAGACATGCTAGTGAAGGGGTTCTCCATGTTTGT
The DNA here is from genome assembly GCF_047967505.1 of Dipteris shenzhenensis. Lineage (NCBI taxonomy): Eukaryota > Viridiplantae > Streptophyta > Polypodiopsida > Gleicheniales > Dipteridaceae > Dipteris > Dipteris shenzhenensis. The sequence continues at coordinate 38,592,360 of NC_141625.1, forward strand.
TGAATCTATTTGGCCTAAATGTCCAAACATGTTGGTGATTGTACCTCTTAACCTGGATGCTACAGAAAGCAAGAGAGTTGGGGGGAACCAAACTAGTGAGTGTAGGATCCTGTAGGATAGAATAGATGCATCTTGCAAGAGGTGTGAGAGCACAATGAAAGAAAGATGGTCGATCTCTATTATGATTGTGAGAGAGAGGACTCTCTCTTATAGAAAGGGGGAGAAGGTAATACCTTCCCTACATAGTGGCAATCAGCCCCTACATCAGTGATAATCAATCCCTACATCAGTGAGATTGTCTTACATCATCAGTTAGGTCACACACTAGACACATCATAGCACTTGATGTGTTTTTACAACACACAGAAACACACATGTGACTCCACTGTTGAGATATGGTGCCATGAGCACATAGATTAAAGGGCTAAGGTATGGTATAGGAAAGAATTAAAGTAGCCACCCTAGGATGTGGACTACATGATGTGGAGATGTGGATTGAGGATATCCACAAGGAGAGATGTGGATGACAGGATCACACATGTGTTGACTATTCAAAGGGCACTCTCTATATAAGAGGCCTATCATGTATGGTTGAGAATAACACATTGGAATAGATTGAGTATTGCCTATCGTATGTCTCTCTCATGGAGTTTCTTATATGGTTTGATTCCCCTTGATATTTTGCTAATTCCACGCCACACTAGGAGAGCACGATCCGCACTTTCTCATGGTATCAGAGCTTAGGTCTAGCCTCCTAGATCAATTGTAGGCATGCCTTAGGAGCTCATGTTTTTCTCCTAGGTTAGTTCTAGTTTTAGATTGAGAGTCGATAGATTTTTTATTCTCCCATCGTATTTTGAGAGCGAGGTCGAGAACTAATAGAATTCTATCCCTCGAGTCCTTTGAGAGATAAAGAAAGAATCTAGGAGAAAGTTGTCTGCTGCCAAGAGTTCAGCCCTTCTGGTGTGTACTTTCTAAAGGGAATACAAACGCCACGCTCAAAGTCGAGTACATCCATCGCTGTGCTGGATTTTTCCTCAACAGGGGGTTTGGCAATGAGATTTTCTTGCACTTCCACGGTGCTGCAGCACTGACCGATTTGCAGGGACGGCTTTGAACTAAGTGGTGGCTGGAGCAGCGATGGCACATACGACGCCGCTCGGGGAATTCCTCGAGGCAAGCAGGGAATGAAGGCTCCCGAAGGCATCTGAGTGGAGGAGAAATCGTTTGCCCACAAAGCTACCACGGAAATGATTCCACAACCAAGAAAGCTCCTATCTGCATCGACCTACGCAGCTACAGTAGCCTAGCATGTTTGAATTTTAAAAGAGCAGAGCAAACCTCCGGCCTTGCTAGCAATGGAGACAAAATCCCACAAGACTATAATGTCTACAGCAAGTCGACCAGGAGAGTCCGAGGGTCGCTCACTCATCTATGGAGCTAGGCATTGCTTCTGCATGCTGGGATAAGGAGCCAAGGCATCGCTCTTTGAATTTGGATGTACACATCTTGGAGCCTGATCTTGTTAAGTTCGAAGATGGTGTCTGCAAGCCGCTCTCTGATCACCTGGCCCGAGAAAGTCAGGGGCGATTGTGCCCCCTTCGCCTACGATGCTACTTTCCAAAAATCTGCAGCAGGGAGCTGCCCAATCCCCCTTGCAATCAAACGATCCATCGGTTATGGCGAACGAATGCCGAAAGTCAGAGAGCAAGGTGGGAGAAGAAACGAAGCGGCGCAGTGATGACGACGGAATCTTCTCTACATTTTCTCTAAAGCCTAGGTAACCTTAGGTTAGCCTATGGTTAGGAGTTTGACATGTGTCAAGATTAAAAATTGACCATGGTTAGGTTTGTTAAAACTTTGGGTTAACTGATTTAGTTAAAGGTTGCCACGTGGCATAGTGCCACCTAAGCATATAGCCCCTTGACAAGCACAGTTTGAATTTTGCATGTGGAATCCCTGTGCCACATCATTAAGAGCCATTTCTCGATCAAACTTCGACAAGCTATAACTTCCAATCCAGGAAGAATTTGGACATGCTCCAAAAAGGAAAAGTGATCGTCTTTTCATGCTCTACGCACTTGTAAGATCAGAATCACTGTATGCAATTAGACACTGCCAATATTGAAAGTAATCAATTGGTAAGACCTTTGCAACAAATGGTAAAGCAATGCATGAATGCAGAAAGCATGCCAAAAGCACAAGTGCATGAGATGACCATAGCCCGAAACATGGCATCCACACACAAAGCATCAAGGCACATGGAAGAACAAAGCATCATGCAGGTAGCTACACCAAACAAAGAAGCAAATGCATCGTCATCAAGCCATGAGCCAAAAGGTGACATCAATGGAATGCATTGAGAAGCAACAACCTTGCCAACCTTGCCTATATTTTGTAATCAAACCTGACCACCTGTGAGAGTAGCTATGAAAGCACTCAGGGGAGGTATTGACATGTAAAAGCCACACTTGACCACCTTAAGTAGCAATGCAAGCACTAAGGGGAGGTGATGGAATGTAACTCACATCTGACCACCTTGCAGTAGCCAAAGGATCATGGCACCAAGGGGAGGTGTTGAGATATGGTGCCATGAGCACATAGATTAAAGGGCTAAGGTATGGTATAGGAAAGAATTAAAGTAGCCACCCTAGGATGTGGACTACATGATGTGGAGATGTGGATTGAGGATATCCACAAGGAGAGATGTGGATGAGAGGATCACACATGTGTTGACTATTCAAAGGGCACTCTCTATATAAGAGGCCTATCATGTATGGTTGAGAATAACACATTGGAATAGATTGAGTATTGCCTATCATATGTCTCTCTCATGTAGTTTCTTATATGGTTTGATTCCCCTTGATATTTTGCTAATTCCACGCCACACTAGGAGAGCATGATCCGCACTTTCTCATCCCCTAGATGCACACATGCACCATAGAGCAAGCCCTTGATCATACTTACCCCAACAAACCCGCCCTCAAGGGGTTGCCTCTTGCAGTGTCAAGGATACATCTAGTCTCATAGTTTCTCATGCCATCTCATGGTGGTCAAGGATTAATCTATGGCTAGGATCTCATGCTAGCAAGGGTTCCCAAGGATGTGAGGTTCACAGAAATGGGATAGTCAAAACACATATCACATGGCCTACATCATATGGTGACCAGAGGTGATTTACATAACATATTCTTTTTGGAGTACTACTCTAGGCAGAGAACCTCAAAATTTGACCAAGTGATGATTAACAAAAAAGACAAAGTGCCTAAAAAGCATAGTCTTCATCATGTGGAGACTCATCAAATGAAAGTAGATTGGCAGTTTCTGACTTTGTAGTTTCTTCCTTTTTGGCTTTACAATACTTTTCATGGTGATTATTTTTGCCACAATGTTTGCATGGATTGATCTTGAAGAAATCTTTTGAGAGGTGATTAGTCTTCCCACAATGTTTGCAAGGTGAAAACTTGCCCTTCTGAATTTTTATGGCATAGGCTATGTCATTGCCTCTCCGGAGTTCCATGTGCCTTTCTTCTTCTTGAAGAGCAGTAATAAGACCTTCAAGAGTAGGATTAGGAAGATTTTTCAGAGTGGTAACAACATGACTCCAACATGATCATAATCTTCAAGCATACTTTTGAGCAATACTGCCATTGCATCATCTGTAGTGATTGGAGAGTTGATAGAAGCAAGTTGAGTCATGAGACTCCGCATGTAATTGACATGGGCAACCAAGGGAGTGCCACTAGCCATCTTCAATTCAAAGAAAGCAATTTTAAGTGACAATTTTGAGATGTGAGAGCTAGCACCAAAAACAATGTCAAGCTTCTGCCAAGCTTCAGAAGGAGATTCTAAATTAGAGATATGATGGGATATAGTCATCTCCTAAGCCAAGAGCAATGATGCCATAGGCTTTCTCCTCTCTAGTAGGATCTCTTACCGGGTGTGTTGGAGCTGAGGATTCTCCAACATTAGAGGCTGTTGAAGAAGAAGTTGAAGTAGGTTTGACAAGCCCCCAGAGGTTTTCCCTCATCAATGCAAACTTAATCTTCATCTGCCATGTGTGAAATCCTTTACCATTGAACTTATCCATATTCAAGATGGTATCCATGAGAGGGTCTAACCCAAAATGGGTAGTGTCTACTCTCTTACAAGGCTAGAAAGAGTTGAAGAGCTTTAAAATACAAGCATTTAGAGTAGCAAAGACTTTTAACCAAATTCCATACTACAAAACATAATGGAAATGATGCTTCCACTTGCATGCTTCATAGAGGTGGCTAAATGAAAGTATTCCAAGCAAATCCAAGTGTAGCAACTTAAAGCAAAGCTGTAGCCATAGTTGTACTGAAGCTATTCAACACTTTAAACATCAGAAATGCTAAAATAGCATCTAATGTAGCATCAAACTCTCAACCTTGTCAAAACTATCCAAAACAGAGACCAAAACTTGGAGGGTGCAATTCTCATAGCTCATAGCTCTATTTAAGGGAATTTTGATGCAGGAAGAAAGGTCTTATACCAGAGAATAGCTACTAGCAAGGAGGGGTGCAATGTTGCACCAGGTCGCCATAGTCAGGCTTGAGAAACCAGACTAGTTTTTCGTCGTTTTCTCCTCCATCTCTTATCCAAATGAGCTTAGATTTCAGCAGCAGCTTGCCCTCAGTGTCGTCTAGCACAGGCTCAGAGAAATTTGCAAACAGGTAAGTACAGAGGCAGCATTGCACAAAATTTCGTCAGAGAGTGTGAGTGTTGGCATTGCATGTACAGTCGAAATTTATCTGATTGCTTGCAGCTGGAAGGTTGCCCATACAGCTCAAAGGGTTTTGGCAATGGTCATTTGTAGGCAGAGAATAGAGCTCTCAAAGATTTGGGGAAGAAGAAGGAAAATGGATAAGATGAGAAACTAGTAGTTTATGCTAGAGATAGCATCTAATGCTAGGCTAGGCTAGATCTAGAACCTAAAGCTCTGATACCATTTGTAGGATCCTGTAGGATAGAATAGATGCATCTTGCAAGCGATGTGAGAGCACAAGGAAAGAAAGATGGTAGATCTCTATTATGATTGTGAGAGAGAGGACTCTCTCTTATAGAAAGGGGGAGAAGGTAATACCTTCCCTACATAGTGGCAATCAGCCCCTACATCAGTGGGAATCAATCCCTACATCAGTGGGATTGCCTTTGTCTTACATCATCACTTAGGTCACACACTAGACACATCATAGCACTTGATGTGCCTTTACAACACACACAAACACACATGTGACTCCCCTAGATGCACACATGCACCATAGAGCAAGCCCTTGATCATATTTACCCCAACAGTGAGGAGGGCGTCGGAAGACCTTGGACTATAATCATTTTTTAACCTATCCACCATGAATTGCATGTGGAGCTTGTTTTGTTTGTGCTATCACCACCAATTTTTTTGGCATTATTGCCACTAGGCTACTCTCTAGCTCCTCTATATTGTACCTTTATTGATCTGGTTCGTGAAATGAAGACATCCTCTAGATTCACATCCTCATGAAATAAATGAAAACAATGAGTCTAAATCAATCTCCATCAAGGTACTAGATTGGATTAGATCCTATGAAAGAGGAATTCAATTACCACCTTACCATTGGTTGTGGGAACTTCTATGGTTTTTTCCCATCGAGTGACATAGAGGGTGGCAATAATCATATAATTTTTCTTTCTTATGGTACCACAAAAAAGGGATTCACAAAGTCCATATCCCACTTCTTTCTTGTAGTCACAAGAAGTGGACCCAAAAAGTCCACACCCCACTTATAAAGGAATTTACAAAAGGAATGCCTTGCAAATAAAGATTCTTTTTCCTAAAGAAATTTACAAAATTGCATGCCTTGCAAAGCAACTACATCCTTTAAAAATGTGGGCCAATAATATTCTGCATGCTAATATTAAGATTTATGAATAATACTTTTGATACAATGGCACCAATGCCATTATCCACAAACTCTCATGGATTAGGATGGCACTAGTGCCATTCTCCATGTGAGTTTGTGTAGAATGGCACTAGGTCCAACCTCATTTGGATGGCACCAATGCCATTTTCCACAATTTGAATTAGAATGGCACTGGTGCCAATCTCATTGGTGTCAATCACATTGAGAATCACAGCAGTGCCCATTGAAGGTTAGATTTTAGAGAATGGCTTTGGTGCTTGGGGGGTTCACCTCACAAAATTTTAGTGTACCACGTGCATTCAAAAGGAGGGGTATATAAATTAAATTTTTTGAACAATTGTAACAAGATTACAATAACAAGAGGGGCTTTTTAATAACCCCTGAATGCATGTGATACATAGGGTTTCTTAGTAGTGCATCTCTGGTGCCAATTTTCATGTGACTGACACAAGTGAGATTGGCTAAGATATATACTAAAGTGGAGATTGCAAGGAGAAATCATGTAATAAAATATTCACATTAAAACATGTAAGGAGTAGATTGGCAGTGGTGCCATACTAAACTGAAAGATTTATGCATGGTATTTTTTATACAATGGCACTAGTGCCATTCTCCACAAACTCTCATGGATTAGGATGGCACTGGTGCCATTCTCCATGTGAGTTTGTATAGAATGGCACTGGTGCCAATTCATCTAAATGGCACCAATGCCATTCTCCACAATTTGAATTGGTTTGGCACTCTCATCTATGTCAACGTTAAGTAGATTGGCAGTAGTGCCATGCAAAAAAGGAAGATGGAAATAGATGTGGAACATTTATACATAATATTTTTGAGACATTGGTAGCAGTGCCATTATCCACAAACTCTCATGGATTAGAATGGCATTGGTGCCATTCTCTATGTGAGTTTGCACAGAATGGCACTGGTGTGAATCTCATATGAATGGCATCAATTCCATTTTCCACTAACTTTCGTGGATTAGAATGGCCCTAGTGCCATCCCTCATGTGAGTTTATTCATGTGAATGGCATCAATGCTATTTTTCACATTGAGAATCACAGTAGTACCATTGAGATTTAAAATTTGGAGAATGATCCTGGTATCAATCTCATTCTATTTCAAGGTCAAGTAGATTTGCAATATGTTGAGAGTTGTGGTGCCATGAGCACTTGTAGAGCAAAGGTATGAGTAAAGGGAAAGCTGCCACATGGCATGGAGGAGATATCCCACATGTGAGCAAGAAAATGGATGTAAGTAACCTCACCTATAAAAGGGAGGTTCATTTGAAGTAATATAAATCAAGCACTTTGCACTATCTCAAGATTCTCTTTATGAGTCCAAGCTAATCTATCTTGGAACCTAATTGACTTGAGATACATGTCATGAGCACTCTCTTCATCATGTTTCCACATATGTTCCATCCACCTTAGAGCGCTCCATAGATCTCGAGGCACGCATGTTTTGTCATGGTATCAGAGCATAGGTTTAGCTCTCCTCTCCTAGAGGTAGTCAATAGAGCGAGCGAGAAAAAGCGAGCGAGCCCATGAAGCGAGCGAGTTTTTTTACAATTCCTCCGATGAGAACAAATTTGAGACCAAACTTACTATAGCAAGATGTTGTCATAATAAGCATACCAATAATCAGACTTACAATCCACCCTATCTTTCACTTGAAGAACATAAACTAATTACCAAACTCATAACATAGATGACTGTTGAAATACCACTTCACCTGCAAAATGCACTAGACCAAAACTTTCCAAATGTGTCCATGGTTCACCACAACAATTATCAGTCTATGAACAAAATGGTGTTTTAAACCATATTCTAATCCCCCTGACATTCATCATCAAGAAAGTAGTTGCGTGCATGTGGTTTATCTAATTGGTACTCATCATATCTCTTGTCGGCTGTCATGAATCTTGCCATTTTTTCTGTATAGCATGGTAACAAACTACAACAAAACATACATTTCAAAGGAAAGTAAGTCAAAGTGGAACAATGAAAATAATTTCCAATAAGAAGAACTTGCCATCCTTCTGTGTTATACAAAAGACAATTCGCTACCAACAAAAAGCAGAAAAAATCAATTGCTAGATCAAGGCCTTACAAACACTATCCAAAGCATCAAATTTTGTACTTTCTTGATTCAAAGGCACCCGTAAATGTTCACTATCTACCATATTATAAAGATGCTAAATAACACTTTCAAAATCCTCAATTTTAGCATTCAAAATACACAATAGAAAAACTCAGGGCGAGTAGCATACTACTCATCAAAGGGGTTTGTGATAGGTTCCACTCTCTCTTCTTCCCCCTCTCCATCATGCTTTGACCTGATCCGTTTTCTAGAATGATCTGCCACAAGTGGCTCAACAATGCTAGCCACAATATCGTTGTCTGAATCAAATGAAAAACAAGGCCTGCCAATGGCCTGACAAGCATGCATAAGAGGGGCTGTACCACAACCCATCTCTAGAACCAACCCTCCAGGAGCACAGAGAAGAGACATAATGCAACCTACAAAAAAACTACTCCTCTCTAGTCCACCTCGTGCTAGCTGAGAAGACATCGGCATGATTGTCCTTGCAGAGGGAGGTATGTGATGAGTCCAGACATCTTCACGTGGATCAATCAAAAGCTGTTGGAAAAGTGGAAAGCTCTCCTCCCAAAAAACTGTTGGATTCTTTTTTGCTCTACGTATTAGAGCTAATACTGAAGATTGCATCTGGAAACCACATGGAGAAAAACATGTATAGTATATTGACTTCAACTAGCAAGCATTATAGCATGAAAGATGGAAAACATAGCATGCATAGGACTTATCCTTCCAAACATAGCATGCATAGGACTAACGAGGAGACATTTGTCAAAGACACTTTTATCATGGAATGCAAACATAGAATGCATGGAATGGTAATGGTAGCTTACCTTAACACTTTTATCATGTTCTCTACAAAATCCATATGGAAACTTGTCATGAATGATCACACGTCTAACAACCTCCAAGCCCTGGACAAATGCAAACCATTCCATCCAACCAATACATTGTCCTGCAAGCAATTAATTTTATTTAAAACTAGTAGAATGGAAACACAAAATGTGAAATGTCAATTGTGGTATTGTGCCTTACCTGCCAAAGGACATATGCATGCCAACCAACCACCATCAGACAAAGAAGCTGATGCAACTGCAAGCCCATGCCGCACATGGTCCTCGAGCAAGACATTCCAAGTAGGAGTGGATCCTCTCTCATCAAGTGGATAGCTAGATGGAAAATTGAGCAATATAAAATTTGAAGCCCACTTCACCTTCTTACCCATCCTCTTGTAGTCCTGAACTCGACTAGCCACTGTAATAAAAAACTCATGCAAAATAGCATACTTATCATTTCTTTTAGAGTCAGCAAAGTCTTTGCCCATTGCAATGTAATCTCCAACTGTATAAGCAAACAAAGGTGTGATGCCACGGGCCAAGGAAATGTCAGGTGACTGTGATCGATGGAACACGTATTGCTTCACAAGTCCCGAGATTGATTCTCCACCTATATGCAAAAGCAAATCAATTACAAGTAAAACTAGTGTTAAAGGAACAACTACATATGCAGAACACAACAACACCCTTACCTGCACTCTCTATGTGATCCATTCCATCCCGCATAGGACTAGATGGTCCCTCATCTAGAAAGAGAACAATCATAAACTTATTAATGTAATGTCAAAACGAATTGAAGACAACGTCAACAAACAATCATATTGTATCTTCCTTACCTTTTTCTGTAGTTCTTGTTTCTCTTTCTCTTTCTTATCTCTCCTTGAGCTTCCCTCCACTTTGTCCTTACTTGCTTCATTGGCTTTTTGTGAAGCATAAGTATTGTACAAGTCTCTTTCTCGCACCAGTACTTGTCCAGTACTTGTCCTTTAGGGAAATCTATCCACCAGGGACAATGTGCTAATTCCCATTGAGAGAGACAGTGCATGTCAGGTGGATACATGCATGCAGCATGACCAATCTCCACCCAACTCTTGCACAAATTTGGAATGTCAGAGATCCTTTTCTCTATTGCCAAGTGGGAGAGATATCTATCAACCAAGAAACAAAAAAAAAATGGATGTCTCAAACCATCAAAAGGTCAAGAAATCAAGTGGAACAACCATAAATGATTGTGTAATTACATGAATTAATAGCACAAAAATAGACAAATGAAAAATGAACCTTCAAATGAATTGACAACATACCTATAAACCACCCTATGGGCAGCCATGTCCAACTCAGATAGTCCATCTCCTTTTTTTCCACCCTTGCTCTCTATCTTTGTTTCCTTTGATCTTAGCACCACAAACATATGTTTTCTCCCCTCCAGTTTGATATCCTCCATGTATTGCTGCAATGTGTAATCCTTAGGGGTATCCAAAGGCATGCCCATTGTTGTGATCACCCTCAAATCTTCAAGCACTTTCAATGACTGTCTCTCCACCTTCTCCAAAAATATCTCTCTACTAATCCACCTAAACAGTAAAAGTTGACTCAATTTTATAATAAAAAAATAAGAGTCATGCCATTGGCAAGAAACAAACAAACACCATGAAAGATGGTCTTTGGAATGCTACTGGACTCTTGGAGGGATAGGTCACATGATCTTTTGAACGATATGCAAGGAGGGGACTATTGGATTGCCCGAGGGACCAAAATAGGCAGCGCGTTAACGCGCTGCCTCTTTTACTACCCCCGACAGTCCAAGTTTCCCTCCCTTGCAGAGTAATAATAATGCTATAAGTATCGGAATTGCTATCGATGTACCTCCTGGCAATGAGACCGAAGAGCTCCCAGCGGTGCAGCAGTCGTTCTTCTTTGATCAGGGAAGGATGGAGGTTTGCATTTAGTCTCTCACGTATACTTTCAATCTACATTCAATCTTACCCAAAAATTGTGTTTGGGTGCATCTGAGCAAGACACTTAAGTACATGATGTTCTTACATGTAGAGACATGCCGTTCTTACTTGTAGAGAGGCACAACCATCATTTGAGGCCAACCTGGCTGGTGCTAGGAAAAGGTAATTGGACTTTCAACGTTCGAATAAAGTATTTGCTTCGGGATAATCGTCAGTTTCTTGTAAAAGTATGGGTACATTTGAGCAAGACTATTATAGAGGCACAACCATCAGTTGAACCGGTGTTAAGGAAAGGAAATTGGACTAGCAGCTTTCGGGAGTAAAGAAAGAGTTCCCCGTGATAATAATCTCTTTGAGTTTTAGGAAGCAATCCACTCGTAACATTCGACACGTTTTGTAATTATATTGCTAGTCGGTCTTCTATTGTACGTTTTAGATAGTTTGTCTTGTAAAAAGTCTTGATAACTCTGAGCGCTTGTGAGGCTCTTATCTATCGTTCTTACTTCAAGAGAGGCACAGCCATCAGTTAAGGCTGGTGCTAGGGGAGAAAATAATCGGACTTGGAAGCAGTCACTAGTATTCGACATACATTTCTTGAGCAGATGGCCGAAAGAAATGAATCGAATACCTCAGGAGAAATCTCGAATCCCGAATCGAATATTATAGCAAATCCACTAAGCCAAGCGTCCGAGGCAGCCTGTGTCATTATTGTAGTCAGTATGCACAATAGGATTTTGAAGACGGTATCCTCGCACAAAGGGAACTTCTGGAATCTGAATTTGCGACCAGTGACGAGTGCCAGGATCTCCACAAGTCGTAATTGCCATCAACGCACAAGTTCAATTGCAAATTTGCAGACTCAAATCGCGGATGATGAGAGACATGTCACATGACTCATGCGATGATTGATATGGTGCATTAAAGTTTTTTCGGCCAGGACTCAACGCTCTAATAGCTGGCCTTTCGAGAATTCTAATAGCTACTGTGCATTTTAGCGCATCGCAATTCAATGCCCTGCTTCAAGCGAACATTTTTTGCTGAGATTCGTACGCTCCGGTAATGAGACACCCTAGTCCTTGAGTTGCCCCACTCGGGAGTGGTCGGCAAGGAAGACATGCATGATGCAAGACTACGTAACAAGAAGATTGCTTCGTCAAAGCATGCCTCCTTCGCCTGCAACACGCCACGCTGCACCCCCCCCCATTCTCATCAATGCTCCTCGCTCCCATTCCATTTTCTTTCTCTGTCTCCTCCTTTCCACCGCATGAGATCCACACAATAACTACATACGCTACACTCCGCTGACATTAAGTACTACGGTGTGTGTCTTTCATCAAGCTGACGGTTTTCCTACCATTGTTGTCTTCCTTCTAAAGGTCCAACGTCTGTGCTCACTTTGCCATTCTGAACTGTTGTCTCCAAGCACAAGGATCACACTCGTGCGAGTCGCAAGTAAGGAATGTCGTCTCCCCTCTATTTGTCCTAGATCTCACCTGATGTTCCCCCTAATTGGTTTCACTGCTGTTCCTTTTAGCTTAACTATTCTTCGGTGTACTATGGGTGTTTTCTTCTCCCTTTACAGTAGCTATTACAGAAGACGAGCAGTACAAATCTCTCGTTGAAGGTTTATAGGTCTGATCTTTTTGATTTGGTGCAGTGGGATCCAAGTACCTCAGGAGAAATCCCGAATCCCGAATCGAACCTCAGGAGACCCATTATAGCATTTTACCCAAAATTAAGCGAATCTCTAAATCCCATCTCGAGCCATTCATTAGATAGCGCATCCAATCTTGTATTATTAATATAAAAGGAAGTGCAGTCACCTGATTCCCCTCCCCCCCGCCCGAAGGCTTGTGTCCATAGAACTCTGGTGATATCTTGTTGTGGAGAGGCAAGTGTGCGGCCCATCTGCACGAGTTCTTGACGATCTTTGTATTGCTTGTACGTGGTATAAGTATAGGAGATCTCGTCGAGGATGCGGATGGTGTGATCACTGAGTAAATCTTTGAGCTCTTCTTCACTATAACCGGGAAATACTAGCAAACTGTGCTTCTTGACCATCGCTAAGTTTTGCAGCCATATTCTACCAAGCTGCTCGAAAATGGCCTCCAGGGTCGTGCACGCAAACCTCCATTCTGCTCCCAGCGGTGCAGCAGCAAGCCCAAATGGCGGCGCGGACGGCCATAGCTGCTGCTGTAGTGAGGAAGCCAAGGAAGCTCCTTCCTTCCTAGCCTCGAGCTCCTTCCTTCCTAGACTGCCTAGACTGCCTTCCTGGACTGCCTGGGGCAGCAAAAGAGGCAGCGCGTTAACGCGCTGCCTCTTTTGCTGCCCCAGGCAGTCCAACTGCCACCTCACCTTCTGCAACTTCACCACCCTTGAGCTCCTCCTCACCCTCCTCAACCTCCAGCCATATTCTGCCAAGCTGCCCGAAAATGGCCTCCAGGGTCGTGCACGCAAACCTCCATTCTGCTCCCAGCAGCAAGCCCAAAGGGCGATGGGGATGGCCATAGCTGCTGCTGCGGTGAGGAAGCCTCGAGCTCCTTCCTTCCCAGCCTCGAGCTCCTTCCTTCTTGGACTGCCTGGACTGCCTTCCTGGACTGCCAGGGGCAGCAAAAGAGGCAGCGCGTTAACGCACTGCCTCTTTTGCTGCCCCAGGCAGTCCAACTGCCACCTCACCTTCTGCAACCTCACCACCCTTGAGCTCCTCCTCTTCTGCAACCTCACCACCCGTGAGCTCCTCCTCACCCTCCTCAACCTACAATGAATTGTATGGAGTACTCAACACCCGTGAGCTCCCGCCTTTCCACATCAATTCGGAAGTTTTGTCTCATGCGCTTAGCTTCATCCTTCTCCCTCGATGGCAACCTCCTACTCACATAGGTGCATTTTCTCCTTTCATTTTGTAGCCTCCTTGCCTTTTTGAGCTTGCCCCTTCGACGCCCTTCACACTTAGGTGCTTGAATTCTTTTTCACATCTCTACCTCTCAACTTGCATTATCACTCGTACACAAGCACTTTCACTCGCGGAGGTATCCAACTTCCTTCCTGGACTGCCTGGGGCAGCAAAAGAGGCAGCGTGTTAACCTGGACTTTCTGGGGCAGCAAAAGAGGCAGCGCGTTAACTTGGACTGCCTGAGGCAGCAAAAGAGGCAGCGCGTTAACGCGCTGCCTCTTTTGCTGCCTCAGGCAGTCCAGGAAGGAAGTTGGACTGTGGTGGCAGTTGGACTGCCTGGGGCAGTCCACAACCTTGCTCAATGTGGTGAAAGTTGGACTCCCTGGGGCAGCAAAAGAGGCAGCGCGTTAACGCGCTGCCTCTTTTGCTGCCCCAGGGAGTCCAACTTTCACCACATTGAGCCACCTTGCTTCATATCTCTTTCGGCTCACTTTGCTTCATATCTTTTTCTTGCTTGCACTCTTGCCATTACGCTTGCCTCCCTAGGCTATGGTCATTGAATTTCTGAAGAGAAAAGAGTACTTACCTCAAAAGCTCTTTGCTCGTTGATGTTTGTTGAAGGCCGCAAGGAGGTCGATGTTGTTGAAGTTTGTTGAAAGCCACAAGCAGCCCGATGTCATGGCAAGCACCTCGGAAAGGAAGGAGTCGACATCGCTAAACTTTTGAACTGTGAAAAGATGAGAGGGCAGGAAAATAAAATTTTTTGGACATTTGGAGGAGTGTGAGGAGCATTTGGGGGAAGCTTTAAGGCTGGAGAGAAAGAGAGATAAAATCGCTTCAGGGCTGGAGAGCCCACCACGCCCTTCCTTTTGCAGGCAATGGTCATTATTAGAGAGATTTTGCAGGTGATTTTGTAGTAATGATTTTACAGGCGATGGTCATTATTAGACAGATTTTGCAGGCGCCCCCTTTAGAGAAACGATTTTTGAGGGATTTTGCAGGCCTGGTCATTATTAGACAGTAGGAGAAGACCATGTAATGACTCATGATGGAAATAGTAATGTTGCTCGTTCATGCAAATGTGAAGTAAACAAACACATTTCGATAGTTTTCATTTTAGATATGGATTTGAAGATACTACTCATTCTAACTATTGCTAGTAAAATATAGTAATTATTAATCTTTAATTTTTTTCTTGATATTTTAGTCTTTCAATACCAATATATAGATTTGAAATTTAGTTCTCTTTTTATTCATTTATATTAAATGTACACCCTTACTGAATGAAATGCATGGAGGCGTCATTCAAATGCATGAAGGCATCTTGTTGTAGCTAATAAACACATATTTGTTCAATAAAGACCTGCGCTAATAGTGACATCCATTTGCATTTGACACTTACAGAGACGAACTTGCTTCTCTCCCATAATCCCTCTCAGTGGCTCTTTCAACACTTCTCTTTGCTCCATTCTCTTCGGTCTCCAACACATCTATGCCCTTTCTTCTTTTGCCTCCCTGCTTTCGGACCCTTTGTGTAGCTAGCTTTTCTCTTGTTCTTTGGTTGGTGTCATCTGGTGCTACATCTTGTCTCTAGCATTTGAATCATGCCTTTCTCAGTTTTCATTCGCTTTGGAGAACACGAATCATTGACCATTCGTTTTGACACTCCTTTCCTGAAGGTTTCATTGGTGGAGCTTAAGGAACACTTTCACATTGAGAACGAGGACATTGAGCTGCATCAAGAAATTGGAATAGATGAGCTTGCCATCGTACTTCCAGTGGTGAACTTAGAGGATGGTCAGAAAGGGTTCAAGATTAGTGGTGGCCAACAATCTACCTTAAGAGTTCACATGTCCGATAAGAGAGGTACTCATGGTGACTTTATGAATCATGAACTGAATAGTGTGGTTTCACTTATAGAGAGGATGCCTTTTAATAGTTCTCTTCATGTTGCGCTCAAATCTGCAGTTCGGGTGGAGAAGGTTACTGAGCTTCCTCTAACTTATGATGGATATATTGTCTTTGAACTTCCACCTATGCCTAAGGGTTCACCAATGTTTGGAATGGAATAGAATGCTGTGGGTCATGTTTGGACAAAATATTCCACATGTTCGCAAGACTGCTTCAATGGTGTTGTGAGAATGAGTAGATGTTCAAGTTATTTGAGATGTTGTAATTTGGATTGTCCTTTCCTTGAACGAATGGGAATTTTAAATGATACACAATGGAAAGGAAAGCTTAGGAGACCTCCTCTTGGGGTCACTTGTGTGCAAGCATTGTGATGCAATACCAGAGTGTGTTTACCTATGCAGTGCTATTATATATTATTGCTTTCCCCATGAACGAGTGAAGACAACGAGATGCGCAGTGCATGTGGGTTTCGATGACCATCCAATTGAAAAAGGTAGAAGTCGAGCAAAGGAAATGCAAGTAGAGAATCTCATTTCAATGCGTGCTAGGTTGAATGGAAATTCCTCTTGCAAAAATATCGAGGTGTCTGTGGCAAAAGACCTTGTGATGGAGATGATGCTAGCAAAGGATGGGGTTGTTGTGGAGCCGCTAGATGATCAAAAGTTCAAAGAAGTGCTTGAAACCATTACACCAATGACCCAGAGAAGGAGGCTTCAGAGAGTGGTGGAGAGCGCAAGAAGTGAGGCTAGAGGAGGGGATGGTGGAATGGATTCAATACTTGATTTAAAGAGGAGATGCAAATATCCATACCTACAAAGTATCCTATTTCCTGAACAATTGCAAGATGAACAACAACCGCATATCTTCAAAATGTCAACCATTGGTCCAGGATCAGGAGTTGATCTAGTGAATCGCATGCGGCCTAGTGGAAGCTTGGGATCACAATGGGTTCATTTTGACCATGTGCATCGAGTGAGGGGATGGTCAACAATGGGTTCTCATGTGTATGACCCATTCATAAGGGAACTATTAACTATAGCAATATGTGAATTCAAGGTGGAGGATAACCATGCTCAAGTTCGATTCTGGGAGCTACTGAACAATACAATGGAGAAGAATGGTTTTAAAAAACCTGAATTCTGTGGATTCATGGCAGATGGAGCAGGAGCAAATTGGCTGGCTGTCCGCACTGTTTACAATGGTGGACCTGAAAATGTGATGGATGGTAGAGAAAGAACTTGTGTTTTCCATTGGGAGATGAGCATGGTTGAGCACACCAAACGATGCATTAAGCCACAATTTCAGGAGGAGAATAAAGTTCTATGTCGGAAGTGGAGAGAGGCAACAACTTCAACTTCTGCAGATCAATGCAAACAAACATTGAATTTGTATTGGTCCCCCACTCATGTGAAGGAGGGTGAGCTACCAACATTGCATACGTGGCTTTCTTGGTGGGATGTTAGAGTCAACCAGTGGGGGGGAATGTTCTTGCGGCAAGAAGAGCACTCTGGATTTGTTCCTACAATCACTGTGAACCTTTCAGAGACAAAACATTCTAGCATGAGAGCAGCACATGGATATGCAAAACACATAACATTGTATGATGCTTGTGCAGTAGATCTTGCAATGAGTGTCCTTCAGAGTGCCCACTACAATGCCTTTATGAATGGAAGACACAGACACTTGGGTACAGGACCAAATTTGGATGCTCTCCGGCGAAGAATACTTGATGGTAGTGGGTCTGGTAAAGGGGACAGAAATAGGCTTGTGGATTTATCACACACAGTGATTGAAGAGGCTAGGATACAATCTCCTGAGATGAATAGGCCAATAATAGAACCAGTGAGCATAAAAAGAAAGAGGGGTTCAAAATGTTCAACATCGGTCCATGGAAATGATAGTCATCGACCAGAATACATGACAATGACAACAAGGAGAGTGATAGGAAAAAGAAGACAAATTGATTTTAAAAGTCCATCACAGGACGTGGTTTGTAGAGAGATAGATATTCATGAAGCCAATTGGGCAATCAGGAGAACCTAACCACATAGCATTGTCACATGCTTTGGCTACTTGGTAGAGAGTCGGAGACGATGTGGGGCACTAATCAATTCACTTGGTAGAAGTGCAAGTTATGGTGTGTCAGCCCCTTGTTTTAAGGGAAGAAGGCAACATTCTCATGGAGTGATAGAGCAGTTTGTATGGTTTTGCAATATTTCTGTCACCCATACATGGAATGTGGATAAATCCATTCAAGGTGTTCCTGGGGTCTCTCCAGGTGTATGGAAGGTTGCAAGTGGGACATCAATGACTGTAGATGAGAGGGGTGCCCTTGTAAGGGCAGGGTTCGTATTTAATAGTGATGATTCTATTGGTGTGATGGGACCTCCTTATGCACAGCAAATCCATACACCTAGCCATGTGCGCCCTTCTCATCATGATGGAAAGCTTGTTTCATGGAGAAGTAATTTGAATAAAGATTTCAAGGAAAGGATACACAAGGCAGTTATAAAAAATGGGGAGGTGGTGAGAAAGAACATCATTATTCCACATGAGGTGCATGTATTCCATGTTCGTACAACAGGATCAATGTCCAAGGGGCTAACATATAGTGTCTTGATTTTAGAGTTTCCACGTTGCACATGCCTTGATTTCACAGAAAGGGAAGCAAGAAAAACTCCCTACATGCCTTGCAAGCACATATACTTCGTGTTTATTGTTGTCTTGGGCTTAACTGAAATGGTGCATCAGTTTATGCATCAGGCTGCATTGACAAAAGTTGAATTGTTTCAAGCTCTGGGTGGTAGAAGAAACCCATCAAGTATGTAGTGTATGGCTTGGATTCCCTTTTTTTGCATTTCCTTCAGAATCGGATAATATATGTAGGTGTGCTTCCTTGCATGAAGCTGCACTAAGTTGTATTTTTTGAAGGTGGAAGAAACCCATCAAGCATTTAGTAGGCAGCCTAGATGTCCCTTTTTTATATTTCCTTTGGAAGCGGATGATATACATAGATGTGCTTCCATGTTTTGGCAATGCACGAAAAAACATTTTGTACAATCATTCCAAGGGTTGGAAGATATTTTGAAGCATCAAACTTTTATATTATTTTTTTTTTGTATGACATATGCTTTTTGTGCTATGGAGTTAATAACTTTTAGAAAAAAGGTGTCTTCTGACAACATGAAGAGCAGTTAATGTAATATGTTACTATTCTCATTATTGAAAGCATTCAATGTTTTATTTTATCATTACTTTTTCACAACAAAGGAAACATGATTTGAACATGTTCTTCTGGAAACATGCCAGCCAAGATGCAGGCAAGTGGGTAAGCTTTCTTGGAGCATAAATTGTGGTAATTGGCTGTCCTAGATGAATATGATGTGGCTGTTATTAAACAGATAACACCTTGCATTGTTGTTTGTCCATGCTCGCTTATTTGGCCTCGCTCGCTTTTCTTCGCTCGCTTTTTGGTAATCCTCTCCTAGTTTAGCTCATTAGTAGCTCACTAGGATTGCTCCCATTCCTAGATTAGTTTCAGAATGTAAGATTAGTTTTAAATCTAGAGAGTTTTTTAGAGTGTTTCTTGAGTTGTAAGAGAGATTTAGATTCATTCTTCTTGTGAAATTTTTCGTCCATCCAATCCATGAGAGTTCTCATCATTCCGTTCTTGTGAGAAAGAGATGTTAGAGTCCATTTTATCCTTAAGGGGAGAGAGAAAGAGAGACAAGTCTATCCTATCCTAGCAGCAACAAGCTCTTGACCATCTCAATGCAAGGCTCCAAGCTCTCACAGCACCAACACCACCTTCTACTCCAGCTGCGCCATGAATGGCCATCCCTATCACCTGAGCATCTTTGTTTGTAGCAATAGCAAGCAAACACGAATTGCAACAACCACAGAGGTACGAGACCAACGAAGCTAAGCGCAACAGCAGCAACTAAGCCAAGCAATCTACTCTAGCACCAGATCGTGGTTCTGCATCTACGCCACCCACAACTAGCAACTTTGTAAACTCCAAGATGGTCGGCTCTCCAAATGACGCGAGCCCATGCTCAGTTGACTCCTAATCTCCACGACAGTGATGGCCTCTCACAAAACAGCAGACAACGCTCTTGGTGGCTCCTTGCACAACGTTTGAAACTCCAGCCTGACTCTGCACGAATGCTCATCAACAGCCTTCTCAAGCAATCTCCAGCAGTGTCAACAGGTGCCCAGCAGCCCGTCGACTCTCTCGGGCCAACACCGAATGTCTCCAATGAAGAACGTCTTCAAACAACTTCTCCAACCAGCAGGCTACATCGTCATCGTCATCGCCTCAAACCTTTCTTCTCTAAGGTTCACAAAAGAGACAAGCGGCAGATAGCATCTAACCAAGGTTAGGTGAGGTTAACCCATGGGTCAGAGGCTAGGTCACCTTCTGGCCACGTGGCAGATAAGGTTGGTCAAACTACCGATCAGGTCAATCCAATATGCCATGGTTAAGTTAGAGTGAGGGTTAGTTAAGCCACATCAACATGCACAGTCAGCAGTGCCTTCTAAGCACGCAACCTCTTGTTAAGCACAGTATGGAATTTAGCATGTGAATCCCTATGCCACATCATCAAAGGCCCCTCTTTTTCACAAAAGCTTCAACAAGCCATAACTTGCAATCCAGGAAGAATTTGCACACACTCCAAAAAGAAAAAGTGATCGTCTTTTCAAGCTCTACACACCTAACAAAGCAAAATCATTGTATGCAATTAGACACTGCCAGATTTGAAAGTATCATCAACTGGTAAGACCTTTGCAATGGCAATCTGTACCCCAACTGTTGAGAAGTTCACCGGGGATGGATTTCACACATGGTCTACACAAATGAGATATCTCCTGATGCACCAAAAGCTTTGGAAGACTATAAAAGAAGATATATCGACTGCACAAAATGACGCTTGGAAGGAAAAAGATGAAGCAACCCTATCACTCATTGGATTGCACTTGGGTCCAAACATAATTCATCATATAGACTCTAAGGATCATGCCAAGGATGCATGGGATGAGTTGAACACAATGTTTGGTGCAAAAGCCAAAAACCAAGAAATCCATCTTAAGATTGAATTCTATGGTATGCACATGGGCTTCAATGAATCCATGGCGCAATTTGTCAACAAAATCAAAAGCACTATGACTCAACTAGAGGGCATAAATGCAAAAGTAGGAGAGAAAGATGCCCTTGCAATTCTCCTTAAAAGCATGCTTGTAGAGTATAGTGCATTGACAACCACTTTGAAGAATTTGCCAGATCCAAAGTTTGAAGAATGTGTATCCTCTCTTCTCGAAAAAGAAAGAGAGTTGAAGGCATCGGCATCGACATCGACATCAACATGCAATAGCTATAATGAAGAACAAGCACTATTCAGTAAAACATCAACGAAGTGCTACCATTGTGGAAGGATGGGTCACTATCAAAGTGACTATAGATTGAAGAACAAACCAAAGTGTCACCATTGCAAGAAGCTGGGACACAAGGAAGAAGATTGCAGATTGAAGAACCAACAAGTCAACTACATGGAGTCGTCATCAAGCCATGAGCCAAAAGGTGACATCAATGGAATGTATTGAGAAACAAAAACCTTGCCAACCTTGCCTATATGTTTTGTAAATCAAACCTGACCACCTGAGAGTAGCTATGAAAGCACCCAGGGGAGGTATTGACATGTAAACCACACTTTACCACCTTAAGTAGCAATGCATGCACTAAGGGGAGGTGATGGATTTGTAACTCACATCTGGCCACCTTGCAGTAGCCAAAGAATCATGGCACCAAGGGGAGGTATCGAGAGTTGTGGTGCCATGAGCACTTGTAGAGCAAAGGTATGAGTAAAGGGAAAACTGCCACATGGCATGGAGGAGATATCCCACATGTGAGCAAGCAAATGGATGTAAGTAACCTCACCTATAAAAGGGAGGTACATTTGAAGTAATATAAATCAAGCACTTTGCACTATCTCAAGATTCTCTTTATGAGTCCAAGCTAATCTATCTTAGAACCTAATTGACTTGAGATACATGTCATGAGCACTCTCTTCATCATGTTTCCACATACGTTCCATCCACCTTAGAGTGCTCCATAGATCCTGAGGCACGCATGTTTTGTCACAGTATTGCCATGCTAAACAATCACACCAATGCCATTCTCCACAAACTCTCATGGATTAGGATGGAACTGATGCCATTCTCTATGTGAGTTTGTGTAGAATGGCACTAGTGCAAATCTCATGTGAATGACACCAATGCTAATCTCAACGGAATGGCACCAATGCCATTCTCCACAATCTGAATTAGTTTTGTGCTTGTGCCAATCTCTTTGGTGTCAGCCACATGGAGATTCACAGCATTGGTGTGAATCTTCTTGTGGCTGACACCAATCATACTGGCACCACTCTTTCCTCTTTTCTGTCTTTCATCTTCCTCTTCATCTCTTCCTCTTTTCCTCTCTTTCTTTTTCTTTTCTCCTTTTTTACATTCTTGGTTTGTAATATGTTTTATATGTCCTTACTTGCTTGTTGTTTTTCAATAGATTAATGGATACTCTGAATCCCCGAGTTTCTTTCCTAAACCCAAACCCCTTCCCTCATGTTGCCATCATATGGTATTTGGACTCTCTGCTATATCATGTTGAAGAGAAAATTAAGCACGATGAGAATGGATAAAGTTCAATGTAGAAGTTCATGCACATGGATGGGGTCAAGGTAGATCTTCATGGGAGTAGCATTACTTTTGCGGATTGTAAGATCTAATTTGAGGGACCTTTGCAAGCTTTGGAGAAATCGGTATAAGCCAAAAATCAACAAGGAGGAGACCGTGAAGATATAATGAATTGCGTTGACATCTTCTTGGACTGTGGGTATATCGTCCAGGGGGAGTATCAGTACTTAGAACAAGATGTACAAGATGAGGTCCAAAGTGACCCTTCTAGACATGAGGAGGATGATACTAGTGATAGTAAACCAAAGCAGTAGTGAGCTTCTTTATTTTACATATACATTAGAATATCTCTTTTGGACACCAATTTTGATTATAGATCTATATATGATAATGTCTTCTCTGGAGACCAATTTTTTTTATCAATACAATTTTTGTTTAAGGCAAATTGTTCCTACTTTTTTTCTCTATTTTCTATTGTTGAGCCAGATGGCATGTATAATATAAGATGGATGTAGGTAATATGCTTTGTAATACATGAAGGGATAGTTTTAGTAAATTGAACTTGAGTTTTAAGTAGTAAATTTTCTTTTCATTTATCCATCCTTAGATATAATGGTTGTCTCTTTTGAAAACGTAGAAGAGTAAAATGTAAGTATTTATTGTCATATTGTTTGTGTTAGTGTTAGTTAAATTTAAACTAGAATGGCAATGTGCCATTCTCCTTAAACTCTCATGTATTGGGATGACACTATTACACTTCTTCATGCGAGTTTGTGGAGAATGGCACTGGTGTCATGGCACTTTTATCAATCTCATATGAATGGCACCAATGCCATTCTTCACAATATAAATTAGGTTGGCACTGGTGCTAATCTCTTTGGTGTCAGTCACATGGACAATCACAATACTGCCATTCTAATTCATATTTTGAAAATGGCATTGATAACAATCTTCATGTGACTGACTCCAATGAGATTGGCATTGATGTCACTCTCATTCTATGTGAAGGTTTAATAGATTAGTAGTAGTGCCATGCTTAATTGAATGATGGAAACAAATATGAAAGATTAATGCATAATATTTATGAGAAATTGGAACCAGTGCCATTCTCCATAAATAAATGTGAAATATTGCATTGGAGAATGGTACAAGAGCCATTCTCTCATGGATTATAATTGCATTGGAGAATGGCACTGGTGCGATTCTCATATGGATTAGAAGGACATTGGAGAATGGCACTAGTGCCAGTCTCCAATGCCATTCTCTATGCCACTCAAATTGACACCAAAACCATTCCATACAAACTTACATGCACTACAATGGCACTAGTGCCATTCTCATTTGAATGGTAGCAATGCCACATTCTACAATATGAATTTAAATGGAAATGATGCCAATCTCATTTAAGGACTCGGAGAATCTCCATCCTCTACAAATCTCTATTGTGAATTTTAATAGAATTGCACTACCATTCTCAGTAGTCCCATCATTCTCCAATGTGACTGGCATGGAGAATGGCACTAGATAATTGCACTTCTATCATTGTTCACATTAGTCACATGTGGAATGACATCAATGTTGTTCATATTTTAGATTTGGAGTGTGGCACTAGTGCCATTCTCATTCCATCTTGATCTAGAGAAGTAATAGCACTACTTCCAATCTCATTTGAATACTAGGAGAATGGCAATGATCTTATCAGAGGATATAGAGAATTGTGTTGTTGCCAATATTCATTTGAGATTGCTAAGAATGACACTTCTACCATTGTCTATGTGTCATATGGAGATTGGCACCAATGCGACTCTACATCAAGCAAATGTCTTAGACATTTCAAAATCATATTCTAGATACTATTACTAGTACGAATCTCTACCAAAACTATGTGAGTTTTACTTTCTTTCAATATAATTCTCTCTAATTGAACATGCAGGAATGGCCAAAGGAAAGAGAAAGGTTTCAGAGGTGACAACTTTTGACGGAATCTTTGTTGGAAAGGGATGGTACTTGGACATATTCAGTAGTGAACTACAGCAGCTCAAGAAGATCCATTGTTTTGTTCATCTCCCAGAAACTTCATTTGAAGATGTGGGGGAGGTTAAAGAGATGGTGGAAGCTAAAGTCCAAGAAACGGATCGCCTTGAGGTTCGTCTCGATGTTTGCACAATGTACCTTTTGGATCCCACTTGCTATGACAATGCCAGGATGATATCCAGTATGGATGTCTCGATGGGATCCAAGGGCTAGACCATTGACCATGAAAATTTAAACAACACTCAAATCTTGGATATATTTTTTGCAGTGTTAAAGACTTTAAACGAAGAAAATGCCATGAGTAATAAGAGATTAAAAAAACTCAAGAGAATTGAAGAAAAAGGCAAAGAGAAGGCTGAGGAGAAAGAGTCAAGTCCACTATCTAGCACTAGAATGGCTAAAGAGAAGGCGTTAGACACAATTGGAATGGACACAGAGATAATTGGGGATATAAGAACTCTTGAGGACAAGCCAAATGTGTTTGGAATAGAAGATAGAATAGTGCCACATGAGAAAGCTTTGAAGAATATTGATTTTATAAAGCAATTCAAAAGAAAATTGAAAATTTTGAGAAGAAGGATAATAGCTTGTCAGGATTTATGGATAGTACTTCCCATTTGGGTTTGAGTTCAAGGTGTCAATTCTGGTTGTGAATTGCCATAAAGCACCAAGTCAATATGTGTACAAAACCTTGACTCTTTCCTATGTAAATGAATTGGTCCACAAATTTGTTACTATGTCAAAACACCTAGCAACATGTGCATATCTCATGCCATTCCACATGCACTCAAACATTCCAATGCGCAAGGATAAGGTACGGAAAAAAAGATTATGGGAATATAATTATTGGATACTTGTAGGCCAGCACTCAATACTTGCAGGAAAATTTTCGTGGAAAGTGCACCACAAGGAGAATTGTTTGCTACAAGGAAGAGCTTCTTTACAAGGAGGAAGTCATGGATTTTTATCAATGCTCCGGTCCGGTGTGAGCTACAAGATATCATTGATGGCTAACATGGAGGCTCAAATAGTTCTAAAGAACTAGCCATACATTGACACCTTGCAGCATTTGAGGGCCCAATGGAATGCATTTGGGCAACCAAATAAACTAGCCATAGGACTTGTGAAAGGTCATGCAGATCGCCAAAACTGGGATGTACAAGTATTCCTACCTTTCTATTGCTATATTTGTTCATGAAATTTTCAAGTATATTTTTCATTTCAAGTTTCAAGTTATTTTGGAGATTGAACCTATTGCCATCCTTTCACAAAAGAGAGAGTCGCAATGGTGTCATTCTTACTCTACTCTCTTGGAGGAATAGCACAAGTGCCATTTTTCATATAGCAAATCATGAGAATGGCACTAGTGCCACTCTCTCTTAAGTGAGAATAATCATTGTGTCATCAATTTTGAAAGAATGGTAATTTGTCTGTGGATTTTGGACTCGATCTCATCTATTATGTGTCAATGGGTGCCAACTTTGCCACCAAAGACACCCATATGGTGACCTATGAGGATGACATATATGAAAAATGGATACAAACTTTGAGATCAGTGCAGGAGAGAGGTTGTCAATCAAGCATAACATATATGAGACACTTGTTGGGATTGGATGATGACAATGTGAGAAAGATCCAAGAGGAGATAGAGTCAGGCAACATTGTACTCATCAAGTCCAAGAGAGACAACAAGGATGTTACCGACATGGCTCAAAGGGCACTGGGAATGAAGCAAGACAAAGCACTTAGAGAGGAGTTTATGAAAGTATTCACCTCACAACATCCAATCCCACCTTTGGAACATGGGATAACTTTGCAAGATATTTTGGTATTACTTTCGTTGCTTTTCAAAGATTCCATGGAATTTGTGAGACATGGCTAAAGGAAAAGCTACAAGTTGGCATATCAACATCTAAATTCCCACTAGCTGCAATTAGCTATGTTGAATGGTTAATAGATGCAAGAAATGATGACAGTATCAAGTCAAAAAAGTGTTTCCATGGACGGTCTCTCTTGTCAATATGGAAATGGAAAGTGATGACTTTTTGTCTCATGACACTTTCCAAATGGTCATGATACTTTCCAAATGGACTTGCTATCAACTTGTGTGTGCTTGACACTACACAAGGGTTTGCAAAAAACATTAATTAGAATAAAGCTACATTTAGGAAGTTAATTAAAGGTGTAATGCGGTCCACACTATCTCTATCATAGTTTGTTCTTTTGTCATTTTTGAATATGACAGAGATGGCCAATCTCAAGAATGGCATTGAAGAGTGTTCAATTTGGAGTGGAAGACTTGTGTGTGTCATTCACACAGAAGATGAGGTGCTCATGGGTCTAACTGAAACATTTGGCATTTTGACGTTCTTGAGCTCAGATGGTGGATATGCCAGATTCATCACCTCTTGCAAGTTGCCAAGCCCTACAACATACTTGAGGATAATATCATGGTTGATAGTTATGAGGAGGAGGAAACAAAGGATCCATAGGAGGCCATCAAAGACCGCATTATGAAAGAAAGCATCATGTGTTTTTGCAAGGATGATCAATTTGTAGTTGACTTCTTCACCAAAGGAGTTGTGACAATGCATGCATTATCCTATGAAAGCAGAGTGATGTCCTTGGTATTTACAAAAGCACAAGCCATAGAAGTTGAGTCCATTTGTTTTGATCTTTTAAAAATTGATCCAAAGATCATCTTTTGGTCCAAAATCAAACCACCGTGTGATTCAGATGATGATGGTGATCCTATGGGACCCTTGTCTTCTATAGCTGCCGAAGATATTGCTAATATTCCACTTGTTATGTCTCTGGATGATTTGTAAATGGATTTATGGCATGTCAATCTTAGTCCAAAAATAGTAGTAGCGACCATTTCAACAATATAACATTGCCATTTTTTAATTGATATTGGTTTCCTGTATGTTTTTCCAAAGTGTTTGAATTGAAGTTATCAGAATTTGGAGAGTGGCACTGGTAGCTGTAGCAAGGGGAAGCACAAAGAAGGTTGTTGAAGATGAAGATGACAATGGCAAAGTATACTAAATTTGCAAATGAGGTTGATCAGTAGAGATCCTGACCAAATGTAGTCGATTCGTATTTGCAACTGTAGTTCCTAAAAAATCAATGGTTGCATGAGCCTGCCTTGCTTTAGCATGATGATTCCACATGAATAAGTCTTTAACATTAATCATGCCACATGGTAGAGCACGATCCATTTTCCACAACAATTAAACAGCTAGTTGGCATGTTGCCTTTTGAAAATTTTACTAAGAAATTTTTAACTAAGTTATCTATTTCCACGTTCTCTTTGTCTGAAGAACTCATTGCTCGGTATGGCTTTACCTTGCTTCCATTGTACAACTTGAAAAACACATTTCCTTCCAAATCTGCAAGTTGCACTATCCCATTGTCAAAAACTTCCATTAGGCATAGGGTCCATTCCAACCCAACTTAAAATTGGTTTTGATAGGCCCCAACTTAGCAATATAGAGTAACACAAGCATACCCTTCTTCAAATGCTTAGCCACAATATGTCGATTGTGCTAGGCCTTCTTTTTACGTTGTATTACCATCTGTGACTAGGCAACTTGGAGGCATAACTCATCTAAGTGCTTAGCTGATGTAAACTCCCCTTGATTGCCTCAGCTTCACCTAAATGATGCTTGATATCAACTCAAAGGCTTGGGACAACAAATTATAAGGGAACAACTACCTCTAAGCCAAAGGCCAAAGGCCATACAAAACGGTGTAAGATTTGTAGTTACCTTGTAAGCAGTGTGATAAGCCCATAAAGTAGAGGGTGGCTTGATATCCCATTCACCCTTAGTGGACTGTATTGTCTTAGTGAGAATGAGTTTCAATGTCTTATTAGTTGACTCGGCTTCACCATAACCATGAGCATAGTAAGTTGTGGAGGCTATATGCATGATTTTGAATTTCTCTTTTAGTAAGTGCATCACATCATTGAGAAAATGCATCCCTTGATCACTGACAAGCTGCAAAGGGCATCCATACCTGCATATGATATTTTCATAGAGGAACTTAGCTATACTCTGAGTCGAGTTGTCTCAGAGGGCCTTAGCTTCTGCCCACTTAGTCGCATAATCACTGGCAATGATGATATACTTATTTTGAGTGAACTTGGCTAGTTTAAAAGGACTAATAAAGTCTAAACCCTAGCACTAAAAGGCTTCCCATGGTCTGGTTGGTTGCAAAGGCATAGATTGATTAGCTAATAACCCTCTAGTGCATTGGCAAACACCACATTGCACACACCTGGTTTGAGCATCCTTAAATAAGTCACTTGCAACACTTTTCTAGAATTAACTCCCTTTGGAAATGTCCTCTTGAAGGACCCGAGTGAGCCTCCTATAACACAATAGCTTGTTCATGTGGTAACACCCAATGGTGTAGAATCCCATCTGCACACTAACGAAAGAGTTGTCCACCAATAAAATTGCATTTCCAAGCCTTTAAAGATAGTTGCCTACATTTTTCTTGAGGCATGGTTTCAAGAAACATACCTTTAGATAGTAATCTGATATAAACCCAGCATATTCATTCTCACAATCATCAATTGCAAACAATCCAGCATCTGGCAATTCCATATCAATCCATGTGTTTTCTCGGGTGCTGGTAACTTGGACAAACAGTCAGCTCCATACCTGGCTTATGAATAATTTTGAAGTTAAATTCTTGTAGCAAAGCATTGCCATCCTTGAATGATAGTCTTATTAATAAGATAAAGCAAGGCTTGATGATCCACATAAAACACAAAGTGGTTACTGAGTAAATAGTGCCTTAGTTTTTGCACACTAAATACCATTCCCAAAGCTTCTCACTTGGTAGTGCTATAATTTGACTCAGTAGCTGTCAACAATCAGCTAGAATAATATATTTGATAATCCAATGACCATTTGGTAGATCCAGAATGATACTTAAAGCAAAACCAAAAGCATCCACATGTACATGAAAGATAACATCCCACTTTGATTGTATGAAAATCGGAGTAGCCATTACTTGGTTATTTAAATCATTGAAAATAATAGTCAGCTCAATATCATTCAAACTTATCATTCTTTTTTGTCAATTCATACAAAGGCACTACAATCTTGGCAAAGTCTTTGATGAATTGTGGTAGAAATTAATAAACCCCACAAAAGAACGTAAGTTAAGTTCTAAGGCTCAGGCATCTGCTGTATGGCTTTAATTTTACTTGGCTCAATTATGATACCATCCTTGGAAATAACATGGCTGAGTAGAATACTAACTCGGACACAAAACACACTCTTAGCTAGATTTAAAGAGATACCTACTTGTCTGCATCTCAAAAAAACCTTCTCCAGGTATCCCAGATGATTGACATCTGAGGAATATACATAGAAATCATCTAAATAAATAGCAATGAACTCGGTAATGTAATCTCAGAAAGTGGTAACCTTAAACTTTTGGAACATTGATGGGGCATTCTTAATCCAAAAGGCATCAGTTTGGTTGCATAGGCGCCCCACTCTATAATGAAAGAAGCATTTTATTGATCTTATGGAGCCATTGTAATCTTGTTATACCCACTATAACCATCTATAAATGAGTACATCTCATGTCCTGTGACTTGATCCAAAATTCAGTCAATTAAGGGTATGGGAAATGGATCAGGATCTATTTGTGCATTTAATTTCCTATAGTCCATACAGACTCGGAGTTTGCCATTTTTCTTAGGCCCAACCACAATAGGAAAGATCCAATCACTCCAGTCAATGGCATAAATAAACCCAACACATAAGAGTTGATCCAAACTTGGCTTTGACTTGCTTGGCATAATTGGGATTGATTCTATACCTTTGTTGTCATATTAGTTTAGCATGTGGCACTAAAGGTATTTTATGCTGACACAACTCATGAGGAACTCCCCTTAAGTCTGTGTAACTCCATGCAAACACATCCTTATCTCTAAGGAATAAATCTCAGATTAGCGCTCACCACTACCATAGTCGAGCGATCTTGTGTTCCAAGATTCAATTCTTGTGCCGGTTCTGGAACTAACTATTCAATTCCACCGAGTCAAGTAATAGTCACTGGCATTTCAGAAATTTCCCTCTCTCCTTCAATGTCTTGAGTGAAATTCCTTGGAAAGAGATCCTTCTATTTAGCAATTTGCTTATCTCTTAGCTTCTGCTTGATGTCTTTAGCCACTTGAAAAATATCGATCTCACTAATAGGTAAGATATGCAACTCCATTAGCCGAGACTCAACATCCTGTGGAAATGGATCTTTGACTTCCAAATTCTTAGGTCAACAACAACTCAAGAATTTCCAAGGATTGGTTAGTATACACACATCTTGACCATCTTTCTTAATAGTCATCTCTTATGTACCCAGTCATGGAGTACCTTTGCACTCTTTTTTTTTTTGCAAAGCACCTTTGCACTCTTTAACCAAGGTCTTCCCAACAAGATTGGATAAGTATGTCGTTCCATAGAAATCATGATGAAACTGATTGTATAATAGATGCCGCCTATTGAAATGATCACATCTTGCAGCATACCTTTGGGGTCAACTAGTCATTGATCTACCATGCGTACTTGAAATGGTGATGTCTTATATGATTTGAACTTCAGCCTCTATGAAATCTCTTCAGAAATTATACTCACTCATAATCCTCCATCCACTATCACATCTGGTATAGTTTGCTTCTTAATCTTAATAGTAATTGGTGGAACTTCCTCATCAACTATTGGAGTATCAATCATAGGCATAGTGGCTAAGGATTACACTTCCTTTGGTTGCTCAGATGACTCCTTGATCTACTGAGCAAAAAAGTCACAATAGTATGGAGCTTTTTGTACTAACTCAACAAAGGTTTGACTAACCTTCATATTCTTGAATGTTTTCCATGCTCGAGCTAACTCTACACTAGTTTCTTGTAAAGTGTCTGATTCTAATTCTTTGGACCCAAATTTTGAGGATTCTCCTCACTCGATAACAAAGTACTAAGTCTACTCAGGAATTTTCACTGTAGAGTTTATCCTTTTAATTCCCTTACAATTTTAACTGCCAACTCCTTCTGTGCCTTCCAATCAATGTCTTTACTTGAAGCATCAGTGCCTTCAACAGTTGTCACTAGCCCTCTTGACCGAGTGATTACTTGAGCATCAACTATATCTAGCAAGTCAGCTACAATTGCTCAGCCTTCTAGATCCACGTCTTTCCTTTCCATGTTATTCTTCAAGAACTTCAAGTGCTCTACCCAGATTGGACAATTAGGATTCATAATGCAAATTATTTTCTCCACAATAGAAACACTTGGTTTTAGATGTATCAATTTTCTCTTTACCATTCTTACCCTTGTCTTTTTGCTCAAGACAAGTGGTTTACCACTCAGTGTTTAGTTATTAGCCGCCACTTGGTTTGCTGACAATTTGTAATTTTTTCCCATAAAACCAACAATCTGACTCATCATGGCCAAATTTGGTGTAGGTGTTGCAATACATAGTCTTGCACTCCTCTTCTACATGTCCACCTCTGGAACATCTATTACACCACTTCTCATTATTACCTTGCTTACCTCGAATGCTCAATTCTTTTAAGGACTTCTTCAGCTCAGTTTTCAACTAATATTTCTTAGTTGGAGTCTCCTTGTTGTCATTGTCAGCATCCTTTTTCTTCACCTTATTCTTTGAACATTCACTCTTCTCCAAGGTGACACCTCGATTCAGTAGTTCCTCATAGGTTCTATTCGGATTGACTATCTCTGGCTTGCACAAATCTACTTGGGTACAACCTATGATTAACCAGGCTTGCATAGACTTGTCATCTAGAATCGTACTCAAATTATTAATAAGATATCTCATCCTAAGCATGAAGTCTTGGACAGATTCTCCCTTGTTTTGCTTTAGTTCACTTAGCTTTGTCCTCTAATAACCTTTTAGTACATTTGTAAGAAAGCTTTGGACATGGCATACCAATCAAAAAAATAACCAATCAAAAACTGATTGAACCACTTGTGAGCATTTTTAATTAAGGTACATGGGAAATAGTCCATATACTCTTCATTTGTTGTTATACCATTGATGTGGTAGACATGCAAAAAGCTCTTCAAGTGACTGTAAGGATCATCATCATCCATACCTTTGAAATTTTAGAACTTTACCTTGATGTTTAAACTTTTGCGCTCCAAAACATGAGTAGATAGGTCTTTCGCTTGGAAGAACTGATTCACTAACTCCCTAGCTATCATAATCATCTTCACGGTTGTGAGGTTGCTATAGATTCCTCCTAGCTCAGTTGGTACTATCTTCAAGCCTTAAGGGTACAGCTTGATGTATTCTTATCAGTCGAGTAGTATCTCTATGTGTTGTGAGAGGAGTTTTGGCGAAGTAAGTTGCTCCTCATTCACCTCGGACCTTTGGTGGCACCTCTCCCCCCATTAGAAGCATGCATGTCTTCATGATGATGAATCCTTTGTCCATTAGCCGTAGCCGCTCTCCTATTTTCATACCTTTCTCATCACAATCCTTCTTGAATGATAGTCGAGTATTGATGAAATGTTCTCATCACTCTCTGAGTTGGTCTTCTCATTCATTCTAATGCTCTACTAAGGAGATGGCCATCCATTCAAAATCCAAACTCTGTATAGATGAGTCCTCAGATTCCATTTGTAGTGATGGACCTTCATCCTGTTAGAACATGAAGTCAAGTTGAGTGTTCCAGTGTTTGTGTGAGAGTGCCACGTGTCATATTGGGAGTTATCCCATATACACTAGGTACTTTAGTTTGTGTGTGCACTCTATAAGAGTGTTGTACTTCCTTGTGTCAAATCAGAGGAGTCAACATCTACATCAAGCTTTCCATCATGTGAGTACTTTGGTTATCTATGCTTTGCTCTAGCATTTTCATTATGTCTTTCCATTCCATTCTTGCACCTTCATGTGGTATCACAGCCAGCTCCCCTTCCTCCTTGCCTTCCAAGGAATTGAGTTGAGAGAGGCCAGAAAGAGAAGCTTCTCTCTCTCTCTCTCCTTGGAAGGCTTCCCTTCCCGTACCCCTTCATGTGGAGCTGGAGCTTCCCTGTGGTCTTCATCAACATGTAGCTGCCCACGATTTCCCTCTTCATTTGCCATCTTCTCCTCCAAATCTGGCCGCTCCCCTCGTGTTTGCTGCCCGCCACCTCTTCTCACTTACCTCGCCATTCTCTTGCTGCTGCCCGCCTCTACATCAGGCTGCCACTACCCTGCTGCTACCCGCCTCTACATCATGTCGCTCCTATTTGTCCCTGATGCTGCTCCAAATCTGGGCGCACCTCTTCCAGCCATCTTCTTCCCGCCATATCTCTAATTCTCCTTGCCAAGGCTGCCTCGATTTCTGTCCACCATTATCAGTTTCTGCCCGCTCCTGTTGCTGCCCCACATTAGGCTACCACGTCTTATTTTCAGCATCGCCACATTGCTGAATCTTCCCAGCCCCTGTTTCCTACACGTGCTACATTTGGTCGCTCCTATTTTCTGCAAGTGCTGCGCATTTTATGGCTGCCCCATCTCTGAAGCTGCCCGTCATCTTCTTCAACGAATTCATTACCAAAATCAGCACACTTCTTTGGTGAATATCTATCCACGATTTGGCCAACATATGTGATTCCTCACGATGATGAACACCCACGCTGCCATTGAAAAATTCAATGGCCAAGGATTTCACACTTCGTAAATGAAGATCAAGTTCCACTTGATGAAGTACAATCTGTGGAATCTGGTCAAGGGAACTTCTTCATCAAAAGAGAGGGAAAAGGAACCTAGACTTTGCTAATGCATCCAACTCATTCCAATCATCCTTAGACATATCTGTAGGCTTAGCTCCAATCCCTGCCAAGGGTTTAATCTGTTTCTTTGAATAAGCACATCCCTTATCTATTCTTTCCACAAAGAAAATTTTGTCCCATCAAACTTTAATGCTAAAAAACTCCTTTTCAGACATGGAAGAGGATGCCATGATGGAAATGAAACAAAATCCCAAATTCTAGCTAGCACCTGCAAGAGAGAAATCACACCAAATACCAAGTAAATATGTATGCCAAAATGGAAGGTAATATCACCAAACCTCAAAGGCTCAAAGCATCAAAAGGCATCTAACTCATGTGCATATACTATGCATCCATATGAGCAAATCTGGCCCAAAAGAAAATGCCAACTGCAAAAGCAAAACAATGGCAATCCCAATGCCAATAAGTGCCAAAATGCCTCAAACATAAATGTTGTCCATGAGCATATGCATTAACAAAATCTCATCCAATAGATCATAGCACAACTTGCCATTGCAATATGCCAAAGCTATCCCTTAGCATAAAATAGCATCTGTGTGCTAAACATCCATCAATAAAGCATCCCACAAGGTAATTTGGGCCTATCAACGCATCCAACAAGGATTGTAATGCATCTGAATGGCCTATAAAGCATCCACTGCAACCCAATGCAAACCACAAATGAGCACACATGGCTTAGACTGCAACCAAAGTGATCTGCATAAGGTATATCCAAGAAATCATGGCCCCACCACAATGACCGCTAGTGAAAATAGAACTTGGGTTGCCTCAAAACATCAACATCACTGCATAATCAAGCTTAGCAAGAAAATTTGCAAATATCTCTCTTCTGCTGGAACTCTAAAATCCCAACCGATGGATGGGAAACGGGGAGTCAACTCTTACAATTGACTTGCAAATAAAACCTTAGGAAACTTAACCTTAGCCAAAATGCCACGAGGCACATGTGTAGAAATTTTAAGAAATCTGCAACAGAGAAGAAGAACATCTACTCAAAGAGAGATTGCCTACGAGATACTCCAAATCGCACAAAACTTTGTAGAGCTCAGTTCTAGCTCATCTCGGATTCATCGGAATAGACAGAATGGATAATGGTGGACTAAGCGAGAGGGTCTGAATCACAAGCGTCTAGACGTAGCAGGGTCTCATAGACATAGCAGGGTCTCATAGAAAGCAAAATGGGTGATTTTGATTTGTCTTTCTTGCTCCTGGTTGTTCTCCGGGGTTGATCAAAAGTTGCCTAAGTCTGGAATTGATTTGAAGGTATTTCCTTAAGTCATGAGTTCACGGAGTGTCCAGACGTAGAAAGAGAATGAATTTCTACGAAATGAGCTTTTGAGCCTCACAATGCCCACAAAACTTCCAAAATGCTCATGGAATGAGCAACTAAGCCAGATAAAACACCCATGATTGAGAATGGTTCACCTAGACAAGAAAATTCATCAGTCTCCCAAAGCCACGTTTTTTGCTCAAACAACCATCCAAAAGCTTAGAAAACCACTCTAGCGACTTTCCAAAGGTTTTTGTAAGGTCTCTTCATACCAGGATGCAGGTAAAGTCACCCAACAAAGCTTCTCCTTCCTCTCACTAAGATGTAGCAATAGACTTTGGGCTCCAAGCTCACACTCGGGCTTAGCTAGAACACCCGCGCTATAATACCAATTGAGAGATCAACAACAAAAGTGGAATGGAAGAAGGTGAGAAAGAGGGAGAGCCAAAAGAGAGTCACACAAGTTTTGTTGGGTGTAGAACACCCTAATCTTCTATGTCATCCATATATATATGTGTTTGAGTATTGTACATAACTGGAGTTAACGTACAATGGCCTTCAACCCCCACAATTTCTACATATTTTTCATAATGGGTGATGCCCAAGGGGGGGGGGGGGGGGGGGGGCTTTTGGATGAGGGGTTTTTTTTTTTTAACACTAAAATATGAAAACCCATCTCCTTTCAAATTAATGTTACTTTTTTACATGTTACCTAAATTTCAAGGCATAAAGACATATTTGAAGCTCTTTTAGTGTAGAACACAACCATGCTAATTTGACTAATTTCTACTCATCGCCGCATATTGTTAAATTAATCCCATGCTCAAGATTTTGATAGGTATTCTTACTAAAGGGAGCTGGAACTCTAGGATCCAAAAGTATCCACATGCAAATGAAAAATGATAACCCATCTGGGTTGCCTCAAAATGGGTGTAGCCACCACAACTTGGATTTTTGTGAAAGACCACAAACAACTGAGTAGTCCATTCAAACTTGGCATCATTTTTAGTCAACTCATACAATGGAGCTGCAATATTGGCAAAATCTTTAATAAAACGCTTGTAAAAATTGATGAAGCCCACAAAAGAATGCAATTGATTTAGATTCTTAGGCTACAACATTTGTTGAATAGCATAAATTTTACCTTGCTCGGTCCATATACCATCTTGTGAAATGATATGACCAATCAAAATACCAATACACTCGAAAAGGAGATGGATTGAATGTCTTGAACTTTAACCACTTAGCAATCTTGTCAAAAACAATGTTTACTCCTGAACTACCATCTACTATCACATCTGGTATGGTCTACTTTTTTACTTTAATGGTGACCACTAACACTTCTTCATCGACCATTGGGGAGTCAATGATAGGTATATGACTAAAGAGACTACCTTTTTGGTTGCTTGGATGACTCTTTAATCTATTGAGTAAAGAAATTACGGTAATATAGAGCTATCCACATCAATTCAGCAAATGTCAAACTGATTTTCAAATTTTGGAATATTTTCCATACTCGGGCTAGCTTTGAGCTAGATCATAATGAAGTGCTTAGTTCTTGTGCACTTTCCTTAGGCTTTGAAGGTCTGCCTTGCTCAATCATGGGTAGTTGAGACTTCTCGGCTGGCATCTCCACCATTGGTGCTTTTCCCTTTATATCCTTGGCAAGTTTAGTAGTGAATTTCTTTTGTGCCTCCCCATTGGTATCTTTGTATGAGGGACCCGCATATGCAAAGGTTACAATTAAACCTTTAGATATAGGAACCACTTAGGCATCCATAGCATCTAGTAGCTTGGCTACAACTGCTCAGCATTCTAGATCCACTTCTTTCCTTTTCATTCTAGTTTTGAGGAACTACATATTTTCATTCCAAATTGGACAATTAAAATGGAGATGGTTTTA
Source organism: Dipteris shenzhenensis (assembly GCF_047967505.1). Classification (NCBI taxonomy): domain Eukaryota; kingdom Viridiplantae; phylum Streptophyta; class Polypodiopsida; order Gleicheniales; family Dipteridaceae; genus Dipteris; species Dipteris shenzhenensis. The sequence continues at coordinate 38,629,693 of NC_141625.1, forward strand.
TCCACATTAGAAACATTTGATCTTAGATGGATTTGTCTTCTTCTTACCATTCTTACTCTTATATTTTTGCTCGGGGCATGGTAGTTTGCCACTTGTAGGCTGAGTATAAGCAGTCACCTGGTTCGATGATACTTGGAAATTTTTACCATTGAATAACCATTCCAAGTCGTCATGCCCAAACTTGGTGCATGTATTGCAATATTTCATTGTTTATTCTTCCTTTAAGTGTCCATTTCTAGAACACTTATTCCACCACTTCCCACTATTGGTTGGTTTTCCTCAAATGCCCAGTTCCCTCAAGGCCTTCTTTAGCTTGGTCTTGAGCTTATCTTTCGTTGTTGGTGTTTCTTAAGTATCACTATCGACATCTTTATTCTTTGTCCAACCTTTCAAGCCTCCACTCTTTTCAAGAGAAAGACCTCGGTTGCAACTCTTCATAGGTTTAAGTTGGATTGAGTATTTTTGGCTTATGCAAGTCCATGTGGGTGCACCCCATAATCAACAAGGGTCGTATAGACTTGTCATCTGACACAGTAGTCAGCTAATTGTTGATAAGAGCTCGCATCCTAATTACACAGTCTTGGATAAACTCTCCTTTTTCTATTTCAGCTTGCTTAGAGTTGTGCGAACATATTCTTCCTTGATTTTTTGTTCAAATTTATGCAGGAATGCTTGGGACATAGCATACCACAATCAGGAAAATATCCAAGTCTGATTGGTATGCTATGTCCCAAGCATTCCTATAGAGATTCAATTGGAAACTAGTTGAACCACCTCTATGCATTTTTTATTAAATTACATGGAAAAAAATCCATGTATTCTTCATCTGTTGTGCACCATTGATATGGCAAACCCACAAGACACTTTGAAGATGACTATATGGGTCTTTGTCATCAGTACCTTTGAAATTCTAAAATTTTACTTTGATGTTGGAGCTAGATTTAGACTGTGCTACTCGTTCCATAGGTGCTTCCACTTTGTTTGCTCTATACTTGGAGTGAACAGGTTGTACACTTAGAAGAATAGGATTACTAGACCTCCATCTGTCATATTTGCCTTCATCTGTATGGGGTCCCTGTCAACCAACACACAACTGGTCCATTGGAATATTTTCAGACATTAGAGGTCTAGGTCAATGTACGTTAGTAGGGTAGGTAAGATTTCTATCCATGGCGATAGGAACTCAGGAAAATTGCCTTAGCTACTCCACATTTGCCCCTTCAGGTAACTGTTCCCTCTCCATTAGAAGAATGTTGTTCTTCTTGTTTGATGGGGAAATATAGTGGCATCTTTCTCCATCAAAAGCACACCATTCTTCTTGTCTATTGATTCTTTGGCCATCTGTGGTTGCTAGTCTTCTTTGTCCATACCTTTCTCAATGACATTTTTCTAGAATACCGGTCAAGAGATTTGTACTTTACCAAAAAATGAGGGTGGACTTGGTTTGGTGGATATGGAAATGTTAGCTGTAAGACAAAGTAAAATGCTTGTTGAAAGCCCTTGAATAAAACAAGTCTAGAAAGAGTACCTTGACCTATCAGCTCTATTTAATGTATCATTAAAGATTCAAGGCTTTAGAGGTTAATGTGGAGAGATTGGAAGTTGCTTAGACCCCAGGTCAGATGAAAGGGTTTCTTTAGGAAAAATTGGGGTGCAAATAAGAAGGAAGAGAGTCCAAGGGAGGACAGAGGAAAAGTGAAGATCGAGGACATCAATGCAGTAATGACAATGACATTCTCTTCATGTCTAGACTACCTGCAGACTTGCTTACCACTTCAAATGATGCATATTCCCAAGATTGGATTTTTTTGGTGCTTCACTCCATGTGACTCCCCATAGGGAATGGTTCTCCACTCATGACAATGGAAAGACATTGGACAGGTTGTGTGCATCTTGGAAATAATTATGCATGTGACATAGTGGGAGCAGGTGACATAATGTGACAATGGGAGCACGTGACATAAAGTTTTATTTAGCAAATGGGTCTACATTTTTTTTTGAAAAATGTGAGACATGTGCCTAATCTAACCAAGAGTCTGATTTTAGCTGGTCAACTAGATGATGCTAGTTTTCAGACCACTTTTGGCTTTCAGAGTTGGAAAATTCAAAAGGGCTCTATGGTTTTGGCTAGGGGTGTCAAGTGTGGGAGTTTGTATCACTTACATGTATCAGGGGTGTATGATCATGTTGTTGCAATAACCGAGCAGCCAAGTACTTCTTTGTAGCATTGCAAGTTGGGGCACATGAGCCAAAATGGAATGAAACTCTTATGCTGTTTGGGTTATGTACCGCATTTGAGTTTTTCTGACTTTGAATTTTGTGAGCATTTTCTCTATGGGAAGCAAACTAAATCAGCCCATAAAAGAAGGGGAAAGAAAGAGCATGAAATGCTTGATTTGGTGCATTCAAATGTATGTGGTCCCATGCCTACACAGTCATTAGGCGGGGCTGAATACTATGTGGCATTCATTGATGATGCAACTAGGAAAGTGTTGGCTTATGCTATAGCTCAGAAGATCGATGTGTTCCAAGTATTTTAGAAATTGCTAGCTTTGTTGAAAATCAGTCAGGTAGAAGGCTTAAATGAGGCTTAAATGCCTACGGACTAACAATGGTGGAGAGTATCTCTCTCATGACTTTCAACATTTTTATGATGCACATGGGATCAATAGGAATTTCTAGTGGTTTTTGGGCTAAGGCAATGAAGACTACAGTGCATGTGATCAATAGATCACCTAGCAAGAGTTTGGATGATGGTATTCCTAAAGAGGCATGGAGTGGCAAGAAGCCCTCTTACTCTCATTTGCATATATTTGGGTGTGAGGCATATGCACATGTGCGAAAAGAGCTTCGAAAGAAGCTAGATCCTAAGTCTAGGACATGCATCTTTTTGGGTTATAAAGTGGAGAGATGGGCTAGCATCTTTGGGATCCAGAAGTAAAGAAGATCATATGAAGCCATGATGTGGTCATCTTCAATGAGAAGAAGATGCATAAGACACCCATGAGGGATGTGCAAATGAAGAGAATCACTTTCTAGGATGTGAATCCACCTACATATGTTGATAGACAACAAGTTATCCATGCACCAAATGTGCTGGAAATGGTGCCACCAGGTACTCCCATAGGTATACAATCAAGGGCAAATTATGGATCATCTATTAGTGGAAATGATGAGCCAAATGTGGTCGATATGCAAGCGGGATAGAAAGCTGAAATGCCCTTGAGAAGATCATCTAGAGTGTCTAGGCCACTTGAGAGATTTGTTCCAAGGGCAGACTATGTGATGCTTACTGATTGCGGGGAGCCTTCTTGCTACAAAGTGACTATGATGCATGAGCATCAGCACAAGTGGGAGTATGCTATGCAATCAAAGATGAGTTCACTCATAAAGAATAAGACCTGGGACTTGGTTTCTTTGCCACATGGAAAGAAAGCATTGCCATGTAAATGGGTCTACAAGATGGTCACAAGTGATGATGTGCCTAAGTGCAAGGCCCATTTGGTTGCTAAAGGATTCAAGCAAGAGAAGGGTGTGGACTTCGATGAGATCTTCTCTCTAGTTGTGAAGGTGATCACACTTAGATGTGTGCTTGGACTTGTGGCAATAGAGGATATGGAGCTTATGCAAATGGATGTCAAGATAGCTTTCTTACATGGGGATCTGCATGAGGAAATTTACATGGTATAGCTAGAAGGCTTTGAAGAAAAGGGCAAAGAGAATTTGGTTTGCAAGCTGAAAAAGAGTCTCGATTGCCTTAACCAAGTGCCTAGAGAATGGTATCAGAAGTTTGATGCTTTCATTCTATCCTGAGGTTTCAGAAGAAGTGAGATTGATCAGTGCCTCTCACTAAAAGGGCTAAGGATAATAGCCTGATACTCCTAGCACTTTATGTGGATGATATGCTATTGGCTAGTAAGAACACTTATGAGCTAGATGCATTGAAGGACAAGTTGGATGAGGCCTTTAACATGAGGGATTTGGGACCTGTAGGTCATATTCTTGGTATGCTCATCACACGTGACCAGAGTAGGAAACTCCTTTGGCTTTCATAGAAGGAGTATGTTACAAAAGTGTTGCAATATTTCAATATGGAGGGGGGGAAGGAAATAAGTACTCCATTGCCTCCATATGTGAAACTGAGTTAGGCAGATAGTCCCAAATCAGATGAGGAGAGGGCCATGATGGCCAAGGATCCTTATGCATCAGCGGTTGCGAGTCTTATGTATGCTACGACTCAGACATTGCATTTGTAGTGGGAGTTGTTAGCCGGTATATGGCTAATCTAGGAAAGAGGCATTGGGAGGCAATTAAGTGCATCATGAGGTACATGAAGGGTACCAATGAGACGTGCATCGGTTTTGGCAGAAGAGAGATGCGTGTACTTGGGTACACAGATTATGACTATGTAAGGCATGTGGATAGCAGAAGATCCACTTCTGGTTATGTGTTCACCTTTACAAGTCATGTAGTGTCATGGATGTCTCGCACACAGAAGTGCATTGCTTTGTCTACCACAGAGGCCGAGTATGTTGTAGCCATAGAGGGTTGCAAGGAGGCTATATGGATTGATCGGCTAGTGGGAGATTTGGGGATTCATACTACAGGTGTACCAACATGCATAGTGATTCCATGAGTGCTATTCAGCTAGCACAGAATCCGGTCTTTTATGCAAAGACCAAACATATTGAGGTCAGGCACCATTTTATCAGGAGGTACTTGAGGACAAGCGCATAGAGCTTTTCAAGGTCCATACAGATGACTAACAAAGATTCTACCTAGTTAGCGGTTTGAGTATTGTTGTGTATTGATGGGCATTGGATAGTATGCTCATTGGTTGTTCTCCCTTAAAGGCACATTGGCCTTTAAGTGGGAGGTTGTGGGGGCTAAAGGCCACTGTACCTTAACCCCAATTATGTACAATACTCAAACACACACACACATATATATATGGATGATATAGAAGATTAGGGTGTTCTGCACCCACCAAAACTTGTGTGTCTCTCTCTTTTGGCTCTCCCTCTCTCTCACCTTCTTTCGTTCCACTTCTGTTATTGAGATATCTCACAAATATTAAAATCTTGTTATATTTTGTGGGGGGAGGGACATTAGATTTTCATATTTTTCCCTTGCATATTTGAAATTTTTTAAGGAAATCCAAGCATATTCTATATGGACCTTGTCCCCATACCTTGGATTTTGGACGAGGGTAGTAACGTAATACATATTGAGTTGTCGCCCCAAGTTCTGGGTATGCATTAGGAATTATTTTAGCTTAACTAGATGGTCATCTGGATTATCTAGTGTATTATGCTAGTCAATTATTTATTGACTCCCATAGAGTCTAACTACAGCACCACCAAGCAAGAAGCTTTGGGCATGATGTTCAGTGTGCAAAAACTAAGGCATTATTTACTTGAGAGTTGACGACCCTTTTGTTTTTTATGTTGATCATCAGGCGTTGCTTTATTTGATTAGCAAAACTATCATTCAAGAATGTATCATGTGTTGGATGCTTCTTTTATAACAATTCAATTTTCAAATTGTTCGTAAGCTCGAGAAAACTCATGTAGGACTTGATTGTTTGTTTGGGTACTTGCCCCAAAATCTACTAAGGGACTCACACTACTGGAGTTCCAGATGCCGAACTCTTTGCAATTGATTATTATGAGCATAAGTATGCCAAATTGATGGATTATTTTTCTGAGGACACATTTCCTACGAGCAAGCTATAGTTTTGCAAGAAGCTCACTCTGGTAATCCTCCATTAGGTGGACATTTTCTCAGAGAATTGACCTCAAGGAAAGTTTTGCAAGCAAGTTTATGGTCGGAAAGTTTAAGGATGCCAATGTATTGGACATCTATTGCCAAGTTAACCTATGCCATTACAGCCTACTCATCCTTAAGGAACCCTTCCAAAGATGCAATTTGGATTTTATTGGTCCTTTCAAACCTGTCAGGTTCACACAAAATAAGTATATTTTAGTGGATACTATTGATTATGTGACTAAGTGGCTACTGTTGATTATGCTACTAAGTGGGATAAAGCTAAGGCACTTCATGATAACTCGACTCAAAGCATTGCTTTGAGAATATAATTTGCAGATATGGATGCCCCATACAGCTTGTTAGTGATCAAGGCTCACATTTTCTCATTGAAGTTATGCAATTGTTACCGAAGGATGAATTCAATATTATGCATGAAATTTCAACCATTTATTATGCTCATGTAACGGAGAAGCTAAATCCACTAATAAGATACTCAATTTAATTTTGACTAAGACAATGCAATCTCATAAGAGTGCTTGGGATGTTAAACTTGATGCTATGGTTTGGGCTTACTGAAATGTCTATCAAGTGTGTCTAAGACCTTTTCATATGACTTTTGGATTAGAAGTAGGAATTTATTGCTTCTAGTCTCCAGGTGGCAACTGAGCATCATTTAGATGAATCCAAGGCAATCAACGGGCGATTACATGAGCTAAGCCACCCAAATGAACTATGCCTCCAAGCAACATGGTCGCAGTAGTTGATTTAGCACTCAAGAAAATCTTGGCATGATAGGCATGTGTAAAGATAGTGGGAGAGAGGGAAGGAGTCTCACTTGCGGCTTTCTCACATGCACAATGGGGGAATACACACAAAGGTGGAGGCTGAAAACAGTTTTCCTCTTCTTAGTTATGAAAGCCAAAAGAACTCAAGTACAAAGAAAATATAGAACCCTATATGTGGGTCTCAAACCAGACTCAACTAACCAAGGTGGCATACGAGTAGATAAGGATAGCTGTCATCCAGCTATTATTCGTGGGCGGTGTACCAACTGCATCTCTAGCTAACAAGTCAGTGACATAAATGCACAACAGTCACCTTGGCATATCGCGAGTGGAGCTCGATATCTCAACACTCCCCCTCGAGCTCAATCCCAATTCCTGCACACCAAGCAGGTCTTTGAACTTGCGCAGCTTCTCTGCGCCCAATGCTTTCGTGAATATGTCAGCTACCTGATCCTCTGTGCTGACATAAACTAGATCAATAAGACCTAGTAACACTTTCTCCCTCACATAGTGATAATGCACCTCAATGTGCTTTGTTCTAGCATGAAAGACTGGGTTCTTTGCCAAGTGTATACTGCTCATGTTGTCACAATAAATGACAACTGGCCCATCTGTAGACTGATGCATATCATAAAGTAGCTTATGCAACCAAGCTACCTCACATGCAGCCATTGTTGCACCCCTGTACTCAGCCTCTGTGCTCGACAAGGCAATTGTAGGTTGTTTCTTGCTGCTCCAAGTGACTGCAGCACTCCCAAAAGAGAACACATATCCACTGGTAGATCGTCTATCATAAATACTACCAGCCCAATCAGCATCAGTGTATCCATGCAACTGTATCTGAACCCCAGCCTCATAAAATAGTCCATACTGCAATGTGGACTTCACATACCTGAGTATGCGTCTAGCCGCATCCAAATGCGGTTTCCTTGGAGCCTGCATAAACTGACTTACCAATCCAACAGCATAGCTTAGATCTGGCCTGGTAATGGTCATATAAATAAAACTTCCTACTATGTGTCTGTACATAGTAGGGTCTTCCAAAAGCTCACCTGCATCTGTGCTCAGCTTCACATTCTGCTCCAAAGGAACTGAAATAGGCTTACAGCCTGTCATCCCATATTTGGACAGCATGTCCAATCCATACTGCCTCTGCAAGGGCTGTATCCCACTTGGTGATCTAATCACCTCAATGCCCAAGAAATAACACAGCTCTCCCAAATCCTTCATCTCAAACTTCTGCCTCAATAGCATTTTCACATGAAGGATATCTTCATCACTACCTGTGATGATCAAATCATCAACATAAATGACCAGCAGCATAATCCCTTTCTCTGTTTTTCTCACATAGAGTGAGAAATCTGCCTTGAAAATCTAAAAGCCAATAATGACAAGATACTGTCCTATCTTGTCAGACCATGCTCTAGGTGCTTGCTTCAAGCCATACAAGGCTTTCTTCAACCTGCAAACAAACTCAGGATGAATAGCATGAAGATAACCTGCTTGCTGCTCCATAAAGACCTCTTCTTGCAAATCACCAATGCAAGAAGGCATTCTTTACATCCATCTGATGTAAAGACCATCCCTTTGATGCAGCCATAGCAATGGTTGCTCTTACGGTTGCCATCCTTGCAACCGGACTGAAAGTTTCTTCATAATCAATGCCATATGTCTGTGCATACCCCTTGACAACTAATCTTGCCTTGTATCTATTCACAGAACCATCTGCATTGTGCTTGATCTTATAAACCCACTTACAGCCAATTGCATTCTTGTCTTTAGGCAAAGGCACCAATTCCCATGTAGCATTTGCATCCAAGGCATCCATTTCTTCATCCATGGCTTTCTCCCATTTTTCATTTCCCATGGCTTGCTCAAAAGAAGTGGGTTCTGGTTCCTGTATCACTTTGACCATATAGGCATAGTGAATGGCTGTAAATCCATCATATTTCAGCCTATCCACAGGATACCTAACCCTGGTAGACCTACGCAAAATAGGCTCACTTGCAGGTGCTCTCAAAACATCCCTGGCCTTCCTTACTCCAGGTGTAACAACAGAAGGAATACCCAACTCATCATCTATGCTCTGTTTTGAGCCACTGGATTCACCATCCACATAAGAGTGACCTGCATTCACATCAAACATGGGCTGGTCTACCTTCTCTTTTCCTTTTCGTGATACCTGCATACCACTCTCTGCATTGCTTTGAGGAGATTCTCCTGATCTCAATCTGCCTGTCCATGGCGAAGTATGTGAACCACTGCTAGAGGACACTCTAGGTCCACTAATATTTTGTGATTGCTGCTGTGAATTCTGTGTAGCATTACCATTTTGTGCATCTACATCAATCATTACATTTACTAGTTTATACCAGCTGCTCATCTCATCAAAAACAACATCTCTGCTCACTGTGAACTTTCGTGTAGAAGGGTTATAGCATCTATACCCTTTCTGCTGCAGAGAATAACCAATAAAGACGCACTTCTCAGCTTTTGGATCCAACTTGGACCTCAACTCATCTGGCACATGGACATAGGCAATGCAACCAAAAATTTTCAAATGAGAAATATCTGGTTTCCTACCAGTATACATCTCCTCTGGCGTCATGCCATGTATTGCTGCAGTGGGAGTCCTGTTCATTATATAAACTGCTGTAGCAACTGCTTCAGCCCAATAATAATCTAGTATATCTTTTTCATTTAGCATAGCCCGAGATACCTCTCCAATATGCCTGTTTTTCCTTTCTGCAATTCCATTTTGCTGTGGGGTATGGCTGCATGAATATTGCTGCTTTATACCATGCTCCTGCAAGAACCTTGCAAACTCATTTGAGAGGTACTCTCCCCCTCCATCTGACCTTAGGCATTTTATTTGCAGGCCTGTTTCTTTTTCAACCATAGCTTTGAAAGCTTTGAAGTGCCCAAACACTTCACTTTTCTTTTTCATAAAATACACCCAAAGTTTTCTACTGAAGTCATCAATAAATGTGACAAAATAGTGACAGCCTCCAATAGATGCAGCTTTAGTAGTCCACACATCAGAGTGGATTAATTCCAATGGCTTTTTACTCTCTTGAACATGCCTAGGAAAACGTTTCCTTGCCTGTTTCCCAAATTGACAGGCTTCACAAACCTTGTGCATTTCTGCAAACTTGAATTTAGGCAATCCTGCAACAATATTTTGGGCTTGCATTGATTTAAGTCGCTGTATATTAACATGACCAATGCATTTGTGCCAGATATCAATATCTGCAACTACACCGGTCCCATGTGCAAACATTGCTGCACTCAATTCAGGCATGTCCGCATCCAACGTAAACATCCTGCCCTTCTTCTTTCCTTTTGCTATCAAGCGACCGTTATTTTTCATATCCTCAACAAAGCATCCATGAGGATTAAATCTAACCTGCAAGCCCTGCTCAACCATTTGACCAACAGAAACCATGTTCTTGGTGATGTTCGGGACATGAAATACATCGGACAGGTATTTCTTTTTCCCATCCTGCATAGACAAAGGAATTTTACCAATCTGCACAATAGGATGTGCAGTATCATCACCAGTCTCCACAAATCCTGGCTTTTCCATTTTCCTTGCATCTTGCATCCATTCTGCCTGACCTGTCATGTGGTTTGACACACTTGAGTCAACATACCACACATCATTTCGTTCTTCTGCACTTGTCACAGAATTGGTCATATGCTGCACCATAAATAGATGCTCATTTCTGTCATCACCCTGCCTACTAGAAGATGCATAATTGCCTTGCTGCAATTTTCCATTCATAATGTCATTCTGCTTTTTATAGTAGTCCTTAGCCATATGACCCATTTTGCCACAATAGTAGCATTCAACATTGCTGTTTGCATTTTGGCCTCTCTGCCATCCACCACGGCCTCTTTGGCTCCCCCTGCCTCTAGAGTTACCACGTCCTCCTGCATAGGACTGGTTTTCTTGAGTTTGCTGCATAATCTGATTTCTACCACGGCCTGCAGATCGGCCTCCTCTACCTCTGCCTCTACCTCTGCCAGCATTTGAGTAGAAGACAGTTTCTTTTGAAGTTCCTGCTGAAGAAGATGCACCCCCATTTCTCTGCTCTTCATAAATTAGAAGAGCAAACAACTCTTCAAAATCAGGAAATTTTTCACGGACGGCAATGGATGTCCGGAACTATGCATAATCCTTTCCTAGACCATTCAAGGTCATAGAAACTAGATCATCATCTTCCACTGGCGACCCAATGGAAGCAAGTGCATCTACAATTTTCTTCACTTTCATGTGGTAGTCATTTATGCTCAAATTTTCTCTCTGCACATTGTGCAACTCCTGTTTGAGTTGCATTTTCCTGGCTTGCGTATTTGTGCTGTACATTTTTGCCAAAGTATCCCATGCCTCCTTTGGCGTACTTGCATCCTGAATATGCACAATCATTGAGTCCGAAATACTGATAGACAGCCAGTACATAACTTTCCTGGCTCTCTCATGCCATCCTTTAAATGCCTGCATTTCCTATTGATTGGGAACATTAGGAAGAACAGGTTCTTCTTCATTTCCTGTAATGAACTCCCAATAGCCTTTTCCCATAAGGAAATTCGTCATTCTAAACTTCCATGCCTGGAAGTTATTCTTGTCAAGCTTTTCAGTGACAATCTGTGAAAGAGAATCAGATGCCATTACAGAACGCTGCAAAATATTCTGTCACTGCAAAAAACACAGCTTTTGCCTCACACGGGCAGATCTGCAAAACTGACGAAAGTGGTATTTCACCACACAATCACTTCCTAGTGACGATTTTGCATCAACAGGCAACAAGCATGATTCTGCAACTCCCAATATCTCTACACACAGGCATACGATGCAATTTCTATGGTAACTTTTCACCGACTAGCCGCGCAGTGGTCGCACAGCCAAAACAGGGCCTTTTTCTGAGTGCATGCGAAGAACTTTTGCCTTCAAAACGGGCCCCGAAATGGCCTCGAATCAGAAAAATAAAATCACTGAGGGCTTCACCCACACCCGCAGCATATACTGCGCTCTCGCCACACCGCGAAGGGCGTCTCAATCTGAGACAGTGCACTCTTGCACTTCTGGCTGTGCTACCTGCAGAGATTTGCTCCCAAACTCGAAATAGGAAAGCAACACTAGTCCTCTTACCAGGACACCACAAGCTTGGCTTGCTTTCTTGAGCTCCTTACCACGAACAAGGCTCTGATACCATGTAAAGATAGTGGGAGAGAGGGAAGGAGTCTCACTTGCGGCTTTCTCACATGCACAATGGGGGAATACACACAAAGGTGGAGGCTGAAAACAGTTTTCCTCTTCTTAGTTGTGAAAGCCAAAAGAACTCAAGTACAAAGAAAATAGAAGAACCCTATATGTGGGTCTCAAACCAAACTTAACTAACTAAGGTGGCATACTAACTGAGCCACAAACTAGAGTAGATAAGGATAGCTGTCATCCAGCTATTATTCGTGGGCGGTGTACCAACCGCATCTCCAGCTAACAAGTCGGTGACATAAATGCACAACAGTCACCCTGGCATATCGCGAGTGGAGCTCGATATCTCAACAGCATGTTGTGCCTAGGCACTTGGAAAAATGAATCCTCGTATTACTATATAATCCTAAGCTGGGACCCCCTTATAAAAAAATTAAAATCTTGGATGGAATGGGCCCTACAGGTTGACTGAAGTCTTTCCCAACGGAGTGGTATAGCTTGAGGATTTGCAAGGAAATGTGTTCTTGAGTTGTATAATCGGAGAAAAGTGAAGCCTTACCAAGCGCCTGGTTCCTCGGTCACACAAAACTCAGTCACAGGTCCCTTGGTTGCAAATGCCTTCGTTGATTGTGTGCCAATACAAATGCCTACAGCTATTTGGTGACAGTAGAAGGGATATGCTACATGCACACACATGGTAGTTTGACTGTTATGGAGACATTGATTTTGGTTTATAATATTTAAGAAGGGGATGTTTCACTAATCATCCAACCATTCAAGTCATGGAACATCCATTTTTAGCAGATGGTCATCATAAATTAACTTTGGCTCTCTGTTCTTTTCATCACTTATTCTTACACTCTCATATCATCTGCTTGCTCTCTTTGTCTTCATCTTTGATTACCTTCCTATCCCTTACGTTGCCACTATGGTCTGTTGCAATCTATACCATGTTCATTATCATGGAAGAGCACAAGGCATGCAACAATTGGCATAAAAGAAGCAAAGAACCTTCTTGTGTCTCGCCTCCACACCCGATTGCAGATTTCAGCAATGACATTGTAAGAGGGAGCCTGAGGAGCAACAAACTCCTAAAGTTCATGAATTAGCTTGGGAGCAAGTGTGGAAGGAAACATTGGTAGAAGAGATCCTTGAATCCTACGACAATGAGGATTACATCATGATCATTCAAGATGCACATGCCAGCATAAGCTCCAAAATTTTGGAAGTTCTTTGGATGAAGACACCACCATCCCTGGGTCAACTAGCAGCCACCAAATGCTATGATGCTTATTTTGACAATGGCAGCTACTCAGGTTCACAAGGATATCTGATCAACAAGGCATTTGGCAAAGGCCTCTGAGTAGTCTGCAAAAAAATTTTGGGAGTTCATCGGCTTGAGGAAGAGCCTGGGGTATATGCCACAATAATATGTGGCTCAGATGGTCAAAAGCATTAGAAGATGACCACCAAGTGGATTGATTTTCCATCTTTGAGAAGACCTTCAAATCATAGTTGAAGGCTGTCAGGAAATGCACCCAAAATGCCAGAACCACTGCAAGCTCGGATCCCACTTGTGTATGGTACATTACAAACTCATGTCTGATGAGGTACAGTGGTGGCCAAACTCCATTCTCGCGCCCATTGGAGGAGGTGAAACACTTGGAGCTAAGGACAGCGAGCAACACTTTAAGAAACATGGCTCCCAGGAGCATAGGGACCATAGTGGTTAGGAGAATGTGGAGGTTAACAATGGTGAGGGCACCTCTTAGGAGCAATCAAAGTCAGGGATAGGGCTAACAAGTCATCCACAGGTGAAGTAGGTACCAAGAAGTTCCTACAGGTGACAAGACTAACACTGAGCAACCGCAAGAGACACTGGTCGAGCAACAAAAGGAAAACAAGCAAGAGCATAAAATTGGTGAAGTAATGGTAGCCACTCCAACTTCAACTGCACTATCACACTCCCTGTCCCTCCTATAGCTCTTTGAACCTTGTCTCCTCTTGATCATTTTTCACCCAATCCTATGTTGATGCAGGATGATCATGATGGCACCAAGTCACAATGGCAAATGAATATGGCCCATGCTACCCAAGCTCTAGACTACCTTGACAACTATTGGCTTCACGTCCCTAGGTTTAGATCACAAATTGTTTCTTCAAATGCAGTATTGGTAGGAGCTAACTTGCTTTTTTGAGGTGCACATAGCTGGTCTAAGGTAGGCTTGATCTCACTGCCAAGCAAGACAGTCTAGAGGAGCAGCTTGACAGCATGAAGATTGTCTACGATGAGGTAGTGGAAAGCCACTCCTTGCTGCGCCAAAATCACACTATGTTGTAGATGGACCATGGCAATCTGAAGTGTGGAGTGAATAGATTGCAACCTCCAACTCTGAATTGCGCTTAGAGAACCCATAGAAGATGAGAATGGATTCAAAGATTCTCAAGATAGTACAGGAAGAGGTTCCAGAGGTGGAGGGGGATTTGGGAGTTCAATCCAGCCTTTGAAACTCTCTTAGAGATTGGGACAATTCCATAATAAGATTCCAATCGGAATTGACACAGGGCAACTTAGAATGCTAGAGAGTGTAGCTCCTTCGAGTTGGTGTGGCGGTACATTATGTTGCGAATTCTATTCTTGGAACAGAGGCTCGAGTATAGTATCAATACTTGTCTATTTTTGCCATTAAACCAACATTATGAGTCATCATGCCCGAACTTGGTACAAGTATTGTAATACTTACTTAGTCTTGCAATCTTCTTCCACATGTCCACCTCTAGAACACTTGTTGCACCACTTCTCATTGTTACCTGGTTTACCTCAGATACCCAATTCTTTTAGGGCTTTCTTCAACTTATCCTTCTTAGTGGAAGTCTCCTCATCATCACTTTCATCCTCCTTCTTCTTTACTTTTGTTTTTGTGCCCTCACTTTTCTCCAAAGCAATAGCTTAGTTCAACAGTTCCTCATAGGTTCTAGTCGGATTGACTATCTGCTGGCATAAATCAACCTGGGTACATCCTATGATTATCCAGGCTTGCATAGGCTTGTCATCTAGAGTTGTACTCAACTGATTGATAAGAGCCCTCATCCTAAGAACAAAGTCTTGGATAGACTCACCTTTATTCTATTTTAGCTCACTCAACTTTGTTCTCACATCTTCTTCATTAAGTTTTAATCAAAACCTTCGCAAGAAAGCTTCGGACATGGCATACCAATTGGGGAAATACCCAATTGGAAATTGATTGAACCACCTTTGAGCTCTCTTAATTAAGGTACATGGGAAATAGCCCATATACTCTTCATCTGTGGTTGCACCATTGATATGGCAAACATGCAAAAAACTTTGCAAATGACTGTAAGGATCTTTATCATTTGTACCATTAAAATTTTAAAACTTTGCCTTAATATTGGAGTTGGACTTGAATTTCTCCGCCCCAAAACCCAAATAGGTAGTTCTACCATTCAGAAGGACTAACTCACTTGCTCTTCCTTGGTACCTTCTAGATTGTGAGGTCGTTGTAGACTCCTAACTCGATTGGTACTATCTTCAAGTCTCAAAGGTATCACCTGACATATACCTGTCGACCGAGTAGATTCTCTATATATTGTGAGAGGAACTCAAGTGAACTGCCTTAGTTGCTCTTCATTTACCTTGGATCTACGGTGGTGTCTCTCTCCATCCGAAGCACGCATGTCTTCATGTTGATGGGCTCTTTGTCCATCTGTTGTAGAGCTAGTCTTCTAGCTTCATACCTTCCTGGTCATACTCTTTCAGGTACAATAGCCGAGTAACATTGATGACATTTGCATCGCTCCTTGAGTTGGTCTTCGTATTCTAGCTGTTGTTTGATCAAAGAAATGGCCATCCATTTGAAATCCAAACTCTCCATAGATGAGTGCTTGGATTCCATTTGCCACGACGGTGGCGCCAACATTCTGGGATGCCTTGGCCTGACACCATTGTTCTGGCCCTTCTGGCTTTGCATAGTAGTCAACTTCCTCCCTTGGGGTAGCGTAGCAGAGTCTCTCCTTTTGTGTGCATCGCTCCTGTTGGACAATTGCTCCTGCTAGCCTCCTTTGAGCATTGAGCTCTGATTTCGAGACTGCTCCACTCCGCATAGTCGGATGTAACCATTGCCTCTAACTTAGATACTCTTCATGTCTAACTATGTATTTTCTTCTTCTCTTCGAGCATGTGTTAAATATTTCTTGCGGCGGCAAGAAGCAATCGGAAAACAATCCGATTATATTATGTGTCCCACACCCCAGCCTTCAAGCACTCTAATGCCACTCACTTAGAGTTACTTGAATAAACTTCCTATAGTAACCCACGATTTTCAACAACTATTTTTCTTTGTCATGGGTAATCATGAAATCTCCTTTTCCCACCAACACTAAGCTTACCAACTCAGTCCTCTAAATTTCCTACCCTGATAGCTTGTCAACTTGAAAGTTACTTGACCCTCCCAAGCAAAATCGTCAAAATGTTGACACTTCCCTGTTACCACCAACTCGACTAACTTAGGGGCACTCGGTCTAGTTCCCAATCTAATGCTATGCTAAGTGAAGATCTTACTCTTGCAATTCTAAGGTAGGTGTGCTCAGATGTAGAATAGGTGCCAATGTTGAACACTCGAAGGACGGGCATAGCTATCGAGAGGAAACCGTATGGAGACGAGAGAACATACAGTTACATATATCAACACTTAGTGAAATGGCAATTAGTAGTACAAAAGGAGATAGTAATCTTCTATTCATTGAAACAAGATGCGTAATATAACCAAGCCACCTCATCTTGCACTAAATAGCAATTCAGGTCTGAGGAGGAGAACTTGGCACACTGTTGTTTTGTTCTCTTCCCTGCCTATTATAACTTAGTTTCTACCTAAGAACCACCTTCCATTTAAGCACGCGCTCAGTGCACTCGCTGTTACTCGCCTATAGGTCGATACTCCGAAATCATCTGCACCCATTGCTGTAAAATGCTATTTGACTACTGCTCCCACTATCCATGCTCTATGCTCGGTGACTGCATACTAGTTGGCCTAACCCAGGGTCAATAGATGCTACAATTATATAGGTTTTATTTGATGAAAAACCAATTTCCAAGATACATAATGTGAACACCATAAATAATAGTTTATTAATGTGAATAAGAGAATACTCATGGTGGTTTAGAATTGATGTTTTGGTATAAATTGGATAGAAGAATGGCGAAAAAAACATAGCACTTTATTCGCACCAAATAAGCCAACAATTTCTTCAAACGAATAAGAATGATAAGTTTTTAAAAATGTCAACACTATGAACCAATAATTGTTTAAAAACACACTAAAAAGGTTTGTCAAACAAAACAAAGATATAAAATTTGAAACTGAAGAATTAAATAGTTCTAAGAAATGATATCTAACCATGAACTTTCCACAAGAAAATGCAAACAAGATGCAAACTAGGTTTTGTGTTAAGACACAAATAGCTACAATGTAAGAGATTGCCTTTATATAGCATTGCTTAATTGCTTAATTATGTACACACAATCTAAGAAATAATTAAATATACCATGAAATACTTTTACAAATCAATACAAGTGCACTTGAAGATACACAAATACATTTATCATTCGACTAGTCAAAGACATTACACAAGTTGATAGCAGGGACCAATATTTATTAAGAATGGCTACAATTTCTAAAGAAGGTGGACTATGAGGTGACTCAGTGATATTATATTGGATTTCACAAGCATTTGATATAAATATTATAGTTTGGTTCAAAATGATGGCCACATTGAACCTATAATATAGTTAAATGCTATACAAGACCAAAGTAATCTAACAACAAAGTACTTGGGGATCATTGAAAATAACAAGATCATGAAATACAAAACAAAGAAAAAAGCCCTTGAAACTACAAGAAGCTAATCTCTACCATAATATAGGCACAAAGATATCTAAAGTAGATAATATATTATTCAACAAAAGATTGATTAAAGTAACAAATTACAAGTACAATGTAGGATAGTGTCTTTTTAATAGTATGACTTATGCATAAGAAAATACAAAATAAAGATACTTCAAAATTAAAGAAAGAACAAACATAGAACACTACAACTACATTACAAAATATTCAAGTATATTGTACACATTATATTTGAAAAAAACACTCAATATTAATATTTCATATCACGCTATGATTGCCTATGTGCTCGTTAGATAGATAATCCTATATACTTGTCTTACAATGAGATTTTTTGATGCTATGATTGCATGTTCCCTTTCTAGGGCCTACTCTGTGTAATATAAAGCTATAGATATTTCACTAAAGAGTAAGTGTGTGTGTGTGTGTTGCCTTGCCTATTATTTAAATTCCTTAATCTACTCCTTTGCTCTTTTGTCACTTCTGACTTAGTAAAATCAGATAACGTAAGGCATGAAGCCCACCTTTTATATATATATATATATATATATATATATATTTGCTTTTGAAGGCCATGACCATTTAATCATATCCAAAACACAAAAACAATTTCACAAGAGGCCATCATGAATTTCATCCTTGTAAAATATGTTGTCTTCAAACAATAAGAACTATATCAAGGGGGTTCCTTCCTTTCACCTTAACATTATTCCTTACATTTCAATTGTTGAAGGAACCTCAAACATGACTTTGATTATCCATTGAAAATGTTTTGATTAATTTCAAAATGGCAGCCACAACCATACCATGTCTTTTTGAAAATGTAGTTCTAAATTGTATCCCTCCAAAATTCATAGTCTGAACTTCATGTTTCCTTCTCTTCAAGTTCCAAACCTCATAAGTTCAAAAAATCAAATTTTCTTTAAAAACCCTTGGAAATTATACTCCTATTTCACTAGGAAAAGCTATATTAGATAGAACTGCTACTAAGGCCTTAAGTAAGCCCAAAAATGCAGCTAGGTAGTGTTGTATTGTCATGGAAGATGTACTCCTATGTCATCCTTATGCATCAAAAACGTTGGGAAAGGTGGCCAAACTCACCCGTGTCAATCAAGGTAGAACAAGAGTTAGAACCATTTTTTGATGCTTTAACCGAGGCTTCGTTGCTCAGCCACGGTTGTTATCCCTTTCATTCTCAACATTTTAATAGTGAAAAAAGGAGTCGTTGTCCAAAGGAAGTATACAAATCATTGTTGAATCTTCTTAATACTGTAAAAAATACTTAAGTTATCAAGTAGCGGCTGTAGTAGAAAAGTGTCTTCAAAAACTTCAAAAAATACTATTCCCTTTTTCTTATTATTCAATGGCTCCTTTTTGGAACCAATCACCCTCCATAATTTGTTCTTATCCATCGTACAAGATCAAAAATGGTCACATCCTGTCTCTATTCTTAAGGGCATAAAAGTAAGAATATACCATTAGGCCCATAAGTTTTATATCGGCCCTTAAGGGTAAAAAGATATCCTTTCTACTTTTCTATTACTCAAAGCCTTAAAATCAAAGTAGAACAGTTTCCTATTTCAAGAAGACCAGTGACCACTCAATTTCTATTTTAAGTATAATTGTCTAGAACCCTTCCTACACATGTTAGTGTCTCTTATAAAGGGGGCAAGCACCATGTAGAAGGGTTTTTTTGATAAGTCCTAGTATTTCATGTGTGCCAGGGTCATCTTTTATATTTAAAAAAAATAGGGAAGCACATTAAGTCACTTGACTACTCCAACAATCACAATCAGATTATGAATCACTTCATAAACATCTTGAGTTCTACACCAAAGTTCCATGATAGGGGTTAGTACTACTTAGTCCATCTCAAATAAATCTCAGTAAGCTAGAAAAATATAGGAATATTTGAAGCCAATTCAAAAGAGTCATGGTTATGATTGATTCTACATCAATGGGTTGCTACTAATTCTTTACACTTTAAGTAAAACTTTTTCAGACTCTTGAGACCTATTTGTGCGGGTATGAATGTTCATCCCAGCTAATGCTAATACAACCCTCCGTGATAGACCAAAATGTTAGGACGTTTGTCATGCTGCAGATGAGTTGAGCAAGGGGGGAATGATAGACACGCCATTCTGATTGCTAAAATAGTTGATCATGGGGCAGGGGAGCTCTAGAAGAGCTCAACCAATCAAGTAGTGAGCTAGTTATTTGCGTAGTTATGAGAGCCTTGAACAAAAGATTGCAAGGAACTCGTTAAAAGAAGCAGTGAATACATACAAGAATACATACAAGCCAAAGCAAAGGAATCCTATGCAGAAGAGTGCACCATTCAAACAAGCACATCGAGGAGAGGGCGTATGCTCGATCTGCTAGTGTATAACAAATATCCCTAAGGTCACAAGGTTTTGCGCAATCTGTGGCATCTCAACATCTTTCAGTGTTACCTAGCTAGATGGGGCCTTATTTCTCTGTGAGATTATTACTACAAGCTTTGTGGTCACGTAAAGTTTTCTTGGGAGACCGAGGCTAGGGATTTCATGGAGCTTTCGCTAATGTTGGTAGCCCACTAGCAGTATTCTCTCATTCCCTACCATTTACATTAAAGCATATAGCTCTGCTAATGATCAGAATGTCAGTGCAATCCAACATTCAAAGAATCGAGCAAACCAGGGAACGTTACAAGCGTCTCATACAACCAATGTAGTCTTAATCCATACAAAGTGAAAAAGTGAGAGTCATGGTCCACGTTAGGGGGGATTCATAGTATTCGACATGCGCACATTATTGTCTCAATGTTCCACTACCCAACCTAGTCCTCCCCATGCTCTTATGGAACAATCAGACCATGCATGAGCACCCACAAGGTGCAGAGAGGGGCTATAGTAGGCAAGGGGCATGTGACAGAGAAGATGAATGCGAGGAAAAGGATGCGGGTAGCTAAATAACTTGGGAAGCTTCCATCAAAGTTTGTGGTAGCATGTTGTCCTCAGCTATCATGTAAAGTGTTCTTTCCAATATGATGCCACGTATATTGGTTTGCGAGTTGCATGCTAGCTTCATTCGTCAAAGCCTCAGATTCACTTGTCTACACATTCAATCCTTGGAGAGAGAGAGAGAGAGAGAGAGAGAGAGAGAGAGAGAGAGAGGAGGGTGCATTTGAATAAAGCGTGCAGAATGAGACAACATTAGTACGTAGTAGGAGGTTGAATAGTCTCCATGCCACGCTTAGCCCATGATGATCTCCATTCTCGTGGTGTGAGACTATCGCTTCTCCTGAGATGTTAGGTGGCTCTATGGCACTGTCCCTTTGGTAAGTCTGTCTAGCATTTGGGAGGTCCCTAAGCAAGAGGTAGAAGGCTTTGGATACACTTTTTCCAAGAGGCGGGAAAGTCCAGGCATAAATGCTTGCATTTCTCCAAGCGTGGCTAATGTATCTGTTGTTGGGATCAAGGTAGTGGGCTTTGGACACTTTCCCCATTATGTCTTGAATCCATTCTAGAGCCCTTATCCTGTACTCGATTCCCTAAAGCTCTCTCGCCATTTACTCCACTCCAAAGCCCTTATCTCGTATTCAATTCCCTCCATATTTTTCACAATCTTTTTAGGGCAAGGCCCTTATTCTACGCTACCTCTCCCATCCAACAATATGAGGATATTTGTTTTTTTCCAGTATTTTCATATTTCCACATGCATGCTATACTTCAATCTTTAAAGGAAGTTTTGTGTATATTTGTCTATGTACCTGCTCATGTATATATCTCTATAAAGGGTCATATACACACGTTTAACTCTGTATGGTGTCATGGACGATCGAGAAAAAGTGTGTGTGTGTGTATGCGTGCGTGCACGCGCTTGTGTGTGTGTGCATGTGCAAATCTATTTTTATTGTAGTAGGTGGGAAAATCAACCTAGAGGGGTAAAGGTGTTCGCATATTAGTCCTTGTGCATTAAGGACCTCCGATGAGGTAACCATAGGTCCCCAATGACTATATGTATCTGTATATAAAAAGGAAATACACTAATATATATGTGTGTGTGTGTGTGTGTGTGCCCTTATGTATATTCATGTGTACATGCCCATATATGGTTATGCATAAGGGCCTCTATCTTTTTTGGATCTTGTATGAAGGCTTTTCGAGTAGACAAGTCATGCTAGAATTGAAGGGCTGGGGAGAATTCCCACCATGGGGATGAATATAATCATTCTCATGTCAATATCTTTGGTCCATGTCCTTCCCTTTTTGACCCCTAGTCATATATATGTCCTTCTCAATGCAGAAGTATGCATTTATGGTCAAAGGCCTATATTTCCTCTTTTCCTTTCTTCATTTCTTCATGCTCATACTTAATTGTCATCGTCATGTAGACACGTAATTGTGTACGAGCATACTTGCATATTTGATCTATGCACTCATGCCTTGTGTGTGTGTGTGTGCGTGTGCAAAATTAAAAAAAGAACAAACATAGAACAATACAAGTCCATTACAAAAAGTTCAAGTATACTAGACACATTATTACTTGAAAAAAATATTCAATATTGACACCATTGGTCAATATTTCACATCACTCTGTGATTTCCTATGTGCTCATCAAATAGGTTAGCTGCTTGATGCTATGATTGCATGTTCCCTTTTGACAAAATATGTGTGCCTCAGGATCGATGGAGCGCTCTAAGGTGGATGAAACCTATGTGGAGACATGATGAAGAAAGTGCTCATGACATGTACCTCAAGTCAATTAGGTTCCAAGATAGATTAGCTTGGACTCATAAACATAATCTTGAGTGAATGTGCATTTCTTCTCTTGTTCTCAACAATACATGTTAGGCCTCTTATATAGAGAGTGCCCTTTGAATAGTCAACACATGTGGGATCCTCTGATCCACATCTCTCCTTGTGGATATCCTCAATCCACATCTCCACATCATGTAGTCCACATCTTAGGGTGGCTACTTTAATACATTCCTTAGTACATACCTTAGCCTCTAATTCATGTGCTCATGGCACCACAACTCTCAACACCTCCCCTTGGTGCCATGATCCTTTGGCTACTGCAAGGTGTCAGATGTGAGTTACATTCCATCACCTCCCCTTAGTGCTTGCATTGCTACTTAAGGTGGTCAAGTGTGGCTTTTTACATGTCAATACCTCCCCGGGATACTTTCATAGCTACTCTCAGGTGGTCAGGTTTGATCACAAACATATGGGCTAAAGGTGGCAAGGATGTTGCTTTTCAATGCTTCATGTCAATGGCGTTCGCTTCTTCGCTTGACGCATGATGCTTTGTTCTTCCATGTGCCTTAATGCTTTATGTGTGGATGCCATGCTTTGTGTTATGGTCATCTCATGCACTTGTGCTTTTGGCATGCTTTTTCTCCAGGTAGAAGAGAACTCTCAATCTAAAACTAAAACTAAAACTAACCTAAAAGAACTCATGAGCTCCTAAGGCATGCCTATAACTGATCTAAGAGACTAGACCTAAGCTCTGATACCATGACAAAATATGTGTGCCTCAGGATCGACGGAGCGCTCTAAGGTGGATGAAATCTATGTGGAGACATATTGAAGAAAGTGCTCATGACATGTACCTCAAGTCAATTAGGTTCCAAGATAGATTAGCTTGGACTCATAAACAGAATCTTGAGTGCATGTGCATTTCTTCTCTTGTTCTCAACAATACATGATAGGCCTCTTATATAGAGAGTGCCCTTTGAATAGTCAACACATTTGGGATCCTCTTATCCCTATCTCTCCTTGTGGATATCCTCAATCCACATCTCCACATCATGTAGTCCACATCTTAGGGTGGCTACTTTAATACATTCCTTAGCACATACCTTAGCCTCTGATTCATGTGCTCATGGCACCACAACTCTCAGCACCTTTCTAGGGCCTACTCTGTGTAATATAAAGCTGTAGAGATTTCACCAAAATATAAGAGTGTGTGTGTGTGTGTTCATCCTAGCAAACGATCTATCCTACTTCATTATGAGACAAATTCCATTTCCAACAAAATGTTCAAGTGAACTAGATGCACCCATGTGCAACTCTCAATACTCAAATCACAAGTGGGAGTAATCCATTCCTATTCAACTCCTTTTGACAAATTGCTAAAGTTGGAGTCTCCTTAAATAATCACAAATGGGAATCATCCATTATTACTAAGTCCCTTCTCAAAGATCACAAAGGTAGAAGTCAACTTAACAATCCTTCTCATATTAACAAATTGTAAAAAAGACAAGTCTCCAACAAAGAGGTCTTTCTTGTAATATAAATAATATGACGCAGAGGGATCCTCGAAGTTGCCAACGTCTTTTTTCCAATCTCATGCCGAAGAATCAACTATGCAAATCCAATGGAGAGGTATGCCGACTCACCTAGCACCATCGCAACCAAATGAAAGTTAGAACAATTCATTCGAGCTCTAGTAGCCACGCTTCCGTGCCGGACGAGCCATGGGATAAGACTTAGCCAAAATTTCAAAAGCCAATCCAAGCATGCAAGGTGAATTGATTAGCAATTTAAGAATCGATCATTCTGGAGGTTGGTTGAGGGAAGATCCACCTTCAGATGGGGGATGGTCATGCATCTTTGCTAGTGCAAAGCACGGGTTGTGAGTACTCGTCATATCAAAGTGTTAAAATTTTCCTGACTTGCCTACATGTTAATTGCTGACGTGGATCAACTCCTAGCCCCTCTACCTCATATGGAAGTGACCACTTTCATATGCATGGCCTCTTCCTACCCCCTGAGTAGAGGAGGCTTTGTTGCCCTTCCACCTATGAACTGCTTCTATAAGTCTCTCCTCCCTTGTGGTGCTCGGCTTATTGGCTTTGCCCCTCCTCGCGCTTCCCGCAACCTCTGTTCGCCCCAGCCTGATCGCTCTTCGCATAAAAAATGGAGGTCCACCCGGCCTTGCTCCATCTTTGCACCGACTTCCAGGCGCTTCTGTGTCACAGGTATTCTGCTGTAATGCAGTGTGTGATTTCTCTCTCTGTTATCACCTCATTCTGCTCCTAGCGGGTGGCTTACCTCTCACATTGTGGTTTTTAATATGGTATCTATTGCTTGGAATTAGTTAAGTTAGATGATCAAGTTGTGCGCAAACGTTTCTGGCTTTTGAAATCATGGTAGGTGCAGTGGTACGGTTGTGTAAAGTCATTCGCCTTGAAAAAACACTTACCAATATGGATTTGTATTTTTAACACTTTTAAGTGTATGTGAGGATGTTATAGAGCAAAATAACGACTGCTTAGCTTATAGCTTTAGCGCTAGCATGGAGTCATTACTGTTTATCATTGCATTTTGTTGTCACATGATTCAACAATCTTGAGAAGACAATAATATAGTGTTTTAAAAAATGTTAATTTCCAATAGGCGTGTCACGTCTGCTGTTATTACCCAAAAAGTAAGGACGTTGGTGCCATTTTTATGTTCTTTTTTTTTTGTCCTTAGCTCTTACGGCATAGATCCCTTTTCAAAGGGCAAATTGGTTGATTTTTGAATGGTGCAGCATCTCAGGACAAGCAGCCTGCTACAGAAGACAGTTTGAGACCTTGGGTTTCCACTATAGGGGAGAATGTCAAGGATTCAAAAAAAAAGAGCCATCTACAAGTAGTTTTGTTCTCACCACAGGTATTTGAAATTACAAATGTCTATTGTTTGTTATGCTCTTATTTATTTCTCAAGGGTTGTTGATTTTGAAGGTACTGGTTTGCATAAAAAGTGAGATAAAATGTTTATACAAGTCACATTCCAGAGATGATGCTTGGACGTAACTGAGAAAAGAATCACATTTTAAAACCTTATCTATTGTACCACAGCAGTTTCCATGTCAAGGACTTGGTGAGGAAGAGACTTTTAACAGTAGGTGTGAGTTTTCATAACATACTATCACAAACTACAGGACTGCAAACGAGGTTCGTGATAGCCAAAGAAACAGTTTTTGACAGCAACTAAAACAGATTGAAAAGAAATAGAAACATCACCATATCAGTATCAGTGGTCAAGACTATAAGTTTTAATGGATACTGTTGAAACTGTGTAGTTATTCGCATTTGCATCCATTTGCAAGTCTCTGAGGCCAGACAATGGTTTCCTTGGCACAGGTAATTTAGCAGCCCTAGTCCGCATGCTTGAACACAAAACAAATTCCCTTTTGTGAGATTGTCATTAAATGAATAATTTATCATTTGCATGACTTACATAGTTAGGGCAAGGCTCATAGTAGGTCAAAGTATTTGTCATCAGGTGTGAGTGATGAGACCATTTTTGTACCTCCAGGGCAAGGCAAGTGTCTCCTACCTCCTTGTGGGCTATAGATGTGCGCTCCACTGTTTGCTGTTCTGGAACTGTAGCCAAACTCCGATGACCTGTGCAGTGTACTGCTCTTCACCCTGTAGGTAATCTGCTGGCTGTACTGCTTGTCCTTTGGATGGTCCCTCAGCCTCCCTGCTGCCTTGGTAGATAGCCAGAACTGGTGGCACTGTAGAATAGATAGGATGCAGTGTGCTTAAGACTGAGGGGCCTCATATAGGCTTGGAAACCCTTCAAAAATAACTGACCCAGTCTGTAAACTGGCCCGACCTGATCTGCAGACCAAAGCTCTCTAAATGCTGCGCATGCCGCAATCTGGGTCACATGTCAGTGTCTCAGACCTGCGCCTGGCTGCTGGGTATCCTGCACTTCCCTGACCTGCCGGTGCCTTCCAAACAGGCCCTGGATGCTTCAGTCTGCTGCACATTTCTGCAGATTTGCTTGCAGACTTCTGAACTGGACCTGACAGCTCCGTTTTACTGTCCTTACACTGATTCTTCTGCTCCAGGCTGACGCTGCTCCAGCTGCAGCCATCTGACACCCTTTCAACTAGTCCTTGCTGCCCACATGGCAGAAGGCACGCTGCCCATGTGGCAGCCCTGCCAGTGCATTTAGTTTTGCCCCTGTGGATGACCACGTGGTATCTCTGACTCTCTCTTGGTGCACCTACCCCATGCTCTCCTCAATTGGGGGCTCATAGGTGGGGAGGTGACCTACAAATCTCCAACAGGGTGTGCACGGATCATACTATCATTAGATTGCACCCCACTGCATGAACACAAGTAAACTAGAACATACAGTAGTCTACATAGTATCATACTAATCTCCCGTGCATGCAACTTCTCTTTGACATAATGCTAATGAGCCACCTCAATGTGCTTCGTGCGAGCATGAAACATAGGATTCTTTGCCACTGCTATAGCACTCTGGCTATAAGTGAGAATTGTTGGAGGACCCTCCAATGAGAGATAAAGATCAACAAACAAACGACGCAGCCAAACACATTCAACTATCACTGTGAAAGTTGCCTTGTCCTCAGCTTCACATGAGGAAGTAGCCATAGTAGATTGTTTCTTGCTCACCCAAGAAATGCAAGCTTTGCCCAAAAAAAAACAATTACCACTTGTGGACTGCCTAGTGTCATAGTCTCCAGCCCAATCTGAGTCATTGTAATCATGCATATGCAAGTCACCTCCCTTGGGAAACATCAAGCCATAAGACTTTGTGCCTTGCAAGTAACGAAAGATGCGTTTTACAGCATGCCAATGTGTTGTCTTTGGGCTGTGCATATACCTGCTCACCTGAGATACTGCATACTGTGTAGAGAAGGGGGAAGGGGCAGATTTGGAGATGGGAGAGAATAGCAGAAGGGAGGGAGGAGAAGGGGAGAAGAGAGAGAAGGATGAGGGGATAGAGAGATAGTGAGAGGGAGGTGAGAGAGTGTGAGCATAGGCAGTAGGTAGCAGGAAGGAGGGAGAGTAGATAGGATTAGATGTCACGTCAAAAGGTCCCTTGTATATGAGAGGATGGTACTTATATAGTACCTCCTTGGCCCTTTAGACCCGTCTATCTTGCAAACATCCCAAATACTAATTATCCTAACCCCCACTAACTTGACCCACTTTTGGCCTTCATTACAACCATCCCTCCTTTTAAAAAAAAAATTTTCCTCAAAATTGCAGGTGATGGTAAGACCCCAAGGCCCCATGCTGGTAAAACGAAGCATACTCCATGGATGCCACCAGGATCAAAAGGGAAAGTGATATTTCCTTGTGCCTTGAGTGTTGTGGCAACTCCAGGATCATGTGGGTGATAATCCATCCTAGCACGATCATCATCCGAAAGCTTCATAATCACATAAGTCTTGGATGTTCCCATGGTGGTTGTTGTGCACACCCCATTGTGCCTTGCTGCCCACTCGTCTCCACATGGGAAGCATTCATGGCTATGCCATATACCCCATTTGATAGCTTCAATGAACTGTCTTGGCATTGCATCTTTAATCATGCTACCCTTACCAAGTCCCTGCTATGCGTGATGGAGTTTATGGTTTTCAATCTTATGAGTGACTATCATGAGATTGAAACTGCACTATGTTGTGTTTTTAGAGGATGAGTTTGGGAATGTTCCTGGATTCATCTAGGTATATGCTATCCTTACCAAATGGGAAGGACTGGAATTCACCATCATAGCTGCTGTATTTGGGCTCAAACAGCTCCAAAATTGTCTCTAATCCTTCAGCATGCCATGGGCTCACATATAAGACAGCTTAGGGCTGTAATACTTGGATGCTGGAATACATATCCATCAAATGTCTTCCCGAGAAACTGTATGTGCTGAAACATGGTATGTCTAGCCTCCAAACAGCCACAAAATCTGAAAGAGGAAAGTCAGGCCTACTAGGAGTCATGTAAGCATGGTCCCACCACGTATCCATGTGCATGTCAATGCTGTAGCAAGAAGACAGCATAAACATGCACATGTCCCAAAAGCAATCAGCCATGTGTGTCCCAAAATGCATGTGCTGACCCCTAGTCTAGAAAATGCTTTCCATATTGATTGCATGTGAGCACCCTTGAACAAGTCATCTCTGCCATAATCCTTGAATACCATTAACCAAGATCCAATCAAGCACTCTAATGAGTACCCCTTCTTTCTTGAAGGTGAGGCATGAGCTTGAATATGTTGATGTTCAAGATGTGCTGCAACTAAATCTGTAACAAAATTACCATTCACTGGCTGCATGCTTCTGGGCCTATTCCCAAACAACACCAACAGGTTGCATGCAACATGAACATTAAAATTGGACTGACAAGGCCTAGCCATACATTCTCGTGCAATCATTCTGTGCAATGTGGCTCCTTCAAGCTCGGTTAGTTTTCTTGCAAAGCTGCCTCTGCTTAAGATCTCCATACAAGGGACAATTCCCAAGATTGATATCATTGTAGGGTTTCCAATCAGCTGATAAATGAGGTTCCATAAATCCTCATTGTGAATGGACTGAAATAGTGGCATGTACATAAGGTTGTGTAATACATTGCCCCTTAAAGATGATTGCATCAAAAATATCTGTTCCATAGCCGAAATGCTCAAATCTGACAGTAAAGTGGACCCATTTCCATCCAAGCCTGAAAATCTCTCTGTCAAGCGACCAATCATTTCAATACCATGATCCCCATATGTGATGGCATTTTGCAGGTGGCCATGAGTGGACTGGCAAGCAAATGGGTTGTCTTCCTGTGATCCCAACATCTGGAATAACTGCATGCAATATAAAGCATCATGATGCCCTGAAAATAAATATGTAAACATTGGCCCAAACCCCACAGCATCACACTGCATTTGGGCTGCAATCATAACAGCTGAATCTTGGGGGTTCACTTGCTGACTCATCTCTGCCACTTGCTGGACAAAGAATGTCTTCATGTATTTCTGAATTTCCAGCTCATTGCATGCCAATATCACCCACATAGGTTTGTTCAGCCACCCTGCCATGATATTACCCACATAGGTTTGTTCAGCCACCCTGCCATGATGCATTGAAGACAAATTATCTAGGTAGGCCCATGTAAGCATACTATAGATTCAACAAGTGTCCCACTCGTCCCGCAACCCAATGTGTGTTGGGAATATAGCATCCATTCCCATAAATTTGTCCAGGCTGCATTTGCTGTGGACTAGACTTCTTGTAGAGCCTCATGTCTGCCTGAGATTGAGGCCAACTTCTCTCATAGGCATTGTGCTGAAACATATCCAAGAAATAAATGCTAGAGGGATGGGCTTTCCCAAAAGCATCTTGCATATTTGCATTAACACCTGCATGGTCTTCTATTCTTTTTTCCTTCGTAGAGACCAGACAATGCTCCATACTCACCTCCTCAAAGTTTGCATGCCTAAAAGTAGCAATTGTAAGCGCATCCACATCCTTACCTTGCTGGTCAACATATCCATCTTGATTTTGCTCACCCTCATTTGATTCCTAAACAATCTTTTCACTGATCAAGCCTTCATTGACATTGTTATGTTGGCTTATTCCATCACCCTGCATACATGCATTTCTTCCATTAGTATGCTGAACTGTAAGAGCACCATCTAGGGCATTATATTGTTTCTGCAAACTGCAATAACAGTCCATGTCTTGCTGTCCACTGATAAAGCAGCCATTCTCTTGCTGTCCACTTATGTTCCCATCATGTGGGCTGTTGGTTGTATTTGAGCAGCTATCCCCACAGAATCTTTTAGTATTTACAGTTTTAATTGCCTGCAGACAACCAGATTTTTGTCCTGCATATTGATGCATCTTCAATGGCTTTAAAACGTGATTTGACTGCATGCTAGGGAGAGGCATAGCATGGCTGGGCTGTGCTGGCTGCATTACCAATATTGGCATGACTGCATTCTTCTCAGATATTTGCTGCCCACTTTTATAGGCTTGCATAGCCTTTGGCATAACTCCCCTCAGCATCATAGCTCCAACTTGGTGTCTGGTCAAAGTAGGAGCATCATCCTTGCTAACAAAAGACCTCCTAGCCTCTTCCCTGGATTCCCTAAAAATGGGGTCATCGTCTGTCCTGAGATTCCTGGAATAGGTATCCTTCCCATCCCCATTGTTTCAGTCCATAGGAGAAAGCATGGGCTCTTGCATTGCAGTGTGCACAACCTCTCTGATCTTCTCGCAAACTTGTTGGCCCATTTGCTTCATTGCCTCAGCTTGGGTCATGCAATGAAGCATCGCCAAAAAAGCATCCATGAATTTAGCCCTTGAGTCATCAAACGTGTGCATTGCCAAGCTCTTGGGTGCTCCCAAAATGCCAACATCTGGTACTTGCTGTCCATATTCCTTCCTGCCAATTGAGCTGCTGTTTTCATGAGAATACTGATCCCCACAAAATCCTTCAGTAGTTGCAGCTGGAATCACTTGAAAACCACCAGATTTTGGTCTTGCATCCACAGGCATCGTCAATGGCTCTGAAACATGGTGCTGCGTGTCAGGGAGTGGCATAACATGGCTGGACTGCCTTACAAGCATTGGCAGAAATGCATTTTCCTTAGTAATTTGGCAGCTATTTTCATAGGCTTTTTGAGTGTGTGTCATAACTGCTCTAGGCTTTATAGCTTCAACAATAGTTGGCTGGTCGATGGCATTCATATCTCCACTTTTAGCATAGAATAACCTCTGTGTCCGTTCGAACACCTGAATATGTAAGGTACAACAACCATCATATATATCCCGACGTTGCAAGGTGTTAACGTGCTTGCAATGCACTAACCTGTGAGACAAAAGTGTATCTCAGCATGGAGACCACTTGAAATTTGATGTATGGCGATCTTCTCAATAAGCCCAAAAGGAGAAAATACCTGATGCAATGCATCCAATGTAATGGGGTACAACAGATTGTGGATGGTAATCAAAAGCATTCCATTGGACTGCGAATCTTCCTTATGTTGAAGCTTCCCTAAGCTTTTTGCATGCTGGTGAAAGCTCTGCATAAGCTTTCTGAAACTAGAGGCATGCTGCCCCATGATGCCTCCAAAGGCATGTGGCTGTCCCATGGTGTGTAACCAAGCTTTGTTGCTGTCCCACTATGCCAAATGCATGCACGTATGCTCAATTCGTGTCCATCTCAAAGCGCTGGAGAGGCTTGGAAGAAGGTGGGTGAAGAAGTTGCCATGCACTAGGCTAGCTCCCTACAGGACAGTTTCAATCTGACAGAGGTGGTTGCCCCCACAAGCAAGTACGAATGCAAGGCAAAGATCTGCTGTAAATGTAGTGTGAAAAACACTGAAAATGTTAATGGAGAAGCTCAAGAGGAAGGTTGATGAAGAGGCTTCAAAACGGAGTCCAAAAGATCCCAAACGGGGCTGTAAAAGGCCCTAAGAAGGGGCTGTGAAGAGCTGTCCTTCTTGTCTCTCTTTAAAAAAAAAAAAGAAAAAAAAAAGGGGGGGGGGTGTTCCTTAAGTCACCTAGGACAGTTTGGACTCCTAACCTAAAGATTGCTTAGACACTTAGGACCACTAAGACATTTTTGGTTAGTATAACTTAACCCTAGTAAAACTTAGCTCAACCCGGGTTTCCTTAACCACTAACCTAACCCTTTAACTAAACCCCAATTACCTAACCGACCCAACTAACTAAACCTAACCTAGCTAACCAAACTTGAACCTAACCTAACGGACTAACCCTAGTTAGGACCTTGGACTAAGGTCTAAGGTAGGGAAGCAAAAAAAGAAAGGCGGCGTAAAGGCGAGCAGCGGCAGCGCGACGAAGGCGGCGGGATGGCGTCACGACGGGTCGCGGTGGTGTCACGGCGACGCACTGCAAGGGCGAGCATGTCGTGACAGAATCATAGAGTCATGGACGGTGTCGCGGGAGAGGTCAGCTACTGGGTTGACGATTTGACGAGCAGCTAGCAGGTGAAGGCCTCACGTATGACTTGGGATCCTTGACGAGCAGCTTGCGGGTGAAAACCTCACGTATGATCTTTGAAGGCCTCAACGCAGCTTGCGGGTCAATCAGTCAAACCAAATAACGAGAGAGGTAGGATCACAAACGGAAGAGCTGGCTCGTGGTTTGTGACTGGTTGCTGATTCAAAAGTAGATGCAAGAGGGCTTGCTGTCGTTTAGGCGTTGCTTCGAGCGTCAGCACTGATCGTCAGGATTGGATTGTGTCTGTAGCATGCACTGGTGGTTTTTGCAATTGCACTTGGATGAAAGCTTTTGGCTGTGCCCTTCGATTTTCACAGTTGGACAGCAGCTCAACGACTGAAGGGTGAAAGGGAAGCGCAAAGGTGCCAGAAAAGGGTGCTCTGATACCAATGTGGAGAAGGGGAAGGGGCAGATTTGGAGATGGGAGAGAATAGCAGAAGGAAGGGAGGAGAAGAGAGAAGAAGGGGAGAAGAGAGAGAAGGATGAGGGGATAGAGAGATAGTTAGAGGGAGGAGAGGATGGTACTTATATAGTACCTCCTTGGCCCTTTAGACCCCTCTATCTTGCAAACCCAAATACTAATTATCGTAACCCCCACTAACTTGACCCACTTTTGGCCTTCATTACATACTGAATATCAGGCTGTGTATTGCACAAATAAATGAGGCATCCAACCGCCTGGCTGTAAAGTGTGGCATCCACTAATTCACCTGCATCATACATAGTAAGCTTCAGCCCTGGCTCCATGGGAGTGGCCTTAGGCTTACAATCTTACATGTTGAATCTATCCAAGAGCTTTTGCACATACTTGGATTGAGACAACAATGCCACGCTTGTCTTGTCAAATTCAGCTTTCAATTCAGCCTTGAAATCTGCAATTATTTTCTCATTTGACCCTATAAGTAGCATGTCATCTACATAAAGAATGATGACTAAAATATCCCCCCCATCCTTGATGTAGAGGGTGCTTTTAGTGGGACTATTTGTATAGCCCCTTGCTTGCCAGGAAGGCATCAATCTTGGCATACCATGCACGTGGGGCTTGTTTCAGCCCATATAAAGCTTTATTCAATTTGCAAACTTGATGTGCATTGCCCGAAATTTCAAAGCTAGGAGGAGGGGCAGATTTGGAGATGGGAGAGAATAGCAGAAGGAAGGGAGGAGAAGAGAGGAGAAGGGGAGAAGAGAGAGAAGGATGAGGGGATAGAGAGATAGTTAGAGGGAGGAGAGGATGGTACTTATATAGTACCTCCTTGGCCCTTTAGACCCCTCTATCTTGCAAACCCAAATACTAATTATCCTAACCCCCACTAACTTGACCCACTTTTGGCCTTCATTACATACTGAATATCAGGCTGTGTATTGCACAAATAAATGAGGCATCCAACCGCCTGGCTGTAAAGTGTGGCATCCACTAATTCACCTGCATCATACATAGTAAGCTTCAGCCCTGGCTCCATGGGAGTGGCCTTAGGCTTACAATCTTACATGTTGAATCTATCCAAGAGCTTTTGCACATACTTGGATTGAGACATAACAATGCCACGCTTGTCTTGTCAAATTCAGCTTTCAATTCAGCCTTGAAATCTGCAATTATTTTCTCATTTGACCCTGTAAGCAGCATGTCATCTACATAAAGAATGATGACTAAAATATCCCCCCCATCCTTGATGTAGAGGGTGCTTTTAGTGGGACTATTTGTATAGCCCCTTGCTTGCCAGGAAGGCATCAATCTTGGCATACCATGCACGTGGGGCTTGTTTCAGCCCATATAAAGCTTTATTCAATTTGCAAACTTGATGTGCATTGCCCGAAATTTCAAAGCTAGGAGGTTGTTTGACATAAACGTCTTCTTGCAAGTCCCCATTAAGGAAAGCTGTTTTTATGTCCAAGTGATAAACATTCCAAACAAAAGTTGCAGCCATGGCAATAACTGATCTGATAGTTGTCATCCGGGATGTAGGAGCAAAAGTCTCCTCATAATCTATGCCCTTTTTCTAAGCATATCCTTTGGCAACCAGCCGTGCCTTGTAACCTATCAATGGACCCATCTGGCTTCCTTTTCACTTTGAAATCCCATTTGGTACCAATGGCATTTTTCCCTGGTGGTAAATCCACAACATCCCAAGTTTTTCTCAATGGACTGCAATTCATTGTGCATGGCATTCATCCAGTGCACATTATCCTTGGCTTCTTCGAAAGTATCAGGTTCTTCCTCATCAAGAAGAGTACCTGCATAAGCTGATTCAATAGAAAGAGCCCCCCCTGCGTGCCTTGCTGCACTACGAGTCTTGCCAGGCAAAGGTGCCTCAAGTCTACTCTCCCTGAGAGTCTGTAACAACCAGTTTGGAACTGTTTTTGCTGCATGTATCTCTTGAATCTCTTGCCTGACAACATCATCCACTGCCTGTGGAGGAACAAAATCAGTAGGTGGCTGAATTGGGGCATGTGGATCAGGAGGAGGCTGCTGTAAATGCTGATTTTCAGCATGAGTATCAGCTGGGGAACCAAAAGCAATAGGAAGAAACCCCTCAAAAACATCATCTGAAGAAGCTGGAATAGTGAATTCAGCATGTGTATGAGCTGAATTCTCTGAGAAAATTACATCTCTACTCACAAAAATCTTGTGTGTGGCAGGATTGTAGAGACAATAGCCTTTGCTTTTTGCACTATACCCAACAAAGATACACTTCAGTGCCTTATCTAACAACTTATGTCAAAACTCCACAGGCACGTGGGCATATGCAACACATCCAAAGACACGAAAATGATCCACTTAAGGCTTTCTCCCATGCCAAGCCTCGTAGGGAGTGATTGTCTTCAAAGCCTTTGTGGGAGCCTGATTCAAAACATAATTGGCACACATGAGCCCTTTGAGCCATAATCTGTGAGGCAATTTCTTGCTAGTGAGCATGCATCTATCCATCTCCATGAGAGTTCTATTTTTTTGCTCAACTTTGCCATTTTTTAGAGGGGTAAGCCTCACTATAAGCTGATGTGTGATGCCTTTCTCCTTAAAAAATGCCTCAAATTCATGAGACATATACTCCCCCCCTTTGTCAGTGCGAAGTGTCTGCACCTTGAGTCTTGTCTCATTTTCAACCTTGGCCACAAAGTCTTTGAAATGCATAAACACATCTGATTTAAAAAAAAAAAGCCATAGACCCAAGTGTAATTTGTGTAGTCATCTATAAATGTGACATATTGCAGATAACCACCCAAAGGTGTCCTCATGGGACCACAGACATCACTATGTATGAGCTGTAATTTTCTTACAGCTCGTACTGCACCATCCTTTTTAAAGGGAAATGTATGCATCTTACCGAGGATGCATCCTTCACAGGCATGAGGAGGAGGTGACTCCAAAGGAGGCAATGCATCAACCATAGCATGCTTCTGAAGTGTCATCAAGCTGCCATAGCTCATGTGTCCATCTCCTTTAAAAAAAAAAAAAAAAAGAAATAGACTTCTATTAAGTAGAGAAAAAAACCCGCATGCCATAACTCCACATGCCATATCATGTGTCTATATCTGGCATGCCATAACTCCGCATTCTGCATGGCAGCAGTGGGAGTGTTTACTGCAAGTGCAAGATCGGATCTTTTCTCATAAACATCAAGCTGAAAAAGACCCCGATACAAAGTGCCAGACAACATCAGACTATAATCATTTTCTTTGTCTCGGACTACACACTTGGCATCTTCAAAGATGACCTGAAATCCTCCTCGACTGAGCGAGGACACTGAAAGTAAATTCTTCTTGATACCAGGCACATAAAAAACATTAGAAAGTGCCATTCGTGGAGGTAAGTATAATGTCACCCACTCCACACACTGAATAAGAAGAATTTTTTGCACAAGTCACCCTCCTTCCAGTGGGTGGTGCATGTAGAGATGCAAAAAGACTCTTCTTGGAAGTGATGTGCTTGGATGCACCACTATCAAAATACCATGTGTTCAATGTCTCATTGACACTGAAAGTGCATGCATCCTTCGAAGGGTGATAGCTGCAAGTCAGGAAAGCATGAGAATCATTCTCAAGAGTGGTTGTAGTATTTGAATCAGCCACTTGAAAATCTGAAATGCAAGACAAAAAGGCATAATCTTCTTCCACAAAGTTAGCTGTAGCATCCGCTCCTTCATGTGCACTAGGGGCTGATGCATGTGAGACAAGCATACCCGAATCCTTTTTCTTTTCCTTTGCTATTCTCTTCTTGCATGCACCAATATAGTGACCCGGCTTCTTGCAGTAGTGACAAATACCCTTCCTCGTTGGCTTCTCTGCATCACCTTTAGCCTTGTGAGAGGGCTATACGGAATCAGCTTTATGCTGATGTGTAGGCTAATTAGCATGTTGCTTTTGCTGCCCTTTCCCTTTAGGCTTGAATTTTGAAAGCATAGCATGCTCGCCAGCCCGTGTGGCCATGTTCTTCCTAGTTTTCTCCTCTTGCAACAAGAGTCCTACCAACTCATGAAAAGAGAGAGGATTGTCTCTCTCCCTCAATGACAAATTCAGTGAGGTATGAAAACCGAGATATGACTCACGAAGAGAATTTAGAGTGGTGATAATCATTTTTGAATCAGGAATGATCTCATCTATATTCAGCAATTGTTCCCTCAAATTCTGAAGCTTGGTAAGGTGAGCATTCATGGAATCACCCTCATCCATATGTGTGTGAGATAGCTCTCTCTTCAGGAAAGAGACCCGGGCATCATTTCTACATGCTCTCCAAAATATCCCAAGTTGTCTTCGAGGTCATGCATGACTGGAATGATAAACCTTTTGATAGAAAGGCAAATAATTGAAAGAGTTTGTGCATCACGTGAATCCCACCTTTGCTGTTCTTGTGTGGGAGGCACCAAAGCAGCAACTGCTACTCCGAACACTTGTCCTGCACCTTGTGCTTGACCTCTACCTCTTCCTCCACCTTGTTGAGGAGGAGTGGTAGGTGCAACCACAGTCTTTGGCCTTGTCTCATCTCCATTGACATAATCCCATAGGTGTTTGCCAACTAAGATATTGCGAATTATAAAGCTCCATAAGGAGTAGTTGGTGCCATCCAACTTATCCTCGTGTGTAAGAACACCAAAAACCTCATTGGGGTTGTTCTGAGCCATATCTGCCAGATAAAACAAAAAATGCAGCAAATCTGACAAGTGAAATCCCTTCCTGGGATCAAAGATGCACAACCAAAGTCAAAAAAAAATTTGCCTAAAATGACAGCTTGCTGTCACAGCCTATCAAAGGCTTAAAATGCACCAGAATGCTCTGCAAACGCCAAAAATCTGCCAAATCTGTCTGCAAAAAATGGCAAATGTCTGCAATGTGACTCAATCTGAGTTCAAAATTGCCTGCAAAACTCCCAAATTGTCTATCCATTGCCAAATTGCATCCAAAATGCAAAAGCTCCAAATTCCTGCAAGAAATTGCAACTGAAAGAGGACAAATTGACTTAAAAGCCCCAAATGTTGTCAAAATTGCACTTTGTCTGCAAAAGCCCCAAGTTTGTTTGCAAAATTGGAATGTAAGACCAAAAGCCCCAATTTCTGGACAAATCTGCAATCTGCTTGCAATGTCTGTCCAAGAATGAAAAGCACTCCAAAATTGCAATGTGCTTGCAAAGGACTCAGAAGCCCCAATTTCTTTGCAAAAAGAAACATCTGCAAAATGATCTTGCAAGGAGACCTTGCAAAGAAAACCTGCAAAGGTACGGATAGCAGTGTACGGGCTGTATGGCGCATTCTAGTTCATATGCAAGTTGGCACATTCATCTTATAATCCTAAATGGACGACAATATCTAGGGGATAACTATTCTAACCTTACTAGTACTTAGGCTCTTGGATTCCTTGGGAACATGTAAATATACCGTGATTCCTACAGAGAACTCTTTGGGGGAACGATGTCCCTATCTTGGGCACTTCTATTGGCAAACTGCAACATTGCATATCTTGCAAAAATGATCTTGCAGCATCATTCTTGACTTCCTTGAATTTGACCATTATTGGTGACTTAGGTTGAAAGCCGTACATAAGCATAACAAGATTAAAACCTGTACTTGAATGCTTTGCACTATTATAAACAAATTCAATCATAGGCAAATATTCTGCCCATGAAGACTGTCTTTTGGAAACATATGCATGAAGCATATCTTCCAAAACTTGGTTACTAGTTTTGTTTGGCCATCAGACTGTGCATGTTCAGAGGAACTCAAACTAAGAGTGGTATCTAACTTGTCAAAGACAAGTTTCCAAAAGTCACTCGTAAACTTAGAGTCCCTATCACTGACTATGTTAGCATGCAACCCATACAAATGAAATAATTGCTCAATAAACAGCTAAGCCAATTGACTTGCTGTAACGGTTGATCTAGTAGGTAAAAACCTAGCCATCTTTGTCAAGTGATCTACTATAACCCATATGGCATCATGACCCTTGTTAGTTCTTGGCAAACGCATGATAAAATCCATGGAAATACTTTGTAATAAACCCATGCTGCGTAGGCGTTTATCATTGGTCACTTGACAAATTCGGCAACCTACTAAATAGTTTTGAACAAATTCCCTCATCTTAGGCCAATAGAAAGTATGCTTCACAAGAGACAATTCCTTGTGTATCCTTGGATGTCTTGCACTAGGTGCATCATGACACTCGCGGATCTAAGATCCAACACGTCTGACATCCGGTATACAAATATTTTCATTTGGGAACAACAATCCATTCTAAATCAACCACCGACCTCCTACCGCATGTATCCTAGGTGGCACAATCCGTGAGTCTTGGTCAATTATGGAGCTCCCATCTTGGACCTTGTGCCAATAAGAACTGAAATGACTATTATTTGTGCAAAGCCCTCTCAAGGATTGGAATAGATTAGAGAATACCTCAGTAAATGAGGTAGCATTTACGATCTTAATTTGACTAAATATCTGCTACACTATTTATGGAACCTTTCCAATACCAGATTTCAAAACATTAACTTTGCCCATGTGGTCTTCTCTCCCTAAAATCAGTCCCATCATACACATAGTGGATTGATGATCACTAAATACAACAAATCTGGAACCATACAGATAGTGTCTCCAAACCTTAAGAGCATACACTACCGCATAAAGTTCCTTTTCTAGTTTGGGCCAACGATTTGTCATTTTGCATAAAGAGACTCCGCTGGTCTTTAGAAACCTAGTATAGCCGCTTATGCCTGGGAACTGATGACGACATGTGTTGCTTTGCTTGCTTAGTATATATCTTCCTTTTGTTTTTCAAAAAAATTTGTTACCTCTTTTTTCTTCTCTTTCATTTTCTCTTTTATTTTCTGTGTAGAGTTTTGGACTTTAGAACAACAAAAAATCTAAATTTATACGATTGGATATATTCTAGTCTTACATAGGTATATTTTACTCTAAAAAACTACTAGTCTATCCTCTTGAAATAATGCTACCCCAATCACATAATCACTCTCATCATCCTCCAAAACATAAGACCGGGTAGGATCGGGCAATGCTAGGACGGGTGCATCCTTGACACAAACTTTCAATGTGTCTAAAGCCTTGTTTAACTCTTCATTCCAAGTGATAGGCTGATTGGACTGATGTCCACGGCCTTTCGGTATGTTGGTCAAGGGAGCCGTGAGTTTAGAATAATCACCTCTTAATAAGACAGTACATCCTAGGAAAGAACGAAGTTGTTTCATAGTTTGATATATCGGCCATTCCAAAACCTTTTGAATACGATCTAGATCAATGCTAACCCCTTTTCTTGAAATCTTGTGTCCAAAGTAAATGATCTTTTTCATGAGGAAGTCACATTTACTCATCTTGGCATATAACTGATTCTGTCTTAGTAAGACTACGACAACTCGGAGGTGACCAATATGGTCCTCTAACGTCAACCAAGATGTCATCCAAGAACACGATGACAAACTTGCCCAAATAATCGCGGAACAAGTAATTCATCATTTGTTGGAAGGTTGTGGGAGCATTGTGAAATTTAGATCTACCACTACAAGCACATATACAATGAGGAATGTAAGAAAAGAGTTTTGAGGTAGCAAAATACTTTGTTGCAAGTAGAGAACTTCAGCTACAGAGACCTTATTGGGTTCTCTTCATCCCTACGGGGCTTGTTGGAGGACCTCAAGCTCACAAAGAAAGAATTACAAGGAAAAACATCACACACACACTATCACTAAGACGTTCAGGACGACCCATGCAACAAGCCATGTATATAATCCGCCCACAAAGCGATTACAGCTTCATTAGCTTGCAGATTATGGTGGAGTGAAGGCGAAATACCAGCTAGGCATCTCGTCACCACTCTATCCACCTTCATGCATTCTGCCGTGCTACCACATGTCGTTAATCTCACTAACCAAACGTTGCCCTCCATGCAAAGGATAGTCACCTTGCAAGGGTTGTATTTCCAACAGCCCCCTCAAACCGAAGATGGGGGCAAAGGACACATAAATTTTGATTAAAAAAGCTTCACCAAATCTGAGGTAAAACAAATTGCTTCCTGCTTAAAAAGTAAAGCATAAAAGATCCAAAAAGAGACTCCTCCTCAACAAAATCAAATGAGAGTTAAGTCATAACGGGTTGTGAAAATCCACCATCTACTATCATAGAAGGAGAAACACCCAAAACCAAGTTGCAAGGATAATCAAGACTGTTGCAAGGATCGCCAGGAGTCTCTTATTTGAAATCAAAGTGCAAACACCAACCTAAAAGGCCCAGTTGTCATCGACTGAGCTCGAGCTATCAACGCACAAACGTGCAAACTCCTCTACAACATGCACAATCTCCTTGTTCACCTTTTCCTTGGAAGCTACATCGTCATGTTTCTTGTAGCAGAAGTC
The DNA here is from genome assembly GCF_047967505.1 of Dipteris shenzhenensis. NCBI lineage: Eukaryota > Viridiplantae > Streptophyta > Polypodiopsida > Gleicheniales > Dipteridaceae > Dipteris > Dipteris shenzhenensis. The sequence continues at coordinate 38,670,982 of NC_141625.1, forward strand.
GTCGGTGTGACTTGGTTTCTTACAGTAGTCACAGTGGAGTTGCCTCCACTCACCTTTCTTTGAACCTTTCTTTTATCTATTTACGGCATATGCATGCTCTTCTTCCACATAGGATATTTGGCAACACTCTTCATCTAGTAGGACGCATGTTTGCATTCACCCTAAGCTCGATAATAGAATTGCTTTTGAATCATCGTCATCAACCCTAACACCCAAATCGGATGATTGGCGAAAAATTGAATGCATGCAGTTCATATGCTCACCTAGAGTATTTCCTTCCTTCATAGACAGACATAAAAATTGTTGTTTAAGTAGAACTTTCGATTTTTCTAAGCGTGAGCCAAACAACGTCTCGATGGTGATCCAATTGTCATGTATTGACTTTCCAAAATCCAAGTGGTGATGATACTTCCTTTTGCCAAGAATTCTGAATGCCTTCTCATTTCTATTCTCCCATTGACTCTTTGTGTCGGATGTTTCTTGCTTCTCTTGCTTTGCCTTTCCGTGGGTTTTTTCTCAGTGCCCGAAACAATAGACCAGAGACCCTTCTCCATGAAGTATAGGCGCATTCCAAGCTGCCATGCAGGGAAATTCTCCCATGTGAAAACCACAAGCTTGGTCGAGTATTTCTTCATCTCCATCTCGAACGAAGCTCTGATACCAATCGGGAAATCTAGATCTACCACTACAAGTATATATGCAACGAAGAATGTAAGAAAAGAGTCTTGAGGTAACAAAATACTTTATTTCAAGTAGAGAACATTAGCTACATAGACCATAGCATCACACACACCATCATTGAGACGTTCTCGATGACCCATGCAACGAGCCATGTGTATAATCCTCCCACAACGCAATTACAGCTTCATCAGTCTGAAGATTCTGGTGGAGTGAAGGCGAAATACCAGCCAGGCATCTTGTCACTGCTCTATCCACCTCCATGCAATCTGTCGTGCTGCTACATGTCATTAATCTCACGAACCAAATGTTGCCCTCCATGCAAAGGATAGCCACCATGCAAGGGTTGTATTTCCAACAAGCATTGGTCAATCCAAAAGGTAATACGAGAAACTCGTAATGGCTATACCTAGTCCAAAAGGTTGTCTTCTCTATATGTTTCACATAAATGCGGATCTGGTGATAGCGAGTACGTAAATCAATCTTAATGAAATACTTGGCTCCGGCCAATGTGTCTATTAAGTCATTAGATCTAGTGAGAGGATATGTATTCTTAATTGTCACTTTATTCAATCGTTTATAATGAACACACATTCTCCATGTACTATCTTTTTTCCTCCTTAATAAGACAAGGTGATGTAGTGGTGGGCGTATATAATCCATCTTCGGGTCGTCCTGAACTTGCCTAGCTAACTCATCCTCCTATGACGAGCTCATCCTATAAGGTGGAATACTTATAGGCTGAACACTAGGGTCTAAGTGTATGCGATGGTCGACTATCATTTGTGGAGGTAAATCTTTCGGCAATTGTGTTGGAAATGCATCATTAAATTCAGCTTCTTTAATTCCATTCGCTCAAACACAATTAATTCATTCTTGCGGTGAACAGAAACAACAAATGAATTGGGATCCCTTGGAGGGATGAATGTCATCACACTGAATACATACTTGGGTGCCTCTTTGCAAAAAGAAAGTGTATGATTGTCCCAACCAAACTGAATAGAGTGGATTTTAAACCACTCTATCCCAAGGAGCAAGCCTACATGATCTGAGTGCATAACATAGCGTGCCAAACATCATCGTAGGCGTGAATCTTGATTGGAACGTTCTCAACCTTGCGATCCCAAAACTACTTCCTGGCCGGAAGCTGCACCTCGTAGGTGTGACACCAGGTGTCATGGTGAGTCCCAACTTCTGCACAAGTTTGTAATTCACAAAATCGTGAGAGCTGCCCGGATAAAAGAGCGTGTACATGTTGATCCCTCATTTCTCCATAGGCTCGAAAAAGGTAATGGGAGCCAAACAATTATGATTAAAAGTGCAATTACAAGAAATAGGGCAAGTAATGGCATTAATTGAAATACCTGTCAAAGAAGTCTGGTGGCAGCTTTAGACTTCCCTCCTTGACTTCGTTTTGGTTTAGTGTCCCTGCAGTGAACCCTTCTTTTTTGGAAACAACGTCCCTCTTTCTTGAGACACAAAGGATCTTGATTGTCCTTTGTCGAATTCAGCTTCTTCTTGAAAGGGCTGTCCAGAGACTTGTCCTTTCCCTCCTATATTCGAATGGCTGGCTGCCTCGTCACTATATGTACGCATAGTTTATGGCCTCCTGCATGGTACTGCTGTTGTTCTTAACCTAAAGTCGATATGAATCAATTAATCCAGCAACAAAGAATCCCAATAAAGTGATGGGATCCATCTGAATTTCTATGGATAAGTCTCGAAAGTGAGATTCTGCTTGCCTATGTCAAGGGCCTTAAATTTGCCCACAATGCTGTAGTCTTCCTCCTCCTCGAAGAATTCTTTCTGGAAAGTCTCTTCAAATTCAGCTCAGGTGGTAGGTTTCGGCTTTAATCCTTCCACCAAAGGAGTGCTTTGCCTGACAAGTATCCTACTGTGAGCTGAATTATTTTGTCATCAGCATAGGGATGAAATTGGAAGTGTACCTGCCACTTGTGTAGCTAAGTATCTACTACTTCCTTGGTTTGGCCTTTTGTTCTTCCAAATAGTGATGTTTGGGCCCAACACAGAAGCCATAGCATCTACTTGAGTAAGAGCCTGGATGTTGTTGGTCATTAATGTGACGAAAGTCTATAGTGCTTGAATCTTGTGAATGATTCAAGGTAACCGCATCAAATCTTGCGTCCAAAGTGGTCAAAAAGTCTTGAAAGCGTCCTTTGTGACCAAATCATCATATAGACCCTGATCATCACCTGCATGCAGGTCCTCAACCATGATCCAAAGTCATAGTTTCATCATGGGAAGAGTGATTGGGATCAGCCATAGGAAGTTTCTGCAAATTGTTGACACTGGAAGGTTGCAGGCAGAGAGAAAACTGAAATCGCTTGGGCAGCAAATTTCAACTTCAAAGCCCGAAAACTGCCTGGGAGGTAGAGTAAGAACCAAGATGCAAATTCTGAAAGTGGGAATTTGGGCTGTGAGAGGGAAGAAAACTGCAACAATCACAGTAGACAAGCAAGAGAAAATATGCTGGAAATGATGCGCAAGCCTCATGGAAACTCCTACTATGAATCGCAAGTGGTGTAGTACAAACTCTTGTGGATGGAAGTGCTGCCCCAAGAGCATAGACTGATGTTTGAAGTGAAAGGAAAGGGATGGACTTGGTTTTATGACTGTGGGGTTGGCCGTAAAGCTGTGCTTTGGAAAGCTATGCTTTTGAAAAGCTGTGCTTTCCTCCAAAAGCTAACTGCTTTTAGAAAGCATAACTTTCCCTAAAACCAATACTTTTCCCCATAAAGTTCCTTCAAAAGCTTTTCCAAAAAAACGACTGCTTTTTTCCCCAAAACATAACTTTTCTTCCAAAAGCTAATTGCTTTTAGAAAGCGCAACTTTTGGGATCAACATAACATAGGAACGGAAACTCTTCCATGTATTCTGAAATAAATAAGATTCAAAATCCTCTGATCCCAAAGTTTTCCTTCACTTGACGTCAGCTAGACCTAATACAAGTGATTACTAGATGTGGTTGGGATTTGGAGCCTCTGCATTAGTTTATCGTTACTAAATTTGTGAGTAAATCCTCAGTCAAGTAGGATATAAACTTCATGTCCTGCATCAGATTTCCTAAGCGATTTCAAGCTTCTGCACACCTTTCCTATGATTCTTTGCTGATTCCAACTCAAAAACGAAATTTCCACCTATTCTATTGAAAAACGAAATTTCCTCCTTCTGTGCCTAGGGTAATCTTGCACTAAATCCACCTTCTCTGCTCAAAAATGAATTTCCCAAACTTTGATAGACAAACCAACTGGCATGATCCCAGCTGGTCTCCTTATATAGGCTTGAGCCCAGTGCGCTAGAAATAGCGCAAACCCTAATTTAAACCCTAATCATATGTGCCCTTGCAACTCAACTCGAGAGTATCGCGTGCCTAGTCCCAAGCCTCCTTGGCTTCCTGATCTAGTCTTGTGCGCCTAAAGCACATTTCAGATATGGTCCATGCACATGTAAAGGGGGACTGAGGGCTGTAGAAGATGCTGTGAGTGGATTGTTGTTTGCTGAGGCTGGGGGCTGAGTAGCACATTTGCTGATGAGGTAGAATAGGTAATGGAGGGCCTTTTATAGGCTGTCCTTGTTACTGCAGGCCGACTTGGTCTGTGATTGGCCAACCAATGTGTAGGCAGCTTGAAATAACTGCTTCTAGATTTGACCTTGGGTTACTGTCGGGACCTGACTAGGCTGTCGTGGCACCTATGCTGCATGCATTCACTGCTCTTGCTGATGTGGCAGTCAAATGACTGCGCCTGCATTATGCCATACTGCTGATGTCATCAGAGCTGCAAACACAACCTCAAACACATGAAACCAATACAATAAGATCCTTGTGGTTGCTCCACATAGATCTGCACGAAGTGGCTTCCTTCTAGAAGCTCTAGAATTGCTTCCATTTTCCTCCACAATCAAGCTCTCATCAGCCTCGACTAGCGTACCAAGGTCACCTTTAATCCCTTTTGTTTCCTGTCCAACGTCATGCCCTTGATCCACCCTAGAAAATTATCCTTGTTGCTTGCATCCACTAGCATCACCATCTCTACAAAGTCTATGATATTGGCATCTTTAGAAGACATGCAAATGGCTCCAAATGCTTCTATCTTGAGAATCCCTATGGAAGGCTTTCATGGTCCATTTGAACAAGCACCATAACCAAAGCATGCAATTGAAATTAACGTCAATGCATAGACAGAAAGCATTCTATGTTTTGCTTCCCATCACTACAAATTGGGTACCTCCTTGAAGTACCTATCATACTAGTAACCATCCTCATATCCATGTGTGTCCAACTGCCTTGCATTCTACCTAAAGCTGGCTTTCCTTATTCTCTTCCTCTATGGTGGCAACCACCTTGTTCTCAACATGATCGGAGCAACATCTGTTGTTCTTCAGCTTCATAAAAGGCTCGTGATCCTTGCTCTATATCGGGCATGTTCATAGTCATACCTAGATCAATGAATCCTGTCTCAGTGATACTGAGTGTAACCTCTAAGAACAAGTAAAACTCGTCAATTCCTATATTTGCCTTCAGTCATTGGTTGCTATATCTCTATGTTAGATCTGTATGTGGAATTCTTACACGCTTGCGTGCATACATTGAGTAGGGTTTAAAGCTTGATGTGATCTCAGTGGTTTAATTTATTCTCCTAACAATTGCATCACTGTTTTAGGATGTGAGTCCTTGAACTTTGAGGCTAGTGGGAATCTTGCCTCTAGCTGGCACAGGACCATCATTGAAACTTCAATTGAGTTTGCGATTTTTAAAATTGTCTATTAAAGATTAAGAACAAAATTGGAAATAGCGAAGTCAGAGAGGAACATCATTGAATGTAATCAAGTTATTATGTGAATTGAGGTAGCAGTCCATTTATTTTTCTTGTTGGGTTGGTGGTTTGGTGTCTGGGAGTTGCAGATTGCAGGGAATACCGGTTGCATAGCAAGAACATGTGCTGCTGCTTCTGTGGGTCTGCATCTTATTGAGGTAATGAGGTTAGAATACATGGTTTGTACCTCTTTGGTGGCCAAAGACTCTTCATAGAATTAACATAACCTTTTTGGGCATTGATGATGCAAGTAGGGACTTCATACGATTCATTGCTTGTAGGCTGGGGGGAGTGTGCATGATTTAAGGCTTGTATCTTTGTAACATGGTGAAGTCAAGCATCCATGAATGTGATATTTGTATTTCTTAATTAAAATTACAGATCATCTTTTCTTTTTCCTTGCATTTATTGGAATTAGAGGGTCAATGTCCCATTTGTGAGCCCCCAAATGAGGAGAACTAAGGGGCATGACTGACACGTCCCAGCACTCCTGAAACCCCTGATCTGCAAAATAACCACACACAACATCAGAACTGAGCAGGCTGCTCACCACCCAACCGTGACATCTACGGGATGTGATCCCGAATCAGAAGATGTCCCCCCGAGCCACGAGCTGAGCTACTGGCACGAACTCCCAATCAGATCCAAACCAGCCTGGTGTCCCATACCACCAGGTGGCGCTGTGAAGCCCTGGATCTGCCACTGGGCCTTGGGCTACGCTAAGATGCAGGCGCGCGTCCGCGACACAATCCAGGATCAGACCTAGCACCTGGGAACGAGACTTGCTCCCAACTGCACACCGAGAACTGAACCCCCTGGGCCTCTTTTATAGACTCGGGCCCCGGCGCCAAAAATAGCGAAGACCTATAAATAGTTCGTACCCTTGCCACTCAACCCGAGAATCAAGCCTGCCTAGCTCTAAGCCTCCCCAGGCTAACCTGAGCTAGTTCTGTGTACCTAGTACACGTCAGATACCAATCCGTGCACATGACATACTCCCCCTCCTCTAAGAACTCACTCCTGACTTCACTAAGAAATCCGGAAATGTTCTTTGGAGGTTTTGTAATGTCTCCCATGTTGCATCCTCCTCAACACGATCCTTCCACTTAATCTTGTATTCCGTGATAGTACGATTTCGAATCTGTCTTTCACGGAATTCAAGAATAGATTCAGGTTCGTGAGGAATAAAAGTTAAATCTGTAACTTCTATAATCTCATGAGGAGAAACAATTTGATCATCTGTACCCAATACTTCTTTCAGTCTACTGACATGAAAGACTGGATGTACTTTAACATCAGGAGGCAATTCTAGTCGATATGCAACTGGTCCAATTCTTTTAATAATCTTGAATGGGCCACAGTATCTGGGGGATAATTTCGGAACCAAACCAGTACTTAGGCTCTTGGATTCCTTAGGAATTCTCAAATATACCATCGTTCCTTCAGAGAACTCTCTGGGTGAACGATGTCTATTAGCATAAAATCTGTCCCGATCTTGGGCACTTCTAATAGTCTCCTTGGCAAACTGCAACATTTCCTGCATGTCTTGCAAGAAGTTCTTAGCAGCATCATTTTGAATCCCTTGTAATCCTACCATAACTGGTGACTTAGGTTGAAACCCGTACATAAGCATAAAAGGACTATAACCTGTACTAGAATGCTTTGCACTGTTGTAAGCAAATTCAATCATGGGTAGATAATCTTCCCATGAAGACTGTCTCTTTGATACATATGCCCGAAGCATGTCTTCAACCAACTGGTTGACCTTTTCGGTACTGCCATCAGATTGTGCATGATCTGAGGAACTCATACTTAGAGTAGTTTCCAACTTCTCAAATACAAGTGTCCAAAAGTTACTTGTAAACTTTGAGTCCCTGTCACTGACTATGTCAGATGGCAAAGCATACAGCTTGAACAAGTGGTCCACAAACTCGTGAGCCAACTGAACAGCTGAAATAGTTGTTCTTGTAGGTAAGAATCTAGCCATTTTTGTCAAACGGTCGACTATGACCCAAATAGAGTCATGACCCTTGCGCGTTCGAGGTAAACCAGTAATAAAATCCATGGAAATACTCTCCCATTTATTACCTGGAATCTGTAATGGCTGTAATAAGCCCGCGCTCCTAAGGCGTTCAGCCTTAGTAACCTGACAAACTCGGCAACCTACCACATAGTTCTCTACAAATGCACGCATCTTAGGCCAATAAAAGGTATGCTTCACAAGAGACAGAGTCCTATGTATACCTGGATGTCCCGCACTAGGAGCATCATGACACTCCCAGAGAATCTTGGATTTTAGGTCCAGAACATCAGGCACACAAATTTTTTCATTCCGGAACAGCAAGCCGTTCCTAATCATCCACTGACCTCCCGCCGCCTGTATTCTAGGTGGCACAATCCCTGAGTCCTGGTCAACCATGGAATTCCCATCCTGGACTCTCTGCCAATAAGAACTGAAATGACTATCAGTTGCGTATAGCCCTCTCAAGGATTGAAATAGGTCTGAGGATATTTCCGTAAATGACAAAGCATTTACAAACTTAACTCGACTTAAGGCATCCGCCACACTATTCAACGAACCCTTACGATAACGTATTTCGAAATCAAAATCCTGCATTAATTCTGCCCATCTAGCTTTCCTTCCTCTCAATGCTGATCCATCACACACATACTTAATTGACTGATGATCAGTCAATACAAGGAACTTTGAACCATACAAGTAGTGTCTCCATACCTTGAGAGCATACACTACTGCATAAAGTTCCTTCTCAAGTGTGGGCCAACGATACTGAGTGTCGTCGAGCTTCTTACTCTCAAAAGCTACAGGTCTGCCCTCTTGGAATAGAGCTGCCCCAATCGCATAATCACTCGCATCGGCCTCTAAAACATAAGGCCGGGTAGGATCGGGTAATGCAAGAACGGGTGCTTCCTTGATAGAAAACTTCAAGGTTTCAAAAGCGTTGTTCATTGCATCATTCCAAGAGATTGGCTGGGTAGACCTGCGTCCACGACCTTTCAATATGTTGGTCAAGGGTGCCGTGATATGTGAATAATCACGCACTGACTTCCGAAGAAATACCGTAAATCCTAGGAAAGAACGAAGTTGTTTCACAGTCTGAGGGATAGGCCATTCTAAAACCTTCTGGATACGATCCAGATCAATGCTAATACCTTCAGAAGAAATCTTGTGTCCTAAGTAAATGATCTCCTTCATAAAGAAGTCACATTTACTCATCTTGGCATAAAGCTTATGCTGTCTTAGAACAAGTAAGACAACCCGGAGGTGTCCTATATGATCCTCAAGCGTTTTACTATATACCAAGATATCATCTAAGAACACTACAACAAATTTGCCCAGATAATCTCTGAACAAATCGTTCATCATCTGCTGAAAAGTAGCAGGAGCATTGGTCAAACCAAAAGGTAATACGAGGAACTCGTAATGACCATACCTAGTCCGGAATGCGGTCCTATCTATGTGTTTAGCATAGATACGGATTTGGTGATAACCCGTACGCAAATCAATCTTAGTGAAATACTTCGCTCCGGCCAAACGGTCTATCAAATCATCAGAACGAGGTAAAGGATAGCGGTTCTTAATTGTAACTTTATTTAGTCGTTTATAATCTATACACATTCTCCAAGAAGAATCTTTCTTCTTTCTTAATAGGACAGGTGCACCCCAAGGAGATTTACTTGGGCGGATATAGCCCATATTCAGGTAATCCTGAAGCTGGGTAGCTAACTCATCCTCCTCTACCTGGCTCATCCTATAAGGTGGTACACTGATAGGTTGAGCCCCTGGGACTAAGTCTATGCGATGATCTACTGCCCGTTCTGGAGGTAAACCTTCCGGCAGTTGAGCTGGGAATACGTCCTTAAATTTATCTAACAACATTCTCAATTCTCGGTGTTCAAACACACTTAATTCATTTTTGTTAATGACCGAAACAACAAATGAAGAAAGTGGAATCAAAACACACTGATAGACATCATAATGAGAATTGTTTAATATATTCCGAAGCTGCATCGCAGATACAATAGGCCCCTGAGAAGGGGTAATCTTATCACACTGAATACAAAATTGGGTGCCTTTGTCTACAAAAGAAAGTTTATGCTCCGTCCATCCAATCTGGATATTGTGGGTTTTAAACCACTCTATCCCGATCAGCAAGTCTACATGCTCTAGATGCATAACATAACATGTGAGAGCTCCTGTGTAGGCTTGAATCCGGATGGGAAGCGCTTCAACCTTGCGATCCCAAAATTGCTTCCCGGCTGGAAGCTGCACCTCATAGGTGTGGTCGCTAGGTACTGTGGACAGCCCCATCTTCTGCACAAATTTGTAATTAACAAAATTGTGAGAGCTGCCCGGATCAAAGAGAATGTGAACCGGTTGGTCCCTAACTTCTCCATAAACTCGGAAAAGATCATGGGAACCAAACAACGAAGTATTAAAGGTACAATTACAAGAAAGGGGGCAGGTAATGACATTTACTGAAATACCTGTCATCGTAACCTGGTTGGCTCCCTTGGCTGCGGTACGCGGACCTGCCTGGAGCTTCGGTCCTAGCACCAATTTCTGGTTCTTCCGCTTAGGACACTCATTCTTCGTGTGGCCCCGCTCCTCGCAATAAAAACACCGGCCCTCTTTCTTGAGCCTGAGAGTGCGAAGGAAACGGGCCTTACCATTCTTCGCAGGAGTTAAGCTTTTCCTGGAGGTGTTGTCCGTAGACTTCGTCTCCGCAATACCATTTGCATGCTGAAAGAACTTGCGTTTGTTCTTTCCGTTCGTCTCGGTAACCGTGGTTGCCTTGATACCGGCCATGGTATCATCATATATGCGCGCATATGTCATGGCTTCCTGCAATGTTGTGCACTTGTTATTCTTAATCTGTAACTCATAGGAGTCTGGCAAACCATCCACGAAAAAACCTAACAAGGTTACAGGATCCATTTTGGTGGCCCTGGTTTGCAGATCCCTAAATCTTTGAAGATAAACTTCAAAAGTTAAATTCAATTTTGACATATCGAGGGCCTTGAGCTTGCCGACGATATCGTAGTCATCTTCCTTCTTCAGGAACTCCTTCCTGAAGATACCCTCAAATTCTGTCCAAGTGTCAGGCTTAGGCTGGAGTTCTTTCCACCAAAGCAAGGCTTTACCTGACATAAACCCTGCTGCTAGCTGAATCTTTTTCTCGTCTGGATAGGGGTGAAATTGGAAGTGTACTTGCCACTTGTGCAACCAAGTGTCAACCACCTCCTTTGTTCTTGATTTCTGGTCACCTGGAAAGGGATCCGGAGTGATATTCGGGCCTAGCACGGAGGCCATGGCATCCACATGCGTGAGTGCCTGAACCGTGCTAGCCAGAAGAGTCAAAGTGGCTTGTATCCCTTGGAGTTGCTGTGTCAACCCCGATTGATTAGCGTTGACCTGCTCAAATTTACCATCCAGAGCAGTCGTGAACTCACTGAAGGCTTTCTTAGTTATCAGGTCGTCATAGAGACCCTGATCATCCTCTCCCACTGGAGTGTAATCTAATTCCTGCTCTCCCATAGTGAACTCGGGATTTGGAGCATCAGACATGGCTGAAATCTGTTTCGATTACAAACGGAGAGAAATAAATAACTGAAACGGAGCACGGAGGGAGATGGAGTAGAAGAAAACCGTCCCAGATAAATCTGACAGAAAGGATGCTGGAATCTGGAAGACCACGAGTCCTGGTGCCTCCCCGAATCTGCAAACCGGATGCGCAGTCGACAATAGAGGCTGTACGGACTGCTGACGTGGCCTGTACGGCTACAGGCTGCTGACGCAGTCCGTACGGTGGCTGCAGAAGCTGGCGCAGTCGCTGTACGGAGCAGCAGCAGGTACAAGAGCAGGCGAAACAGTCCGTACAGGCTGTACGGCTGTCGCTGTAACTGTACGGACTGGTACGGAAATTTTGGGAGCTGTGCAGGGCTGACGCAGGCAAGGCGGATGCAGGGAAACTGCTCGAACAGGGCGCTGCTGAAGGGCGAGGCTGGCTGGCACAGATCTCGAGGTAACGTCTCGAATCTTGGGCTGCTGGTGGGTTGTCTAGCACCCAGCCCCCCATCTATATAGGGTGCAGGGCTGCCCGATTTGGAAGCTAGGCTTCCAAAGAAGGCTGAGCCCCTCCAGCTTTGGAGGGGTGCTTTTGCGAAAAAAGCACCTGAGCCCCTCCAACTTTGGAGGGGTGCTTTTTTCGCAAAAAAGCACCTTCCTCCTGCGCAGGCTGCACGCAGCCCTAGACGCAGGCTGTTCGCAGCCTGTTGCGCAGGCTGTGGACAGCCTACTGCGCTGACTGTGGACAGCCTACTGCACAGGCTGTCCTGCCGCTACTGCCTCGCCTACTGCGCCCCTTCCTACACCCCGCATCCTCTACTCCCTGGCTGTATATTTCCTGCCCTACTCTCCTTCCTTTCTGCTCTCCTTCTCCTCCCTCAGACTTCTCTCTGTAGCCTTCAGAAATTTCGATTCTATTTCACTCCTCTTCTTCTTCCTTTCCCAGATATTTCTTCACCCCTTCTACCCCAGGTAGACAGCAAAAACGCAGCAGGAAATCTCGAATTTTAGGGCATACCTGGAAGAGAAATCCGTCAAATTTCTCGCATCAGGAGTTCCTACCTCAGGAGTTGGCTCTGATACCAACTGACACGTCCCAGCACTCCTGAAACCCCT